>NC_090924.1:1071291226-1071916226 GCF_040938575.1 Ambystoma mexicanum | reverse complement strand
GTTAAACAGCTTTAAAAGCCTCAGTCTCACTTCAGTCCAGCGCTGGTCATCGTTTGCAGTGTTCCTGTTTTTGACTAGTCCCTGGTTCCTTGCCTTTGTACCTACTTCCTTGTTCCTGTTTTCTTGTTTCCTCCGCCCTGAATTTCGGATTCATGAGCTAATTGATTTCTGCTCCCTTGATTTCCCTTTTTGTCTTCCTCTGTTTGCAGGCAGCAATTCTCAGTGCTTTCCCCTTTTAGATGCAGCCCAGTTTGTCTGTGTTCTATATTTCTTTGACTCTGTCCTTTGCTGCTGTTACCCATTTGCCTTAGCCTTCCTCTTAGTTTAGTTTCCTGTCTTTTCCTTGGAGGGGTAGGGAGAAGTTTGCATAGGTTATTTCGTTTTTTCCCTGCTCCTGATCCTTACTTTCTAGAGGATCCATTCCATGTTTTCCACTGCACTTCTGCATTTATTTTCCCTTTGATTATTAGGTGTGGTGTGCGGTAGTAGCTAGCTCCTGTGTGAATGCTTATGTTTTCCTCACTATTTTGTAGACACTATTCCCACTTAGGTATTTAGTTTTCCTTCCATTGCTGTTCTAGCCTTTCGGGGTCCCAGTTTCTTCAACAGGATTCGTGGGCTAGCTGACATTCAAGAGGTTTATCTCGTCCTCGTGAGTACAGTTCTTAAGTTCCCTTCTGTAATACCATCAAGAGTGTTAGTACACAGATCCTGTCATTGCTTGCCCTCCAGGTGGGTTTAGCGCTGTCAGTACCTGTAACAGCAACTGGGGGTAAGGCGCTTGCCGACTTTCCTCGCGGTCAGGTGCTTACCCCACATCCCTTTTCATATATTGGTTTTGATGTCACACTCTATTTGCACTCCTGGGTTCTAGCATACCTGAGTCGTAGTTCCTGGGTGCACATTTCCCTTGCCATATTCGCTGCCTTTGTACTCGCCTGACTAATCCTGACACTCCCTCCTCACCCATTATGGTCCCGGCTCCCTTACCGGCCTTGGCTTCTCTGCCCCCTTCTACCTCGGTCCCTCAGGCACTATCGTCACTTAGGGGGGCCCACTGTCCCCTGCTCCCCCGTAAGTCTTTCACTTAGTGCAATCTGCTCCACATTACAATGGTAAACACTCGCTCAGCTGTCAAACACTCCTCTGACATCTGCAACCTTCTTGAACTCCTGGATTGTGATGTTCTTGCCATCACTGAAACCTGGTTCAAGGATTGCTTTGTCACAAGTTTTGACACACTTCTCCCAGAAGGCTACACAATACTCTCTCTTCCTAGACCAAACAGACCAGGTGGGGGAGTAGCATTGATCTTCCCTGAGTGTATCCCTGTGTCTGTCTTTCCCACTCAGGCCTACTCATCCTTTGAGTCCTCCTGATCTGCAGGCTGTCCCTCTTTCCAAGCTCTGCACTGCTGCTGTCCACCTTCTATCGGCCACCTGGTCAGCTCTCCCTCTTACTTTCATAATGGGCTGACCTGGCCTCCTCTCTCCTTTCCTCCTCTTCTCTTCTCCTCCTACTGGGTGATCCCAACATCCATTTGGACTCACCTGATTCCTTAAGACCTTTACGCAACCTTTGTGACTCTCCCTTTCTTTCCATTTTACCGTCTGGACCAACGCACAGTGCTGTCCACACCTTGGCGCTCTCTTCTCAACTGACATTCCGCTATCTATCCATCTCACTACTTCTCTCTCCTGGACTGATCATTTTCTCCTCTCTTCTCACTTGAAGCTCTCTTCTCCCCTTGCATAGGTAAGCCCGGCACTGTCTCCCGTCTACAAGGTCATCCGACCCATGAAGAGTCTCAGTAGCTGCCTTTGCCTCCACCTATTATGCTCCTTCCACTCCTGCGACTGGCTCCCATCCTGCCACAGCCCTCTCAAACTTTAACCTCTCTGTTTCCAATACTCTTTATATTCTTGCCTCTGCCATGAGGGTACGACTGAAGCCTACCAAAAAGTGCAACCCTTGGTATGACTCCAAATTGACTTCCCTTAAACACAAGTGCAGGGCAGCCAAATGGAAATGGGATTCCTCTGGTGCACCCTCTGAAAAACTGGCCTGCTGCCGCTTCCAAAGGCAGTATAGACTCTGCATCCGCTCCCAGAAAAGAGTCTTTATACAAGCCTGCATCTCTGCGGTATCCAATAATACGGATACACTTTTCAAAGTCTGCAAGGAATTAGCCAACCCTACCTTAGCCTCTTCCACCATTGCACCCACCCAGATAATTTGCTCGGCCCTGGCTGCACACTCATCTCGAACAGTGGATATCCTATCCTCCCTCTCTTCCTCACCACCTCATGAACCAACATCTCTTGTACCACCCTTGGCCACCTCCACCCCTTCCCTTCATCTCTCTTCTGTCTCCCCTGTCACACCTGAGGAGGCCAAGTCTGGTCTAGAAAAGCCTCCTCCAAACAGGTGGACCCCTGTCCCTCCAAAATCATCAAGGACAATATTGACTCTCGCCCCAGCCTTGGCTGACCTCTGCAACCTCTCCTTCGCCACTGATGCTTTCCCCACCACTGCTCTTAAGCACTCCCATGTGCACCCTCTCCTCAATAAACCTTCTGCTGACCCTTCCATTCTGGAAAACTAATGTCCGATCTCTCTCACTCCTTTCCTGGGTAAACCCCTGGAGAAGTTTGCGGTTTCCCAGCTTACCCTCCGCACAATCTGTTGGCTCCTTCCACGACCACCGGTCTGGTTTTAGGCCATCCAGAGGCATGGAAACTGTCACTAGCGTAACAGGGGCCCCAGCAGCCCCCGCGGTGCAGGGGTTCCCACCAGCACATGACCTGGGAGGGGGCCCCACTTTAATAAAAAAAAAAAAAAAAACGTTTTTTCTCTCAAAAAAAAAAGTTTTGTTTTGAATTCACTCTGCATTAAGACATTATTTCTTTAAAAGAAATCATTTCATTATGAAGGCAGAGTGACTACAAAAAGAAACTTTCTTTTTGAAGTCTGAGGGCTCCCCCCAACCCATGACATGGAAGACCCTAGGCTGGAGGGCTCCATGTCATGGCGTGGCGGGTGGGGGGTGCCAGATGACTTCAAAAATAAATAGTTTATTTTTGAAGTCACTCTGCCTTCATAAAGACATAATTTCCATTATGGTTTGGGTCCTTAACTGAATAATTTCTTAATGAAGTTAGAGTGGCTTCAAAAAGAAACAATGGGGCTCATTTGACCATGCCGGCATGGAAACAACGGGGCTGGTAATCTTACCGGCACTGTTGTTTCCGGACCGGAATATTACAGGTCTACTTGCTGGGGCCACTGTGCCCGCCAGGTCTGACCCTGCCTGGCACAGGGGCCACAGTCGGCTGACCTGTCACGGAAGTACCGGCACCGATAAAAACGGTGCCAGTGCTTCCGTGTCCCCAATCCCATGGAGTCCTATGGGACTCCACAAGAATGGGGATTACTGAAATTACCGGCGCCTGACTTCCCGGCCGCAGGACTTAGAAGAGCCAGGTAGCACCGGGAGGTCAGGCGCCGGTAATTCTTTAAGGGTCTGGCGGCAACCCACCAGTAGCACCAGCACCGTTACCGGCAGACCCGTAATGAGACCCAATTTCTTTTTGAAGTAATAGGGCTCCCCTCAACCCCATGACGTGTGCATGTGTGAGTGTATGGTGAAAGGGTGCACAGAAATGTATGGGTCGCTGGGTATGCGTGTGTGTGTGTACAGTGAAAGCGTTCACACTTAAATGTATGGGTGGCTGCCTGGGTGTGCATGTATGATGAAAGGGTGCACACTTAAATGTACAAGTGGCTGCCTGAGTGTGCCTGTATGGTGCACTCTTAAATGTATAGATGGCTGCCTGGGTGTGCCTGTATGGTGAAAGAATGCACACTTAAATGTATGGATGGCTGGGTGTGTGTATATGGTGAATGGTGTGTATGCTTGTGTACGGGGGCACAACAAAACATACATTTCAGGGGCTAACCCTTCAAATGTTGGGAGAGGCGCTAATTTCACGTGTGGTGGGGAGGGGCAAACTTATTTGTGTGGGGTCATCTTCTTTACGCGTTTTAACTAGACTATTCTAGTGCAGCTTCAATGTTACCAGCAGTTAACTCTCTCCTTTAAGTCTCCTATTCCCTCTCTACCCTTCCAATCACTCCCCTGGCATGCAAGTACTAGACCCACATCGCAATTTCAATTGCCTAAAAAAATTTGGCATTTGAATGCAGGTACTAACAGTGAAATGCTTTACGTTGGTAATTGCTGGGCTCTTCTTATTAACAGCAAAACCCAGGTGCAATTTAACATCTGTGTCCTGTTCTGTCCGGCAACTGCTCTAAAGGTCAGCCAGGTTGAGTCAACATAGCCCAAAATGTCAGGGGGGAGGGGGGAATGGTGCGCCACTACTTGTGTTTAATGCCTTAATTACTCCTAGCCCTATTCTTCCTCGTCCCAGTGCCTATGTATGGAGCAGTACTTGTGTACTCTGCCTCATACACAAGTACTGGGATGAGGTAGAGGTACATGGAGGTAATCCCCGACTTAGCTACCTGTAATCATTACTCCTAGTCCCACTCTTCCTCATCCCAGTACTTACCTATGAGGCAAGGAGCCTCATACGTAAGCTCTGGGACAAGGAAGAGGGACGTGGAGGTAATTATTGGGCAAGGAGCTGATTTTGGAGGTTGGGGTAGGGGGTGGGAGGGAGAAGGGATGTGTAGGGGGGTGGGATTGTGCGATAAATCATAATGGTTGTCCATGTACAGGCATGATATGTGGTATTAGTGGCTAGAGAGGCATTTTGGTGCAGCGAGTCTAGTCATTCCTCAGTTTGGTATGACTTTCTTTTAATTGGGAATTTCTGATAAAGCAGTCCTGCTAAGTGTAATTACCTGGCTAGATTGGCATTTGGGTGCTGCCATTCTAGCCATTTCTTACTGCAGCATTGTATAGTTTTCTGGGCATCATATTAAATAAAATAATAAAAGTAATTTATAACGTGCCTGTACACAAGTGTTTCTATGCGCGACAAGACAAGGGAGGGAAGATAGAGGGAGGGCAAGACAAAATCTCACTAGGCCTTGTGTCATTGTGAGAACGAGAGGTGCAAGAGGGAAGGGAGGCGGGAAGTGCAAGGAAAAGGGGAGGGGAAAACAGGGCTGCAATCCTCTGAGTAAGTGCAGCTAGGGCAGCGCGGCTATGGGTAGTGCAAGGAGAACAAGGGGCTGCAGGGTTACAGTTACAGCCCCCAAGTGCATGGTAGGCACAGAGACATTGCAAGGGTGACCGATCAAGAAAGAGCCTGGACTCAGAGAGACTGAGGGTATCCAAGCAACCGGCCGGTACAGCAGACAGGTAGGTCATCAGGGGAGGGAGAGAGAAAGCAGAGGAGAAAAGGACAATTTTGGTGCTTCCGAAACTTCAGATGGTCCAGCTCAAGTTTGAGGGGGCAGGGAGGCCATTCCAGAGGGAGGCACCAGCAGAGGAGAGAGATCTACCCCCACTCTCTGCCTGGAGAAGCATCTAACCCTTAGAGAGTTGGAGTAGCTGAGCGAAGGGCTCGAGAAGGAAGGTATTTTGGAAGAGAGCATTGGATGTAGTGTGGGTCCCAGCCCCAGAAAGCTTTGTGGACAATGTAAAGGGTCTTGAACTTGATCCTTGCAGACACCGGGAGCTAGTGGAGAGATTGCAGGGCTGGAGAGATATGATCCCTGGGCTTGAGGCCAAGGATACGTCTTGTAGTCCTGTTCTGGATCAGCTGCAGATGAGAGAGTAGAGGAAGGCAGAATGAGAAAGAGGCTGTTGCAGTAGCCCAGCCTAGAGAGAACCAGGGCTCTGGAGACAGTGAGCTTCTGGTGGAAAGTGAGAAAGGGAAGAGTCCCTTTGAGGAGGAGCAGCTGGTTTTGGAACTTCTTGGTGACATCCGAGATGTGAGAAAGAGTGTGGCATAGAAGATGACAAGGTTTTTTGCCTCGCAGGAAGGTGAAGGAAGAGGGCCCAAGGCAGGCGGCCAGAGTAAGAGAGGGAAAGCTGGTGCCAGGGTTCCAATGAGAAGGATCTCCGTCTTACTGGCATTAAGGCAGAGATCGTTGGAGGCACATCAATCCTGAATCCCGGATAGACAGTCAGAAACGAGCGAGAGAGGAGAGGAGGCTGAGGGGAGCCTGAAGGAAAGCAGAGTCATCCGCATAACACTGAAAGTTAGAGAAGGTAGAGATCAGGTGGGCCAAAGGGGCCAAGTGGAGGTTGAAAAACCAGGGTGAGAGTATAGAGTCCTGGGGAACGCCACAGTTAGAGAGAGGTGGCAGAGAGATTGGGACCAACTTGGACCTGGGAGTGCGAGGCTGGAGGGAGGTCCAAGAAGAAGGAGGTCAGTCACTCCAGGGCCTGATCCGTGATGCCCAGGTTCTCACAGAGTCGATTGATCAGGATGGCGATGTTGACCGTGTCGAAAGCGGAATAAAGGAGGGTGAGGACAGAAGGAATGCTGGAATCAAGGTTAGAGAGGAGATCTTCACTGGTATTCAGGAGAGCAGTTTCCATGCCTCTCGCAGCTCTGAAGCCAAACTGATGGTCATGGAGACAACCAACAGATTCAGTGTGGAGAGTAAGCTGGGAGATGGCAAGCTTTTCCAAGAGTTTGCCCAAGAAAGGGGTGATGGAGATTGGGCAATAGTTTTCTGGGCAGGTAGGATCAGCAGACGGCTTCTTGAGGAGTGGGTGCACAAGGGAGTGCTTAAGGGGAGAGGGGAACGTTTCAGTGGCTAAAGCGTGATTCCAGAAATTGGCAAAGGATGGAGCGAGGGTGTCAATATGGTCCTTGATGGTTCTGGAGGAGCAAGGGAGCACCTGCTTGGACGACGCTTTCATAGATCGGACCTGTCTAGAAACCTTGTCAGGTGTTGTCAGAGAGAAAGAGGAAAAATGAGGGGAGAGGTAGAGATGGCCAAAGGGGGCCGAGAGAGAGGAAGAAGAGGAAATGGAGGACAGGATGTCCTGAGATTTAGCGGAGAAGTGAGGCCAGAGCTGTACAGAGAGCCTTGGAGGGAAAGGAGAGCTAGAGACTACAACAGAATTGACCAGTTCCTTGCAGATTGTAATGAGTTCAGCTGTGTTGGTAGAAGCCGTGGAGACGCAGGCTTTAATGTGTGCTCTCTTCTTGATGAATGTTATTGCTTTGACTGGCATTTTGGTGCAACCAGTCTAGGTATGTCTAAATGTGGCCTGGCATGCTTTACTGTAATGTTATTACCTGTCTACACTTGTCTCCATAGTGCAGACAGTTGGACATGTTTTCTTTGTGGCTTGGCATTTTTAATAGCAAAGCATTAATGTTCCTGTGCCCTGTTGGTGACGTGCATGTATTGGATTGGTGTTGCCCTACAAAACAATTGCAAACAGTGGCCAATTTTTCTCAGAACGTGTGCTTTATATTGCATTAAAATACATATGTATATCTTTCTCCTAGTGCAGTGTGCGGCATACCCCTTCAGCAGCACGTTCGTGTATATTGCGCAAGCGTGACAATCTAGGCCGGCCCAGACCCGTGATTTGTTGCTGAGTTGGGGGGCCCCCTCAGCATGGCTCGCAGGGGGGCCCCCACATTTTGTGTTACGCCACTGGAAACTGCTCGTCCGATTTTCAATGGCTACATGGCCTCCTGGCCCATGCGATAGTCACCTTCACCTCCAACTTTCAGTGTTACACGGATGACACAGCTCTCCTTCAGGCTACCCTCGGCATCTTCCTCTTCCTCACTAATACCTGACTGGCCGCAATTCAGTAGTGGTGTGTTCCAAACGACCTCTGCCTCAATGCAGTAAGACAGATTATCCTCATCGGGACCCCTTCTCCCACCTTACCTCTCTCTCTGGCCGGCCTCCCTTGGCCCTGCGCCTCCACCTACCAACGAGGCAAAATCCCTGGGGTCATCTTCACTCCACTCTCGCCTTCTCATCTCACATCACGGACATCTCTAAAAAGATCCACTACCAACTGCACCTTCTCAGAGGTATTCTACCTTTTCTCACATTCCCCCAGAGGCTCACCGTCTCGAGCGCCATGATCCTCTCTAGGCTGAACTACTGCAACAGCTTCTTTCTCAACCTGCCCTCTTCTACCCTCCGTCCTCTTCAACTCATCCAGAACAGAACCGCAAGACTTACTCTTGGCCTCAAGCCCAGGCACCACATCTCTCCAGCGCTGAAATCCCTTCACTTGCACCCCATGGCTGCACAGATTAAGTTCAAGACCCTTTGCATTGTCCACAAGGCTTTCAGGGGCCTGGGCCCACTCTATTTGCAACGCTCTCTTCCTAAATACTCACCTTCCCGAGCCCTCCGCTTGTCTTCCTCCAACTCTCTGCGGGTGAGCCCTTTCTCCAAGCAGAGACAGGGGGGGGAGATCTTTATTCTCTGAGGGTGCCCTCCACTGGAACAGCCTCCCTGCCTCTTTCAGTCTTGAGCCGCATCTCCTTAAATTCCGGAAACTCCTCAAGACTTTCACCTTCGCCTCCTCCTCCTCTCTCCCTCTGCTAACCACCCCTCTCTGCTCTCTCTCCTCTACTTCTGCTCAGTTTCAATGCCTGGCTGCCTGGTGTACCTTTAGAGCCTCACAGGTCCCAGGATTTCCTCGCCAATTCTCCCGCACTTGCCCCGAGGCTTTGCGCTTGCAGCAGTACTACTGCATGTCGGTTACGACCCATGAGATTGGTATCTCTTTGCACTTCACTCATGTTCTGACCGGACTGGGTGCACTTTTCCCAATTCCCCTGCATAATCTGAATGTACCATGCCTAGTAAGATTGTTTGTCTTGTCTTACCCTCTCATGCATGGTTGTGCTTTGAAACACTTGTGTATAATGCATAATAAATAAACAATTAATAAATCAATCGTCTTTGCAAGACATTGCAGAAGCCACCCGCCAGCATCAAGGCATGCAGAAGTTCGTAGAACAGCTTAGGGGTTAGTGAAAACCCTTATTGGCGGATACTACTCATGATATAGAAGATACACAGGAATTCATGCAGGGCCTATTGAAGGTCCGCACTGAATTGTGTATGGACATTGTGAGTGTTCTACTTGGGGGTATCCAAATTGTAATCCTCCTCCCCCATCACTAATCCAAACAATAATCAGCATTGCACGCACAGGGCACCAAGGGGCTGCAACACAAAGTCTGTTTCCTTGAGCTGGAGAAGGAAGTGTATGTCCTGCTAGCCAGCTGCCAGGAGACTGGTGAAATTCAGAGCCCCCCAATTGAATCATCCGTGCGGCCATCTGTGCCCTTGTAAACCATAAGAATGGACTTCAGAACTATACAGCAGAATGCGCAGTTGGGGTAGATGAGTTCTCCTGATCCTGCTGGTGATAGAGGACATTTTTGTAGATCAAAGCCTCCCACAGATGGTGAGAACAAATGATAGGCTCCCATTTCAAGGTGCAGTGAGGTCCATCTAGTCACACATCTACCACACAAGGAATTGCCAAATGGCTGTAAATTAAGAAATACTACCGCCTGACTACATGAAAACAATCCAAGTATGTATAAAATGAAGTCCCTGTATTATTGTCCCACAATAAAATTACATTTAGTTTTAGGACATTTTGTATCCGTCTCTTTTACTCTTCTAGTCAGTTGTCCTTCCAGTGCAGTGTGCTTATTGCTGCAGTGTCTTAGATGACTGCCATCACTGCCCTCATTCTCGTCAGCAGTTCTGCCTAGTGTGGCTTTTTGAGCTAGAGGATGTCAGCATCTTTACCCATCATCTTATACAATGAACGTTGGTCTTACTCAGAAAACACCACAGGTACATATCCTACCGCCCCTTTCATAGGGTGAGATGGACATCAAAATGGTCTGACAACCTTTGTCTGATTGAAACTATCTTTCAAATGTCCTGCAAAACAAAACTACAACCCTGGCAACATTCCCCAAACTCCTTTGAAAAGTTACCCTCCCTTTAATGGGCAAGTATTGATGCAGTTGTCTTCAACTACATAGTTCATTCTTTTTGAATATTTAAAAATGTTTCTTTTAATTAAGCATCATCCAAATTGTATCAAATTTAATCTTTTTATGCATTATACACAGGATAAAAGGCGTACATTTCTTATTAAAATGTCCATCTCATAATAACCATGGTCACTTTACCATAGTCTCACTAGTATTATTAATTTTAAAGCATGTTTCCTTGTTATAATCTTCTGTTTAATTTCGAATTACTTTTTTTAAAAAACTGTTCATCTCTAATTTAAACGTTTCCTTGTTCCTACTAAATTATCTTTCCTTGCATACAATAATCATATATTAAGATTAATGTGGCCTGTGTAATTATTAATGAATGGCACAGTAGCTGATCTAGATGCTAATCGTGTGCTTATTTTTCTAATTCATTGTCTTAATTTCAATTCACTTTATCATAAGCCTGCCTCTGCTTTCAAACTGACACTAATGAGAATGGCGTTTTATAACTGCTTTACATATAACATATTTGCATACAAAATCACCCGACCAAAGCTCCTCATTTGTCTGTCTCAGAAGGTTGAAAGTTTAAGTTCACCTTTCTGTGATTCGAACCGGCAAACTGTAGGTCACAGCAGCGAGTGTTGCTACCCTACCTCAATAATCTCTTTTCTAAAATGATAATCTCAAATGAAAATGCATAACATTTTTATTTTTAATTTTTTACTGAAATGCTCTCAATAAACGCTTGTTACAGTGGATTAGTTTACTGTTTTATGGCCGTTTCAACAATCACGTTGCTGTATACTTTTAGTAAACATTAATGAATATCAAACTGCACCAACTCAAAGTTAAATTATTTAAATACATAAATAATAAAACAAATATAGTTCAAACAAGCCATAACAGCATTGTATTTAACACCGAAATTTTAAATATTTATTTTCACGAGAGCATAACTCTCACATTTTATGACAACTAAATGTAATGTACAATAATTATTTAAATCAATATAATAGAGCATGACCAGCACAGCTTAGTCAATGGTTAACATACCACCACTCGAACTGCAAAGGTCTAAAACTGTGCTACTAATAATAAATAATAACTTCTTGTACTACTTTTATTTTTATATGTCTTCTCCACAAATTAAAGTGCGTCCACAGATGAGCATACGTTCAGCTTCATAGCGGTTCAGTCCTTCACATTTTTGGAGAATTTTGATTGTCATCTGCAAAAAAGTTAACAAAATGGCACATTTCGGTCACTATTACTTTAACTGATCATCAATTGTGTAACATTGTAGACATACAAATAACCCGACTATGGCCTGCAGACTGCTAGGGGAAGTGCAACACCCACAACAACCCATGAAAAGACTCACAGACAAGAGGGTGACATGTGTCCACAACGGAGTGCTGGCTTAAAAAAGGTAATTGTCTATGGAGGTTGGGCGGCATGACATGGGTGTGGATGGGAGTGTGTCGTTGGTGTCAGCACAGTGGGGTGGTTGGTGCACATGTCCCTCAAAAGTGCAAAGGGGAGGCTTGAGATCAACAAAGCAGCCTAGAACATAACAGCATTATCTAGCCAGTCGTTCCACTTTTAGATCCAAATAACCACTGCGTTAAAACAATTATAAAATTCTATTCTTTTCGGACTCAGCAACATTTCCCAAGTTTATTAATTGACTTCTGAACCATAATTTCAAGATCATGCGAGACAACTTGAGAGATGGAGATAAAAATAATGAAAGTGAGGCTAATGAGGATTAGTTGCCCTGCTTATCCTGAATTGCTATGACATCTAATTCTTTGTTATGTCTTATTATGCCCTTTTCATGCCCTGCTAGGCTGTATTGTTCCTTGTTATATTTGGTTTTATTATGCGTTAAGCTTGTTAATTTACCACTGTATTTTTAACTTCCTGTTGACCGGTTGAGATTATGTCGATGTAATTTCCACCCATGTGTCACAATGCACTTTTGTCCTGCTTATGTTTTCCTCCCTGTGGTCCCACAGCCATTTGGTCCTATGGCTCCCCAATCAATTAGTGCTCGGTTGTCTTGTATGTCTTCAGTACTCAATTTCATTGTTTTGCCACTGGCTCCAGCATATTCCAAATTCACCTTGTAGTAATCTGAGTTGGCCCTAGGGAAGCCACCAGGAATATGCCTATATGCAATCCCTACACTGAACTCCACTTTTAAAATATTCGGATCCACTATCTACTGTCCTAGCCAATGTATCCTAGCAACACGGGCGCACAAATCGTAGCTCTAAAGATTAACATATATGCCTCTACTCTCTCTACACATGACACCTAGAAACAATCCAGCATGCAGATATAGTACTTGCAGTGTGCATAAATCTACAAACCAAGCTATATTGCATTTTCCCTTTCTCCCAACTAACCTGATCCACTGCCCTTTTTTTCACAACCTCAAGAGCACCTTCAAATTGTAGTGCCGTGTGATGTAAACCTCCATAATATAATTATCACATCTCATACAAACTTTATTAGATATGGTATATACATTTTTATTCCAGGCTGTAATAGTTCGATCATTTCTGTTTCAGACTATATTATTTAAACACAATTTATTCCATTTGACACACGCTAGGCCAAGTGCACTTCACTATAATCAGTCTGCAATGAAGTTAGGGGTTTGAATACATTTTAATATAATCTCGGCCTGAAATCACCCCCATGGAAAGATTAGGGGTGAAGTACAGGGTGGTCGATACCAGAAGTTTGGCAGGTGGAGGTGTTTTCCTACCCCCAAAAATGTTTGGTATCATAGCTAAATATCTGAGGCTAGGGAATCTGCTACATTTACACCTAACAACCATCATGTAGGGGTATTTGGCTCGAAATCCAGATATCATGTCCTTGTTACCTTTAATGATAAATACATTTTTAATGTACATAATATCATCCAACCAAATGTTGAAGCAATATAAACTATTTTTTGTATTTCTTTTGAATAAAAAAAATAGTTTTATTTTTGAATGCCTGATAATGATACAGTAAACCATGGTTATTTTTTTCAATTATATTTACAAACTTTGAGATAATTCATGATATGCGCTACATTCTGTTGCATAAAGTGATTACAGAGGTTCCTAGGATTGTAATAATGATTATTTTGATGTTGGTACTAGCAAACTATCCAGACACTTTCAATTTCTCTTCACAACAATCAGTACAATGAATGCAGCTATTCAGAAAGCATATTTATTGTTTTAAACCCTATCTAATACTACACTGTATATTTGTATGAATATTGAAATGCATACTTAACTTGATAATTCTGGTAATTCTTTAAATAATACATAAATGTTATTTGTCAATTGCCATCAAGTACACATTGTGACAAATCAATTTTAAAACAATCAAGATACATATGCAACAGCAGTTATCGGTTAAAGATCAAATATTTTATAGTCAATCATACACTAAAAGAGTCTATAGAAACAAACTGGCCCTAATGGCCAGGTCAATAAATTCATATAGCCTGACTGTGCCTAGCACAGAAAAAACATTATGTACCTTGTTAAAATATCAAAGGTAAATAAAAGTCAACAAGATAAACAATACTGACGTATCTCGTGAATATCGAATGTCGGAGTCAGCAGCTGTCAAATATGTAACGCGTCTAGTAGTTTTTGGCTAGCTAGATGTGGTAAAATAGAAACCCAGTTATATCATTACAATAGACATATCTGTTGCATAAACTGGGTGTGGTTAGCTACCGTTCCACCTTTCTCCTAATTAACCTAGACTTAAACATGCAATTTATCACAGCATATTATAAAGTCCACGTTTTCACTTCTTCTACAAGCTACTAAGGCATCATAAGTGCTGTGGAAGTTTGACATGATAAAAAAAGGGCCTCACTAATGTGTTTCCTACAGTGATGTACTTTGGCCAGTCACATAAAATGCTCTCCGATATGTGTGCATTGAGGATATGCATCGGTCATTTTCAATCCCCAGCGGTGAGTACTTAAAGCTAGTGGTACATTTCCACATCTAAATGTAACCAAGAGCATTCTTGCTAACTCAGGACCATGTCAGTCCAGATACTGTTCATAACCATTGGATAATTTGAGTCCCAGTACAAACCTAATGAGCGGAATCCCTCTCCCATGGCAATAACATCCTCCTGTGTCTTCTGGGGGGGATTTCAGGTGTCATTGTTAGTCTATCCCTCCGAATGATGTTGTGTGCTTGTCCAAAGCTGTTCGCAGCCAAGTTCAATTAAGCAGTTTTTCACATGCTTGCACCAAGAGAGACACTTTTCCCCTCTGGCCCCAGTATATCCTGCAGGGTATCCCTGCACTTGCCACGGGGAGGGGGAACTCCAGACCTCTAAACGCCAACAACCGTGGAATATGCCCAAGGCCTGCTTCTTCGTGCAGCGGCATTGATGGTGTACCTCAGGGAGTTTAAGGAAAGTTTTTAAAAATCATTCTCAGTACTTTCTCAGGTTTGAGCTCTTGCAAGTCCTTATTTCTAAGTTTCATGATTTTCAGCTTAGCACACTTGGAGCTTATAGATAATCAATTACAGGCCTAAGGGCTGCCACCAATAACCCTTTTTATGGTTTAGCTGTATCTGCCTAAAAATAGCTTTCTCAGTCTGACCAAACTAATTTCCAGTGTGTGAACCTCAGGCAGAAACATTCAAAGGATGTGAACTGGTTGATTGCATTTTCCTCCATCTGAATGGTTTGCTTCATGTACTTGCTTCTTGGTGGCCCAAACACCATGCACTTTTCTTTTTTAACGATTCAGCATCAGTCCATGGTCATCAAATGTAAATGGAATTGTTTTCGTAGTACTGATGAGTCAAAGAGATATTACATTTCTGGCATACTGTAACGCTCACCTGATTCTCACGGAGGCGCAGGTGTGGCTTCGAGTGCTGATGCTTCTTCAATGGTGAAGCGCAGGACTCTGAAGATGGACAGGAAGGGCCCCTCTACTCTGGCTTCTCTGGCTCGCAGGAATATTCCCCTGTGCGTGAAAAGGGAGTATTACCTTAGGGTCTGGAAGGATGAGTTCTCCATCCTGCTTCTGATGCAGGGGCGCGTTGAAACCCAGTTACTTCACTGGATTGAGGTTTGATGGGAGTTCAAATAAGCTTGACTATTCAGGTAAGGCGCTGTAAAAGTTCTGTTGCAAGTTCAAAAGTTCAAGCTTAATAATAATGTTCATTGTCTTATTGCAGCAAGCGCTAATGCTTATGTCTTTTTCCCCTTAGGGGCCGGGGTTCGGAATTGCCGGAGATGGCGCCAACCCGAAGTGAAACGTGCAGTTCCAGTAAAGGACAGGTAAGTTCTGGATGAGCACTCGGGTAATGTCTTTGCATTCGCTCATTCAATGTCTTTGTCTTTTTTCCCCATAGGGGGCGGGGTCCGGAAAATGCCTGGAAGCGGCAAGACCCGAAATGAAATGGGAATGACCCAACAGGTAAGTCTTAGAAGGGAACTGAGCTTTCCTATTCCCTTCCTTCTCTCACCTTTTGTTCTTGTCTTTTTCTCTCTAGGCTCTGGGAAGTGGCTGTGGATCCGGATGATCGCTGTTGAAGATGGAGGCGCCCAGGAAAGGTAGTGAAATGCAGCGCTGCAGCGATCGTGGTGAAATGCTTTTAAAAATGATGTCTTCCTTTTCAGGATCGTCGGTGTGAGGTCTCCGTGGTGCAGATTTAGCAGGTAAGGTCTCGTCTCCCTTTGCAGGTGACCCAGGATGCTGACAGGCGTGGCTGAAGTCCAGATGCAGGAGCTGACACGGTGAGCATCCAGCTGCCAGGAGCAGAACAACGCGAAGCGTGAGTTGCTGATCGGGCGTGGTTTAAATAGCTTTGGAAGAAGTTCCAGGTATGTATCCTTCCACCGATCAAGTATGTATCCTTCCCCGACCCCACCCGGGTGGAAAGTAGTCCCACAGGTAAAGTAGTTCCATTCAGGCCTCAAGAGGGCCTGGATGTAGCAGCATGGTCTGCATCAGGTAAGTGCACATTACAACACTTGAACACATGTCTAGCTTTATGAGCCTGGCGCCTAAGGCACCAGGACAGGGGTCCAACATGAGCCTGGCGCCTAAGGCGCCAGGACTGCGTCCAAAGGGCCACAGCTTGGGCCCGCTGGTACTCCCCTGGGGGAAATGATGCCTGCCTCTGGGTTTGCTGGGTCGGGCCTGGCTCCTTGGAGGTAGGCATCATGACACATACATCAATACAGGGAACTTATCTATGCCAAAGGACTGTGCATCGGTGTTGGCAGGTACCAGTAACTCAATAGCTGAAATAGGCTCCCCTAGGCACCTGAATGGAATTGGGCGAGGCAACTCCTCCCTTGGCTGGGACAAAACAATACAGCGGGCAACTGCCCACACACGGCTCCACTCTAAGCATTTTTTAAGAAAGCTTTGATTAGTTTGCTAATGCAAAGCTGTGGTTAGTTATTTTATATTCATGCTTCATCTTACCTCTGGTATTAACACATCGATCATGTGTGATATTTCTACTGGACAATGAAAATCTGAGCTTTTAATTGCTTCCATCAAACTTCTTTTCTACAATAAAATATAGTACATGTAACTAATTCTCGGTTTCATTTGAACATACCATAAAAAATGCCATACGCAATACTGAAAATTTGTAGGGAGGCATCATTTGTGAGCCTAAAATAGATTTATTTAATGTTAAAGGAATAGTGCGTTCAGTAATATTATTGTCCCGAGGGTTCGGGCATGTGTTTTTAAGCATATGTTGATCGATAGTACAAACATTTCCTATGCACCGTACCGTAGTTTTTCACTTTTGTACACATGCGAAATCAGGCAGCAGGGCGCAGCCATTTTGTGATAATCTGATCTGTTGCTGCATCGCTCAAGCAGGACTGCCCTGGCGGCACTAAATAATATCCCCCGCCCCTGAGCCGGACATCACCAAACCTAGTGATATTCTCCGCCTTTCTCCATGACGTTACTGGGCAGCATAGCCAAACGTGCCCAGTCATCACCTACGCGACGTGACGCAGAACCCGGAAATCGACACGCATTGTCTCACAACGCAGCGCGTAACAATTGGAATATAAAACTGTACTTTAAAATGAAATAGCAAGACTATACAATTTTTAAAGTACAGTTATTTCATAATAAACGCTCCGAGAATATCCGGCGGTTGCAATATTCAATGAAATGGGTACTTTTTTCCTCGGTGCACAAATGTTTAACCCCAGTGTCGCGCGGTGTTCCTTTTGGGTAAAAAAAAAAAAGCGCTTTGGTCACACAGTGAATTGCAAGGCTTGTGCATCAATTTGGCGCTAGACCACCGTAATGGATATGTTGCTCCTAATCGCTGGTACTCGGCCCTAGGCGATCGTCCCAAAAAAAAAAAAAGATTCAAATACATCCAGCTATTAACGTGTATCTGTAGCTGCCGGTTGAAAAAGCCATCAGTTGGTCTCTGGAATCGATGACAATCGCAGAATGGCAGGATGTACCTGTTTGGAAAACAGACATGTGTCTCAGTAGCCGATCTTGATTACAAGTTATCATTTTACTTATTAATTCAGAATTGTGTTATTAGCACAGACGTGAAACAATGTGAACAGAGAGAAAACAACGTGGAAAGTACTCCACAATTTGCTTCGGAGGATAGTGCTATGGAGTATGCTCCGCTCTAAATGGGAGGCGGAAGCTGACACTACAATTCGAGGTGCACATAGATGGCATTTTAATGAAATATTACCATTGAACCTGGGGGAACCGAGTGGTGGTCTACATGCATCTTGATGCTGGACTGCCCATGTGCACGTTAGAAAGACCAGTACACACACGAGTACAATGTAACCCAGCAATAACGGTCAGCTAATAAGTTGACTCGTTTCGGTATAAAATCGTCGAAGGTCAAACGTACATTATATTCAGCATTTCCATTCTCTTGGCGTAATGCACACCCTTTTGTGGGATGAGCAGTTATTCAGCTATTTGGGCAACTGTATGGTAAGGCAACTGCCGAACCCCAAAGTTTCTTTCACACTGGTATCCATCTGGCCCTCCCACGATCAATGATGGTCCCACAGTAGCTCGACAAAACTGAACTGTGAAAGCACAGCGTTACATCGTATGGCAATCGTAAAAATTGTACTAGTTGAAAATAAAATTGACAAAGAGGATACATTTTAAAAGACAAATTGGATGCTTTATTTGGACACTTCAGAAAAACATTGTTGATCAAAAAAACAGATGGTAATCATTTGTACCTGGATTTGAACTGTTCCACAAGCTCTGATTTAGGTGGACAGGGCGCGTTGGCAATGTTTTGTGGCAATGTATGTGTACACGGAACAAAATCACGCGCAATTCCGTGATTATGCATCTCCAAAACATTAATAATAAGATCTTTCACAAAAATTGAATTCCATTTCCTCATACTGGCTTGACCACCCATTTTTTGCTTCTTTTTGTAAAGGCCATAGTGTAGTAAAGCATCCCAAAGTTTCCTGCAGTCCTCGATTGTTCACGGCCTACATTCTCGTTATGCGCTAATAACGCTAGTAATGTCCTATATTTCATCCCTTCAATGCCAAAATGCAATCTCTTTGGCCTGTACTTTAGGCACATATTGTGGAACACCTCCAAATCTCCCAGGTGACAGAATTCTGTGAGTTCCTTCAGATCTCTTGATAGAGTTTTATCAAACACAATCTTCTCAAGGGCTTTGTGTGTAGGTGAAGATGTAATCAACCACTTCTTCTTCCGTTCCTGCTCCGGCGACAAAGAGCCATGTTCACATTGGTGAACGTTGGAACAGTGGTGCATTAGTGACTGCCATGTTTCTAGTAGAATTTCCAAAGACCCATCACAAGTTTTGGAGTTCCACCAAAGATGGTTGCTGAAAGTCTGGGACCACTGCAAAATACTTTCAGAACCTTTTTCCCCCTGCAGCTGAGATTTTTTTATTGATGATTTAGCAACGTGCCATACATCAAATTGATGGCCAATATTTGAAAACTGCTCTCTCATTGTCTTGGCTATTGAAACGTGTTTGTCCGTGGCTATGAGGTCGATTTGCATTCCCCTCGATTGTAGATCTTTCAGTGATTTTATAAAGCCAAGTTTCTCCATGGCTACTGAGGATTTACATTCGGACACCTGCACGACCACCGAACTCACAACTTTTTTACTTTCCATGTCCTGAAAGTGGTATGAGCAGTAATTTGTTGAAAATCCGGGGCTGTCTCACTGTCCATCGCCAGCTAGCCTGAACCGTTTTTTGGAGAATGTACTTTGAATAGACAATTATTCAATTTTCCAAGCTTCACTAATGGCAGGGAATAGATATTGACGTTGATATTTGTAGTACCTCGTTTTAGAAATGAAATGGAGTCCCACAAATTGACAGAAAATGGACAACTTAATGAAACGAGAGCCACTGAAAAGTAAAGCTGCTGCACACAGTAGATTGCCAGCTGGCAGTTTCCCCCAGCATCGGTTGAGCGGACCATGAACATTTGTCAGGTAACATTTGACAGTTGGCATGTATTTTGAGGTTACTGCCTTGTGATACACGAGTCACATTCACCCATGGCTTCTCACATATTTACCCTCTCACTGAATGCACACATTTCAGCATCCTTATAATCTCCATCAAGCTGCTGTCGAATACTATGTGTTTGGCCTCCTTTATTAAACCGTCATACTGCATTAATGTGGTTTCTGACTGAACTGTGGTTGACATATCAGGCAAACTGGACATACTGTAGTCGAGATCTTTGTCTAGTTGCTCACTCAATTGTATTGATGCTTCTGTCTCTGTCATGTCAGTGTCTGTTACTTGAACGTGAATCGGAGAAATCATCAATGTCGATTGATTTTTGGGTGGCCCTTTTTTGGCAGGTGTCGATTGTGTCACGTGGTCTGCGACCAATTCAAAAGCATCTTCAATACATTCAGTTTCATCTTCATCTGGGGGAGCAGTCACATTGTAGCAATGGTCCAAAAACACTTTGCTGGCTTCGCCGGTCACATTAAATTCATTTTCTGGCCATTGGGCGAAAGCATCTCGAGTTTGAACACGCTGCGCCTCAATTAATAGTTGCTCCATTGTGAAATCAGTTTGGCAAGCAGCATCTCTCATTTGTGTCGCTGTCCGTGTCTGCATAGTTCGTACACCATCGGGCAACTAGAAGACAGGTTGGAAAAAGATGTTCAAAGTAAATCCAACATAAAATATTGGACAATTTACATTTAAAAAAGCATTTTATGAAGGCCCCAGCACAAAACACTGTTTAAAAATTAAATTACCTTATCTTTCTTGCTTTTCGTTGAAACTTTTACTGTAACGTCAGCAACAGCAAGCTGGTCCACCAACTCGGATCCACGTGCCTCCTCTATTCTATATCTGGATCTTGTATACATGCCTAGAAAAGAGTATCCATTTAAATTAAGTCATTTGTATTAGAAATCAAATTATTCCTTCGCACACATGGCTTACACAGATAAACTTGTACATCGTGTATGTCATTTAGTCAAAATATACATTTCGAATCTCATCTGATTGATGGCTAGTTTACTCGATCAAAGTTGACTGTGCGAAGCACACTCTTCGAAATGTTGCTATCAAGCAATTTGCAAAAACTGCTGGTTTCTAATATTGTCACTGTCTGATAGTATCAGATCTAGGGCAGATTTCCTTTCATTCGAGGGAACTGTCAGTACGCATACCTCTGGATCAACTACAAGGGATGATGTAATTGTAGCATAAGCTTCAGCATCTCCCTGAAACACAGTACTTGTATGGATGAAAAAATTGAAATTGAACACACACACATTGTGACGCAGACATTGGTACAAATCAAAAGCAAACCACGAATGAAACATTGTGTAAACGAATGACATGATACGTAAATATATTCAGATTATCTCAAATTCCATGCATAAAACAATTCTGGAAATGAATAGCTAAGTAAGACTACCTGATAAGCGCTCAAAGTGGTTGTTGACTCCAGGCAAGACATGGATGCTGAATCTTGTTCCTTCATTTTCAGTGCATAGTCATGGAGTTGTAAAGGGAACATTTTATTTGATTTAGAAATGCTAATCTTAAAAATTGGCATGTAAGGAGACACCGATTACGAAAACATTATGCTTATTTCAAAGGACACTATAGCATAGTTATCTGTGCCCATAAATACAATTTCTATGAGGCTTCTAACACTAAGGACAGATGTTTAGCAAAATGGTCTTTATTTAGAAAGCAATACAATCTTGTAAATATGAAAATTATAAGGGACATTTTGTTAAGACTTGATGGTCGTGTAGATGATGAAACCTCCGTCCCCAAGTACCACACGGGCAAGTATAAAATATAACTGCCCATGCAATCTTTGGGGCCACAGGTGTAGTACTGTCAGCCTGGAACCAGGAACGCCGGAAGGAAACCCCCTGACCACTGTAAGGCAAGCAATGAGGTTAGGGAAATCAAGGCAAGGCAGTGAATGGTTTAACAAGGAAAAGCCACACTTATTCTTAGCCCAATGTCAGTGGTCAGATACCCTGAGTGAAGTACTGGGCAGGGTTCTATAATGGTCGACGGCGGCAGGCAGCAGATGGTAATATGGTGGCACTCTTGATGGAAATTGACATCTGATTTTGCCAAGAACGTGAGCAAAGCACTGTGATAGGGAAATCCGTAATCAGTCCAAGATGAAGTCCGTAGTCGGAAACCAGCCGTTCACGACAATAACAAGAGATGATCCAAATGCAAGTCCAAGTGAAAAACCGAGTTTGTAGTTTGATCCAGGAAAGATCACCAAAGCAAAGGTACCGAGGTGAAGCAGAGCGGGTCCGTGAAACAGTCCGCGTCAAGGATTCCAGGAAATAGAAGCAAGGTAAGCGCTCTACAAACTTGCCGTAAGCAGCTGTGGAGCGAAGTACGAGCGTTCGCTCGAATCTTTTGAAAAACAAAGGTCATGTGAGCGCATCACGTGTTACGCTCCGTGTCACGTGAACGCGTCATGTGTTGCTTGAAGGGTGGTGCTTCCTGATCACATGATGCGTGCTCCTCGTCTCGCACAACCTATCGAGCATGTTACTTCCTGATCATGTGTCGCTTAACGCGACAGGGCCCCAAACCAAGTCGAAGACCATGAAGTGGCGTGGACAGTCTACAGGGTAACCACCACTGGAGGTAAGGGGCTTGTGTCGGAAATGAATTTCTCTTGACTCGTTTGCCATGCCGCCACGAGCTGTAGACCAACCGCCGTCGGGATTTACATGTGGACATGTGGGAAAATGGGAAAGGACTGTTGGTGGGGCGGTGTGTGACGAGGGACGTGACACATTTACACCTAAAACACCAATCCGTCCATTTAGTTACCTGTTCACTACCCCAACGGCTACAGCTAATTCCGGAATCGTGACTCACCTGAGGCGGCATGTGAACGAATCGAAACCGCATTTGGGAACAATTTGAGTCGTTCTGAGTTGATTCTTCTTTGTGTACATGTTACGCCCATCTGGCTCCCACAGGGGCGTCGATCTGAACTGGACAGCTGCGGTCTCCACCAATGTGACGCGTAGTGCCGAGATGATGTCTGGACTGGCCCACCTAGCTTCGTTAGCTTGGCCCGTAGGAATATTCTTCTGCAAATGGAGAAAGGGAATTAACCACCCGTGGAGTTGAGCGTTAACCCTCCCCCCCCCACTCCCGATGTTGTCCCCGCTTATCACCTTTGATGTCCCCCCCTATAGTCTCATCTGATGGTTTGGAAAGATGAGCTCTCCATCCTGCATTGAGCGCAGGGGCGCATAGATAACCAGTTGCTTCACTGGCTCGAAGGAATTGGTGAGTTCCAGAACAATATTGACTTTGAGATTCCCAGCAAGACGCCGTAAGTATGTAGTTCGTAAGAGTTCAAATGTCTGACTTTCACTCTTGTTTCACACCTTCCTTGCAGGTTGCAGCTTGACCCTAGCGAAGAGTTCCTTGTGGCAACCGGTATTATTCAGGTAAGGATTTGTATTATCCAACACAGTTCGATAAAATAACGTCAATATGTAACCTGTTGCTTTCTCCCTTATTCAGGCGCTGAGAGAAAGTATGAAGTCTCGGGGAATAATGCCTCCGGCGGTAAAATCAGGCAAGTCTATTGTGGTGAGGAGGTTTCCCCTTGTTTGTCCCTTTGTTTCCCCTTAGGGGCTGGGGTTCGGCAAGGATGCAGTGGAAGCTGCGCCGACCCGTGAAGAGGAATAGTATCCCCCGGTGGTAAAATCAGGTAAGTCTATGGGGGGTAACTAATATTGCCTCTGTGTATTCCCTTGGCTCACCTTGCTGTTCTCGTCTTCCCCTTAGGTGCCGGAGTGCGGCGGAAACATGCAGACGGATGCAGTGGAATGTGAAGATGCTGCGAAGGCCGGTGAGTTCAGCGCGGCGCTGCAGCAGGCGACACGCATAAAATAACTTCTTTCTTCCAGCTCGAAGGCGCGATGGATCGGGAATTCAGGTAAGGATCAAAGGTATTGCTCTTGTTCTAACCTTTTCTCCTTTTTTCTCCCTTTTTCTAGGAGCTCCAGACTTGAGGCAGACGTGGCAGAAGACTGGATGCAGACTTGCAGGCACGGTGAGCGTTACGCTGCTGGATGCAGAATAACGCGAAGCGTGTGCTGCTCTTCGGGCGTGGTTTAAATAGCCTCCAAAGTAGTCCCAGGTAAGTATTCCTCCCCAGCCCCACCAGAGTAAAAAAAAAAAAAAAAAATGTCCCTAGGTAAAGTAGTCCCTTCCAAGCCTCTTCACTTGGAGCTCTTGCAGCATGGTCTGCATCAGGTGAGTTTACAGCATGGTCTGCATCAGGTAAGTTTTAATCTATGAGCCTGGCGCCATAGGCGCCAGGACTGCACCCGAATAGCCTCTAGCAGGGGTTGTTGGGCTTACTTAGAATAACTTGATGCCTGCTTCCGGGGTTGCTGGACTTGGTCTGAATCCCCGGGGGTAGGCATCATGACAGTACATGGATGGGTTGTACATATTCAGGGTAAAGTGCAGACTGCAGAATCGATCACCCCTCTTGTCCTGCAAGACTTCTTTGACTCTACATTCAAGCTCTGCCGGTGCATATCCGCAATATCTGACCCATTCTCTTATTCGATCTATAGTCTTTGGGAATACATGCATTGTAGTGCCTTCAGATTTCTCATGGGTCTTAGAAGGGCAACCTAAAATCGCACATGCAGGCATTGTTGGAAATTCTGCACAAAAAAAAGTAAACATTATTCGAAAATTACTTTGCATAAAAACATGAGAAAGAAGGAATTATACCATACTTTCTTCTATGCAAGGTATGTTTTGGTCACCACAGCAAAACCAGTGTAGCGTGGCCGGCTGAATTATAGGATTACTTTCATAAACAATTCATTGATGTGACGAAAAACGGAACATGTTACTCGTCCCTTGAATGTACCATCGTGCATCAAAAGGAAACATGCTTATATTGCAATTCGATGACAATTGACACTGATGACAATTGATATATCGATAACATAACAAATTAAACTCAAGTCAATGGCAACGAGACAAATGAACATAACACTACTGGGTATGTTACGTTCGAAATGGATAGTAATTTAGAGATCAAGGAGATATGATTAGGTGACCTGCCCTTACCTTGACAAACAAACAGATTCAGCAAGCAGGGTAGTTAGTGGCAGGAGAACAGGGAGATGTTCACAGGTAGCACGAAGACGTGCAGATTCGCAGTGGTCACCGAAGTTCTCAGGTAGCACGTTCACGAGTTGGCTTGCAGTGCTCAAAGATGTTCTCATGATAAATATCAAGTGGTTTATAAAGAATTAGAAAAGAGCGTGTGTATGTGAATGAATGATGTGTGTATGTCGTGGTTTTATGTGGATTGCAGGGGCGCTGCCTGCTTCAGATGATCCGGCCTGGAGACACAGGGTCTGAGGAGGCCATGTGAACAATGACCCCTGGGCGCAAGATACCTTTGAAGTGTACATGGTGTTTGGCACCTTGGCCGTTCGCGCCCCTGACAGCACCCCTTGGCAGCGAACATCCACTGGTGCCAACTGCCTTTGATAATGGAGGGGGGGGGATGGATGGGCCTGAGGCGGGCAGACAAGGCCCGGAACACTGCTGAATGGAGACACTTGATTCACTGAAAAACTGAAACAACCATTGATAAAAGTTCTGTTGTGCTTTATTTTGTTTCTTAATTTTATGGCACAAATGTACTACACATTGTAAAGTTCTGGTTCCAGCACAGTGAGGGAAAATCCCCTGTATTGACCGCTGTCACTGAGGAATGTCTCTCTAATGGCACCAACGAAACAAGGAGGGTATTACTCGAGCGCGGTGTCCAAGCCTCTCATGAAGCCACCATGTGTATGAACGATAGGCCACCAGCCTGTACCACCTGTGAAAGAGAAAGATACAAACTGTTTTTAAATGACGAAGAGAAGTGTATTAAACAGTAGTTGACAATGAAAATTCTTGTATCCAATGGCATTGTTGCCAGTACAAATGCTACCTAGACACTGTACAATATTGAACGACTATTATACGACTATTAATAGAGAATTGCAAGACTAAATTGGTTTAACAATGATATATTGAAGTTACGACAATATAGGAGACAATCAAGAAATAGTAGTGGCCTAAGTGGCATCACAACTAAAGTACACTTACTCGTTACTTGGATTCCGGGGGCGAACTGTTGCGCGAATTTCGTGCATAAGCACCATCATAATCCTCAACACAGACAGTGTGGGGCAGGCTGCCCTGAAGTCTGGCAGCTCGGTAACGCATTGCGGCCATGTCTCGTCTTCTGATATGCACAACAAGCATCCGGAGTTCTCTGCCGCAGCAGTTCTACTCCTCGGTTGGCATTAGCGTGCACTGATTGCAGGTGCACCAGGTGGAAACGCCGTCCATGCGACTAGGCTCAGGCTCTTGATCTGTTGAATCGTCCTCCAACTGTCGTCCGAAGCCCCATCGTATCCGCATCTTTCTCTTTTGAGTAATTCTGCCTCAGAATACTCTGGTAGGGCTGTATTGTTGCTATTGTGGGGGAAACAAAAATAATTTATAGCAATGGTACTGGTATCTGTTTGCACAGGCTACAAGAACCCGAAGGTAGAGGACCAGAGCACAGAAACGAGGCACAGAATACTCAAAGACATTGAGAGGAATGGAAAAGAAAATCTGATGTCTGTTGCGAAGCGGTCTGTTTATACTCATTGAGGAAAGAGGCGTCCTGCCATAACCATGGTGACACGTCATTAGCTGAAGCGCAGAGAACGTTGACACGAGACGTGCTTTGGTGTTGTGAAATGGTCGGTATGCTTCTAGTGATGTGAGGCTCAGGGGCGGGGTTATGATTTAGTGCCGCCAGGGCAGTCCTGCTTGGGCGATGCAGCAACGGATCAGATTATCACAAAATGGCTGTGCCCTGCTGCCTGATTTCGCATGTGTACAAAAGTGAAAAGGTGCATAGGAAATGTTTGTACGATCGATCAACGTATGCTTAAAAACACATGCCCGAACCCTCGGGACAATGATATTTCTGAGTGCACTATTCCTTTAACTTACAAGAACAGAAATTTGTCATACTTTTTGCATTTCAAAATGTGTAAAATGTTTATAAAATCTAATTAGTGAAGCATTTTATTTCATTTTAAGACATATCTCCGGTTTTTTGATGTTTAGAAAACATTTTGGGGTAAATCTCTTTGTAGAGAACAGGTTCTTGAAGTCGGTTTATAAGGTCTGTTCTGGATCCCACCCCTGATACACCCAAGGTTTGACAAGCACTAACCAATTCCGCTTTTGATGCCTGAGAAAAAATGTTATTGAAGCATATTATACCGTATCTAGTGTAATGAGAGCTAGCATTTAATATAAAAACAATTATATTAATAAGAAAACACATGAATCATGTGAGAGTTTAAATAACTGGATTTAAATATACATGTGTCGCAAAAAAAAACAAACAAAAAAAAAAAATCGGAAGAGATTATGTTAAAGGTATTTGTATCGCGCACCGTCACCAGCAGAATTGGTCCCCAGGCGCTCTGGCGGATCTGTAAACGATAAGGGGGGGGGGGGAGGTTTAGTAAGGTGAAGAGGGAGTAGGATAGTGAGAGGAGTGGTGTTCTGTTGGCAGCTTCAACTCGGTATACACCAGATGCTGATTACCTGACCTTTAGCATGCTAACATTCACAGTATTGTTTAAGTGTGGCACTTGTTGGCCTTCACAATCCTATCTAGATGCGGCGCAGGCCAATGTTCAGAATTCTATCTAGGTGTGGGCATGCCAACATTCACAGCTCTATCTAGATGCGGCTCAGGCTGGTGTTCACAGCTCCAAGGGTGGCACATACTAACATTCAAGTTTCATCTAGGTGCGGGTATGCTATACTTCAGTCAGTCAAAATCCTATCTAGATGCGACACAGGCTAATGTTGACAATTCTATCCAAGCGTGGACATGCCAACCTTCACAATTCTATCCAAGTGTGGACATGCTAGCATTCTCAATTCTATCCAGACGCGACGCAGGCTAATGTTCACAATTCTACCTAAGTGTGGACATGCTAATATTCACAATTCTATCTAAGTGTGGACATGCTAATATTCACAATTCCATCTAGATGCTAATAAAGGAGGTAAAATAGAGTGGCAGGGGTTTTCTGGAGTAGAGCGATTGCTCTACTCCCCACCCATGCCACACTCATAGTTTTTGTTGGTGTCTGTTAGCTGCTGGCTTCCTTGGCGTAGTGAAAAATCAAAGGGTGTTTCACAACCTAGACCCCGGGATCCCATACTCAGGGAAAGGCCATAGCTATTGGATCCTGACGCTGGGGGTGGACAAGCGAGGCCAGATCACCCGGGCAGGGGGTCCTCAGGGAGTGGGGGAGAAACACCCAATGGTGAGACATGGCATGCCCCTTTTTCCACACCCATCTAACCCCTATCCCTGCTTATTGTATGGGAAACTAGAGCTCCCATAATTCCTCCCCACTTTACATTGACAACAGTACTGAGCCGAGGAAGATGAGTAATGAGGTCAGAAAGATTACTTACACTGACTTGCATCGTCTGTCCCTGCAATAAGGCGAGGCAGAGTCGGACACGTAGTCCTAACAATGTCCCAGGAGGATATAGCTCAGCGGTAATGTGTTCGCTTTGGCAGCAAGACCACATGGAGCCACAGGTTCGACCGCACTTAGGTTATTTATAACGCGCTTGATGCCCAGAGGTTTCTATCATATCAATACACACCTCCCACTTGTTAACACTCCCTCTGAGAATAAAAGGTGGTGCGCACAGGCACACTCTGAGCTAGGCTGGGTACGAGAAGGAACAACTATTTTGGGGCTGATGTGAACCAGGCTGTGAAATCTGGAAGGCCAACGGGCTGATCCGCAGTTGCATGGATCAAGAGAGAGCCAGGCGAGAAATCCACTTTTAGGAAGCCATCAGCGTTCCAAGACTGAAACCGAGTGAGCGGAAGAAAGAAACCTTCAAGTTGCCTGAAAGCAGCCTGCGACCCTCCCGGTGAACAGCAGAGTTGTGGAGGAGCAGAGAAGGCATTGGTAATGTCCTTGACGGTTGAATGAATAAAATGAAAGAAGACCAATTAACATGACCAGTGAGTTATCGAAGGCAACACAAGCCTGGTTTGTGTTAAAAGCAAAATGGATACGTTGGTGGGGGGGTGTGATTGTGTTATGTTCTCTTGTTTTGTGTTGTCTATTATGTTTGTGAATGTCAGGTCACTGCTCATGGTTAGGTTATAAAACGTGTTGGGTTTAATATGTAATTGTAGGTTACTGTTCACCGTTTTCTTTGATTCAGGTTTAAGTTATGATGTGGATTATAGCCTCATGGCCTAGTTGCATTTGCTTTGTATTCGATATGTTCTTTCTTGTTGAAAATAAGAAAAAAAAATAAGAAAAAAAAAAGTGACTGTAATCCCAAAGTTGAAGGTTGCATGTGTGCCGATAAAACACGAATAGAAACGACAATTGCTAAATTGTAAAAACAAAAGAAAGGATACAAAGTAACAGTGGTCCTGCGAGGTAAAGTCACCAATGCATAAAAGTGCGTGCGAAATAGAAATTGGAATTGGCCACCCGATCCATGCCCATGCCCTGAGCCAACATCTCACATTATGCCCTCTGCTGCTGTGCAATAGTATACATGGATTGCTCCCACACAGTATTCTGGGTGGCACACAGCCACTGCGTTGCCAGACCCCACACCTGCCGGACCCAAGGATACCTGGCCCTTGCTGCGCTGGCGCTGCAGGACTGCATTCCTCCCTCGACCAGCTGCCCCAGGAACAGGAGCCAATACTGTGGAGCGTGACCCTGCAGCCGTAACCACCACAGACGGACATACCAACACTGACTGGCCCTGTGAGGGGTCTCCCCCCCCTGCAGGTGTTCAGCATCCACAGTAAACACTAACCTGCGACAGCAATGAGGGTTCCATGTCCGATTCAGCACCAGAGGCATAGGCTTCCTCAGAGGTTTACTCAGACACCCCATGCCAAGATGGTCTGTAGCACCAATGGATTCTCATGGGCAACCACACCATGTCCTCCTCCACTGCATCCAGTGCCTCATCACCTTCACAAATAAAAAAAAACATGAATACAAATGTTAAAGCATAGGCCACACACATAGGTATTACAATGTTGTCAGCCAACACATGAACCTGCCACGTCACACATGACACAAATCCAGGCACGCACGCAGTGTCAATGGAAGGGGAGCCTGAAAGCAGACATGAATGCGTGTCAAAGGGTAAAATAACACACATACTGCATAGCACCTGCATCACACACAAGCATGTGACTGGCATAGTCCTTCCACAAACATGACTGATGCCAATACACAGCGGCACGTAGCATAGCCATGCCAGAACTGTCAACCAGCCTCAGATGGAAGTTGAATACTACTGACCATGAGCCATGTACAATGCAGGTCAGATGACATTTCATGGAATTCACCATTAGAAAACACACGTGTCACAGGGTGCAACAACGCTAGGGTGTTGTAATACATTGAGGGCAGGCACACGGAATAATGCTAGGTCACATTGACATCATGCAAGTGAATAGGCATGTTGAAGGGGATAACAGGGTTTAGAAGTGTGTGGGTGCAGTCCAGTACATGGATACACCCTCAACTATGAATAAAAATACAGATCCAGTAATGTCTGTGTCTTGGCCTGATGGCAGTGTAAGGGTAAGTGCCGTCATCATGTGTAAAGTGTTGGTAGTGGGTTGTAGGGATACAGTAAACCCCACCCCCAAGGGCAGGGGATGGCTGGGAGGCAGTGCATGGGTTAAAATGGTTACTCAGGGGACCGTCTTGTAGCAGACAGTGTGGGCAGGTGGCAAGTGCATTCTCTCAGTCATCTGGGACTACAGCAGGGGAGAGGAGGACAGAAAGCACAACACATGAGGAAGCATCAGAAGTGCCTCCAGACCTAGAGAGGCTACATCTCCAGTTACATAGAGGCAGGGAGTCTGTACCAGAGTGAGGCCCCAGCTCAACACAGACGTGAACCACAACTATGATGTGTGAATTGCTGAATAGTATGTAAAAGAGGGGTCTCCAGTCCTGGGGCCCAGGAAGGGGTCGGGTTCAAGGCTTTGATAAAGGTGTTAAATCGGTATTTACAATGAACCAGTTTGTTATATTAAAAAATGCAAATAAAATCAAAGTAAAAAAAATAAATAAAGGAAGATCTTCCTGGAATCATTTTGGAGTCATCAGGTGACTCCATCCAAGAGTCAACAATGGCTAGTTCAGGGATATCATCCGAAACCATCCTTAAGTATGTGTATAGGCTGAAATATTCAAATGAGATGACTCTAGAGTGATCGCAGAAACTATTCCAAGAGGAGTTCTGATTACTTCCAGTGATGATCGTGTATTACTCCAGGATGACCCCCATGACAACTTCAGGATGGTGTGGATTACTCTAGGATTACCCTGTGACAACTTCAGGATGGGTTTGAAATTGTGAATGATTATTGCGGACAACTTCAGGAGGATGTTGCTTTCAAACGATTTAGGAAAAGGGTTTTGATTCCCTGTGTGTAAAATGGGTGGTATTACTATAGGCTTAGATTTATGGATAGTGTCCTGGAAAACATGGAATTTTCAGCCGTTACTTGCCATCTTTGCTAGAGCACTAAATGTCATTAACCAAGGTTTGCTGATTTAGTATACAAAACTACAAACCACCCGTCACGAACCAGCCTCTAAACTCCCTCATTTCATATCTCACCTCTAGCCAACATGGCATCACACCCAATAAACTCCCACAATTACAAATCACTGCACTAAAATAAACACTTTCAGTGACCTAAACAGAAGGTCTATCTGCATGACAAGACTGTCGATCACTTCACCCAATATCACTATGAGCAGCTAGCAATTTGTTCGACCATTCACCACACCCAGGAAAACATTAGCTGACCCCCAACAGAAATCCAATAGCACAAAAACATATACCATTTACAAGTTGGCACCAACCTACAAATTCACCAGATCAACTATAATAGTTCTACACACAAGATCCCTTGCATCTTCAGTTTCACAGAGCAGCATGTGAGGTACAATTACATTGTAGATTAGTAGCAGTGGCAACCAAACTCGGTTGTGGGGATGTTCCAAATCCATTTTTTTTTTTTAAACCGTAATCTGAAAGATTGCACAGGTGTGTGGTAACATGTAGGTGTCACTTCATGGTCCAAACAGGCATGACCGTCTTACTGTAACAATACTGTAACAAGAACACACTGTTAAGAAGACGTGGTGATAGAGTTGAGCTTGTCAAATTAGATCTGTCTGACTTAACATTTGTAGCAGACAATTGACGGGTTACTTTATAGTCCAATATTTTGCAGTTGTTGCACAGCTACATCTCTGGGAACTGCAACATTACACAGACATCTGCTGATTTAATGCTTGTCTATCAATTGTCCAGGTGAAGAAATAGGCATGTTCTGAGGAAGGAATGAAGAACACTAGCCATCCCTGCCAAAAAGGGTTTCCAGCTTTTGTGAACAGCCATTAATACATTTTGGACTAGTCAGTTTTCACCCATCAGCTTTTACAATATAATTGTCTTGTTTTTTTTCACTGCATCTTCTTTTTCCAGATTCCAACAGTAGCTGCTTTTTCTCCTCTACCTTTCTTTTTAATGCCACAATTATAGCTTTTCGTTATTTCATCAAATGTTTCCTGTGTCTTAATATTGTTTCTTGGCTGCGGGTATGAAAAAGGCAAGTTGAAACTTCATAATGTGACTACCAATACAACAAACATTTTGCCTGAGCTGTACACTGGGGTGACTCCCCTCAAGCGTGACCCTATCCGCCCCCTTGGAGTTTTGCTTATTCTTGCTCTCCTTGGCGCTTTCCCTCACTCCCCATGCAGCTACCCACAACTCAGTGTAGCTGCACACATAACAATGTGTATGGGTACATACCGTTGAGAGTGCGCCTTGACCACTATCATTTATAAATAGTGGCGAGCTGCGTTACCAATTCCACAAGGTTTACGCATAAAGACCTTGAATGAAAAGGACAGAAAACGGACTGGTATTTGCGAATCGCGCTCTAACATGGACATCCTAGATTAGTTCCCCAACCCGTGGACTACATTTTCAGGATTGCATCTAAGGTGTAAAGAAAAAAAATAATAAAAAAATAAAAAAAGATAGTTTAGGAATTTCGATTTGGGGAACCAATCCAGGATGTCCAAGCACCACTAAAGACTTTAAGCACAACGCGTCAGCCATTGACAGGTCTCTCGGGACTCAACCCTTTAATCATCAAGTACTATCAGAAAATTGTTTCAAGATATTTTCACAATCAACTTCCAAACCTGGTCACCATACCAAGTGTTCAATTTCAAGGCCTTGAAGACGGCTAAGGTCGAAACAAGCGTCGGCTGACTTTATGGGAATAAATTCACCTACAGATGAATACCCGGATATTGTTTTACTTTCATTCTAAAAGACTGTATACCTAACTTTAAGGAGGTAGAGTGTGATTCGCCAATAGCAATCCATTCTCTGTCCTAGCTGCACATATACTCTGACCTGGACTGCAGTCCCCGAGGGCATCCAACCCAAAGCGCTTCGCCAATAACATAAGAGAAATCAGTAGACCATCTATAGTTACTCTAGAGGAAAGAGATGCTGTAAATGAGGTGGGCATTGTGTATCATTCATCTGTATGTGTGTAAAAGGGGAACGACTCCACGTAGGGACATCAGTTGTACCCCCATGAAAAAAAACAAACACATTGCTTACCCAACTAGAAAAGCATGATTCCTTGAAATCCTTTTCTTCACGTATTTCTCTTCTACTTTCATCGATACCCTCTATCAACAATTTACAATTAACTACACCAGGAATTGCAAAGGCTCAAATTCCCCATCCCTTCAAATGCACAGAGAAGTGTCTGAATCAAAGAGTCCCATGATGATTTGAGGGATTGTCTAAAAGAAATAAAATATGTAAATTTAGTATGTGCCAAGTATTTGTGAACCAGGTCTTTACCCAAAACCATTAATTTATAGTGGGCTTGCTATGGATGTTCCTGCCTGATGTGTCCCGATTTATGAGCGAAGCGTCTCTTGGTGCTTGGTTAACTTCCTCCAAGACTTCCACCCATTGTGGCTTTAACTAGTTGCATCTGTTTGCAAATGGTGTGTGTGTGTTCTGGAGAGGCAATACGCTCTTAACTGCAGAGCTCTTGTACCTAAAATGCTGCAGTCATTTTGTGCGTGTACTTTAAAAGAAACACATGTTTGTTTCTTAAATGTAAATAACCATAGAGAGCCCCACTTTGCAGACAGCAACATGTAAAGGAAATAGAAGGGCATGCAGTGACAGAACCCATGAACAAAGTGATCTTTACTGGGGGAACAAAAAGTAAATATTACACCTTAGCAAAAGGCCTTTGCTAATATGAGCCAGGCACCATCCTCCAGAAGGGTCACAAGTACCCCCTCCACCCATAAGCATCGCTCATGTGCAATAAATTATGCACTACAGCTGAAATAGTGCAGCACTCATAGCAGTGGAAAAATCCTGCAAAAAAGTAAACCAAGCCATGGGTAAACTTTGCAGAGGCATAGTTTCTCACACATGCACCACGGCTGGATACATGTAGATAAACTATTATGTAGAGGGTTGGGTGCACCTATCTGAGGAAGGCATGGACTATTTGTGCGGCACATTCTGGGGGCATTGGAGCAGCAACAGCATTAAAGCTAGAGAGGGGCAGCCAGTAGGAGCATTTATCCCCTACTTGGCAACGGTTTGAAAGCAATCAGCCTGATCCGTATAACAGTCATTGTGTGGAACTGGGAAGGAGTCGCCCCACCCACGAAAAGAGGGCATCATTATGCTGAACAGCTAGGGCGTCGTATGGTAGAGGCCTTCAAACTGGGGGGTCCAAAGGATGCCAGTTGGTGGGGGGCTTGAAGGTTTAGGGTGATTTTTTAATAGAAAATCTAAGAATTTGTGGCGGGGGGCAGAAATTATTTTACTGAAGGGGGGATGGCTCCGCATAAAAGACGTGAAGACAACCTTTTAACTGCCATGGGTCACCCCACCCATTCCCCCCCCAGTGCCAAGACCTTTTTTTGGTGATATTTCGACATTCAATGCCTTCTAGCGTTTTGTTTCATTAACCCCTACAGGGAGGTAATCCCAGGGACAAGATACCTTGCACTTGACACTTAAGGGGTTAAGGGAATAAAGTGACCTCCCACTTTCAAATAGCAAAGCAATTCACAGCACTCCTTTCACGTCAAGGTCAGAAAATTCCCGCTACCGTGCCAGTCCTGATACACAAGGCTGCTGAAAAATTCAGACAAGCAAGAAAATAGCTCAACATCATCTAACGAGAATGAACTGGTCCCATCATTAGATAAAAAGAACCACAATAAAAAGCATTCACCCCAGATCATCATAAACAATGATCAAAAAAGATATTTAAAAAAATTAATGACAGGGATCACTATCCCTAGCAAGCATTCAATAAAGTTTACAGGCAAACTATCTTCAATTAACTGCTGAGGTCGAGCAAACCACATTGAAGGGGCAATACAATCCCTCCGGGAACCTCATCAACCTATACAGAGAATGTGACATAAGTGTAACTAGAACATGCAGTAATCCAGAGTCCCTGAAACTTACATTTGTATATATTAAATCATGTAGCGATTTCCCCAAAGTGTTGAACAAACTAAACTTAGATGAGTAGAGCATGAGTCATGAGGGGAATTAGAACACGGTACCCTGCGCATAAAGGCTGGCATAACTAGCGCTACTGTGAACCGAAAAGGCAATGGAAAACGGGGGTGAACAAGCCATCTATGTGCCCTTTAAAATAAATGGCGTAAAAAGCTCTGCCTCGCGGGTACAGCATCCGTAACTTCCAGCAGTGAAAAAATAATATTCAAAAGTATTACAATATAAAATGAGTCTTTGAATGCCAGACAGTTCGCTTGAAACTCTCCTTTAATGCAAATTCAGTTGCTGGACAATTAATGGATGGTGTTCAATGGCTTAAGTGAAAGCAATGATCAAGTTGCAAGCATTGCTAAGAGAAATAAATAGATGGTGGGCATCTGTCCACTGTTGGTTAGAGGAGTCTTTTTCTCTCCCTTCTTCATGAGAGCTTGGATGGTCAATATCTGCAACAATTCTCTGTGCCCTGATCAACAACAGCCAATCTAAGCCCAAAGCAGCATGTGCCACCAGAAGGAGGAACGCAGGAATCTAAGAACTCATTCATCAGGGCGTTTCAACCATCCCCAGCCTCAGACTACACCTGGCGTTGTGCGCAGCACACCCTGTACCAAACAGCGGCTCAAACAGTCTGCCACACATTTCATAACTTAGCCAGCCTTCATGCTAGCCAAACAAAACATTGCCACTCGGCACCCTGCTTCAGAATTAAGCAGCATTAAAGATGCTGAGAAAGTCACACATGCTTCACACAAGCCACACATCAACAATCCCCACACAAGGGAAATCTATGCCAGCAGGTGTGTGCACTGGCATGCAGCTGTCTGGGCAACTTATTGAAAATTACAAGCATTGTGCCCTCTATATACAAGAGACACATTCTCACAGGGGCTATGCGACACTGCAATGTTCTTAAGCAGACGACAAGAGTCAAATCTTGAGTATTGCTGGGTCCGTGCAACTCTTTCCTTCCCAGTAAAGCACCAGAATTATTTCGCTTCTACCCACTGAAGGTGCAGTCATATGTACGAGTTGTATATGCACTGTACCGGACACACAGCAACATCACACACAAGGACACAGCAAGCACGTGGATAATGGATCACTTTAAAGCAACCAGGGATTTTGCAAAGGTTTGTTTAGTACATTAAGCTTCACTATAAGTGCTCCTCCAAACTAGCAATCAGAATATATGTTAACATATAGCGGGGCCATCAAGATAGCAATTAGGTTTGTTGCCTTTTTAAAAAAAAAAACATTTTCTTGATAACAACTCTCACTCTACGGGCAGTGGTCTTGTGGTCTTCAAACTTGTTTGACCCCAGGCACTCCCTAGGAAATGGGTAACAGGCTTGGGCCCCTCTATCCACATGGACTCCAAAATGTTTATCTGGTGTAGAATGGTGCCAAATTGAGGTGTGGGTGCCAAACATTCTTTCAAAATCATGCTAGCAATAACTCAAATTAATTAGAGGTCAAATGTTTGTAAACGCAGCATTCAGAATTTTTTACTACAGGGGACGTGACTAAAAGTAGCTTTGGATATTTATTTCAAAAGAGTAACGTAGGACATACTTAAGGACAAAAAACTTGATTACTATCAATGCAGTCACTTGCAAGTTGGACAGTGGCATACTGGAGAGCTAGTGTGAAGTGTGGGCCTGCCTTTCAGCAGCCAGCCATCAATTGGGTTACATTTTTGCAATAACCTCTGGTTGGCTTTCTTCCAGCTTTGATCAATATTTAGTCTTTAGGGCTGCAAAAGTTGAAAATCCAATCTTGCAAAGGTACGAGGTGCTGAAACAGTACATTGACTGCATTTAGATAAAATGGAGGAAACTGCATTTTGCCAAAATCCACCCAAGGACAATTTTTTTAATTGACTCTCCAGTAGGAGGTCACTTTGAAGTTCCATTAGTTCCTCCTGGAGGTTTATTGGGAGGTGGGCGGGCCCCTACGTCCAATAGGAAAGACTGAACCACTCAGTCATTGATGTTACAATTGTCCTCTGAAAAGTACTTTTGCGAGGGATTCTGAGATGGTTTCCCGTTAGTTCAGCAACACATGAAAAGATCATACTCCACCTACTGAAGAGAATCTGCTAATAATGAAACGCGTCGGAATGCAGACATTAACCCTCCTCCTCCTCCTCCAAAGCTCCAACTTCTTAAATGCTGACATTTTTGCGTTCATAGCCAATGATGTGGTTTCATTTCTGTGCCTTGCAGGGAGAGGTTTAGAAAATGTAGCTTTTCAAAGAGGTCACCACAGTAAGCTAACAGTACAATCCAGTGTGAATTACACAGAGGCTCTTCTTTCGTCTGGTCTAAACCCAGGAGAAAGCGTCTCGCTTTGTTCCTAAACACAATATAAAACCTTTCCCCATGGAGAGCAACCTGACCTGCGTGTGCAACAAAGCATCATGTTCAGCTCCCATTTCTGCACATAATGTGGCAAACAGATGGGCTCTTGTGCGGTGCATCTTTATAAAATGCACAATCTTTACAAAAAAAAAGTCAGCACCTCTTAGAGTCCATTCCCCATATTGCGCACAGGCAAAGCTTCCCGGGGATCACGCAGTGTGTGTCCACAATATATGTGGAGCTACTATCAACACTTTTGCTTTTAACCCACTTCTAGCACCAGACATTGAAGGAGCACCATCCAAGCAAATACCAACACACACCTCCCACTTTAGGCAGTGGGAATTTAGGAAGTAGTTAACAATGTCAATGACTATAGATGCAGTTGCTCTTCCCTGAATTGGTTTACAAAATATTTCAAGCACAATATAAATTCGGTACTGATAGAAGAGGACAGGTCAGTGATGCGACGGAAAATTGTGGTGTCAAAGATACTTTTGCATTTCTCTGCTGCGCCGTCACTAAGCATTACCCGGTTGACAGTAAGGCTGTTGGAAGAATTACTCTCAGCATCTGTAAAGGGGCCCCCCCCCCATAATGTGGTAAGAAGCTTCCGAAGCATTTGCAGGTACTGAGGCCACGTTTTAACAGTGTCTTTTGCTTGTGTATGCCTTGTAGCTGCTGTACAAACAAATCCATGGTCATTTTTGCTAAGGTTTTGTTTGCAAATGCGCCTTAAGTGTTGGCTTCAGGCTTGCTAATGGAGCGCCACAAACCACACACTGCAGCTTAACTTGTCAGCAACTGTGATCCATGTGAACCCAAAACACAAAAAAGACATTTCCGTGTTTTTACATTTCTCGTGTCCATTTCCACCTCTTCCACTTTTCGTTTGAGATTCCTACCATCTTTGGGCACTAGGAAACTATCCAGTTATATGTGTTATTTCTGTATTTTAAAGCCCGAACACAAAGAAAGACTGATTTTTCCCCGGCCATTTTTGTATTGACTTTAAAGTGCAGAATTCACATACTGCCCCCTCTTTCTCACCCGCTCATTAACTCGTCAATCAGGGGGACCCCGAACCTCCAATTTCCCTCCCCCAACACACGCATCTTACCCACATGCGCACACACAGTCCAAAACACACCTCTGCCTCCTGCGACGACTCTGCTGGGTCTCACAGCGCCCGTTAGCCCCTGCACGCACTCGTGTGACAGGGGTTTGACAAGTATAATCGTTCCCTTTAGAAAGACAGATCACATAACGGTCTTTCTAAATCGACACCCCTCCCCCCAATCGGTACAGTGAAAAAGATATTTTCTTCACTTAGTACCAATGATCCATCTAAAAGGAGCCTGACTCTGAAAACATTGCAAACACCCCACGTACGTTATTTTCTAAAAACCATTTAAAGTTTTCAAAAATTAAAAATGCTTTAAAAGATTTAAATTGACAAAACACCACATAAGATTTAAAACAAACCATGTGAAAAGGCTGGGGGGGTCGAAAAACAAAACCATGTTATGTTATTTTGCATTTATATAGCGCCTAATATACCATTGGTATGGTCTGAAGGCGCTGTTAGGTTGAACGCCCTTGGGAACCAAAGTTCAGATCAGTAGAGAGAGTCAAAGGTGCGTGTGAGCACCCGGTTTGTGTGCAGCTGGCGCAGTATTCATGTAATAGCTGCTTCTTAGCGGTAGGTGCGGTGGTTGCGAGATCAGGAGTATGTGTTCGTTCTGGCAGGATTTATCCAGACGGAATGTTGCTGCGTTAGGCCTGAGGAAAACGCCTGGCTGGGGGGGGTGTAACCAGCAGTGTTTACTTGGAATGATGGGGAATATGCGGCGGATGTTGGCATGAGAACAGTTATACCGAATGGTGTCATAGTATCTCTGTGTTCTAGTTGACTGGTGGTGTTAAGGAGAGAGTATGCTTGGTGGTGTGATACGATGGGTTATATGCTCTTTCAAAAGGTCTCTGCATTCCAAACCATACTATATACGTCGCACAATTCTATACGCTGCAGTCCGTTCCATGCACTCCTATCCACTCCATGCACCCCAGTCTGCTCCACACACTCGGTCCGCTCGACGCACTCCTGTCTGCCCCACGCACGCACTCCTGTCTGCCCCACGCACGCACTCCTGCCTGCCCCACGCACGCACTCCTGCCCGCCCCACGCACGCACTCAACTGCGCTCTATATACTCCAATCCGTTTCGAGTATTCTAAGTTGTTTTATGCACTCCATCCACATATTTCATGCTTCTAAGTTCAATTTTTCACAGAGAGGCTATTGGGCACACTTCTAAATTCAGCTTTCACAGAGAGGCTATTGGGCGCATTTCTAGATTCAACTTTTCACAGAGAGGTTATTGGGCACACTTCTAAATTCAACTTTCACATGTATGGGACAGAGTTTCCACATGCAAATATATTACAGATATAACTAATTTACAGTGGTGATGCTTTGTTAGATGAGTGGTGGGACGGTATGGCGTGAAGTAATTGCTTCTGGCCCGCCCTTTCCACACTTACTTATTGTTGGCTTCTTGCTTGTCCTGCGGATACCTGCAGATATGATCAGGTGCCATCTCTGTAGGAGACATCCTTTGCCTCTGGTCCTTGATGGCCTGCCCTGGGTGAACTAGCAAAGAGAGGGGGGGGGGGACCTTCTCGTTGGGACCAATCAGGGGTGGGGGGGCGCAATGACCAGGAAGGGAAGACTGGGCAGCGCGGGGGACACGGGGTCTGGGGGCACTTCTATACAAAAAAAGAAAGCAGAAAGGGGTCGCACACTCACCTGCTCCTCGGATGTAAAAACTAACGAGGGATGAGCCAATCATGGGCCGTAGGCGGGATGGGAGGCGGGAGGAGGGGAATCAGGAGGCTCGGTGATGCCGGTGGCGCAAGGGGTTGGGGGCTGGGGACATTATATTTTAAATTAAAGGATTTGGGGCTAATGGAGCTCTGGGCCACACACACACTCACCTGCAAGCACTTGGAGGAAAAAAAACAAACAAAAAAAATAAAATAACGAGAGGTAATGTACACCCGAGCGGAGGTATGGAACATGGATGGGAAATTATGTAATTTTTCCTGTATTTAGGTAATGCCTACAAGACAAACCAGTGTACCGCCTGTTTATTTGTTGTTACAAAACAAAAAAAACATTAAAATAAAAAGGAAGTACAGGAAGATTTGCCTGAGGATGCGTAAGTGGGAGGGGTAGGTACTGTGCACAGAGTTGATGGGAGAGTGATACATTTGAGTCCATTGTGCATCTAAGTTTTTTTTTTTTTTTTTTTAACAGGTCGATTTCAGAAAGGCAAGAAGAGAGCAGGGTGGGGGAGGTTGGCATCTAAGGGATTTTGTGAATGATCCGGGTGTCATCTGCATTATTGTAGCATATAAGCTTATCAGAGCAGGTAGTGGGCTAAGGTAGATATTGAAGAGGAGGGGAGACGGGGAGGCTCCCTGCGGGCCCCCATTTCGGAAAAGGGCAAGAGAGGGAAGCGAAACGGGGGATAGGAACATCATTTACAAACAGTTCGAAAGGAAGGAGGAGATCCAAATTAGAGCAGAGTCTTTGATGCCTGAACAATGGAGCCTGTCTGCAAGTATGGTGTGGTCAATGGCAGATAGGTCGAAGACGGACAGCGCATCCTTCAGAGTCCACTGTTCCTTTTAAGTCATCCCAAACCGACACCAGTGAGGACTCAGTTCCTCAGTAGTTGGAGGGAAGGAGAGGGTCGAGAGAAGGTTTTTGAGGAGAGGTTTGAAGGCCTCCGGGAACATACCCAAGGAGAGGCACTGGTTAATAATTGACCGTGCAATGCTGCCTGTAGATGTTGTAGTTAGGATGTTCTTAAAAAGGGTGGGTTGAGCCTGAAGGTCAGTTTTGTGCTAGAAGTTTATGAAACTCCAGGTGTGAGATGTGGGTGTAAGAGGGCCGGCATGTAGGAAGGAGTAGGGCTGGGACTGGGTGGGGAACAGGAAGAGGCAGGGAGAACCAGAGCTAGTTTATGGGAAAGAACCAACCTATAGCGATATTGTGAAAGTGGTTGGACAGAGCATCAGGGTGATTGGGAGTTCGGGGAGGGAGGGTTTGAGCAGTGCAGCATCTTATTCTGTGCGGTTCATGGCTAGGGTTTATGATAGTTGGAGATAAGGTTCCCATAGAAGGATTTTGGGATTTTCTAATATTTGACTGGTAGGCCCTGGTCAGTCTTGCAAGAGAGGTTTTGTTTTGAGGGGTGGTGGTTTGTTTTCCAAGTCCGCTATATCAGTGCTCAAGGGTTTTGAGAGATTTGAGGTGGGCCGTGTACCATTTGGTGCTGGGGCCTGGTCTCACAGGTAAATCTCGATGGAGGGGGATTTGGGCGCTGGAGAGCCACTGACAGAAAGGTTCAATGGAGGGGGTTGGGCTTCCTGGAGTGAGTTTAGAAGGGAGCTGGGAGCTGGCTAGATCAGGGTGAATAGTGACTTTATGCCAGAGAGGGACAGGAGGGGGAGTTTGGAGAGGGGAAGTTGGTGTGATGGGGTGGGGCAAGGTAGTCGGGAGGGAGAAGATTGCGGTGTGATCACTCCAGATTAGTGGACAGGGGAACAGGGTGGATGACATGCATTACTTACCGTAATAGCATTTCTGATGATTGTCTCTGCCCAGACTCACATGCCGTGTACATGGTCCGACATCCAGCGGCAACCGCAAAGCACTGCATCTTGTGCACATGTGAACAGCTTGGGGGGAAAAAAACTCAGCAGTAATGGGTCAGATGTGCTGCTTGGATTTTAAAAAATGAAACACCACATTGATACAAGTCTCAGAAGACTCCCTGTTCAGATTGTGAAGTTCTAGCTCTAATTTTTTGTTGAAGTGTGGTCCTGGACTAGGCCACAGGGCGGCGAAAACCACACCTTGATGCACATTGCACAGGGCCGATATAAACATTCAGCACTTCTACTCAACCAATATTACATAGGGAGAAGAAATCCTTACTTGCCTGCGTCACTGGGTCAAGTGCTTCACTGGATTTTTCTTGCTGGGACACAGGTTGTTAGGTTGACACACCGACGCTTGGAGCGATGCTGCTGCAATGAAAACAGTTAGTCAAGGATACATGGGTCTACCTGAGACTTCAAAAATGAGCAGGGGTTAAAACCAGCTCTTGGGTGTTAGGCATCAGCTAGTAAGCTAACGCTGGGAAACCAGGAGAGAGTACACAGTGCACTGCAAATGCAACTCCCACATGAGACGTGAACTTTCAGTACCGCCCCAAACTGGACATAAGGAACAGCCTCAAAAATAGGTTTGAAATTCCCGATTGTGACTCCTACTATACCTTTAAAATGACCCCACCATCACTCACAGCAAAATACAGTTAAAAAAAAAAAATGACATTCTTACTGTTGAAAAGTCCCAATACAGATGTCAGGATTTTTTATGGTGCCATTGCTGCTGGGGACTTTGCTGTCCAAGATGGGATGATTAAGCCAATTTGTGTTCCTGCAAATTGGAAAGTATAATTAAAAAAAAAAAAAAAAAAAAAATAAGAAAGCGTACTAGATTGACCGTACCAATATGTGCACACTACATTCTGCCAGTCGGCACACATTCTCCCCCGCACACAAAGGGGACCTACGGTGCAGGGTCCAAAGGGGACCTAGGGTGCAGGGTCCAAACGGGAAATCTCCAAAAGTTCCCTATAGGCCAGTCCCCCCCAGCTGGTAGAGAGCAGTCAAGAGCACATACCTGAAACCGTGACTCATACTCAGTCACAGAGACAAAACAAAATAATAGAGCAAGCAAAGCGAGAGAAAGAGCATCAGCTTGTTATAGGTTACCCTTAACAGTTGTGAAGTCCAGCCTGCTGACATTAAAATCATTCATCTACATATCTTACATAGACTACGACACAAGAGTTCTTAACTCACTGAGCCAACTTTCAGAAACATCGAGTAATAGCCATGTAGCTTATACTGCAGTTAAGTGACAGCGCTGACATAGCAGCAGACTGCCGTGGCTGCCATGCCAGACACGAGGGCCCCTGGCTTCTCTGCAACATATGGTGCCACATGCAGGCGAAGGCCTGGCACCCACAGCAGGATGATATACATGAATTCCACTTTTAATCACTTCTGTGGCAGCGGTGCAACAAATGTACTGTTGGTAATGCAGTGATTTTAGTATATCATGGGATGCATAGACTTGCTCTATAGTAGATGGCTCCCAGGGTATCTCAGCAGGTTGACAGACCATTGCTGAGACTGTTTAAGGTTGAATTTAACTAAAACAATAAAAGAAAAATGCACGATCGGGCTTTTTGCAATTACTTCTAAAAAAAGGAAGTGCTATAAAATGTGTTTGGCCAAGGGATGGGTTGGGGTATTTCTGCCTCCGTTTGGCACCCATGAAACCAGTTTAATTTCCTAATGACTGCCGTCAGCACAATGGAAGCATTTATTTGTAAACATAACATCTTTATGAATATAAGGAAAGAGTTGCCCCCTGGTTTTCTTGCTTAGGTAGTTCAAGGAATGGTCCAAACACAGTGGTAATTGCGATACAATTCTCATTTGGTACATATTAGGGATAACTGTGTTAGAACCATTCCTTGAACTACCCAAGCAGATAACCAGGGGACAACTCTTTCCTTATACTCAAACAATTGGGGTACTGGCTAAACCCCTACAGCTCCTGTGATCTTGCAACAATTGAACCAATTAGTAAACTTGGCAACCAACAGGGCTCAGCAAAGGTTTTTCCAGAACTAGAGCCAACCACGATTCTCTTTATGAATATAACCAGTGATAAAACACAAAGCAAGGGGCACACAATTTGTATTGGTGTGGTGCTCAGAATAAATAAAATAAAAATAACCCATCTCAAAGAAAACTAGTGAACGCAAGTTTATGCAGCGTTTGAGTTTGGAAATTACTTTCCTTTGAATGTGTAAAACGCACATTTGAACAATAATGTGTCCAGCATGACAATGTCTCCAGCATGTAGAATGCCTGCTTTCAACAGTGACCACACCCCTCCCCGCCACAGTGATGTTCATGGCCCATTGATTTTCGTGGTGTCCCTTTCAGGACAGAAAAAAACAAACGGGATGAGCAAACAGAGCCAGGAAATGCCAGAGTGACGGCTGGGGCAAGGAGCCCTGCTTAGATTAGGTGACTGAGTCCCCAGCTTCCCTCTGCAAAGCTGGGGGCCTGATAAAGCCTGGTCATGGCCGAGGCAGGCCAGGTCCCGCGATCCGGCCAGACATCTGATGCCGGATCTCAGACCCGGCCAGCGCTGTCCCATGGAACAGAGGGGTGACTAGGCAGAGGGGACCGGTGTTGTACGATATCTGGCTACCCCACGGCAGATTGCTGGAGAGCCCAGCAATCTGCTGTGGGGGGAGCTGGATATCACACAACACTGGCAATGCGTGCTTCCGTCGTCGCTCGCCTCTTCTTCCTCCATGGCCAAGCAAGGTGGGGCACAGAGGGAGAGGGGTCCAGGGGGAACCAGCATTGCAGTCATCCAGCCCCTCTGCTCACCTTTCCCCACGCGTTAGTCTTCGTGGGTAAAAGGGGGGAGAGGGAAGCAGAGGGACTGACCAAGGCCTGAAACGCTTGCTTCCCGGCACTCCGACCAACTGTGGTGTGGCGGTCAGAGCGAGAAGCTGCATCCCTTACCAGGCAATAAGACACTGGCGTCACCAGCAGGAAGCAACAACGAAGCTTGGACACGCAATCCAAATTCAGGAAAGCACTTCCAGGCTGCATTTATTTCCCGCACCCTCATCACGATGCACTGACTGGCATATATTTTCTCTTTTCTCACTGTCCTGAATCACACGCCCCACAGATTGAAGACATCTGCCTAGAGTATGGCTATTTTTTAGGGCTAAATACTCATGTTATCTTGCTGGCAAGACTACATAGGAGTTTGCATTTTCACTGTATACTTGCAAAGCACCATGCAGGCACCTAGTCAGTGAGACAACGCAGGTAAATCAAGGAAGTCGCAGGGAAATGAAGAAGTCGGTCCTATACAGAAAGAAAGAAAGAAATATGGGGGCGGGGGTCAAGAGACATCTTGTGGTAGAGACTCTGGCCGGTACAGCTCAATGCACTGCCTGGCAGCGCTGAGCAGTAAAGTCAGGCACATCTCCCTGCAATGTTAATAACCCCTCACCTTGTTAAGGCAGTAAAGTTACAGAAATCATACCAAGGGAACTGCATGCCGTCGTAGTGAGCTCATTGCTGTTATAATAGTGAAAGCAGTGTTGCGCAGATAACGGCAGCACTGGTCATTGGGCCGGCTCTCGTCGGATCCGGCACCAAATGTGTAGCCGGATCACGGGATCCGGCCAGAGCCAGCCGCTGCAAACCCCAAACCCATGCTCTGCGCTGGGTTACTTTGGAAAAAAAGGAGAAAAAAAAAAAAGAACGAAAAGAAAGCGCCCGCGGCAGCACAGAGATGGGGGAGCGGAGCAGCTCATTGCCGCCATGAGCTATCTGATGGCTCCGCCCCCCTACGGGTACACAGCAGGACTTTGATACAGGTCACAGCTGCAGGAAAAGCAAACTAACTTCCTCTGGTGATCCCGTGCAAGGCGCACAGGGTCATCAGAAGAAGTTAGTCCTCAGTCACGATCCAGTTTATTTATGCAATGTTTGTCGGATACATGGGCCCGGATTATTCATTTATTTATGCAATGTTTGTCGGATACTTGTATTCCAACAAACATTGCATAAAAAAAATGAATATACAGGCAGCCGTCAAACATTGTATGAATAAATAAATACCCCTATTATCATTGAAACTATCCCACACGATGCAGCCACCCAACTGCTTTCAGAGGGGAGCTGCAGGAGCTGTGCTGGGTGTGGTTCAAGTAAAAGAAAACATTGCTTATGGCGAACAGAAATCAGCAGGTTTTAAGAATGAGGTTGCAGGACAATCCCTCAGTTTAAACCAGGATTTCCCCACAGATTATCTGCTCTTTCACCACTTTGCAGACGATACACAAATAATCATCAAAATACAAGACAACCCGGAAAGAAACTCAATGCTAGAAAACTGCCTCCGCAATGTATTCTTCTGGATGAACTCCAACTCCCTCAAAATCAACCCAGGCAAAACTGAAATAATGATTGTTACAAAAAATAGAGGAGAAAACCAATTCATTCCTTGGGAACTCGGGACAACCCCAGCACCCGCTCTGATTGTAAAAAACCTAGGGGTCCTGATGGACAACAATCTCATGCTAGAGCCACAAGTAAACTCTCTCCTCAAGAAATGCTTCTTCCTCCTGCGAACGGCAAAGAGAATCTTACCGTTCGCCAAAAAAACAACCACCATCATTACCCTTGTCATGTCCGAAGTAGACTACGCCAATAGCCTATACCTACGCATGCCTGAACGACTCCTAAAAAAAAAAAAAAAAATACAACGCATTCAAAACGCGGCAGCCAGACTACTTCTGAAACTACCCCGAAGAGAACACACCGCACCAGTGCTGAAAACACTACATTGGCTACCGATAAAACAACGAATAAAATTCAAAACAATGTGCATTACGCACAGAGCAGTACACAACAAAGACGCTGAGTTCCCAAGAGACAAACTATGCCTACATCAACCAACAAGAACGCTCAGATCAAGCATGGACATCCGCCTGGAACTGAAGCCCTACAAAAAAAGAAAACTTGGAGGATCCTCCTCTCACCAAGCCCCGAAAACCTGGAACGGCCTCCCAGAGTACATACGGAACACAAGAAACCACCTGTTATTCAGGAAATTACTCAAAACCTGGCTCTTCGCGTCATAACTGAAAAGACCGGTCACAGGGGCACTGACATAACAAACATCTACGAACGTAGAGCGTCCACAATATACACTGTTCAATCAATGGGGAAAAGCCAAGGTAAATATCACACGACATACAAAACGACCAAACGGGAGACAGCCGCAATACGATCAAAGACAGTAAACACAAACTAATAAATTAAAAAAAAAAAACACACTAGGACGAATCATAAAGAGGACCATGACCATAACCATTACATTCCCCAACAGGCTTAAGGACAAAATATAGAGGGAAAGGAAGCACTGCACCACGAGCCCAGGAAGTTCACACCACAGAAACCAATGAACCAGTCAGGACAGAAGGATACGAACGACTGAATACACAGGCTCACCAAGACGGATCCACTGGGACAATACATCAACACGACTGACCCTGAATCATTCAAAGCCTTAACCGACCAGGGTCTCACTAGATAACCTGAGAATAGATATTACCTACCCAGGCCAACAACCGAAGATTAGGTTCAGACGCACCGACCAATCCAAACTATACTCAATAGGATACAGTTGGATCAGTGCAACACCACCAAAGCGAGTCGGCCCACGAGGAACCATCAACAACCCAACCACAGGTCTACAACTCTAACTGAACCATAAGTACCTGAATCAGGATACAGACCCCACTCTCAATCTTCTGCATACTTAAAACCACACAAAACCACACAACCATCTCTCTCCCAGGAATCCGCACGCACTTTACCACACCGCATCAACACAAACTTCACCCACAGCACTCGAGGCCTCGCCCGATCCGATACTAGCACCAAAGCCCAGTTTTTTTTCTTCATAAAATGGGATGCAAATTGTGCATTTTAAAGAATATTTACTCAGCAACACTGGTCAAAACTATTATTCGCATAGTGAAGTAACTCATTGCCAGTGCCATGGAAGTGGAATTGATATTTAGTTTGGAAAAGAAGCAGCATGAAAGAAATTGTGCCGTTTTAAAATATTATTTTGGGCATTTCCTTTGATCGGAGGTCAACTGCCAGCTCCACCCCCATCAAACCCGCCTCTTTGGGTACCGCCCCTTCAACTCTGCCCCCACCCCGGCCCTTGAGGGACCCCCCACCCAATTTTTTTCAATTTACACCACTTCAATTTTACCAGGTCACTGAGGAGATCAAGAAGCTGAAGATCAAACGCGAAGTGTGGGAGAAAAAGATGCAGTACTTGCAGACCGAACTAGAACAATTAAGTAAACAGCAAGGTGTGAAATGAGGTTCATTTTTATGAAATATGATCTTGTGTAACAGTGCATGCAAGACTGAAATAAATGATGGATAGTGCAAATAAATGTGTTTTTTCTGAGTAGAATGATACCTTACTGAATTTTAGTAAATAGAATAAAACACATATGTTAATTGTGTAGACAAATACTGAAAGAGCTGTGAATATTTGACTACATCATGGTGCGCTGCCCTCAGCCAGTATGGCTATCCAGCACCCTTTTGTCCCTAGGACAACCCAGAAAGTGTGTTGGAGAGTTGGTTGTTGGCAGCTGCATGTACATGTTCTGTTTTTGGATGCACTATATTGTAGGCCTTTTGACACCTTGGTAGCCAAATGCCCCTGTGTGATGGCCATTGGACTATCCAGACATTTGAAAAGTCGTACAACCAGGTGATTTTGCTTTGTGGTCTTCATGTGGTTGGAAGACTTTGTGTGTGTCTCTGTATGTGGATCCTGAGATATTTTCTAGTTAAGTGCTTGTAGCTGAAAGGGAACAGAATGCTGTGCTGAAGATCTTTGCTGCGGGGTGTGCTGCTTCCTCAGGCAACCTCTACCTCTCTCTGGCCAGAGGAATCCTATTTGGACTCCTCCTCTCACTGATCCAGCAGGAACAGCTGGATCTTCCTTCACTACGGTGTTGTGTGCCTTGGTCAAAGCTCCTGCCTCCTTTCTCTACATCTAGGAAAGATGTGGTATCTGTGCTGCTGGTTCTCAATTCTGTGTTCGGTGTTGGTGGACATCCTGACTCAAGCCCCTCCAGCGGCTCCTTTTCTATAAGCGTTCTGCTTCCTCTGCAGTTTTTCTCCCTACTCAAGCCCCTGTGACCTACCTGGAAGGGTAAGCTCTCTGCTCTCCTCGTCATCGATGCTGTTGACATGCTCTCGTACTAATGTTTCACCTGAGAGCTCCTCATTAAACTTGGATCCAGTAGGTTTTGTTCTTGGCACCACCTTGGACTCTGAACCAGAGTCCCAAAATAACACCTAGTGGAACCCAAATGAGGCATCAGAAGTGACAACTGCACTCATGTTTCCTACTCCTTCCGGGTGCTGTGACAACGATCCTGTCTTGACCTCTGCTTCAGGGTCTCTGTTGGGGGTCGGGTCCAGCAGATATATATTTTACCCAGATCCCAGTCTCTCTTTTGTTGGCTTGGGTCCTACTCTTTAGCCATTCTTTTTTAGGCCTCTGATTTTGGAATGTGGGCACTGAGCTCCTCTGGTATTGTACTGCTGACTACACAGCTATATGGTTGCTGACATCTTCCCACCTTTTGACCGTCAGTAACATATACCTTCTTTTACACCAAATCCGCAGGAAACCTAGTAGGTTTGTCCCGTAAACCCTGTGGACCTTCTTTGGCTTTTCTAAAATTAACTAAAAGTGACAGTAACATTTACTTACAAAATAGACTGCCTTTGCACATTTTTCCCAATCCTTTGTGTGCTTGTGGGTTGACAAGCTGTACCTTATTACCCCCTGGCTTAACGCCCAACAGTGAGATATGGCTGCTCTGTCACGTTAGTTTCAAGGTAGAAATTCATTTTTGAGTATTCTTTAGTATATAGCCCTTTGGAAACTAGGACAGGGGTGCTTCTTATGCACCCCATGTTGGCTCTATGGTGATTATATCACCCTACATTGGTTTTCGGGAGAAAGCTGGTGGTAGCTGTAATTTAGTTAGGGCTTCACGAGGTCTGCAGCCTGATAACTGTATTAGTAGCCCAGTGTACCTCTTTGGGATACTAATGTGTTTAAGTCCTGCTCGCTGCCATTTGTTTAGCGAAGCACAGGGTATGCCTCACATTACTGTTGTGAAATGTGTACTGCTTTTTTAACCCTCATGATATTATTTTGGTTGAATGATGCACAGTTGGATGAATTTCTATTTGAATAAACTTATATAAACTTATATTGATGATGATGATGACTGTTGTGCAAATATAGGCTCACCTTTAATGATGTGGACTGGATTAGACCAGTCCCTAGCCCTTGAGAGGGCAATAAACATTCTGTGGGTGGACCTTGGTGTTTGGCAGCTTTTGGGACCAGCTTTATTGGCTGGCCTCCAAAACCTTTGCTAGTGCCCTTTCGTGTGATGGGATGTTTGTTTTTGGCTGTTGGATCTCCAGCTTGGGCTGTCCTTGTCCTGCCACTTTGTCCTCCTTAATGGGTGGGCAGAGATACTCGTACTGGGACCATTTCTTGGCCGTTTTAATGTCTTCTTTGTGAATTACCTCCTTGACTTAGTAAAATGCCATCATCCAGAAGTTTAGTGGGACATCACTAACTTACCTCTGCTGGTCATCTGTTCTATCCTGGGCTACCTTCACTGTCATTTTCTCTATTGGACTGTTTTCTGAAAGCTGGCTGCTCTTCATTGCCACCAGAATCTTTGGTTCCTCAAGCTTGTAGACACTCTTTGCCTGTTTTCACTTTCCGGATGATGGGTCGCATTCCTAAGAAGGCCGATTGTTGTTCTTTTTTATGTCCTGGGTCTTCATTGGACCCAGATAAGGACAGAGCCGCATCAAGGGAAGACTATGCAAGCCGAGCGCCTCAATTCAGGATAGAGACGCAAACTAACCAACCCTACTAACAATTTCCCTTTCTGCATATACCTATCAAACTCCAGACCAAACACATCTAAAACCTACAGCACAACAAACTGCACAAACTTGACTACATTGCAACAACAAAACAAAAACACATAGCCTGCACAACAGTACACGACGACTACCGACCGCAAACACCCCAGGCTCCTCCCACTAACTCAACCACTCCTCCTCTTTCAGAGCCGCCAGAGCGCCAGGGGACCACTCCGGTGGAGGTAGTGCGCGGTACAAATGTCCTTTAACATTAATTGGATAAAGGTGAAGATGGCGGCAGCCGAATCTGCCCTGAAATTCCCTCGGCGTGTGCGGCACGGCTATAAACCACTTCTGTTTGGAGGTGGGTGGAGCCAAGGATGGGGATACCAGCCAAGAAGACACACAAAGATCCGCTGTTGGTGCAACTAAAATCAAAATAGGAAAAACATAGGTGTTTGGTTCTCCCCCGTTCCCCTCCCTTGCCCACTGTGAAACACCTGCGTATGAGCTCGGTGTGAATAAAAATATCATTATCATTAAATATACCTGGCACTTCTCCGAGATATAAAAAATAAATACCTGCCCGTGCACGGCATGGAGCGCTCCTGCCTCGCGATCCTCTTCCTAAGCACGTAGACGTCCCACGTGAAAACGTCACAAAGACGTAACAGATACACGTCATTAAGCCATAAAGGCATTTCAGAAAGTATCGGCAAACTTTAAAACAAACAATGCTAGCAGGTCTCACAGGGACTTTAAGTGTGTGATTGATGATGAAAGCAATACAAGGCCTCCGTTTAGCCTTCTCTTCCACACATTGCAAAGGGGTAAATGAACAATCCCCTCCCCGGGGAATGCCAAATCACCCCTCCCACCCCACGCAAGAGAAATAAATAACTGAACAGTTATGCTGGAAATTCATACCAATATGCGTCTGTCTGCATAAAACACATATCCCCCTCTGCTGCACATACCAAATCCTCCAACCCTCTCCCTCCCACTCCAGCAGGGAGGAGGACTGTTGGCTGTACTGTTCACTGGTACAGTGGAAGTCCCATTGGGACGGGAGGAACGCACTGTGCCCATCCGGTAGCGACTAGTTTCCATCCGAGAAAAGGACCATAGCAATGGCCCGCCCCCTCGTTGTCACGTGACCTCTGATGTCATCCGTGTGCTTTCCGGAGCAGAGAAGCGGTTCCGCAGCACGTTCAGTAAGCGGGCTGGGGCTGAGCGGGAATTTTGAACGCTCTGGCTGCTGCCGGTGCAAGTGCAACTGGACCCTGCAAGCCTTTTGCTTGCAGCGTTTGGGTTGGCATTTCAACACCGGGAACATTTCTAGGAGGCCCTGGAGCGTCCTGAGCGGCAAGGCTCTGGCTGCCAGGCTGCAGGAACAGCAGCAACTCGTGTGCATTTGGCTGTAAATACAATTGGAATTTTCTTCCGGATACCGTGAACGTTCCTGCAAGACACCCGATTTAGACGGGGGAGCAGGAAATTACATTTACTTTAAAAATCATGCTTAGCTATTCAACATGAAAGGTATGGAGGGCTAAGAAAAGGAATAGGGAGACAGTGTATGCTTGTGTTTAACTGATCAACGGGGGTTAATAGAGTGATTTCATGTTTTATGAGGGTGTGACTATTAGGATGCGTGGTTTTAGAGGGTTGGCTGGGGCTATCTGCGTGTGATTCGGGATGGCACACAGGCATCTGTTGCAAGGGGGAAGGGGCATCTTGCTATTTGGAAGAAGGATCAGGAATTATGGTATTGGACTAGAGGGAGGGATTGGGCATCTTGCTGGGGTCTGAATGGTTGGATAGGGGCATGCTGGTGTAGGTCTGGTGGGATGGGGCACTTTTGTGTGGCTCTGGAGAAAGGGGGCACATTGGTGTGGGTCTGGAGGGATAGATTGGACATAGTGGTGTGGGTCTGGGTGAGGGATAGGGACAGTGGTATGGGTTGGGGTACATTGGTGTGGGTCTGGGGGGGATGGAGGACATGGGTGTGTTTTCTGGAGGGAGGGATGGGGCACAGTGGGTCTGGAGGGTGGCATGGGTCATCTAGGTGTGGGTTAGGAAGTTGGATGGGACATCTTGGTGTGGCTCTGGAGGGAGGTGGTGGGGCACATTGGTGTGGATCTGGGTGGAGGGATGGTGCACATGGGTGTGTTTCTGAAGGGAGAGATGGGGCACAGTGTGTCTGGAGGGTGGCATGGGTCATCTAGGTATGGGTTGGGAAGTGGGAAGGGGCATTTTGGTGTGACTCTGGAGGGAGGTGGTGGGGGCACATTGGTATGGCTCTGGCGGGAGGTGGTGGGGCACATTGGTGTGGACCTTGGCGGAGGGATGTTGCACATGGTTGTGTTTCTGGAGGGAGAGATGGGGCACAGTGGGTCTGGTGGGTAGCATGGGTCATCTAGGTGTGGGTTGGGAAGTTGGACAGGGCATCTTGGTGTGGCTCTGGAGGGAGGTGGTGGGGGCACATATGGTGTGGATCTGGGTGGAGGGATGGTGCACATGGGTGTGTTTCTGGAGGGAGAGATGGGGCACAGTGGGTCTGGAGGGTGGCATGGGTCATCTAGGTGTGGATTGGGAAGTGGGACAGGGCATTTTGGTGTGGCTCTGGAGGGAGGTGGTGGGGCACATTGGTGTGGATCTTGGCGGAAGGATGGTGCACATGGGTGTGTTTCTGGAGGGAGAGATGGGGCACAGTGGGTCTGGTGGGTAGCATGGGTCATCTAGGTGTGGGTTAGGAAGTTGGGCGGGGCATCTTGGTGTGGCTCTGAAGGGAGGTGGTGGGGCACATTGGTGTGGCTCTGGAGGGAGGGGGATGGGGCACATGGGCGTATTTCTGGAGGGAGAAATGGGGGAACAGTGTGTCTGGAGGGTGGCATGGGTCATCTAGGTGTGGGTTGGGAAGTGGAACGGGGCATTTTGGTGTGGCTCTGGAGGGAGGTGGTGGGTGCACATTGGTGTGGCTATGGAGGGAGGTGGCGGGTGCACATTGGTGTGGATCTTGGCGGAAGGATTGTGCACATGGGTATGTTTCTGGAGGGAGAGATGGGGAACAGTGGGTCTGGAGGGTGGCATGGGTCATCTAGGTGTGGATTGGGAAGTGGGACAGGGCATTTTGGTGTGGCTCTGGAGGGAGGTGGTGGGGGCACATTGGTGTGGCTCTGGAGGGAGGTGGTGGGGCACATTGGTATGGATCTTGGCGGAGGGATGGTGCACATGGGTGTTTTTCTGGAGGGAGAGATGGGGCACAGTGGGTCTGGTGGGTAGCATGGGTCATCTAGGTGTGGGTTAGGAAGTTGGATGGGACATCTTGGTGTGGCTCTGGAGGGAGGTGGTGGGGCACATTGGTGTGGATCTGGGTGGAGGGATGGTGCACATGGGTGTGTTTCTGAAGGGAGAGATGGGGCACAGTGTGTCTGGAGGGTGGCATGGGTCATCTAGGTATGGGTTGGGAAGTGGGAAGGGGCATTTTGGTGTGACTCTGGAGGGAGGTGGTGGGGGCACATTGGTATGGCTCTGGCGGGAGGTGGTGGGGCACATTGGTGTGGACCTTGGCGGAGGGATGTTGCACATGGGTGTGTTTCTGGAGGGAGAGATGGGGCACAGTGGGTCTGGAGGGTGGCATGGGTCATCTAGGTGTGGGTTGGGAAGTGGGACGGGGCATTTTGGTATGGCTCTGGAGGGAGGTGGTGGGGGCACATTGGTGTGGCTCTGGAGGGAGGTGGTGGGGCACATTGGTATGGATCTTGGCGGAGGGATGGTGCACATGGGTGTTTTTCTGGAGGGAGAGATGGGGCACAGTGGGTCTGGTGGGTAGCATGGGTCATCTAGGTGTGGGTTAGGAAGTTGGATGGGACATCTTGGTGTGGCTCTGGAGGGAGGTGGTGGGGCACATTGGTGTGGATCTGGGTGGAGGGATGGTGCACATGGGTGTGTTTCTGAAGGGAGAGATGGGGCACAGTGTGTCTGGAGGGTGGCATGGGTCATCTAGGTATGGGTTGGGAAGTGGGAAGGGGCATTTTGGTGTGACTCTGGAGGGAGGTGGTGGGGGCACATTGGTATGGCTCTGGCGGGAGGTGGTGGGGCACATTGGTGTGGACCTTGGCGGAGGGATGTTGCACATGGGTGTGTTTCTGGAGGGAGAGATGGGGCACAGTGGGTCTGGTGGGTAGCATGGGTCTTCTAGGTGTGGGTTGGGAAGTTGGACAGGGCATCTTGGTGTGGCTCTGGAGGGAGGTGGTGGGGGCACATATGGTGTGGATCTGGGTGGAGGGATGGTGCACATGGGTGTGTTTCTGGAGGGAGAGATGGGGCACAGTGGGTCTGGAGGGTGGCATGGGTCATCTAGGTGTGGATTGGGAAGTGGGACAGGGCATTTTGGTGTGGCTCTGGAGGGAGGTGGTGGGGCACATTGGTGTGGATCTTGGCGGAAGGATGGTGCACATGGGTGTGTTTCTGGAGGGAGAGATGGGGCACAGTGGGTCTGGTGGGTAGCATGGGTCATCTAGGTGTGGGTTAGGAAGTTGGGCGGGGCATCTTGGTGTGGCTCTGAAGGGAGGTGGTGGGGCACATTGGTGTGGCTCTGGAGGGAGGGGGATGGGGCACATGGGCGTATTTCTGGAGGGAGAAATGGGGGAACAGTGTGTCTGGAGGGTGGCATGGGTCATCTAGGTGTGGGTTGGCAAGTGGAACGGGGCATTTTGGTGTGGCTCTGGAGGGAGGTGGTGGGTGCACATGGGTGTGGCTCTGGAGGGAGGTGGCGGGTGCACATTGGTGTGGATCTTGGCAGAAGGATTGTGCACATGGGTATGTTTCTGGAGGGAGAGATGGGGAACAGTGGGTCTTGTGGGTAGCATGGGACATCTAGGTCTGGGTTAGGAAGTTGGACGGGGCATCTTGGTGTGGCTCTGGAGGGAGGTGGTGGGGGCACATGGGTGTGTTTCTGGAGGGAGAGCATGGGTCATCTAGGTGTGGGTTAGGAAGTTGGGCGGGGCATCTTGGTGTGGCTCTGAAGGGAGGTGGTGGGGCACATTGGTGTGGCTCTGGAGGGAGGGGGATGGGGCACATGGGCGTATTTCTGGAGGGAGAAATGGGGGAACAGTGTGTCTGGAGGGTGGCATGGGTCATCTAGGTGTGGGTTGGGAAGTGGAACGGGGCATTTTGGTGTGGCTCTGGAGGGAGGTGGTGGGTGCACATGGGTGTGGCTCTGGAGGGAGGTGGCGGGTGCACATTGGTGTGGATCTTGGCAGAAGGATTGTGCACATGGGTATGTTTCTGGAGGGAGAGATGGGGAACAGTGGGTCTTGTGGGTAGCATGGGACATCTAGGTCTGGGTTAGGAAGTTGGACGGGGCATCTTGGTGTGGCTCTGGAGGGAGGTGGTGGGGGCACATGGGTGTGTTTCTGGAGGGAGAGATGGGGCACAGCGGGTCTGGAGGGTGGCATGGGTCATCTAGGTGTGGGTTGCGAAGTTGGATGGGGCATCTTGGTGTGGCTCTGGGGGGAGGTGGTGGGGGCCCATTGGTGTGGCTCTGGAGGGAGGTGGTGGGGGCCCATTGGTGTGGCTCTGGAGGGAGGTGGTGGGGGCACATTGGTGTGTTTCTGGAGGGAGGTGGTGGGGCACATTGGTGTGGCTCTGGAGGGAGGTGGTGGGGGCACATTGGTGTGGATCTGGGTGGAGGGATGGTGCACATGGGTGTGTTTCTGGAGGGAGAGATGGGGCACAGTGTGTTTGGGGGGAGGAATGGGTCATCTAGGTGTGGGTTGGGAAGTGGGACAGGGCATTTTGGTGTGGCTCTGGAGGGAGGTGGTGGGGCACATTGGTGTGGATCTTGGCGGAGGGATGGTGCACATGGGTGTGTTTCTGGAGGGAGAGATGGAGCACAGTGTGTCTGGAGGGAGGAATGGGTCATCTAGGTGTGGGTTAGGAAGTTGGACGGGGCATCTTGGTGTGGCTCTGGGGGGAGGTGGTGGGGCACATTGGTGTGGCTCTGAAGGGAGGTGGATGGGGCACATGGGCGTGTTTCTGGAGGGAGAGATGGGGCACAGTGGGTCTGGCGGGTAGCATAGGTCATCTAGGTGTCGGTTGGGAAGTTGGGTGGGCATCTTGTTGTGGCTCTGGAGGGAGGTGGTGGGGGTACATTGGTGTGGATTTGGGTGGAGGCATGGTGCACATGGGTGTGTTTCTGGAGGGAGAGATGGGGCACAGTGGTTCTGGATGGTGGCATGGGTCATCTAGGTGTGGGTTGGGAAGTTGGACTGGGCATCTTGGTGTGGCTCTGTAGGGAGGTGTTGGGGGCACACTGGTGTGGGTTTGATGGGAGGGATGGGACATTGGTCTGGGGAGGGATGACCGCATATTGGTGTGGGTTTGGAAGGAGGGGACGGGGCACATTGGTGTGGGTCTGGGCGGATGGGGGCATACTATGATGGGTGGTTTTAGAGGGGGTTGGCTGGGGCTATCTGCATGTGATTCAGGATCGGCACATGGGCATCTGATGGAAGGGGCATCTTGCTATGTGGAGGGAGGATGGGGCATTATGGTATTGGTCTGGAGGGAGGGATGGGGCATCTTGGTGTGGTTCTGAGAGGAAGGGATGATGCACATGGGTGTGGGTCTGTAGGGAGGGATGGGGACATTGCTGTGGGCATGAAGGGAGGCATAGGACACATTGGTGTGCATCTGGAGGGAGGGATGGGGCACATTGGTGTGGGTCTGGAGGGAAGGATTGGGGCTCATTGGTCGGAGGACGGATAGGGGCATCTTTCTGTGTGGAGGGAGCATGGGCCATCATGGTATGGGTCTTGAGGAAGGGATTGGGCATCGTGGCGTCTGGATCGGAGGGGGCATTGTTGATCTGGAATGAAGGGACAGGGCATATAATGGGGGCATGTCAGGGAATGGTGGAGCATGTGGGTCAGGGCTGGAGCGCTCTGGTGGGAAGGAAGGGGGCATCTGGGTGTGAATGGAGGGATATGGGGTATGTTTGTCTGGAGAGAAGGATGTTGGTTTATTGGAGTGGTGGGAGCATGTGTGTGTCGAAGGGATGGGGTAATCGGGTGTGGGTATAGAGAGAGGGCGAATGGCGCCATCTGAGTGTGGAGGTAGAGATGAAGCATATGGGTGTGGCTCTGAGGGGTGGAGCATCTTGGTGTAGTTATGGAGGGACGGATGTTGGTGTCTTTGTGTGGGTTCGGATGGAGGGATGGTGGCATGTAGGTCAGGAGGGAGGTGGCATTTGAATCTGGAACGTGTTTGGCAGGAGAAATGGGGCGTTTGAGTGTGAATGGTTTCTGCTTGTGGGTGGGGGCATAAAGGATCATTAACAGCGGAGCAGCGGGAGGGAGAGCAGTGGGGCCGACCTCGGTTGCATCCCAGACGTGCACACCCACAGCCCGGGGCACCTCTTGCAGAGCGGTCCGGTGCGCGTGGTCAACCAGCCCCCTCTCCTCAATGAGCCCGCATCTACGCTGGCCGGGGGCGCACACTCCTCTCTCTGACCTGCCAGTGACTGGGCATTGGTGGGCACACCCCGATCACCAGGGAAGCCCCGAGTGCAGGCAGCCGGGAGAAACCTGACTGCTCTTGAGGGGTGCCTCCCCAGGCAGACAGGTGCCCGGCACGCCAGGCATGAGCCCTGAGCCATGGTGCAGCTGGCTCACTTGACGGTGGGCGCCAAGGTTCCAGCCGCCCACATCTGTGTGTGAGCAATGGCCAGGCCCGCTGGCACAGTGGGTGACCTTCCCTCTTGCCCAGGTACCTGAAGCTGGGCCCTATGCAGCCGGGCTGGGGTTTGAAGACTCTAGTGGTCCCACCCGACCCCCTGTCTGTGCTCTCTCTGGCCTGCCTCGTTGTCCATCTCCCAGCCCCCCTCCCAAAAGGGAAGGGGTCGGGGAAGGATGAGTGGATCGGGCCGTGTGGGCAGGTGGCGGAGCGGCCTACTTCCATCCCCCTGGGAAGCGCTGTGCTGCTGCAGCTGGCGGTCAGGCTGAGCACCAGGATTATTATTATTATTATTATTTTTTTAAAACCACAATGGTTTCAGCCGAGCTAGACAGGGAGCTGGGCTGTCCTGCCACAGCCAGCGCTGCCTCCCCTAACCTCTCCTGCACCGGCAGGGTCAGGCCGACGTCTAGGACAAAAAAAGTTGCCTGTGGCTCTTGGTGGTGGATCACTCGACTCGTGCATCGATGAAGAACGCAGCTAGCTGCGAGAATTAGTGTGAATTGCAGGACACATTGATCAACATGTCGAACGCACCATGTGGTCCTGGGTTTTTCCCGGGACTACGCCTGTCTGAGGGTCGCTTGTACATGAATCGCCCCGGGGTTCACTCCCAGGGTCATGGCTGGGGCTGTCGCAGGGACCCCATTCCATTCATCCCCCTAAGGTCAGACCCCGATCAGCACCGTCGCTGGATCCTCTGATCTGGCGCGCAAGCTCATTGCCGACGCGGCCTGGCTTCCCCAGTTTCCCCTCATGCTGGTTTCGGGAGGGCCGGGTGGCCGACGCGCCCTGGATGTGGTAGCGGCGGCAGCAGGCTTTAAAAAAGCCTGGTGCACCTTCACCCCACCCCGGGGCACCTGGCCGTGCTGTGTGTGTGGCTGTCTTTGGTGTCCCACGGCTGCCGGCGCAGGATGACCATGGAGCGCGGACCTCGTGACCATGTGGGTTTCGGTCACAGATTGGGACAGAATACACTCGACTGCGCCTAGGGCTCGGGCAACCCCCCTTACGGGCCCGACGCCAGCTGCCCTGAGCTTTGTGCTCCCCGACCACGGCCTCAGATCAGACGTGGTGACCTGCTGAATTTAAGCATATTACTAAGCAGAGGAAAAGGAACTAACCAAGATTCCCTCAGTAAAGGCCAGTGAAAAGGGAAGAGCCCAGCGCGGAATCCCCATTCAGCAGCAGGCGTGGGAAATGTGGCGTACAGAAGACTGACTCCCCGGCATCGCTCAGGGGGCTCAAGTCCTTCTGATCGAGTCTCCCCACACGGATGGTGTTAGGCCGATAGCGGCCTCTTGCACACCGGGATCAGGTCTTCTTGGAGTCAGGTTGCTTGGGAATGCAGCCCGAAGCGTGTGGTAAACTCTAAGGCTAAATACGGGCGTGAGACTGGTGGACAACAAGTACCGTAAGGGAAAGTTGAAGAGAGTTCAAGAGGGTGTGAAACGGTTGAGCGGTAAACTGGTGGGGTCTGTGCAGTCCACCCACAGGAATCAACACGGCAGGGAGGTTGGTCACCTGGAACGGTGGAGGCCCTTGCAGGTCTGCGGCCCGGGCACATCCAGCCCCAGCAGGGCGCATTTCCTCTGTATCGGTGCAACACAACCGGCTGGGAAGGCCCCAGGGGGCAGGTGGCTCTCTGCTCCAGCAGAGAGTGTTACAGCCCCCTGACAGCAGTTTTGCTGTGTCCACAGGGCTGAGGGAGATAGACCGCCACGAGGCCCTTATCCGGCAACTGTCCTGGCCCCTCTTGGGGGTTGCTAGAGTGGCCACGGGAGACAGGGCTCCCGATGTGACTGGACTGCCCTCAATACGCCCCAATCACGTCGTGCTGCCAGGCGGGGAGGCCCACAAAGGGCGCCAGGGGTCTGAGGTGATATCGGTTAACCACCCGACCTGTCTGGAAACACTAAGAGTATAACGCCTGCCCGAGTCAGAGGGATGAATGAAACCCTGTGATGTAATGATGTTGAGGGCCGGTACCCGGCGATTGCAGTGGCATCCTGTCGCGGTGGGCCCTCCACCGACCCGTCTCGTCCGCTCTGTCAGAGAGATGATGCATGAGCGTGTGTGATAGGACCCGAAAGATGGTGAACTCGGCCTGGTGGAGGTCCGTAGCGGTCCTGATGTGTAAATCAGTCATCCAACCTGGGTATATGGGCAAAAGACTAATCAAATGATATAGTAGCTGGTTCTCTCCGAAGTTTCAATCAGGATAGCTGGCGCACGGAAACCCCAGTTTTATCTAGCAAAGCGAATGATTAGAGGTCTTGGGGCCGAAATTATATCAACCTGCTCTCAAACTTTAAATGGGTATGAAGCCCGGCTTGCTGGCGTGGAGCCGGGTATTGTATGAAAGTGCTCAGTGGGCAACTTTTGGTAAGCAGAACAGGCGCTGCGGGATGAACCGCACCCGGGGTTAAGGCGCATGATGCAGATGCTCGTGAGTCCCCAGAAACGGTGTTGGTTGATATAGACAGCAGGATGGTGTCCATGGTAGTCGGAATCCGCTAAAGAGTGTGTAACAACTCACCTGTCGAATCAACTAGCCCTGAAAATGGATGGCCCTGGAGCATCAGGCCCATACCAGGCCGGCGTTGAGAGCCGCGGGGGCTAAGTCAGGCAAGTAGGAGGGCTGCTGCAGTACGCACAGAAGCCCGGGGCGAGGGCCCGCGTGGAGCCGCCGCAGGTGCAGATCTTGGTTGTAGTAGCAAATATTAAAACGAGAACTTTGAAGGATGAAGTGGAGAAGGGTTCCATGTGAACAGAAGTTGAACATGGGTCAGTCAGTCCTAAGAGATGGGCGAGCGCCGTTCAGAAGGGATGGGCTATGGCCTCCATTGCCCTCAGCCGATCGACAGGAAGTGGGGTTTAGATCCCCGAACCCAGAGTGCAGGGACGGGCGCCCCTCCGGCGTCCAGTGCGGTAATGCAAATGATCCCGGAGAAGCCGGCGGGAGCAACACAGAGTTTTATTTTTTTAAACAATTTTTATTTTATATAACACACCAAACATTAAACATTACAATACTTGGGACTTCCATCATCAGATTCAGCGTCAAAGTGTTCCAATCAGCATTGTCCAGTCCCATTCCCTCCCTCCCCCCTAACCTGAGCCAATATGTCCATGTCATCATCCTGTGATTTTTCAGGCGGGTTTATCGTCGTCTCTTTATCCGTTTCATCATCGCTCTGATCAGACTGTGGGGGCCACTCATGGTAGCCACCAGCTGCCTCCATTCAATTAGGGGTCCTACCTCCTCCTCCCCTCCCCTACAAACCGTGTCCCACCAAACAGCCGTTTCTGCCTCTGCCCATTTTAAGAGGTCAGCCCACCACAACTCTATCCTCGGCCTCTGGGCTGCCTTCCAGCACATTGCTATCCTTCGTTTGGCCAGGACATATGCTAGATCTTTCATTTTGCTTATGTGCCTTAAGTTACGTGGCCTAGGGAATCCCCCCAGCATGCATGCCCAGGCCGACTCCACCTCCAGTGTAATACCGGTTCCTGCTAAGCGTGTCTTCACTTCTTGCCAAAACCGCCCCACCTCAGGGCAGGCCCAAAACATGTGGAGTAGCCCAGCCTCCTCCACCCCACACCTAGGGCATTTCTGAGTCGTATGGCCACCAAACCTAGTGATCTTACTGGGGGTGAGATATGCTCTATGTGTGACATATAGTTGGATCTGCTGGAGCCTTGCGTTCCGGGACACTTTTTTATGATATATTTGGGCTCTTTTCCAGAGCCCATCTGACATAGGCTTTCCCACCTCATCCTCCCAAAGTTGTCTCAGTTGGGTCAGGTCCTTCCCCACCTTGGACCCCAACAGCTCGTATATGCGGGATATCTCATGCCCACCCTCTGAAATATATATAGCCTCCATGGTGGCATCCGGTTGTCCGGTGAGCACCTCTGTTGGCCACTTCGCTCGTACTCTCTTGACAATTCTGGTGTAAGTTATGTACTACCCTTTATGCACCCCAGTATCTTTGATCAGAATCGGGAACTCTAATGCCTCCCCTTCCAGCCATATGTCTCCCAGGGTGGCCAGGCCCACTGGTTCCCAGTACTTGCGGACCCCTTTATCAGCTGCGGATCCTCTCCACATAGTGCTGTAAGCGGCACCTGCATAGAGTACGGAACCTGGTGTCCCGCAATCTGCCACGTTCTGTGCCATATCTCCCATCCCAGTACCAGCAGCCCGCCATCCCCCGAACCCTCGACTTGGACAGCCACACAACTTCTTTGAGGATGAAGGGGAGCGGTTCCCTGCACAGCAGCCTGGTTTCTGCCGTCTCCTCGTCAGACAGCCATCTTGTTACATACTGCAGCTGCCCTGCCAGATAGTATAGCTCAAAATTTGGCAGGTTGATACCTCCCCTATCACACGAGTTCTGTAGTTTCCAGAGGTGCACCCTGTTCCTGGAGTTGCCCCAGATGAAGCCCCTACACAGGCTATGGAGGCTAGCGAAAAAGCGCTTTGGGATCCCATGCGGGATGTTAACAAAGAAATGCAACAGTCTGGGCAAAACTACAATTTTTAGCAGGGCAGCCCTGCCCACCATAGCCAGGGGTAACCTGGACCAGAATCCCATGCTGTTCTTAATTCCTTCTACTGCTTTAACCGTGTTGCGTGCATGTTCTACTTCTGCCGTAAGGTATATGTCAATTCCGAGATATCGGAACAACTTTGTGTACCAGGGTATCGGCAACACTGGCAGACTCCCGGGCAGACAAGCTTGTATCTCCCCAGAGGGAACACGCTAGACTTTTTGGGGTTAACCGCTATGCCAGAGAGAACGGCAAATTGCTCCATCATGTCTAGAATATATTTCATGTTCTCTTCTGGGTAGCGTAAATATAACAGTATGTCGTCCGCATATAAAGAAACCAGGTGCATGCCACCCGCAGTGCGAATACCTATCTCCTCGTATTGCTGTCTCAGGCAGGTGGCCAATGGCTCCAGTGCCAATATGTATAACAAGGGCGACCACGGGCAAACCTGTCTAGTGCCTCTGCTTAGTTGCCATTTGTCCGAAATTATAGCACCCGTTTTGACCCTGGTGATCGGGGAGCTGTATAACATTGTCACCCACCTGAGGTACCCCGGTCCCATTCCATAGCCCTCTAAGGTCACGATCAACCAGGGCCATCTCACTCGTCGAAGGCCTTGACTGCGTCTAGTGAAACTATTGCCAGTTCACCTGGGTCATTTTTTGGCTGGTCAAGGATGTGATGCAGTCTTCTGAGATTATCAGTTATGTTCCTGCCCGGGACATAGCCCGTTTGGTCGGCGTGTATCAGTTTACCAATGACAGCCTTAAGCCTATTTGCCAGTACAGCAGTGAGGATTTTACTATCCTGATTGAGCATCAATAAGGGCCTGTACGACCCACAATCAGTGCTAGGCTTGCCCGGCTTCAGAAGCAGGATAATCACCGCCTCTCGCAGGGTCTCTGGTAGCCTGCCTTGCTCATACGACTTGTTAAGCATGGCCAGCAGCGGGGGAAGCAACTCTTGTTTATAGGTTTTATAAAATTCACTTGGAAGCCCATCAGACCCGGGGGCCTTACAGGTGGGCAAGTAGCGAACCACTAGTTTGAGTTTTTCCATCGTAATAGGGGCATCTAGGTCTGCGCGTTCTGCCTCATCTAAGGTGGGTAGGCCCATGTCCTCCAATGTTACCCGAAGTTCGTGGTCTCTAGGGCCACCTGGGTCCCCATAAAGATGTTTATAGAATCTCAGGTACTCCTCATTCACCCCCTCCTGGGTATTCTGAGTTCACCCTCCCTTGCCGCCTTTAATTTCCTTGATCACCGTTCGCGGCGTCTCACTCTTGTATAGCCAGGCCAGCAACCTGCCCGGCTTATCTCCCCCTGCGTGCTGTCTCTCCACGTATTTCTTATAGCTTAGTTTACATAACCTGTCCCAGCAGTCCCCACTGGCCTGTTGTAATTGCCTTATCCTGTCTCTGTCCTCATCAGCGGTGCCTTCCGTACGCATCCTGCCCTCCAACTTCTCAATTCCCTTCAACTCCTGCTCTATGCCCCCCTGGAGCCCCCTAGACTTCGAAATGGCCACCTCCCGCAAAATCACCTTAAACGCCTCCCAAACAGTTCCCATAGAGCTTACACTACCAGTATTTATCTCGAAGTACTCGCCTCTCTTAAATCCTCCCTGAATCCCGGGTCCTGCAGAGCCTCGGCTCTGAGTTTCCAAGTGGGAATCCGTGCCCTGGGAGGTTGATGCCGCCACTCCAGGACCAGGGGGGAGTGGTCCGAAAGCACCCTAGCTTTGTATTCCGCACCTTCCATCTCTCCTGCCAACTCCGTGGAGGCGAACACATAGTCTAATCTTGTATGAAGGGCGTGTGGTGCCGTATAGTGCGAGTATCGTCTATCCACTGGATGCAACTGCCTCCAGACATCCACTAGGTCGAAGTCCCTCAGGAGGGCCTGTAGCACCTTTGCTGCTGGGGTTGGTTTGTCTATCTTACTATCCGATCTGTCAACATTAGGGTTAAGTACACAGTTAAAATCACCTCCCCAAATAATCCCACCACCCAGTAGAGGGCCGACTCTACCGTACAGGGTCCTAAAGTAAGTCGCTGTGTCCTGGTTAGGGGCATATAAATTTACAATACACACTTCTCGGTTTTCCAATATACCCTTCACAACAATCAATCTGCCATCTGGGTCACCCGTTACCTGAAGTGGCTGAAATGGCACCTGCGGCGCCACCCAGATGATAACTCCTCTAGCGTAGGCCGAGTATGTGGATCCCACCAGGCACCCCCTCCACTTCTTCTTAACCACCTCCAATTTCTCCCTAGTGAGGTGGGTCTCTTGCAATAATGCTATGTCGGTCCTCATCCTTTTCAGATACATCATCACCTTGTTACGTTTCAAATAGCTGTTGAGGCCCCTGACATTCCAGGTAACCACTCTAAAGGCACCCTGGCGCCATCACCATGATATCCCACACTCCTTCCCTGCCTTTTATCCCGCCTGTTAAGGGTCACATTTTGGCTCAATACCCTTTCCCTCCCATCAAACTTCGCTCCAGCCCCCTTCCCAACTCCCCATTCCCCAACTTCAAACCACTGCACACCCACCCCCCCGCCCCTTCGTCTACCCCAACCCCAACAATTGCCCAGCTCCATCCCTGGATCTCAGGCCCCCCGCATTTGGTTCTGCCCTAGAAGGCCCCGGCCCAGAACCCAGCAGGGTGTCACCAAACTACCAGTGACCTACCAGTGACCTAACTAAACTATTCGCTATGGGGTTGTGAGGTCATGCTCCGTATAGCTCCTATATCTACATCAAGGTTTCCAGTGCCACCGTATCATATTTATAATTGTAGCTCTGAATACACTCCTCTGCCGGTATATGCAATGCTATATTCAAGTCCCATTGTCATGAGCTGCAGCACCTAGGGCGCTTTACCGACGCATGTTACTTCTCTCCACCTTCTGCTCCCTGGATGTCCGGTTCCTGGGGACAGCTCTGCGCATCAGCCCATGGCATGCTCTGGGGTGTCAAAAAACAAGGTTCTGCTCTTGTAGAAAACCTTCAGTTTAGCTGGATAAAGCAGCATGTACCTATGGCCCGCATCCCGCAATCTTCTTTTCAATGACCCAAAGTTCATGCGGCTGCGCTGTACTTGCAAGGTATGATCCGGGTATGCCGTTATGTTCGCAGCACCTCTTTGTATCGTGCCGCCCAGTGGCCCCTTCAGCACCTGGTGGTGTTTTGGCAAAATCGTCCAGTGTGAGCTGCTTGCCTTTCTGTCTGATGGGTTTGTAAAGTGAGTCAGCCCCAAAACGTGCTGTCCTCTTTTAGAACGTGCTAAGTTGCCCAAAATGTCTAGGCCCGGCCTGATCATTTCAGGGGTGTCCTCCAGCGACCTCCCCTATTTCTAGAATGGACTGTGTCCTCCCATGTGGGTTCATTACTCCTTCACAGGACTAAGGACCCTGCCCCAGTAGATCTGGCTCCCCAGGCTGTCTGCCTGGCGCTGGTGTGGCTCTGCGGGCTTCGGTGGCCACTCTTGCCGGTCCCCACTTTCATGGGGCAACTCCGTACACCTTCATCTGCAGTTACCTCTTGCGGCCACCTCGGGCACGTTGTGTGCGCCTCTTTGTTCCCACTTCAGGCGGCTGCATGTCTCTGTGTTTCTGTCTATGCCTGTCTGTGCCCCTCGGGTGGCTGGATCAGCATTCATAAATCAATCATAGGCATGTCTTGTGCTTCGTTGTGCTATTGTGTTTACAAGCCTCCACAGGATGGTTTAGTGGAGTTTGTTGCAGGTTGGGTTGCAGATGTGTGCCTGCGCCTCGTCTCAGTGTGCGGCGCTGGGTTTATTGTGTCATGGGCATTTCAGCTTATCAGCTGTCTGTGAGCAGCTACGGTGCTCTTTTCTCTCCTCCGTCACCTCGTTAAAGGAGACGGACGCTCCCAGCGTCGACTCCCTCTGAGCGTTCCGCTTGGTGCACAGCGTACCGGGCAGCCCCCCGCGTCTATATACACGCGCGCTTTGGCGCAATTTTGAATGCGCTATCCAAGCTCCGCATCGCAGCCCATTCAAAGAATTGCTTGGCTACGTGATAGTTAGTTCAATATAAGTCAGTAGTGCTCTGGGCGCCACCGGTTCATTCTAGTTACTGGTTCCACATTCCACCATGCAATAGTTCCATGTTTGCAGGGTCAGCGCTGTGCATGACCCTGCCCTGTGCTACAATTGCAAGATCAACTCCCTTTTCCCCGGTGGATGCGTGAACTTATACACGTTGCAAAGGGTAATATGATTAAGCTGGCATCTGTTTTGCTAGGAGCTGCTATCACATCCGTCAGGTCTCAGGCAACCCTTAGGCTGTGCTCGGCTTCATTATCAGTGAAACTTGATTGCATCCGTTTCAGGGTATTCCTGTGTGGCACTCCGTATACTAAGCTGGCCCTGTACCTCCGTCCAGATGGCCGCAACACGGAGCCTGCAGCCGTGGGCACCATGCGCGACCCGAAAGGCTGCCCCGTCATAGGCCTGTCTAATGGCTGCGGCTGCAAGCGAACCCGCCCATAATGCTTGAACGGCTCACACGCCGTCACTTCGCTACAGCTGCTTGTGGGCACGCCGGTGCCTCGCATGTGTTGCGCATACACTGCCGAGTATTGCAGTGTATATTGTACTGTCACTTATTCGTGGGTGAGCAGCCTCGTAGTCTATCACGCATACACGCGGACTGCTTGGGGTTCCAGTCCCGTTTCGTTGCGCACCAGGCATGCGCTTTTCAATCACGGCACTGTTCGTTTGCCGTTTAACTCCGACGTCGGGCTTCTCCCCCGGGTCCCGCGCTGTGGCCACAGAGGGTCTTCACAGGTTAAAGGGAAAAATATGTGGTGTTGGTGGTGGGCCCTCCTTCCTCTACTGCCTTTTGGACCCCCTCTTTTTGGCCATCTTTACGGGTAAATATGTCATCTGAGATTCCGCAGACAGAAAAGCTAAGTCCAGTATGTCAAAGGGGCCATCTTCAACTGAAAACCCCATAGTAAGGTTCTTTGTTTACTCCTTTCTCAGTTACGTGCCCCTGTGGTGTCCTTACTTGTTATGTCCTCCATGGAACACTGCAACGCCCCATTTCTGGCACAAACTGGCTACTTCAGGCCCTGCAAAAATCTGCAGCCAGAGTAGCCACTTATACACCTAGTTGTGCTCACATTACTCCATGTGTGCACCATCTTCATTGGCTACCCATGGCCAAGCCCATTCAGGTCAAGGGCTAATGTCTAGTACATCATGCCTTTTATGGAACTGGGGCAGAATATCTACAGGCCAAATTCTGTTTGTACATTTGTGCTCGGCCACTACGCTTGGAATGCCTGATATTAAATACTGACAAAACTGCCTTGTACATATAAATCCATTATACATCCATATAAAAGTGCTGTGTGCAAATGCGTCATAAAGTCAAAGCAGAACCATATTACTTCAAGGCAAATTACTGGAAATGCCTGATTAAAGTGCAAAGAGTATAACAGATTCAAAAAGTGCCAGGTGCGCTTGAGAAAAGTGTCAAGTGTTTCTGAGTTCCTTCCACTCTAATCACATTTTTAATTTTAGGCAGTGTGAGTTGCTTTTCATGTTATTTTAGCTCACTGTCCTATAAATCCATATTTCGAGTGGCATTTTTAACTTGGAAATGTTCTGAGACATTTAGTTGTCTATAGTTTACCTGTACTTGTTCACATTACAGCACCATTATGAAAAGCAAATAATTTATAGATCGATAATTGTGTTACAAACCTCTGGCACTGTGTATCATCGTGCCCCTGCTGAAGGTGTTAAGTCGTGATATCTGTTGAGCCCTTACAGGAAATATTGTGACAAAACATTGTGAACATTTGCCATAATAAAGTTTACTTTTCTTTTATACAATTCTTGCAACGACTCATGTGCAGTTATGAGAACTGTTTTTCCATAAATGTTTCACTATTTGGCTTCTTTTTCCTTCCAATCCCCCAGGTAAAACAGGTTCACTTCATATGGCTCCACCAATTTGATCTTTGGTTTACACATGTATATGTATTATTTGTTGCTTTACAGTGTAAGCACTTGTCATAATAAAAACACTTAATTACCCAATTGTCTATTTCTTTAAGCTAATGTGTTATTTGTTTTTAACCCCTTAACTGCCAATGACTCCCACCTCCCCCCCCGCGAGCCAAGCCCTTTTTTGGTGGTTTCGGTATGTCGCCATTCAATCCCTTTTAATGCTTTATTTACATGTGATATCTCGCTCAAATTTGGCCCCCTTTCTTCCCACATGTAGGTGATCATAACGCCACCTAGGAATCCTAGTTTGCTGTATGGGGGTGAGAGAAAATAACCGAAAACGGAGCACATTTCGTGTTTTTTCAGACAATGCCAATAAAATTATGTACAAAGAAGAAGCCTGTGGGTGTTTCCTTCTAAGAGCTAAGTACAAATGATTTGCTGTGCTGAATTTTCCATTTTCCAGGCTTTCAAGAACAGGTTGAGTGAAAACCAAAACAATAAGGTTACCATCAATTTTGTGAGAGCTATGCGAGTTTATCCCTCAAACCCCCCCCCCGCTGCCCCCAATAGCCCATGCGTGGACGGAATGGAAGAGGAGGGTAGGAAAGCTGAAAGGAAAGACCAAGGCATACATTTCTGAAAAGTAGACAAAATTCCAAGTTTAGGAAAAGTGTTTTGCCCAGGTGAGGCAACATCTATGTAGGGAAAATGGCCATAGTTTGGGGAAAAATTTGAAAAATGACAGTTAAAAAAGGTATGTGCTGGACATGGTTGGACCTGTAAGGTAATGGCCTCTATGAATATTGAGAAAAGCAGTGCCCCGCTACATTCCCCTGACTTTTCCAGTTAGGAAATGGCATGTACCATAAGCCAAAAACGGAGCCATAGTACACAAGAATTTTATGCTGACGGCCTAAACCGACATACTTAGCATGTGTAAATCGGCAACTACATGTAGTTCACATTTGGGAAATTAAAGGGTTGTGTAACAAAGTGCAATAGCAAATGTATGAAAATGTTAAACCAAGAGAAAACAACAAATGTCCTACCATCCTACATACACACACATGTCCTGACGAAAACTGTACCTCATGTGTCGGTGCAAATACCTGGGTGCAAATGGAAAAGGCTAAACCACTGGTAACCCAAGTGTTTCAGGAGAGCAGACTCCCGTAGGAACCCGCAGAGGTCTGACTTGTGCCAATTGCCCTAGAACGTATTACCCAAAAGCCCGGCAAAGTCTGAACTTTAGGGAAAATAAACACAATTTTCAGACATTTCCAACCTGGAAACTACTGAAACATACCACCAACACATGGCCTACCTTCCCGAAGGTGTCTGGATGAAAACAGTACCTCGTGTGGGTGTACCTACCTGGGTGAAAAAGTGTTGACCATCCCCCAAGTCCAACGGCAGTCCCAAGGAGCACCAGAAGGGTCTCCATCAGTTCCCTGAGGGGAAATTCTGTAACGCTGCCTAGCCAGAGCTCCAGGATGGTCTTGGGTGATGTCCCCGACCTTGGATGACTACCATGTGGGTCCACCATCCCCAAGTGCAGCAGGACTCCCAGGGAGCCCCGGCAGGTTCCCCGACCTTTCCCAGAGGGAGAAGTTGTAAGTCAGGCCAGCCAGAACTCCAGGATAGATTGTTCCTGGCCTTGGGCAGCTGTCTCCCATATGGGGTGACCATGTCCAAGTGCAGCGGCTGTCCCAGGGAGCCCTGACAGGGTCACCTACCCTGAGGGAGTGGCACCCTTCTGGGGCTTCCTGGAACCGCTGCTGGGCTGCGGGATGGTCAACCCACATGGGAGACAGCTGCCCAAGGCCGGGCACTTTACCTGCAACCATCTTGGAGCTCTGGCTGGCCTATGTTACAGCTTTCCCCCACCAGGGAGCCCCGGCAGTGTGCCTAAACCTCCACGAAGGGAAAAGCTGTAATGTAGCCCAGCCAAAACTCAAGGACGGCTGGAGGTGATGTCCCCGGCCTTCGGCATCTGTCTCCCATGTGAGTCCACCATCCCCAAGTGCAGTGGCAGCGACCTACCCCAAAATCTGATTTTTAAAAAAATTGGTACAAAACATTTGGAAAAAATGCAACTACTTCAGGTTCAATTTCAACACATAGATCCATAATTATGCCAACGGCTAAGATATTTCACACTTTGGTCCAATTAAATGGTTATAATAAATCTTGAATATGATAAATATGTAAGAACCATGAACTGATAACTCAAGTAATAAAATAAATGAAAATAAGGCCTACTTTAACAATATAAGTACTTTCATGGAATATAAATGACTTAAATTATGAAACTGTCAATGAAAAGAATTACATATTGAGTACAACAATGAACTGAGTGACAGCATAAAAAAGAGAACTGTGACCATGTTTCTAGGTGGACATATGGGAATGGAGCTACGAGACCCTGGAGAGGCCTGTACTTTCAGAAAGATAATAGCCAGTATATAAGGTATCCCCAAGGCGTCTACCCTATCCACTTTATCCTTTGCCAGGTACCAGTCTGTAATTCAAGACCTGGTAGAGTTTTGAAGAATATACAACTCTGCATTAGAAGGTCAAAAGATTTGTGAGTATCGTCTTTGATCCCACTAAAAGTACATTTGAATACACAGTCTGCAGGATGGACTGTGGAAAAGACCTACTTGAGCTTGGGTATGCAATGAAGTTGGCATATGAGGAGGTTCAAGGTTGGCAGAGTTATTGTGCAGCTGCCTGCAGGAGGCACCATGGTGGTGTCAGGCAGCTACCATGACAGGGCTGCTTAACTTCAAGTTGGCAGCTGACAATTTATAACTGATACGAATTCCTAGATCTGATGATGGCGAGTTACTCAGAAGAGCCAATCACTTTGTCACGTACACACAAGGAGTTGGGCACATTAATTAACACCTTTCCTTTTCCAGTATAAAAAGGGGCAGGACTATACAGGGAGGCTTTGGTAGAAGTCCTGGTATGGGAGTTTGGAAACAAGCGTTGCAGTAAAGAGCGGAGTAAAAGAGGAAGAAGAAAGGCGAAGGGAGTTGAAGAAGAGTAAGACTTGAGGTGGATGGGAGAGGAAGGTGAAGATGCGTCAAAGGAAGGGAAAGGGGAGAGCAATGTGAAAAGGGGAAAACTAGCAAGGGGGAAAAGCAGAGATGGAAGGTGAGACACAAGAGAAAGGAAGAAATTACTTGGAGAACAGTTTAAAAGGTACAGACAAAATCGGTGTAGGAAGAGGGCCACCGATGGAGGAACATTTTTGGAAAGGAGTAAGAAAAAGAAGGTGGAGGAAGGAAGAAGTGCAGAAGGTGGACCCTGAAAATAAGGTAAATGGTGTGGACGAAAGCCTGTGTCCATTAAGTATTATGCTAGCTGGTGCCTTGTTTTATATCTTAACCTAATACCTAGCCCATCAAAAGTAGAGAGGGGTATTGGTGAGATGAGGAGGGGTGCAGTACCCTGGGTAAACACACTTGACCGTGGTTTAACTCTCAACACCAAGCTGAGTAGGCCTCTCTTCGGTTTCTGGCCCTGCCGATGCATCACATAATCAGTTTCTGGCCCCTGGAAGGGCCTATCTTTGTCTTCAAGCCCAGGAGTGCCAGCGCATCTTCAAGCCCAGGACAGACAAATGGTCTTTCTGGCCAGGAGAGCAAACAAATCTTCATGCCCAATAGGGCCAATGTGTTGTCAATCCGAGGAGGATCAACCTCAACCTATGCTCATATAGAGCACTAGAGGGGGACTAACTGAACCATTCCCACTTGGCAATACAACTCTAGTTGAGTAATATTAGAATACGGAAAGTGGCCATGGGATTAAACTCCTCTAGAAGAAAGGGGGACTCCTTACAGTGTTCGGAATGTCAGCAGAGGCAATCTTATGGGTGTGGAATGTGAACAGAGAACACTAGAAAATAATGCAAGGCAAGTTGTATGGTGGTTGGTGTAAGGGTGAGGACAGAGAGTTGTTACAGCATAAAGATGAACTTAAAAGAAATGAAGTCACACATACTGGCTGTGTTCTGGTTCACTTCCTTAACTGGTGATGAGTTGCGGCAATGACGAAGAGCCTGCACTTGCCATGGAGTGTGGTTGCCCTGGCTGAACAAGTACAGGGTTAGTTGCAGGGTCAAAAAGGTGGCTCAGTGGGACTCTCCAGGCATGTATTGGGGATTATCTGGGCTGTGCGTGAGCCTATGAGGACACAGGAAGCACGCTAGCAGCATAGCCGTGCATGCAGACGACAGAACACGTGATCCAAGGACGCATCGTCCGGTGTTGCAAGTTGTTACCTGGCAATTTTAGACATGATAAGGAGTTGACATGTCTGTTGCTTAGCTATGTAACAAGCTGAAGGCCTTCACTGCGGGCACTGCGCTCCGTGCTGTGCCTGTCCCACGTGCACTGCTTCGACAGAAAGAAAAACTTGCACACATAAAGAAGGGAGCATGCCGTAGCACAATTGGCTGTTACTCTGAGAGGTGTTTTTTCAGTGCACCTTAAAAGGGAGATTACAGACATTTGTCCCTGTGAACAAGGTGACAAATACCAAGAGCACAAAAATAGGGAAGCAACAGAAACGAATTCAAAGATTATGGGAAATATACCAGGCAGTGGGTTATTCCTAGGTTATTAAATCGAAAGAAAGATTCCAGAAGTATATGTTAGCAGTATATGGTCCTAATTATTTGAGTAAAAAGAAAGAGGCACCGTTTCTTTTGTCGAGGTCGGGCTGGACAACAATTTCTTAAAACAAGCTGAATGCATCAAGGTGGGCAACCAGCTTGATGTATGCATAGCCAAGATGGACAAGCATTACGAGGGAAGGGGAATAACATTTTGGCTTGTTATCAATTTTCTATCAGACAACAGAAATGTTGTGAGACCATTGAGGAGTTTGTTACAGCACTGTGAGGGTTGGCTATAAAGTGTTGTTTTGAACATTATCAGAAAGAGTCTAATGGGAACTAGCCCACTCACACTGAAGCAGCTATTTCCCATTAGAGAAACGGCCCTCTGGCCTGGAGAGGCAGAAAAATCGGAGGGCCGTTTCTCTAATGGGAAATAGCTGCTTCAGTGTGAGTGGGCTAGTTCCCATTAGCCGAGAGGACCTTTCTGCCTTTCCAGGTCGGAGGGCCGTTTCTGTAATGGGAAATAGCTGCTTCAGTGTGAGTGGGCTAGTTCCCATTAGCCGAGAGGACCTTTCTGCCTTTCCAGGTCGGAGGGACGTTTCTCTAATGGGAAATAGCTGCTTCAGTGTGAGTGGGCTAGTTCCCATTAGCCGAGAGGACCTTTCTGCCTTTCCAGGTCAGAGGGCCGTTTCTCTAATGGGAAATAGCTGCTTCAGTGTGAGTGGGCTAGTTCCCATTAGACGAGAGGACCTTTCTGCCTTTCCGCATTTCCAGGTCGGAGGGCCCTTTCTCTAATGGGAAATAGCTGCTTCAGTGTGAGTGGGCTAGTTCCCATTAGCCGAGAGGACCTTTCTGCCTTTCCAAGTCAGAGGGCCCTTTCTCTAATGGGAAATAGCTGCTTCAGTGTGAGTGGGCTAGTTCCCATTAGATGAGAGGACCTTTCTGCCTTTCCAGGTCGGAGGGCCCTTTCTCTAATGGGAAATAGCTGCTTCAGTGTGAGTGGGCTTGTTCCCATTAGACGAGAGGACCTTTCTGCCTTTCCAGGTCGGAGGGCCCTTTCTCTAATGGGAAATAGCTGCTTCAGTGTGAGTGGGCTAGTTCCCATTAGACGAAAGGACCTTTCAGCCTTTCCAGGTCAGAGGGCCCTTTCTCTAATGGGAAATAGCTGCTTCAGTGTGAGTGGGCTAGTTCCCATTAGACAAGAGGACCTTTCTGCCTTTCCAGGTCGGAGGGCACTTTCTCTAATGGGAAATAGCTGCTTCAGTGTGAGAGGGCTAGTTCCCACTATTATGCAGGACTTGGCCACTAGGGGAGCAAAAAGGGCCATTTCTCTAATGGGAACTAGCCTTCTTTGTGTGAGTGGGCTATTTCCCATTATTATGCAGGACTTGGCCACTAGGGCCAAAAAGGGCCACTTCTTTAATGGGAAATAGCAGGACTTGGCCACTAGGGGCAAAAAGGGCCATTTCTCTAATGGGAACTAGCCTTCTCTGTGCGAGTGGGCTGGTTCCCATTATTATGCAGGACTTGGCCACTAGGGGAGCAAAAAGGGCCATTTGTCTAATGGGAACTAGCTTTCTCTGTGTGAGTGGGCTAGTTCCCATTATTATGCAGGACTTGGCCACTAGGGGCAAAAAGGGCCATTTCTCTAATGGGAACTAGCCTTCTCAGTTTGAGTAGGCTAGTTCCCATTATTATGCAGGACTTGGCCACTAGGGGCAAAAGGGCCATTTCTCTAATGGGAACTAGCCTTCTCTGTGTGAGTGGGCTAGTTCCCATTATTATGCAGGACTTGGCCACTGGGGGAGTAAAAAGGGCCATTTGTCTGATGGGAACAAGCTTTCTCTGTGTGAGTGGGCTAGTTCCCATTATTATGCAGGACTTGGCCAGTAGGGGCAAAAGGGGCCATTTCTCTAATGGGAACTAGCCTTCTCAGTGTGAGTAGGCTAGTTTGCATTAGTATGCAGGACTTGGCCACTACTGGAGCAAAAAGGGCCAATTCTCTAATGGGAACTAACCTTATCAGTTTGAGTAGGCTAATTCCCATTATTATGCAGGAGTTGGCCACTAGGGGCAAAAGGGCCATTTCTCTAATGGGAACTAGCCTTCTCTGTGTGAGTGGGCTAGTTCCCATTATTATGCAGGACTTGGCCACTAGGGGAGCAAAAAGGGCCATTTCTCTAATGGGAACTAGCCTTCTCTGTGCGAGTGGGCTGGTTCCCATTATTATGCAGGACTTGGCCACTAGGGGAGCAAAAAGGGCCATTTGTCTAATGGGAACTAGCTTTCTCTGTGTGAGTGGGCTAGTTCCCATTATTATGCAGGACTTGGCCACTAGGGGCAAAAAGGGCCATTTCTCTAATGGGAACTAGCCTTCTCAGTTTGAGTAGGCTAGTTCCCATTATTATGCAGGACTTGGCCACTAGGGGCAAAAGGGCCATTTCTCTAATGGGAACTAGCCTTCTCTGTGTGAGTGGGCTAGTTCCCATTATTATGCAGGACTTGGCCACTAGGGGAGTAAAAAGGGCCATTTGTCTGATGGGAACAAGCTTTCTCTGTGTGAGTGGGCTAGTTCCCATTATTATGAAGGACTTGGCCAGTAGGGGCAAAAGGGGCCATTTCTCTAATGGGAACTAGCCTTCTCAGTGTGAGTAGGCTAGTTTGCATTATTATGCAGGACTTGGCCACTACTGGAGCAAAAAGGGCCAATTCTCTAATGGGAACTAACCTTATCAGTTTGAGTAGGCTAATTCCCATTATTATGCAGGAGTTGGCCACTAGGGGCAAAAGGGCCATTTCTCTAATGGGAACTAGCCTTCTCTGTGTGAGTGGGCTAGTTCCCATTATTATGCAGGACTTGGCCACTAGGGGAGCAAAAAGGGCCATTTCTCTAATGGGAACTAGCCTTCTCAGTTTGAGTAGGCTAGTTACCATTATTATGCAGGACTTGGCCACTAGGGGCAAAAGGGCCATTTCTCTAATGGGAACTAGCCTTCTCTGTGTGAGTGGGCTAGTTCCCATTATTATGCAGGACTTGCCCACTAGGGGGCAAAAAAGGGCCATTTCTCTAATGGGAACTAGCTCACTCACACTGAAGCAGCTATTTCCCATCTGAGAAATGGCCCTAACAACCGATGGTCCGTTTCTCGGATGGGAACTAGCATCAACCGTGCCCATCTCCACTCCATAAAACACACGTCGCACATCTGCATGAGAAAAGCCCAAAACGAACTGAATCCGCCTGTACTTAAGTAATTCTCACCCCTGATGCACATTATAAACCACCAACATACATAGAAATACCCACTACCCAATATTGACAATCAACATGAGAAAATGTTAAGATTTACCAGAAACCAAATAACAATCAACTATACGAAATGTGCTTTACAACGGAAGCATCGCTCTCACGACACCTTGCCTAAGTTGCCTTTTAGCTCGTGCAAAAATGATGATGACGTGAACGTTGAAACCCACGTAATGAAGCGGACGCTGAAACCCACGTGATGCAAAGCAACCCACGTCATGAAGCGGACGTTGAAACCCCACGTGATGCAGAACAGCCCACGTGTTGAGGTGGAGGCGGAGTGTTTGTATCGTCTGTTTCTTGAATGGGAACTAGAAAACTACCCTTTATGAAACGCTTATGTCCAGTTTCCAGGCAGCATCAGGTGAGTACATGCGATCCAGCTCTTGTAGTGAATTTTATATGCATTTCTTTTAGCATCCATCGACTTAGACGTTCTTACCCCTCTCTTATATTGTTAAGAGGAGCCGTTTTGCAACCTCTAGGAATGCACGTGGAAGCTGTAATTCCTTGTGTTGCACTTATCACTTGTTGAAATTAAATTTTGTAAGTACGTGATTTTCTAAACATCTGGTTTTGAAATTACACGGGGCAGCCTGTTATTGGCATAGACACAGTAGCTGCTCCGAAGCTCATTTACAGTGCGGTTCAGGCTCTGCAATGCCTGCAAAGGCAGTAACTGCTGTGCAGCTAGTACACAGACCCTGTACATATATAATAGTACCTGCACAGGCTAGAGCTTGCAGACGCAGTGACTGCTGTGCAGCTACTGCACAGACCGTGCTCTGGTGAAAGTGACTACATGTATAATAAAACCTGCGCAGGCTAAGGCTCGCAGACGCAGTAACTGCTTTGCAACTACTACACAGACCCTGTACATATATAATAGTACCAGCGCAGGCTAATGCTCGCAGACGCAGTAACTGCTGTGCAGCTACTACACAGACCCTGCTCTGGTGTAAGTGACTACATATATGATAAAACCTGCGCAAGCTAATGCTTGCAGATGCGGTAACTGCTGTGCAGCTACTACACAGACCCTGCTCTTGGTGTAAGTTACTATATATAATACCTGTGCCCGATAATGCTCGCAAACACGGTAACTATTGTGCAGCTACTACACAGACCCTGCTCTGGTGTAAGTGACTACATATCTAATAATACCTGCGCAGGCTAAGGCTCGCAGACGCAGTAACTGCTGTGCAGCTGCTACACAGACCCTGCTCTGGTGTAGGTGACTACATCTATAATACCTGCGCAGGCTAAGGCTCACAGAGGCAGTAACTGCTGTGCAGCTACTACACAGACCGTGCTCTGGTGTAAGTGACTTTCACAAAGTGTTTGTGTAGGGGTGATGGAGTTCTTTCTATGAATTGTTGCCGATTCTTGTGGCGTAGTAGTGGTGTTTTTTTGCTTTGAGGACTGTTGCTTTGTACAGTTTGAGTTGTCTTTGGTATTTTATTTAGTCTTGTCTGGTGTATTGTTCATTTTGCTTTTTTTTTTTTTTTTCTTTTCAGTTCTTCTGTGAACCATTTTGCTGCCAGTTTTTTGGGTGGTGTTGCTTTTTATGTTTTAGCTGGTGCTAATTGGTCAATGGCCCTGGTGATCCAATTATTGAGTGTGTCTTCTGTTGTATCTATGTTTGTATCGGTGAGATCTTTCACCTAGGTTGTTGTGGTGGGTTGATAGCATGGCGACCTCATCCGCTAGTTTTGTTGCAGAAGTTGGGGTTGTAAGAAGATTGTCTGTAGATCAGTAGGAATACTATGTTGGATTGGTTGTTGAGTTCTATATTGATTAGGAGGGATTCATAGTCTTCCGTTTTGGTTGTGATGATTCGATATGCTCAGGTGTGTTTTTTTTGTGTATAATTGTGATTCCACCTCCTCTTCGGTTTTCTCTGTTGGCGTGTATTAATTTATAATTGTCGGGTATTGCTTCGTTTGCGATGGCTTTATAGTTGTCTGATAGCCAGGTTTCTGTAAGGAAGATCACGTCTGTGCCTCCTTCGCTTAGGTCATTGGTTTCTGTTGAGTGTTTTGCCATGGATCTAATGTTGAGGAGGCTGCAGTGTAGTTTGCTGGATTTCCCTTTTGTGTTGTTGTTAGTATTTTTTTGTTCTGACCAGTGTGTTGGTTGTTGGGTTTCCATTCCAGGCGGGTTTTTCCCAGTTGAGTCTTTTGGGTGGGGTGGTTCTTTGTTGGTCAGTCTCTTTGTCGAGTAGACCGATAAGGTTTATGGTGGGGTTGGTTTGTTCCGGGTGGTAAATAGGGTCGCTACCTCTCTGTTGTTACAGTCTTCGTGATATAGGGGGTGTAGAGTGAGTGTGATGGTTTCCAATTTGTTCCTTGTTCTGTTTGGGGTATTGTCCATGGTGGAGACCGAGTTGGGATGGTTTATTAGTTGTCATCCGTTTGGTATCCTGGTTGGGTCTGTATTTGTGAAGCTTGTTGGCTGTCGGTTCATTGTTACTGTGCTGTTTTTGTTTACCACATTGTCGTATGTGGACAGGTAGAAAGCGTTGTAGTCTCTTTATTTGTATGTCTCTTTGGCCATCTCAGATATTTGTCGAGTTTTTTGGGGTTGTAGGATCATGCTGGTCCGTGCCTTCCCGAGTGGTTTGGGATTTCTTATTATTTCTATTGTCTTTTCTGGCTTCTTTGTCTTTCTTGTGGCGAGGCATGATGCTTGGGTTGTGTTCCTTAGTGGGCGTCCTCTTTCGATTGGTGTTTTTCATGGTCTTTTGGGTTTAGTCTTTGCTATTTGTGGTTTGTTGTTGCTTGTTGTTGGTAGTTGATGGGATTTTGTGGTTCCGTTTGTTTATTGCTTCTTTCTTTTTTGGATCCTTTTCTTTTGATTTATTTTATCCTGGATGTACTTTTCGTTATGGTTGTTGATTATTGGATTTTGCGCAAAGCAAACATGAATATTGTGTGAAGTAGTGCATGTGAATACTGGCATATATTGGTGTAGTCATGTTAGGGACAATTCTCACTTCTGTGCTAATTCCCTTCAACCTTAGAGACCCCCAGATCTTTTGCTGGACTGTAGGACTTTTTAATTTTAACCCTGGCGTGAGTGAGACCCTTTTCCCACTGCATCATGTGTTTTGACCTTTTGGATTATGTATTTTCACTGTTTTGGGAGTCTGACAAACTCCATATGCATCTACTTTTTGTATGGTGACGCACATCAACTTCATAAGGTTTAAAATACCTTTTCATGTGTGAACTACTGTTCCCAAGAATAGTAAAGTGCAAATTACTTTACTTACCTTTTCTCTTTGTGGGTCCAGCATACACCATCTTATGTGGAGTGCTGGGGGGTTACCTAGTAGCCCCTTATCCTACATTCTCATGTAACATTTGTATGTTGCCCTCCCTACTTTTAAATGACTAGTGGCAGTGGTTTAATTTTTCCTACCATAGTGTTTTTCTACCGCAGGCTGAACCCTCAGCTGCAGTATCGCACCGAGGGGTGACCATTTTATCAAAACGGCCCTTGTCTTCTTTTTTTGCCATTTTATGTTTGTGAGGTCTTTCTTGGGTTTTACTCTGTGCGTCAAACAGATTGAAGCCCTTTGTTTGTCTTGCCGTTGGCGCACTTCAGCCCAGAGTCCTGCCTCTGGCTCCAGTGTGTCTGGAAGGACAGGATGTGAGGGAGGGTCCCGAAACTCCCCTGTCCTTTGTCTCTAGGAATGCCTAAATGCAACCAGTCCTGAATGGCTGGCTGGCTGGCTGGCAGTCCTTTCAGGACTGCGACCCTGATGTGTGATTGACAACCTAGGCTGTGCATGAATGGGAGAAACCTGCTTAAAAGTTGAGGGTTTTGGGACTAGAGGCAGAGTCGACCACTGGGAGAAACACCCGACGAAAAAAAAGTGAACCTCAACGATCCTCCTGGACCTTTGAATTGCCTGGTGAAGCCCTGCTGCTGTGCTGAAACTCCCTTTTCAGACAGAGAAGCTCCGGAATGGACTTCTCCCCTTGGGTTAGTGGGACCAACTAACCCAGAGACAAACTCCACTGGACCATCTTCCCTGTCTAGCTGTACTTCTTCATTGCGGCAAGAACCAAATGCCAGGGGTTGAGTAATCCGTAGTCGAGTGAAATGTCTGAAATCCGGCTAGAAGTTCCAGGAGTCTCCTAAGGACCCTCCAGAAGTAGGACGACCAGAGCTAGAGTCCCCTCACCAGACCCAAGGAGTGAAGGAAGCCCAACCGGTACCAGAGATCCGCAATAGTGCTGTTCACTAAGCGCTGAAACCCGCTAAGTGCCGCTGAACCGAAAAGAGCCTGTAGCCGCCAACGACCGCCGAAGTACCACCGCAGGAGCCCTACAGATGGCCTCCCTCTTGTCACCACGACTAAGGCTCAGGAATACGGTGTCTGCAACGCTGTAGCAGGACAGAAGCCAGCTGGACCACTCTTCTTCAAACCAGAGGTACTGTTTAGACTTGGGGTACTTACCTCACTGTCTTGTAGCCTTGCTTTTCTCAGTTGGGAATTGCAGTGGCTTACTTTTAGAGTTGATTCAAACTCTGTTTTCACAGCTTGCGACCCTACAAGTGATTTTCTAACACACTCTCTAACTTTGCAAGACATTTGATTCTAAGAAGTGCCTCAGCTCCATAGACTGTTTCAAATTGACTTTGGCTGTCCTGGGTCCCTGCAGACTCTACTAGCCCACTGACTTTGATATGGTTTGTCCCTCATAGGTGGTAACTTGTTTTAGACGGTTACTGCTGGGAAAGGCTTGTCTATATTTTATTGGAAGATTTATTTGTCCTCAAATATACTGAGAACCTGTTTAACCTTTTTCTTTCCTTAAACCTTTCCTTTCTGCAACCTCAGAATCTGCAAGTCTGATATATAAATGTCATTACTGTCCTTGTGATTTGAAGTCACCCCATGGTGTAGCAAATGTGTATGAAGCATATCCAAAGATTATCCACTAACTTGCTCTGATTCTGAAAAGTAATTTAAAAGTATATTTACACTGTTACATGAATTGCCTTTCTAAAGAACGCTTATTTAAAAAATGTTAATTAAATAACTATTTATAACTGAAACCTTGAGTTTAAGTGTTACTTGACTACTTGTATTTACAGATAGATTTCATTTGTACAGCTCTACAGCTCAGTTATCCCTCTTGAGATAGGCATGGCTGCTCAGTCACACTGCAAACCTGTGTAGTTCAGACCTATACCAAAAGGTGGGCTTACCTAATACCAAGCAGATAAGTGTTGTGTAGTCTCACACAGTGGGACAACACCAATTCTTACCTAACAAGTCAGCATGGAAATGTATTGATTGTGAGGTTCCTGCTTTTGACTGGGATGGCAAAGGATTCTCACCCAGGGGGTGCATGCTATATTTAGGCCTCTTTCTTCCACTTTGGCCCAACATAGTCTCAGGCTTTATCCTTGCCACATTGGGGATTGTCTTATTTGATATGTTATTTATAACGCGCTTAATATCCTGAGGTTCTAAGCGTGGACCTGGGGATCAAACCTGTGGTGCTCTGTGTCGTCTTGCTTCCAAGGCAAGCACGTTGCCACTGAGCTATCCTCCCTGCCATTGTGAGGGTGATGGGTGCCTGCTTTTGACTGGGATGGCAAAGGATTCTCACGGTGCATGCTATGTTTAGGCCTCTGGCTTCTACTTTGGCCCAACATAGTCTCAAGCTTTACACTTGCCACAGTGGGGGATCATTCAGCATAAGTGCAACTAAGCAAAAGCAGAATGACAATCTGCATTGGTCCGCATATCATCCTACAAATTCTGATGTTCTGAAGTAATCAGTAAGTTATCCCCAAATCATCAAGAACAAACATGTTTCATGGCAATGCTCTTGAAGTAATCAGCAGGTCATCCCAGAATCATCCCCAAATCATCAGGGACAAACGTGCAATCTCTTGAAGTGATCAGTAGGTCATCTTAAAAGCATCAGGAACATTCTAAAATGGGGATACTGTTAGCATATTCATTAAGTCATCCTAAGCTCATCCTCAAATCATCATCCACCATTCTGAGATATTTGCTGATGACTTTAACAGCGTGATGACGTCTGATGATGTGGGAATGACTTCTAGTGTAGTTCGATGATCATCAGATGACCCCAGGATGGTCTCTAAAGTCATCCTTTTAGACCAGGGAGCGCACCACCTTTGTGGTGGGTAAATTAAACACATGGAGGTAGCCAAATGGAGTAGACCGCTACTCTATATCAGTTTGGGGTGTGTGTGCGCACACGCACACGCACGCACACACACACTTTACCTACCTTGTGGGGACTATGTGTGGATACCTGCCTTGTGGGGACTAACCTTTCCTAATGTTTTAGAAATGGGCTAATAGAAGAACTATGTTCATAAAAAATTAATAATACAGGATCCAACTTCATATTTGCAAAAATGCTTATTTTTACTCGTATGTCCGGTACCATCTTTGTGGGGACTTGGACGCGTGTTACCATCCTTGTGGGGACTTACTTTATTATTCTTATTTAGGATGGATTGCACCTTGAGCAAATGGAAAAATGCTTACTTTATAGTACTAAATATACATTATACAATGTTATTTGGACATGTGAGTACCTGCCTGCATTATAGCTATCACAACAGACGCATTTTGGGGGTTTGACATTTCCCACAAGATGTTTAATTTGCATGCAAAACTTAAAAAGGTACTTAGTTTCTGGCATTAAACACTGTTATAAGCACTCAAAATGTTCCAGAAAAGATAACTGCGACACAGGCGATGACTTGATTGACCCAGGCTGACACACAGTGGCAAAAAAGGAATAAATATTTCAAATTCAGATTTCATTCTTTCACAGGAATCATCTTCCCTTCTAACTCATCTGCTCTTTAGAAATGGTGTAATGGAAATGATGTTGCTTTCTTCTTTTCGAATGTGTATAATTAGAGTTAAGTTAACTTTCCTATAGGCATCATGTTTGATTATGGAAAAGTTACATTTTCCACAGATCTTGTGTGCGATAATCATGAAACGGACCCCACAGAGACAGTGTCCCTTATTCCGAGTATGGAGGTAGCCATGCCGCTTTTAGCGGCATGGCTACCTCCATTAAAAGCGGCATGGCTACCTCCATACGGGTACCAGATCCGGGTTCCTTGAATGGGGAAATACCGGGCCATTCCGACCTTGCAGGGCCTGGTATTTCCACATTAAAGGAACCCGGACCGATACATCCCCATTCCCATTTCAGCCCCCATAGGGCTCAATAGGAATGGGGAGGATGCTAACAAAGGGCCCGTTAATGACGTGCCTGTTGTAAGCATCCTGGTCTGCTCACGGGACCCGCAAGAAGACCTCGTAATGAGGCGGTAGAGGGTTGACGGGGCCGGCAGCTCTACCTGCGCTGTTAACCCTCTACCGCCAGGGTTGTAATGAGGCCCAGTGTGTACTTACAATCATGTTGAGGTCCCCGCAGAGATGGTGTGTGATTACAATGATGGTAAGATCCCCATAGAGATGATGTGTTATTAGGACTATACTCAAGCCCCCACAGAGACAGTGGGCCTCATTACAGGTCCGGTGGTAACCCTGCCGGTTATACCAGCAGGTTGCCGATGGACCCGTAAAGAATTACCAGCGCCTGACTTCACGGTAACACCAGGGTATTACAACCCTGGCGGCCGCAAAGTCAGGCGCCGGTAATCCTGTTAATACCCATTCCCATGGAGTCCGGACCACAGAAGCAACGGCACCGTTAATTACGGTGCCGGACGGTTTGCCTACCATGACAGCTGTGTCCGGCAGGGTTTGCCCTGTCGGACACAGCGGCTCCGGCAGGCAAACCAGTAGTATGCTGCTCCGGAAACAACAGTGCCGGTAAGCTTACCGGCACCATTGTTTCTGGACATGCATGCTTATAATGAGTCCCAGTGTTTAATCATGGTGCTGTTAAGTGCTTGTGCATTAGCCGCTATATAAATCTAAATATAATACAATAAATACAAATAGAAAATATGGTCCCCACAGATATGGCAAGTGATTATGATAAAACTAAAGCCCTCACTGAGATGGTGGGTGATTACAATGATAAGGTCCCCATAGAGATGGTGTCCGATTAGGCGTATGCTCAAGTCCCCACAGAGACAGTGTGTAATTATGATGATGTTAAGCACTCGGGCATTAGCCACTATATAAATCTAGATAAAACACTAAACATTTACAAATACAAAATAAGATCCCCACAGATATGGTAAGAGATTATGATAGCACTTATGTCCCCACAGAGATGGTGTGTGATTACATTGATGATGAGGTCCCCATAGAGATGGTGTGTGTTTAGGACTATACTCAATTCCCCACAGAGCTAATGGGCCTCAATATTGGTTCCGGCGATAACCCTGCCGGTGATACCGTCATGTTGCTGCTGGACCCATAAGGAGTTACCGGCGCCTGACTTCACGGTAATACCAGGGCATTACAACCCTGGCGGCCGCAAAGTCAGGCGCTGTGAATCCCCATTCCCATGGAGTCCATAGGACTCCATGGGAGTGGGGACCACGGAAGCACCGGCACCGTTAAGTGCCGGTGCTTCCGTGACGGTTTGCCTACCATGGCTGATGTGTCCGGCATGGCCTGCCCTGTCGGGCACAGCGGCTCCAGCAGGCAAACCTGTAGTATGCTGGTCCGGAAACAACAGTGCCGGTAACCTTACCGGCACCATTGTTTCAGGACCTGCATGCTTATAATGAGGCCCAGTGTGTAATTATGCTGCTGTTAAGCGCTTGTGCATTAGTCGCTATATAAATCTAAATATAATGCAATAAACAGAAATAGAATATCTGGTCCCCACAGATATGGCAAGTGATTATGATAACACTAAGGTCCCCACAGAGATGGTGTGTGATTAGGAATATACTCGAGTCCCCACTGAGACAGCGTTTAATGAGGTGCTATTAAGTGCTTCGGCATTAGCCACTATAGAAATCTAGATAAAATGCTAAACATTTACAAATACAAAATAAGATCCCCACAGATATGGTAAGAGATTATGATAACACTTATGTCCCCACAGAGATGGTGTGTGATTACAATGATGATGAGGTCCCCACCGAGACAGTGTGTAATTATGATGCTGCTAAGCACTTGGGTATTAGTCGCTATATGAATCTAAACATAATACAAAATATAGTTCCCACAGATATGGCAAGTGATTATGATGACACTAAAGTCCCCACAGAGACAGTGGGGGTCATTACGACCTGGGCGGTAGCCATGGAGCTATTAGTTCCATGGCTGCCTCCCATACTGTGTCCATGTCTAGTGTTGTTCAGTGGGGACTTACCAGTGTAGTCCGACCCTGGCGGGACCGGTAAGTCCCCATTGAACAAACCATTCCCCATTCCCAATTGAGCCCCCATAGGGCTCAATGGGAATGGGGAGGGCGCTAATAACGGGCTCGCGACTTGCACGCCCGTTATTAGCGCCCTAGTCCCTTAGCAGGACCCGTAAGGGACGTGTGGTCGGACCACACGTTCCTTACGGTCTCCGCCAAGGGACCTCGGAATAGGGCGGTAAGCGATTACCAGCACCGGTCGCCTTACCGATGCCCGGTATCCCTTACCGGCCAGGTCGTAATGACCTCCAGTGTGTAATTATGACGATGTTAAGCACTCATTCATTAGCCACTATAGAAATCTAGATAAAATACTAAACTTTTACAAAAACAGAATATGATCCCCACAGATATGGTAAGTGATTATGATAACACTAACGTCCCCACAGAGATTGTGTATGATTATGGCAACATTCAAGTCCCCACAGAGACTCAGTATGTAATTATGATGATGTTAAGCCCTTAGGCATTAGCCACAATAGAATAAATAAAATTCTAAACAATTACAAGTACAAAATAAGGTTTCTGCCAATATGCCATGTGATTATGATAACACTAAAGTCCCCACAGAGATGTTGTGTAAATTCTAAGATGTTGAGGACCCCACAGAGATTTTATGCGATAATGATAACACTAAAGTCCCCACAGAGATGGTGTGTGATAAGAATCTTTTTAATGTTCGCCCAGGGGCCACACATAGGTCAACAAATAACTGGAAAGGAAACATTTAGTATTCAACTCCTCAATGGTTGTCCTAATAAATCATCAGACCTTCCCCATCTAAAATGATGTACCCCTCCTTCTCCTACCACCTTAAACTACACACACATATTGTAGCCCAAATATGGCAGCCTTGTGTCTATTAATACAAAATTAACCTGATGCAGACTTGCCAAAGCACTCATCTCTATTTATTTGACTCAACCCCTAAGGCAGTGGAAAATCAAGTATCGCAGTGCTGTCATTTAATGGATTGTGGGCTCTTCCGTCTGAATAAATGAGAAACCAAGTGCCAGTGTCACAAACTACACAGATCCGTCCTGGCATTGAGGACTCGGACACTGCCTCTGGCCTTCACACATCAACAATGCTGGTTTTGCATATGATTCCCCCTCTAACCCACTAAGACCCCAACCCCACCAGTTTTCTAGAAAGAGTGCATGCAATAAAACCACGAAAATGCAAAAGGTTCACTATGGAAGACCAAGTTTCAGTTCATGTATGGAGTGTGAAAATCATGTTGAAGTCCCATAGAGATGGTATGTGATTATAACGGCTTTAAGGTCCTCACAGAGATTGTGTGTGATGAGCAAGTGGAAGGAGTTAATCTCTGTTCAATTCTCACATTTGACCAGCAGGATGAGTGCAAGTTACTGTTAAATCAGTTTGCCTCCCTGTTCTTACTTTCACCAGGCTTGACCCCTTGAGGTCAGCATGATATACTCACTAGTGACTGTTTGCCTGTCAAAAGCAGGGGGTACAGAATGTCAGACAATGTAAGAACCCATATAAGGAATGAGGTCAACAAGATGCTTGATCTCAGGGTTATAGAGACCTCTACTGGCCCATGGTCTAGCCAGTTGTGCTTGTACCACAGGCAGGATCCAAAGAGTTGAGATTCTGCGTGGACTATAGAGCTCTAAATGCAGTCACAAAGACTGATGCCCATCCTTTGCCTAGGACAGATGAGCTGGTGGACAAACTTGGTGCAGCCAAGTACCTCAGCACATTTGACCAAACGTCAGACTATTGGCAAATAGCCCTGACAGACCATGCCAAGGAGAAAACTGCATTCTCCTCCCCAGCTGGCCTCTACCAATTCAAGGTAATGCCTTTTGGATTAAAGAATGCACCTGCTACATTTTAGAGGATGGTCAATAAAGTTCTGAATGGGATGGGGGACTTCTGCATGGCATACTTGGATGACATTGCAGTGTTCAGCCCTACATGGAAAGAACACATTGATCACCTAAGCTATCTATTGCAGGCTCTGGAACAGGCCCATCTGACCACAAAGGCAAGTAAATGTCAAATTGGTCAGAGTACAGTGGTCTACCTTGGACATGAGGTAGGAGGAGGTGAAATAAGGCCATTGCCTAGCAATGTACAAGCTGTACAAAACTGGGCCACCCCTACTACTCAAAACCAAGTGAGAGCCTTCTTAGGTCTCACTGGGTATTACAGGAACTTCATTGAGAACTATGGGACCATAGCTTCTCCCTTTTGAATGTCCTTTTCTTCTCTCAAATTTCCTAAAAAGGTCAGGTGGAATGAGGAGTGCAATCAAACCTTTGAAGGTCTAGAGAAAGCCCTTTGTCAGGCTCCAGTCCTAAGAGCTCCTGACTATCACCAACCCTTCATTGTACAAACTGATGCTTCTAATGTAGGTATACGTGCAGTCCTTAGTCAACTGGATGAAAAAGGTAGGGAACACCCCATTTGTTTCATCAGCAGGAAGTTAAGGGATCCTGAGACAAGGTGGGCAACAATAGAACGTGAAAGTTTTGCTATTGTGTGGTCACTGAAGAGGTTTAGGCCATACTTGTATGGTTCTACCTTCATTATCCAGACTGACCACCAACCCTTGAGATGGCTGATGCAAATGAAAGGGGAAAACCCAAAGTTACTCAGATGGTCAATCTGCCTACAAGGATTTGATTTTTCCATTGAGCACAGAGCAGGAAGTCACTACCAAAATGCTGATGGTCTCTCTAGGATGTTTATAACCGACTAGAGGTATGGGATCCATCCAGGAGTGGATTAAATCCTCCTATCCCTTAGTCTGGGGTGGGAGGGGCAAGCGTTAGGGAGAATTCTCATTCTATGGCTAATTTCCCTTACCTAGTGAGTCCCTCAGCAGCTTTGCTGGATTTCTGGAGCTTTTCCCCCACCTGTGTTTTGCCATGTGTATTTCATCTGTTTTTGTGATTGTGGACTCCGGAGTACTCTGGAATTGCAGTTGGCTTTGGACTTCAAACGGATCCTCATGACAGGGGCAAGAACATCAAGCGTATCAGAAATTGAAGAGTAGAGCAGAGATGGGGCGGTATCAGGATGAGAGACAGCCAAAGGTGTGGGGTGGGGGGAGAGAAAGTGGCAGCAAAATCCTCAACTGACGCACGCTTTGTGGGCCTGATGTCCGAGAAGGTAGGTGGCAGTGTTGGGGTAGGCTTGGCTTGGGGGGAAGAGAGGGAGAGATGAGATGAGGAGGGAGTGATCGCTCCAGGAGAGAGGAGTGGTCAGAGGAGATCAATACATCGGGTGTGTGCCCTGCAGAGTGAGTCGGGCCAGAGGGGAGGATGGACAGGGAGAGGGAGTCACAGAGGTCACGGAAGAGTACAGAGGAGGAGCAAGGAGAGTCTAAATGTATATTTAGGTCACCGAGGAGGAGGAGGAGGAGGAGGAGGAGGAGGAGGAGGAGGAGTTGAGTGGCAGAGGCCAGGAGGGAGGAGGAGAGGTCTGCCCACTCATAGAGAAATGAGGTGATTTGACCAGGAGGCCGGTAGAGGGTAACGACAGTAAGAGACTGGGTAGGCGAGAGAGAAAGCCTACAGACAAGGCATTCAAAAGAGAAGTAGTTCGGAATGATAGAGGCAGGAATCCACTCAGGAAAGATCAGGGCTACCCCCCCACTGGACCGGGAGGATCTGGGTGCTGAGAGCATCTTGTAGCCATCAGGGAGGAGAGTGTCAAAGCTCGTAACATAGCTGGCTGTGAACCATGTCTCAGTAAGACCAAGGACATCACGGTCTAGTTCTTCAAGGAGGTGGCAGATGTCAGAGGAGTGTTTGATGGCAGAGCGAGAGCTGAGAGTGGCAATATGAAGAAGTTTGCCAGCCTTAAAGACCTTCCGGGGAGGGGTACAGGTCAGAGGTGAGGGAGGAGGATTGGCGATTGGCCTGAGGGCCTTGGACCATGACAGTGCCATTTAGGTAGACATTAATGATGACTTTAGAGGAGTCGAAGGAAGCCATGAGAATTTCCCAGTGAGTGCCACCATTAATGGGAGAGGAGGCGATAGGGCAGAGCACAGAGACCATATGAGGAGTCCATAGATCTGGCGAAGGAACGACTAAGAGGATGTCGGTAAGGGTCTGTCTGGCGGAAGCATTGGAATAGGTGTCAGCGATAGGAAGACCAGGATTACAGGCCAAGATATCCTTTTTGAACTTCTTCCTACCAGCCTTAGTGAGAAGGGAAGGATAGTCAATGGAGAAGCAGTTGGAGAAGATGGGAGAAACCGAAAGCGCCATTGGGGTGGAAGTAAGGAGAAGATGGATATACTGCGGGGGGCTAAGGGATGTAGGTGAGAGACAAAAGAGGGTGGTGAGGTCACTGGGCTGGCAAGTTACAGAGAACAGTATACAAGCAAAATACAGAGAATTTCGCACTGGCCAGCAAGATTTGACTTTTAAGAGCAAGGCAAAACTTTTTCAATCTTGGAATCGGATGTTGGCAAAGGCTTTAGGAAGCACTGCGCAGCAAGATGACCACATGGCAGCAACAAGCAGAAAGAACAGTGATAGCTAAAGGCAGTAGAAGTGAGTCCATAAGGTGGGAACTAACCCATAGTTCTGGAGGTGGCAAAGTCAAGGCAGTCCGGATTTCTTAGAGGAGAGAGGTGGCCGCATCCTTGTGGTTGAGGTGCAGGGAGGACCCCAATTAGCGTTCTGGAAGCGGACAGGGATCAGACAGGGGCCTTGGAAGTGGGCCTTTGCTGAGAGGGCCAGCTCAAGCCTGCCGGTCCCTGATTGGATGGAAGAAAACACTCAGCAACCAATGGGAGTGCAGCACAGGGAGAGGTGATTCAGCAAAGCCTGTCTACACAACAAAGAAAACCGTGGCGGCCATCTTGGAAGGGCCAATAACAGTCAAATAAGCAGCAATAGGGGGGAAAAAAACAAGTGCTTTCAAAATAGCAACGCAGCTCCAGGTATTAAAAAGCTAAAAAAAATGGCTGCACGATGAAAATGCCAACTAAAACGGTCCTTTCTAACAATATTATGCACATTTCCTCTATTTTTCTTTCTTTTTTTTCAAATTTCGTTTTTTCAGGTTCAATAATTCCCCAGGAGGTGCAGTAATGCACAGAAAGTGCACCTACCTAATGGAATGGTCAGCAGCCAGGCACAAACTCCACATTTGCAGGAGAACAACACATGGCCAGGAGGGTGGAAACAGGACCTCACTCCCAGTGAGAAGCAGATGAAAGAAACCAATTCCAGGAGGGACGCAGAGCGAGATTAGACTGCTACTAGATATGTAAAATAAACTACGTTTCTCCCCTAGGCCCCACCCCCAGCATGTGATATGCCCTGTGTCCACAACCAACATGAAAATAGAAAACTAGTTTGGCAAGGGGGGGATGGCTAGGTTCAGCGCAAGGACCTAATAAGCTTAAGTGTAGTGAGAGGCGCTGCAGGTGAGTGCAGGGGGCGGGACTTGCCAAGTCTTCCGCCAGGTAAGTAGGATTGATTACAGGTTTTGAAAACACACTGCAGCGGGGACGCTGCTTCAACGCGGAAACGCTTTTATTTGTTGGTGCAACTACAAGTGACAGTGTAGCCCGTGAGAATTATTCTTCAATCACTTACCATATTTATGGTTCGCAACTGAGTCACACCTCACTGCAGCCTCAGTGGAAGAGCAAGTGCTCGAAACACGTGTCAAGCTACCCTAGTGTTAATTAAAATTACTATACCAACGTGGTCTCAATTAGTGTCTGTGCGCAGTGTGTTTGCAAAACCTGTAATCAATCCAACATGAAAATAGGACCAACGGGGTGCCCCGCTGTAAACATAGGACATTACACTATAGTTAAGGTGAGTCTGGCTCTCGTAGGAACCTCAAAAAATTCTATTGTTCATAACTTTTGATTTGATTAACGATTTGGCTGAAATCTGAAGTTTAGTAGGGATATGTGAGGGGCCTCCCAGACTTAAGTTTCGTAAAGACTAGTTGAAAAGTTTAAAAAAGATATTAAGAAAATGACATTTTTTTTTTCCAGTTGCGGCCTACTTCCTGTTCATTTTCCCATAGACAAATAACGTCAGTTTCTGCCGGACCGCACAGCCCAAACCACTGGATTGAAACAACTTGGCCACAAAGCATTTAAAAGAGGGCTTTTTGTGGTTTGTGGTTATTCCGTGCAGTAGTTTAAAACAAATATTTGACGGAGAAGGGGTTTCCTCCCCCCCCTTCCCGCTTACTCTTACTAGCAAGACACTTGTTTCGTATTGGGGTTTTGTTTTCCAGGGACTAGTTCACAACAGACTCCTGGGTTTAAAAGGTGAGCACCTTTTTTACTTTGCCAGCATATTTATTGGAACATTTCCTCTCAGGTTATTTTTCTGGTGTTCATTACTTTATCCAATGCTATTTTGTCTTGCACGCTTTCTTCTAAGGAGAAGGTCTAATTAGCTACATTTGTATATTTAACTTTAAGATATATGTTTGCTTACTGTGCGTAAATTCATGGGTGCAAGCTTTTATTTTCGCTATGGGGCAAAAGTACCTGGGCATATGTTATTCTTGCAGCCGGTCATTTATTTACATTTTCAGTGCTGCTTAAATGTTGTTAGTTGGGGTTGTGTGATGTATCGCAACAGTCACCAAGAGACCGGCCTTAAAACAAGGGGCTTGTAGCACGCTGCTTAACCAAAGGGAGAGATCCTCAGCAAATAATGTAATGTCACTGCGCATTGCCTAAAAACATTGTGAGTTCTCAAAGCCTTCAATATTGTATGCATAACAATACCACTGTCAAAACAGGTCAAAATCAGTTTGTCATTGATGTACATCTTTCAGTGATGGGTTGCAAGTGTGTTACAATATAGAGTGGCTGTGCACACTGGCAACGATCAAAGACCTTGGCTAGTGGTCTGGTAGCGTTCTAAAATATATTGTGTGCACGGCCATAGGCAGTGTCCACTGGCCAAGTGCGGAAAACATCTATATAATAACAAAACCCTTGAAATTCAAGGACAAAACTTTAGTTTCAAGGACGTTAAGAGTGAGTATTTGATGCAACAAACCCCCTGAAATTCAGCTAAAGCCACCATAACTTTGCACCCCCTGTTGCGCAATCTATGACCACAATGATGACCTCACTGGTGACTACGTTGACCAGTATGTTTTATTTGAATTTTAACATGTTAATCCCTTATAAAAGAAGCGCAGAAAGAAATGCACATCTATGTGCATGTTTTTCAAGCAAATGTTGAATTTAAAATTTCATTTCTATACAGATATTATTTAGAGTAATCCCTTTTTTCTCAATTGCCATGTAAAGAAATCTTAAACTATATCCTAATACGTAGTTGTTTCTTATTTTAAAGCACGTTGCATGTCATTTAGAAAATGATATATTTTTCTTACAATAAAACAATTGAGTATTTACATACATTTATCTTAAAACATAGTAAATTGTTAGGGTTCAACATGTGTTTCTTTTAAATTATTTATACTAATTTCTTTGTAAATGTGTATATACAGGTTCAGGGTTCGAATTTGCTGGGCGCTCATTAGCTACTGCTGGCACTTAATCAGCGCCTGGCAATCTTTCTTTCGGTGATTGCAGGTGCGATTAGCTGCGCCTGGTGTATTGCAGTACATTTTATATAATTTGCTACCAGGTGGCAGCAAAGCTACGAGAGCTCTGGAATGCCTAGGCATGATGGATCTGTGGAAGACTGCTGGTGCCTGAAAGCTGCTCGCTAAGCACCGCTGATGCTGGATCCGAAAGCAGCATTACTTTTACAGTGTTGCCTGCCCTACTTAATCTTCACGTGCTAATGTGGTTGGGGATCTGGGGCCAGGGAATGTTGCTACCAAGACACTGCTCGTGAACCAAATTGCCCTGCGCCAAAGTGCAGTTGCAAGCCTCAAATCCTCATAAAGATGTGTTGTGTACCACCTACCATAACTTCACATTTATTTAGAAAACCAATTTAAAAAAACGATTCACTGGGCACTAATAAAATTTGTTTGGCAAAACTTTGTCCCTTAGTTAAAGCAAAATAGGGTGCGTTTGCAGAATGTAAATACATTGCGTCTTGCAGAAAAGCCGATTGTATTACCTACATTTGAAATAATGATTATAAGCAAAATGGCACTGCTCGAACTGCAAAACCTAATGACCCTTTAACACCAATGTTGTGGTTTTGGTTTCTTTGCACATTCCCTGACAGTTATGGTGCTAATTGGAAGGGCCACAACTGCTGTTCTTCAAAGACCACATGAGCGGCTCGCCCAAATCAACTGTGCTGTTTCGACTACCTGAGATATTGAGATAGGCGGCAGCCTCCCTCCATGGCCACCACTCATGGCTATCAGTATCCCATTTCACTGCCTGAAAGCTGCTTCTATTTGCTCATCCAGCATTCGGTGATTGCAAGATCTAAAATAACAGGGCACTACACAGCTGGATTTGATATCTGTTTAGTGTGAAAACGAGGCATGAAATCTATAACGGAATATAGTGTTATGAAGCTAATTGATCATAAAAACTTTTAATTCAAAATGAATAGTGCATAGAATAACACAAATCATGATGAAACCACATCTTCCTGAACGTGTTCACTAATGTCCATTACACTGAGGATAGATGCTGCCTGATTGAAATCCATGGAATATGTACAAGAATTGTATGGCCCCTATCAAATCAATGTTTCATAACTGGCATCATACTATTGTAAAATACTTGCTAACACTTTATATTGACACCTTTCAATGTAAACGTATATTTTGTGGATTTGTATTTAAAATGTGATGGCACAGTTGCCTATTTCCACAGCCCACTGAAAAAGGGGTACGCATTCAACTCCTTAAACATGCAGTAGGGTGCGGTGTGTCTGTCCAAAACCATGCATACTTATGCTCACAGAGCATAATACAACATATGTGCACTATGAGCACTGTATGGACCTAGAAAACAAATCTTTATGGTTTATGTATTTGTTTCTAGTAAGGAGTGCAGAAACTGTTAGCATTCAGAAAGTAGCTCCTCGAATACACCTGCAAATACATTTTCAAAACTATATTTAATTCTTGGTCAGAGGAGATATCTCCTAGTCATAAAATCCTCATACCCAGGTGCTACTTTTAGCTCCTGCTCCATTAATCCCAATTTCGACCCATGCAGATTATATTATAGTGAACGTGTTTTAGATATATTTGGCACAAACGGGAACATTGTATTTTTTAAACCTTTATTTAAGTTCAGCAATCACTTAAGTTACAAATGTGTAGCATACAATGAGCATTTGTTTCGTATGCAGAATGATGTCACCTTTTTACTTATACATGGTATTACTTCATACTACTCGTGCATTATCCAAACTCTCAGTATTTGGCGAAGTATGCCCTGAATCCAGCCCATATGTCTTTAAGGCTGAGATGTTTGCGGTTGCATTGATACATCTGTCCTCCCATTCGTTGAACCAGGTTAAGTCTTTCAGCCACTCATTCACTGTGGGAGGGCTGTGAGATTTCCAATGTCTTAAGAAGCACCTCCTCGCCACCATACAGCCCACATTTAAGAAAGATCTGTCTTTTCTCCGGAGGTCCTATCCACAGCCCAAACAATGAAGGCATTGGAGTGACATTAGAATGGATCCCAGCAATTTCAGACAGTACAGTATGTATTCGTTCCCAGAATTGCAGTAGATCTGGGCAGCCCCAGAACATATGCATGCATCCAGCTTCAGTCGCCCCGCATTTGGGACACAGCCCCGTACAATCGGGAGATATTTTCCAAAGCTTATGCACTGTATAGTTCAGCGTGTGCAGAATCTTAAATTGATGAAGTTTGAGTTGCGCATTCATAGAAACCCTAGTAGTGAATGTGCACATCCCCAACCACTGTACTTCTGTATTTGCTTGATTCAGCTCAACCTCCCACGTGACGGGTCTTGCTGTATTGGGTACCCCAGCATTATCTCTTTATGTAGGGTGACAAGCGGGTGCCAGCATCCATTTAGAGTTGGAAATGTAAGCTAGTATTCTGCTTTCCTGGGGTTCATCTGGATAGGATTCCCATCTATTTTGTATGACAGCCTGCACCCACTGTAGCAGTACCTCTGCTGCATCTGTGTCCTTCTTTTCATTCCCGCAACGTTGGCAATTTCCTGTCGAGGACAAGTCTCCTATGGTGTTGTACCCCAGCTCCTCCCATCGTCTCTGAATAGCAATATCCTGCGTAGGGGGGAGATGTGGAAACCTCCATAATGGCAACCAGTAATGGTTTGCATCCAGTCTCCTGAAAATACTCCTCCAGACCCGCAGTGTAAATGAAACGGGGTCATATGGAGACTCATCACTGCACTGTTTTCATTTCCAGGCCATCTGCTGCAAACCTTTACAATTTAACATATTGCGGTTCCTCCCCAATCCCGCACCAGTACGTGGCAAATTGTGCTTGAGCTGCTTGCCAGTATACCATTAGATCCGGTGCATTAAAACCTCCTTATCATATGACTGTGCCATTGCCACCCATTTCTTCCACATTGCACCTGCATGCCATAGAGACTGGGACATCATTTTATGCATATCTGCGAAATATTGTTTACTAGGCCATATAGGAACATTCACGAACGTGTACAGCGCCTTCGGTACTAGTTCCATTTTAAGTAATACTAAATTGCCCACCAGAGACAGAGGTACCCGCACCCATTGAGATATCTTAGTCCTAGTGTAGGTCAGTAGGCTTCAATAATTGTCAGTAAAGTGTGCTTAGTTCTGAATACCATCACCTCCAGGTATTTGTTTGCCAGGTGCCCATGCCAACGGGGGTCTGTACTTGGGGTCGAGGCGTGTTGTCGGTTAGGGGTAACATTTCAGATTTCCCGTAATTCACTACAAACCCAGAGTGTGCTCCTATCCGCGCAAAATCCTGCATTATAGGGTCAAGGTTGCACTGCGGTTCCCGGACATAAAGCAAGATATCGTCTGCATACAATGATATCATTTCTGGCGGTCTAGATATAATACGGACAGCCCTACCCCTTTGCCGGGCATGTATGAAGTACGCCATGGGCTCCATCGCCAGTGCAAAGGGCACCAGCGACAGGGGGCACCCCTGTCTTGGCCCCCTGCCAAGTTCAAAGGGGGTCACTTGTGTTGCATTAATATGGATGATAGCCATGGGAAATGCATAGAGAATTTTAGCGTAGTTTACCAAGTTATACCCTATCCCACGTTTCTGGAGAACAGTAAATGGGATTGCCAGGATGCCATATCAAATGCCTTTTGGGCATCTAGTGCAAAACCGCCTCCACATTTGCTTCAGGGGATATGCGGGCTAAAATCTTCAACAGCCGCCAAATATTGAGAGATGTTTGTTGGTTTCTTACTATTCGAGCCAACGCAAGTGACACAGACGCTGCACTTTTGAGGTGGGATTGAAACCCAGTGACATAGGAGAGGGATTACCATTACTCACATCCACATTTGAGGAACAAGAAAATTGATGTGTTTAGGATTAAAGCCTGTTTTGAGGAAGGCTCAGTCAGAGCGGAAACGCGTGTCAATAAAAAGGGCTCTCTTACAGGAGATACATAGATTCAAAACCTCCATTTGAGTCGTTAAATCATTTCAATAATTAACAAATGTGGCACAGTCACTGTGTGAAAATCTGGTACAAATTAGTCTAAAACCACGGAGGTGAGGTAGTGGTTCCTCTGTATTTGCTTTCACACTGACGCGACACCAGCTAACCGTGTTTTTCTTAAAAAGGGTTCAAATCCGGAGAGGTTGAACCCCGAAAACTACCTCAATCTTAAAGAATATTGAGAGATGTCGAGCTGCCAGGGATGAAGCCTGCATGATTATTATGTATGAATGCCGGCATCAGCGGTAACGGCCTGTTTGCCAGTACCTTTGCATATAATTTTGTGTCGACATTAATCCCCAAGTCTGTAGGATCTACATTCATCACTTGGTTTATTTGACTTTAATACCACCACCACAGCCTTACAAAGTGAGTGCGGAAGCCGCCTCGTATGAAAAACCTCCTCCCATAGCTTCAACAGATAGGGTGCCAGTAGGGCTCCAAATTCCAGATAATATTCGGCAGTGAGCCCATCAGACCCTGGGGCTTTCTTCCTCAGCAAACCTTTTATGACAAGCAATAACTCATCTACCATGAACAGAACATTCAGTTGGGTTCTTGCATCCGCTTACAGCTCCGATAATGTGGCGACGTCTAACAAGTCTTCCAGTTCCCGCTCGTCACTTAGTTCCTGCGCTTGGTAGAGTAATTTATAAAAGTGTATGAATTCCTCATAAATTTGACGCTCTGATCACTGCAGCACCTGATGCGCATCCTTCACTCCTACTACAGGTTAATGTGCCCCTTCAAGTTTCACCTAAGTGGCCAATGCTCTCCACGGTCTCTCACCCTCCCCATACTGTCTAGCTGCAGCACGTGTTGCAAAATATTTCACCTCAGGATCTAGCAGCTGTTTAAAATGTTCCAGCTGTGTCTTTATGGCAGCCAGTACAGTGCAGTCAGGAGCACGTGCTTAATTGGTCTCTAGTCTCGCTCTTCACTATTTGATGTCGTATGGTTCGTAGTACACCGAACTCACGCGACCTGGCCATGTCTCTAATAAACTAATAAAGGCCTTAAACGCCTGCCACAGCGTAGCTTGCGACACAGAGCCAGTATCATTCAGCAAAAAATACAAACGTGTATCGTCCTCAAATTCCGTCAAGAAAACCAAATCCTGCAGTGCCAATGATTTAAATCGCCACAGATTACGAGTATGGAGAGTGGTCAGAATACGTGCAGGGGAGTATGGCAGCTTTCGTCACCTGACTTGCCTACAGTCCGATATTAAAAAAAAGGCATCTATTCTTGTCGACATATCGTGAACGGTGGAGTAGTATGTAAACTCTATACCTGTCGGATGTAACGTGCGCCAGATATCGTACAGGTTAAGCTGGATCTATGTGATCACTGAGCCGCCTTTAATGACGACGAAAATGTCGACTCCAATTACTGCTTTGTACAGTGATCAGATCACTTTGCCTGCATACCCCGCCCCGCATTGCCCTACCCGCTCCCGCCCCCACTTACCTTTACAGCGGCACACTTCTTTGTGCGCCGCCGACTCCCCACTATCCATGCGGCATCAGTTCCTCCCACTTACGTGGGTCTGAGCTGACGCTGCAGGGTCTTTTTTTATCTTTTTTTTGTGCTTTTGCTTACCTCGGCGGTATGCAGGGGACACCCCCGCAACCTCCAAATCCAAATACAGCGACCAAGGGGAGCAGGGGACACCACTGCAACCCCCGCTTAGCTTGGTCGCAGTAATGGGAGTCTGAATTATTTGAAATCTTTACTGCGTAGTAAATGTGCAGTCGGCATTTTATAGGTGCAGTAATTGTACGTTTCCGGTTAAGCATGCCTATTAAATCAAGAATACAAGTTAAGGTTTAAATTAAAAATAGTATTCTTGTCCCCCGCCCCATAGTACCGGAATCGATGAGTACATTATCTGCATTATTCAGGTAAAAATCCAGTTTTGGCCCATAAGAATTCACTCAGAGAACCGCTCTATATGGCAACCTCATCATGTACCATTACAGACCGACCTTCTGGGTCTACGTGTGAGTGCAGTAAAGCAAAGGCTACTCGTTTGTGTGAGTGTTAACACTCCTCTAGATTGTGTCGACTAGTTAGTAAAGAATCTATTTGAACCCCACGTTTTGGCTAATGACTCATTCATACTCCCATGTGCATGTGTGTCCTGCAGTAACCGAATATGAATATCTTGCCGGTTTATATACTCGGGATCCTCTGCGCCATAGCATAATTTCCTAATACCGCGCACGTTCAACTTAAGATATTAAGAGATTTTAGTGCTGAGCTCATAACAGATGTACATTATCACCAACAATAGCACTTGCTCATGCAGTAACGTTTGTGACTGTCTGAACAATTTAAACTGAACTTTTGTCCCCTCAATACCCATTTCACCTCCCCCACCCTCATCGTCCTCCCAATCAGGGCCATGTTACCCATACCCCCCAGGGTTTCCCTCCCCCACTCTTAATGCGCACCCCCAACTTGTGCATATTAGAAACAACCATTAGCTGCAACTTTTCTCAGGGGGGCTGCTGTTACAGCCTTCAAATCGCCCAGGGCCAGCCAGTGCTCATATATTCTAAAGTAGGGTGAACACGTTTGCTCGGGACTCTTATAGCAAGTAGCACATGTAAGTTCAGATTCTAGGACACAGTAATCGCTGCCGATATAGCAACATCCAGCAAGTATCAAACTAAACCAGCTGATCATTCATCAGTAGCATATCGGATCGAGTCATAGTGGCAGAGATCTGACCAGCCTCCAGTTGAGGATTGGGCGGTATATTGGTCTCAGTGTAGGTCGCAGCTTCTTCTGGAAGTGTGAAAAACAGTCTTGCTGCAGTGCTGAATACGCAGCATCGCCAGGAAAAGCATAGCATACGGAGTGGCCCTCTCGCGGAGTATACGGTTGACCCCCCCCATAAATGATGTTCGCTCCTGTTGAACGGCTGCTGAAAAATCAAGGTAGATGTGGATCGTCGTGTTGGTAATAGCGCAGCAGTCCCTCCTCCCTGGTAAGGCAGCTAATGGTATCCCAATCATGATAGTTAAGTAGCTTTGCAATAACTGCTCTAGAAGGAGCCCCAGGTTTAGGCCTAGTAGGTAGTGTTCTGTGAGCCCCCCCGTTCAACAACAAACATGGTGGAAAAGCTTTGGTTGTCAAACAGTTGTTTCAGTAAGTTCTCTGTGCTTACCTTCATCGGGCCCCGTTCAAAGTTTTCTAGGAAGCCCGCTATACGTATGTTGCTCCTCCGACACCTGGACTCAAGATCATCACACTTGGGCAGAGCTCTCTTCAGTTCTGTGGTTACTATCTTCATTTGCGACTTAAGCGTGTGGCTGTCATCCTCTGCTATGCAGATGTCTTGGCCACTCTAATCCGTGCATTGACCATGCCATTTTACTATTAAGGATGGTAATATTTGTTGTGATGCCATCCAAGTTATCTGTCATGGAGGTGAAACCGGCCTGCATGCTTTCCATCAGTTGTGTGAGAGTAGGGGCCTCAGCTGCTGGTGTCTCAGAATTTGTTTCCTCATGGGGCACAGAGGGCACAACTGAACGCGGCAGGTTTGCTTGTCATGTAAATGTGTCCAATGTTTTGTGCCTCCTCTGGCTGCCCCCTCCTTTGGTCATATTTGCAGGTATAGGCACCTCTGGGCACCTGTGAGAAACCTGACGTTGTCTCCCTAGCTATTCCCCCATGGGATGTGTCATCCAAGTGGCCTGGACACCACCATCGCTATTGGATCCAGTTCCTGGAGGTGGACCGTGGGGGAGGATCACCTAGATGGGGGGGGGGGGGCACCGATGGGTGAGATGCGGTATCCCCCCTTTTCTTTTTTTAATATATATTTTATTAGCATTTCTTATATATGTATACAATATAACAACCCTGCCCTCCCATTCTAACCGATATTCATATCATTTATGCCGAATGTAATCTCAATACATGTGCAACCTTTACTCCTAGTAGGTCAAGCAATGGCAAGTATGCACAGTTTATGCGGACAGTACATCACATTATAGTCTTGATATAGGAAATCCAGCACTTCCTGCCATTCCCTGGAGACTGTGTTGTAATCCCCCTGTATTGAGTAAGTCATCCACTCCAACGCCAAAAAGTTCTACACTTGGATAAACCATTCTGTAATATGCGGGGACACTTTCCTTTTCCAGTTTTGAGCAATCGCCATTAAGGCCGCAAGTTGAAGTATTATATATGCTCTCTGTGTAGTTTTCAGCTTCTCTCTAAAGTCCTCATCCAACAGCATTAGCAGTCATGTTCGCTGTGTTTTTGAGCTATGCATAGGAAACATTGCTGACATATGTTTTATTTACCACCTCTCAGTAATTACTCAGCACTGGACAGCTCAACCACACATGCTCCCATTGCCCCTCCCCTCCGCAATCCCACCAACAGACAGCCAACCATGATAATTTCATTTGAGCCAATCCAGCAGGAGTGTAGTGCCACTGCACCATTGTTTTATACCAGAATTCTCTTAATTTGTAATGATCTGGTAAGTTTGGGGATAATTTTCCACAAATATATCCATTCCAACTCTAATTTCTTCTCCCAGGGTCAATTGCCAGCGTTTTATATAATTAGGTTTCCCTTTAGCTTCTTCCTCCCACATCAGCTTGTATACATTCGAAATAAGGGCCTTGCCCCCTGGATCTGAAGTTAGGTCATTTTTTTAGCAGTGTTACTTCTCTAGTGGCTGCGGCATAAACCAGAGGGGCTAAAATCCAATGCCTCACTTGAAAATATTGAAATCTTGATTATTTCCGATAGTCCCAGTTCTAATTTGCATTGTATAAACGATTTAACCGCCTCCCCCTCACACATCCCCAAGCCTCTCACATCCTGCCCTTTTCCATTCCTTAAATGCATTAAGTTCTAGGCCAGGAGTGAATTGTGAGTTAAAGAAAATAGGGGTAAGATGCGAGGGAAATGTTGTCCATTTGTTGTACTTTGCCACATCCCATACCTCCTCTGTAATAATAGTTATGTCACTCGCTTGCATGTTGGGAGGACTCTTTTACGTGTGCCAGTGGTGGAACTGCCTGTTACATCTTTTCTCAGACTGCTCCCCACCCCCACCCAATCCTGCCCCCCACAGACCATTCGTTAATCACTCTTATTTGGGCTGCTCTATAGTATTTAAACAAATCTTGGACTCCATCCCACCTGTCTCTGTTGGAAGCAGTGATGTACTAAGTGCAACTCTCAGGGTTTTGTTCTGCCAAATGAATGCAGAGACAACTTTATGTATTCTGTGAAAGAAGGGCCTGGGAACCCTAACAGGAAGAGCTTTAAAAAGATATAACTCCTTAGGAAGGGTTACCATCTTTATTGAATTTATTCTTCCCAGCCATGAGATGGTAAGGGGGCCCCACCTTAATTGTTCTTCTATTGTCTTTAACAATGTGGGATAATTGGATGTGTATAGATTTTTAATTGTAGGAGTGATTACCACCCCAAGTAATCTAATGCCAAACTGAGCCCACTCCAATTGTGTACGAGCTTGAATGCCTTGCATTTCTTCTGTTGACAGGGATAGATTTAAAACCTCTGATTTAGTCACATTAACTTTGATTCCTGCCACCTTTCCAAAGTTCTCCAATTCAAGGGTGGTTGGAAATTGTAATGAATTAGCTGGTTCTGTGACCATGAGCAACATGTCATCTGCGTATGCCATGATTTTATGGGGAATGCCCCCAAATTGTTTCCCCTTTATTTCCTGTGATTGATGAAATCTTGTTAGGAATGGTTCTAGGTGTAGTGTATATAGCAATTGTGACAGTGGGCACCCTTTTTTAGTCCCGTTGTAAGTGGGGGAGGGGGGGATAAGAAGCCATTTATTGATCAACGAGCGGTTGGGTTATTATAATTAGCTTTGATCATATATATATACATTTTCGACCAAATCCCATCCTACATAAGGCTAAAAAACCATTCTACTAGGTCGAAAGCCTTTTCGGCATCAATAGATACTAGTACTGCTGGGATCTTTCTTTTCCACCTTCTCCAGGATATGGCATTCTCTTCTGATGTCATGTGTTTGCCTTTGTTTTATAAATCCTGTTCGATCTGGATGAATGAGATGAGGCATCCACTAAACGGTTGGCCAGAACTTTGATAAGTATTTTTGCATCTAAGATTAACAATGCTATTGGGCGATATGACCCACAATTAGTTAGTATTTGCCAGGTTTCGGGAAGAGCATTATTTTCGCTTCATCCATAGAAGGGGAAATTTGGCCTGTATCTACGAAGGAGTTGTATAACAAGGTCATTGTGTGGGCCAAAATACTACTAAACGTTTTGTAAAACCGGGCTGGAAAACCATCTGGGCCTGGTGATTTATTCAAGGGAAGATCCCGAATAACGCAAAGTACTTCTTGAGTGATGGGTGCTTCTATTATCTGGCTATCAGTCGGTGACCATTCAGGAAGAGTACTCAATGCTAGGTATTCTTTTTGCGATTGTGCATCTGGGACTTGTGATTTGAATAGAATAGAATAGAAAAGGTTGGCGACTATTAGGAGTTTCGGATGTGTGCTCACATGAGGGCATTTTGATCTGCTGAATTATTCTTGATGCCACTTTCAGGCTAGAAGCGGGTCCATTTTATTAGCTTTTATGTAGTATTTTTGCTTTGAAAAGGAGGGCTCTTTCTGCTTTCTTAGTTGTATGCAAATTTATTTTTCCTACCGCGGCCCTATTCTCATTTTGTACCTGTGGACCAGAATTAGTCTCCATTTTCTTTACGATTTGCACTTCTTCCCGCTCGAATTCTAAAGCTTTACTCCTCTTGCGTCTGTTAGCCTCTGCTGCTATGAAAAACCCTCTAATGTAGCCTTAAAGGCGTCCCATATAATATTTATAGAGCATTCCCCCTCCTGATTTAGCTCAACAAAAATCTTTTTATTTGGCAAGCAATGTCATCCATGTTTGGAATTTTAAGATCTACCGCTATTGGGACATGATCCGAAATGGTGATTGTGTGAGTCATAATCCCCCAGATTAAACCTAGGATTGGAGTGGAAGTCCATACATAGTCTGTTCGGGAGAATGATCTATGTACGTGAGAATAGAATGTATATCCCTTTTCTTCCACCTTCATAGTTGGCCATGCATCTACCAAGGATACATTTGCAAAATGTCTTCAGGGCTATCAAAGGGAATGGTGTGACATATCTAGTCAACTTGCATGTGATCCCGATCTGGGTCCCAGGCTATATTAAAGTCCCCTATTATTAACCATTCCCCCTCCATAAAAGCTTCTAGTTGCTCTGCTACGTTTTTCAGAAAGCCATCTTGGCCAGTGTTTGGAGCATATAGTAAGGCTACTGTTATCTTCACGGCCAACACGTTTAGTATTGCAAATAGAAATCTACCCTCATTATGGGATTTTGTGCATACTACTTGGATCCCTGAGCCTTGCTTTATGGCGAGTAGCACGCCGGCCACTTTGCGATCGGCTGTCGCTTGTAAAATAGTCAGATAATGGCAAAGTTTGCCCCTGTCTCGAGTTTCTTGGAGCACCACCAAGTCGGCTTGTTGACGCCTTAAGAAAGATTCCACTTTCTGCGCTCCTGCAGGGTATTAAGACCCCTCACATTCCAAGATGAGCATTTCAATTGTGTTCTGTGTACTTTTGTAAACCTCAAGCGAGATACAAATCAGCATATTACTGTCACAACCACCACATGTATCATCAGCCTAATGGGAGTAGCCCCCACCCTTAACCATTTTTAACATCCCTGGTAACATTGTTAACAAGCCCCTGTCCCCTACCCCCTACCCTTCCCTAAAACTGTCCCCTGGTGTGAGGCATAGTACCTATTGTATCCCTGGGCCTTTCCCTCTGGCTGCGACTCACCCTTCTTCCCAGGGCTAAGTGGAGAGAGTTCTAGCTCTCCCATCTGTCACCTGAATAGAAAGAGTTCAAGATATCTCGCATTGTTCGATCTGTGTATCATGGTTTAATTTGACTACATTTGCTTCTTTGACACTGTCTTTGGAGGTCCGGTTGGTCGATTTTGTGTTTGTGAGGCGGGCCTCCCCAGCAAGAGCTCCAGTCTTCTTTTTGTGGGCCTCTGCAAGTCTCCTTTTTTGTTGATTCATGGATGACCATTCTCCTGCATTTGGGTTTGTCGTCGATTTTCCCTGAGCTCCTTCTGCAGAGTCATCTTGAATGTCCTCTTGTATATGCAGTAACGCCATACCTGAGTCCCTCGAAGTGACCCTTTGTTATTTGCCATCGAGATTAAAAGTTAACCCAAAGGGAAAAGTCAACCTATATCTGATTCCGTGTGTTGGAAGAACCTGTACCATCACGCACATTTCTCCGCATTTTTGTAGGGGAGCATGGATAGATCCTGGTATAGCTGCATCTCTGTACCGTTATGTGTTATTATTGCTGCCGTTCTCGTCTCTCTTAATATGTGGTCTTTTTGTAGATATCGTGCGCAGGCAGCCAATAAATCACGAGGAGGGGCACCCGGTTCTGCCGGTTCTGACGTCCTGCGACCTATTCTATGAACTCTATCCAGGAGGATATTTGTGATGTCATTTTTAATAATATCTGCCAATACTTGGGTGACTGTCTCTTTCAGCTATGTGTCCTGCACTGTTTCCGCAAGATTTTTTTATTCTGAGGTTTGAGCGCCTGGAACGATCCTCAAGGTCTTCCTGTGGAAGTTCCAGATTGTGTTTCAGTCGTGCCAATTCCTCTAAGGCTATGTCGGATTGTCCATTCCCTTCAGTCAAATCCTGGATAGCACGTTCATTGAATTCAACTCTTTCTGATAAAGTAGTAAGCTCCTTGGCGAAGTCTGCAAGTGCCCCTCTAATGTCTGACGTAAACGTAGAGTACTGTTGTTATGAAGAGGTGAATTTGTCTTGAAATTCTTGGAAGCTTTTTATAAAGTTATCCTTAGATGCCGCCATATCTTGTGTCCCCCGTTGTGTTTCTTGCTACACTTGATATTTTGAAGTAACGCCAGGCTTTTATTTACTGCCCAAAGCACGTCCAGAGATTTGGGTTGTTTTTGCGAGGAATCCGAATCTTTCCTTGTTCCACAGGGATAAAGGGTAGCGCGAGAAAGTGCTCTACGAGCACGGCAGACAGCACGACGAGACAGCTAGTCTGGCAGTTCAAGAGAAGGAGAAAGACGGCAGGAAGCGAGAGGGTGGCGAGGCGAGATTTGACCTTGCCCTTTTTGTCCCAGAGACCGTATAACCTTTGTGGAGGAGAGCCTGAGACTATGGCACAAGTGTCTTGCAGCAGATGTCAACGGTACGCAGAAACCTGAAGGTGTCTCCCTAGCTAGTCCCTGGGGATCTGTCATCCAGGTGGCCAGGACACGGCCATCACTATTGTTATCCAGTTCCTGGGGTTGGACCAGTGAGGGAAGTTCATCTGGATGGGGGGGGGGGTCTTCCGGGAGTGGGAGTGGAAGTGGGACACAGACGGGTGAGACGTGGTATCTCCCTTCTTTCGACACCCTTTCCCCATCCTACTACGTAGGGCATTCAAAACCACCCCCCCCCCCTTTCGGCACGGAACACTTCCACACGACACACCAGAGAGCAAACTAACACCAGAGCGTTTTAGGGTCAGGCAACTGAAGACTTGCATACACCTGACGGCCCTTTCCCTTCCCCACAGGGATAAAAGGTGGAGCAAGAGAACACAGTACGAACAAGCAGACCGCACAACGAGCCAGCTATCCAGGTCCGGCAGTTAAATAGGAGGAGAAAGGCAGCAAATCTCGAGAGGCTGACCAGGAGAGAGACGACCTTGCCCTTTCCAACCCAGACCCGCTAAACCTCTGCAGAGGGAATCGTAAGACTGAGGATAGCCCAAGTGTGCTGCAACAGATGTCAATGGTACACTGAACGTGTCGACACTGATAAGCGGGAGCGTGGGAAACACTTGCTACCGTTGTACCAGCTTTTACTCCAGTAAAGCAGAAAGCCAAGCGGTTAATCACAGCTGGTGAGTCAAGGGGAGAACCGATCAGAGCCGGGCTGTGTTGAATGGGGAACACAAAGTGGCAAGTTTAAACTTAGTTTCATGAACCGGGAGAGAACTGTAAAAGTGAGGGGAGACCAGCTGCAGAGTGTACTGGGACCACATGGGTGTCGCTCCGAGAGACTCTGGTATATCCCTTTTTGAATGAAACTACAGAAACCAGAAGGCTGTAGCAGAGCTGCCAGAAGAGGTCAAAGAGGTCATACTGGGGGTCTAGTAAAATCCTCGTACAATTGAAAGACTTGGATCTACAAATTTGAGAACGTAAGGGAAGTGAATCCTGTGAACATTGAGAGTCAAAGTGTATGTGAAATTGGAGAGACTGAACCCAGAAGAGGGTTGCTAACGAAAATGGGGGAAAAAGTCTAAAGTCCCGAAAAACCGGGTGTTGACAAAGGTAAACCTGAGCAAGGGATGTGCACTGGAACTGTTTGAAAAGACATTGATATTTGTTAGTGAAGGGTCGGCACCCAGAATAGGGGGAGCCAAGGATTTAGTCATTGCCCAATGTGAACTGTGAAAGAGAACTTTGTGTTTGTTTTGTTATTGGATACATCAAGCCTCTAAGGCAAGACCCTTTCAGGAGAAACTAGACTTGACCATCGACTGTTCTGATTGCTGCCATTGGAACTGTTAACTCGTGCTAGGAAAGCTCGAGTGTGTGCTTTGCTCCAGACTCCCATCTTACTCTGTGCAGAAAACGTGGGGAAGGGAGTCCCAGTTTACTGCATCCTGACATATTATTTACAAACACTTCTTTGTTTTCCTGAAAACTATCCCACACCCTTTTTTGTATTAATTGTGAGGTTTGGCAATAGGTTTCTTAGTATAGGTCTTTTTGTTTTGACATGACGCCACTAAGAATGCCTTATTTTTCATTTGATGGTCGACGCTTGTTCCCATCTTCGATTTGGGTTTAGATTAGGCTTTATTCCCACCTGCATACAAAATTCATTGTTCAATAAACACCCTTGAACTGTCATCACTTGTGTCTATCTGTACCGTTGTCACCACGAGTTCCTCACATACCCCTATTTATGTGGGAAGCAACTCCAACACCACAGGTTGAAGTCTAGTGGACCAAGCGTGTGCTCCAAGTGTAGTTTCCCGACTCGCGCATCAGTACAAATCTGGAGGGAAGATTGGGGGTGCTCAATCAGTGACCACGTATACCACCAGTCATGACACAGTCCGACATAAGAAACAGCTGTATGCCCAGTACTGCGATCTCCGTCCTCCACCAGCCACAAACTCCAATACAGGACACACTCCCCAGCCAGTATCCAGCGGGGAGCAGGGGAAAGTAACCACAGTCAATGCTGTATGACTCCTGCCGTATGGTGCAGCAGGGTGCTGGGCCAGTCCGCCGTGGAAGATCTCACAACACCCAACCTCGTTTGCTGGTCCTCCAGCACCTCCTGCTCTCCAGGCTCCCTGGGGTGGGGGGGCGGTCAAGGATCTCGCCCCACTGCCAGCAAGTATGTAATCCGTCCCTGCAGAATCGTAGCACCCTAGTGCGCGTCCAGGCAGTGCTCAGCACCACCGCCATAGCCAGGGCCTAGGCAGGTTAAGCAGGACTGTGCACCCGGTCTCGCGTAGCTCCACCCCCAACAGTATACGGTCCCCCACCACACAGCCTCCAGGTCAGCAGCAAACCGCCGCCCTGGAGGCTGTTCCCCAACCCCCCAACCCCCCTCCAACAGCCACAGTCAGCCGTTGGCCACCCCGTCCGCAGGAGCCATCACGCGCAGGCCACATCAAAGGGAACGTACTCCATCTCCAGTCCACGGGCTCATAGCCACTTGACTACGCACAGTCGTAGTATGAGCCTTCCGATTGAATTGAGTTGTTCATTTGTATAGCGCACTGGACCCTCAGGTAACTGGGCGCATTGCTTTAGGTACATAATAAGGTTACAGAATTACAGACCTGGTAATATCACAAGCTACAGTATAATACAAGTATAAAGGGGGTAGCAAGCAATCAGTTATACGCAACTGGCGTATCCGAAATAAACGCATTTGTTTTAAATACATGGCAAATTACAGAAATGGTGATAGACAAAGGGAATTGGCAGGAATATTAGTTATACGCAGAGCCATACATAAGGGCGAGTAGAGCTAAGGTAATTTTCAGTAAATTATAGTACAGTGAAGTGGATGCCGGTAAATGATTGCAGATCCCAGTTTAGGTCCCTGGAAAGGTGCACTTTACAACCAAATTCGAGCAGGTCGGCTGGAAGATCAGAAGGCAACAGCCGTTTTTGCGGCTGTTAAACAGCGCCTCGCCCGGACCCTCTCAAACGGGAACATTCTGAGCTGTGTACTATTTATAATTCAGATTTCATCTTTTAACAAAGTACTACAAAAGAAAGCTTTGCAATTAGTGATATGATGCATGTGTAGCTGTTTACTGTTTTAAACACTGCTCATTGTTATCAACTATTCTAAAATGCTAATATCACATAAGACGTAAGAAGAAAGGTAAGGGTGGTCTAAATATGGGCAAATACCTACAGTGATCTTATGTCTCATGCCATTAGTTAAATAATCATTGATGTATCATTGTGGTCATAGGCTGCTCAACAGGGGGGCACGAAGTTAAGGTGAGTTTAGCTGAATTTCATGTGTTTTGTTGTGTTAAGTTCTCACCTTAACGTCCCTGCAACCAAAGTTTTGTCCTTGAATGAATATATATATATAATATATATATTCACTGACTAAAACATTGTTAAAGGGATGTTATGGTTAAGTTGCTGTAAGAAAAACCTATCAAATTCAGTACAACAACTATATACAAAGGACATCATAGTACACTTTGCACTAATAACAACCTATCCATGTCATGGTTACAAGTACAACCGAAACCCTCCAGAAATTCGCCAGTAATGGTAAGCTAAGCAACCATAACTTGCACCACCACTGTGCACTGCTAAGACTAACACACATGCCATCGGAAATGACATCACAAATGTCATTGATGACAACACTGATGACATCACATGTCTGGCTCCCTCTTTTTCTGTTCACTGACCTATCTAGGCCAGGTGATTTTCTTCACTGACAGTCAGGAATTAAAAATGTACAAGGTACTATATTTGTAGACCTTACCCTTCTCATATGTTCTTAAACTAGCTTCCTTAGGGGTTAGGCACATCATATGATACCTATACATAGGGGAAGAAGCAAGGCTGAAACACAGCAATCATTTCTGTGCATGAAGATAATCAGTTAGGTTATGAACACTTTCTGGTAATACTGCTGCTTTTTTGTTTAATTCCCTGTATATGCTCATATTTGTATGCGTTGAGGTCTCTTTATGTTTTGTGTGTAGTAATACAATTATGTAGTAAGGGAGGCATTGGTAGCTACTTATTACATGTTTCATAGTACGCAAAACTGTATAACGAAAGCATTGATCATTTTACTATCCAACATGGCAAGATGTTGAATATTGCACCTCTATGGTGCATGCTGCAGACAATCCTTGCGTTTCTTCATGAGTAGGTTCATGTACTGGAAAGAAGTCTGTAATGCAATGGTGTTTATAGCAATGCATTGCTTAATGAACTATGTATCTGATCATAGTTCTCCCAATGACCTATGATAATTTTCTGCCAACGTTATAATGACAATCCCTTGTGGAGGATTTTCATGAAAACTAAATGCAGATGTGATGTCATCAATGACATTTGTGATGTCATTTTTTGATGGCACGGGTATTGGTTTTAGCAGTGCACAGTGGTGGCACAAGTTATGGTTGCTTAGCTTACCATAACTCTCGAATTTCTGGGGTTTTTCGGTTGTACTTGTAACCATGATATGGATAGGTGTTATTAGTGAAAAGTTACTATAATGTCCCTTGCAAATAGTTGTACTGAATTTGATAGGTTTTTCTTACGGCAAGTTAACCATAACATCCCTTTTAACAACATTATTGGTCAGTGAATTCCATAGGTTTTTACTAGTGCAAATTAAGCATTATGTTCCTTCAGCAAATTTTATTCAGCGAATTGTATAGGTTTTTAGCAGGATACCCACCCTTACTGTTTGACGATGTAATGTACAACTTACTGAACCTGTGGGCACCATGTTAATGCGCACAGCAGTCTCGGAGTATGCGTCTAGTCGCGGGCATTGGGTGGCATCCAACCTGCTCAGAAAGGCAGGGGCTCTCTTACATAATGGTACCATTCAGCAAACACAAGGAACATTTGCAAGCAGCAGCATGTCCATGAATTGCAAGGTAAAATAGAGTAGGTCTGCAAACTGTGTACTTTTGAAGCAAACGGCACAAAGGCATAGGGAATACACCATAAGGGAATGCACCAACAAGAGAAGTGACGTCTCTCTTCAACAATCTTACCTCACTACTTCTGTGCATGGGAACAAAGAACGAATGGCCAGAGTAAGGATGGGAAAGTACTAGGACCAGACCATCACGGCAACATAGCAAGCACAGTACATTTTGTCTGATAATTGTGCAGGTGGTGCAGTATACAATGGTACAAAAGCAGAAGGTTTTTGTGTACGTAGCAATGGCATGCACCTTACAGTGGCTGGAAGAAAATTTCCCTCATGACGCAGTGACTTACGATAGTAACCCCATTGGTACGCACAGTAGTGTGAAACGTAAATTATGTAATAAATATTGCTACCTGTACACCTACCCCTTTTTCTTTTCTGGAAGAGAACATAATGGGGGGGGGGGGGGGGGGGCGCGAGGCCACCTGTGCGAGGCCCGCCGTGTTTCATATAAATATGCGGCTTTGGTTCGTTGAGAGGGGCCATGCCGACACCCGGAGCGACCGTAACACCTGGGGCACCCACAGCTCGACTCTGAGAGCTTAACGCCCCCACTGAACCCGGCAATCCACCTTGAGGCGGCGAGTCTCGGCCCTGGCGTCCAAGATGGCGGACGCACTTTCACCGGGGAAGCGGAATCCCTGGAGGCGGCTTGGAGGACCCTGCTAGCCTCCTGCTGCCCCCGTGTGGTCTGCCGTGTACTGCACGCTCTGGGCGGTGGGGCCCGGGGGGGGGCACCCTTACAGCGATCGACCAGGCAGGGGCCCCGAGTTGAGGGGGAGAAGCCCCAACACCAGCCCCAATACTAGGCCCGTGTGAAGCGGCTCCCTGATACAGCCATCCCATCACCCTGCGGCGAGGGGAGGCTACGGCTGCAATGACGAGGACCTGGCGCTTACAGGTGAGGCTGGCGGGGGGATCCTAAGGGGAGGGCTGAGACTGTCCTGGCCCGGTGACATAGTGGCGCACACCTCGGCCGACACCCCCCCCCCCCCCCCCGAGCCTTCCCTGGTCCTCTCCTTGGACTCTTCCCCTCTCCTCTCCCCGGACCCGAGTGGGGGAGCTCCGGAGACCTTCGCGGCCTGCCCCCCTGCTTCTTGCGGCGCCCAGGCCCTTTGCGTCCTTCGGCCAGCTCGGCGCCATTAACCAGCACCTGACTTCAGGCCATTACTGCAGGGGCCCTGTCTCTTGCCCCGCAGCAGACGAAAAGCGGGGGCCTTTCTTGGCTGTCACCAACACATAGAGGACCCCTGTCCTCACCTAGCTCTACCTGCTCCCTGGACTTCGTCACCATCGGATCTGGACCGGATGGGACTGACTGAACCACGTGGCCTGCCCCTCCGCCTCCTGGGATTCCCAGGCCCTCGGCTCCACCCGCCCAGCTTGGCGCTGCTATCTAATTCCGCACTCCCAGACAACAGAGCGGAGCCCCTGCCTCTCCCTTGGCGCAGTTATAAAATGGAGGCCCTACCCCGACCTACACCAGCAACTCCGTTGGCCCCTGGTCACCACTTCATGCTTGCTGAACTCTGACTCCGGGTCCCTGAGGAGTCCTGCGATCAGGCGGAGGAGCCTGCATTCCACGCCCAGGCCCACACCCCAACCTCGGGATATCACGTCCCCCAACTTCCTCATTCCTGGGGTGCCCAGGCCCATCTCATCCAAGATTTGCCCTTCTACCCCGGAAGCACCATGCCAGCAGTCCTCGGACCCTATGCCCCAGAGCCCTAAGCAGCACCCATGCGAGGGGCACCTGTAGACTTCCTCGGCTACATCCTTGAGCCCGACCACCATGTCCAAGCAAACAAAAGCCAGCAAACACGGGGACATAGCCACCGTGCTTACTGCCTCAGACAAGGGGAAGAAACCTGACCTCCCCAGCCCCCCAGCACAGATCCATCAAGAGTGGGGCGATTCCCCCGGCCACCAGGAAGGACCTGCTAGCTTTCATGGCGGATATCAAAGCTGAATTTAGATCCTGCATGACTGAACTTTCCTCCAAACTGGATCAAAGCGACCACAGAGTAACGGAGGTGGAGCAAAGGCTGGGGGAGGCCAAAGACCGCTCCCAGGATCAGGCAGCCACGCGGGGGGAAATCCAACAAGCAGTGAGAGCCCTGCTGGATAAGTGCAAAATCCTGGAGTATAAACAAGAAGACCTGGAAAATGGGGCCCGCCGCAACAACCTTCAAATCCGGGGGGGTCCCATCCTCAGTTCCGGACAAAAAGCTAGCAGAATATGTGTGGGACTTCTTCCAGGTCCTTCTTCCAGACCTGGACAGATCCCTACTACTCCTTGACCGCACCCACAGGCTGCGTCCTCGTCGGGGGGGGGGTGGGGAGGGGTTGCCTCGGACCTCCCTCGAGATGTTATCACCAGGGTCCACTTTTTCTCCAGGAAAGAGGTCATCTTAGCCATCCGTCGCTCTCAAGACAAAATCTCCTTCCAGGGCGAGCCGCTCCAGATCTATCAAGACCTCTCGCTGCTAACCCTCCAGAGGAGAAAAGCACTCCCTACAAAGGATTAGCCACCTGGAACACGCCATCAGGATCATGCACAGGCCAGCCCTGAGGAGGCAGCCCCAGTGAGCGCGGACGCATCCGGGACCCCGGAGGCTTCCGCGGCCTAGACGTACCTCATGGTCCAGAGCCTCCCGCAGCAACAAGAGGCGATGGACACACCCGGGTACCCCGCCACGGGACCCAGGGATGCACCCATGGACCAAGTGCCCAACACCTGAAGCACCAACCTATCATGCCCGATTTATCCGCCAACCCCGTTTCTCAACACGGCGGGCCTCACCCACGGCTCATGCCCATTCCAAGGTTCGTACCATCTCCATGTCCTTGGAAATCCAAATTATCCGATTGACTCAATTGGCCCTGTTGGCCAGGGGCCCGGCTGCATACACAATGCTGCCCCGCCAGTTACAAAATTGGCACCCGTTGGGGGCCCCTGTTAAAACCCCAAGAGCAGGACAACCAACTCTTAACCCCCACCTATGGCGACAGATGATAGTCTAACCCCCGGCCCCTTCCCGCCAGCCCATTCCTCAGAAGTGACACAGGCTCCTGAGCATCAGACATTACGATGCCTTTCCCTAAACGTCAACAGGCTGAATGCCCCCACGAAACACAAATACTACAAAAGCTGCAAGATGATGGGGCCGGAGTGGCCTTGCTTCAGGAAACCCAGCTCCTCTCAGCAGACTTTGGGCTCCTTCGCTCACACCTATTTCTCCACCAATTCTTTGCTTCAGGTGGAACTAAGAGGGGGGGCACAGCGATTCTCTTCAGGAAAGACTTAAACGCCCAGATCTTGGACTCAATCTCATGCCCAGAAGGCCGCTTCGTAGCGGTTAAATGCATCCTAATGGGGGACCTCTTCACCTTTGTCTCAGTCTACGCCCCCAACTCGGGCCAAGCAGACTTCTACGATGCTCTGGGCACCTCCCTTGCGGGCTTCACGGGTGGCCAAACCTAATGGGGGGGACTTCAATGGGGTGCCAGATCCCACCAGAGACAAATGCCACCCCCCACCACGGGAGATTTCACACTGGCCCTCGGCCTCCTACGTCTGTTCAGAACCCTGGATGTGATAGACGCATGGTGTATGCTCCATCCGACTGAAAGAGACTTTTCCTTCTCCCATGTCCACCGTACGTTCTCGAGGATCGACCTCCTCTTAACCTCGCCCCAGACTCTCACATATGCAAATGAGGTCTCCATCAGCTTAAGAATCCTGTCAGACCATGCACCAATAATCCTGGAACTTCGAACCCAAAACCCCGGAGCCAACCCTGCATGCAGATGGTCACTCTACGACCCTATTCTCAACATGTTGGTCAGGGACAGAATCGCATCCACTATCAAAAACTTTCACGAGGAAAACCCGGTCAGACACCTCCCCTGCTACCAATTGGGATGCCATGAAAGCAGTGATCAGGGGTGCCCTGATAGCACAAGGGGCGCCCCTTCCACAGGATCCGCCGACAAATCCGGCTAGCCCTCGGAGGAATTACGAGAAGCAGAGGAGACACAGAAGAGGAAGGGGTGGTCCCCCAAAAAGTAGCAGGCGATCCGCACAGCTAGCAAAAAACTTGAAGCCCACTACGCGAAACACACCGCACAACTAATGGCCAAGACCCAACAACTGTATTACGCCAAGAACAATGAGGCTAACAAATTCCTTGTAGCCAAACTGGCCAAAGCAAGGCGTTCCAATAGGATTGAGGGGCTACGCGACCCACAAGGGAGGATGCACTACTCTGAGCAGGAGAAACAACAGCTGGCCGCAGATCACATCACCCAAGTAATGACCGCACCCCCACGAGACCGGGCTGCACAGCGGGAATACTTGCGGGGAGCGGCCCTGCCTCAGCTGCCCGACGCAATGAGAGAGGGAGCCTAGAAGTCCCAATCACCGCCGAGGAGGTCGACGAAGCCATCAAGTCTCTTAAAGCTCGGGCCCCGGGCCTGGTTGACTTTTCCCCAAGATTTTACAAGATCTTCAAACTCCACTTAATCCCCACCATGGTGATGCTCTTCAACTCGTTCAAAGAGACGGGCACGGTGACCCCCCCCCCCCTCCATGCAGGAATCTACGACAATCCTCCACCCCGAGCCAGGGAAAGACCCGAGGGACCCAGCTTCATACAGACCAATTGCTCTGATGAATATACTCGGAAGATTCTGGCCAATCGCCTATCACCCATTCACCCGACTAATTCACCCTGACCAAACGGGCTTCATTCGGAATGGAGCGGCGGGGGAAAACATCAGGTGTACCCTGAACCTGGTCGAAATAGCCCACCGGCGCTCCCAGGGCCTTGCGCTGATGTCCCTGATGCTACTAGAGCTTTCGACAGAGTTGATTGGTCATTTATGGAGCTTAGCTTGGCGGCCTTTGGCTTCGGCCCAACCATCCGAGCTATGATAATGGCCAACTATAAATCACCCAAAACCCTCCTGAGGATCAATGGTGCCTTATCTATCTACTCCAATCACTATGACCTGTGGGACGAGTCAGGGCTGCCCACTGTCACCCGTTCTCTTTGCGCCAACTATGGAATCCTTCGCCCAGAGAGTCAGACGTAACAAGCTCATCAGAGGCCCTCAAATAGGGCCATCCCAACACAAAATTGCGCTGTACGCCGATGACGTTCTTTTGTCGCTCGCAGATCCCATCATATCAGCAGAACAATCCCTGGGCGAATTGGCAAACTTTGGGAAGCTCACCGGCTTTGTAATTAACTTAGCTAAATCGGTGGCCCTGGGCGTCGGCCTCCGGCAGGAGGAGTAAGAAGCCCTGTCTAGGCTGTGCCCAATCGCTTGGAAGAAACTATCTATTCCCTACTTGGGAGTCCACATCACGGCGGTCCCTCAAGACACATACCAGGGCAACTTCCCCAGTTTGTTTCGGGAACTGAAGGGGGACCTAAAACGCTGGGCCACTCAGGAAATTTCGCTAAGGGGCCGGATTACGGCTGCCAAGATGAACCTACTCCCAAGATTTCTCTACGCGTGTTCCGCCCTTGCAGTGGTGATCCTGAACTCAGCACTCCAGGATCTGCAGAGGAAAATGTTGAAGTTCATATGGAACGGCAAAAAAGCCAGAATTCCCCCATAAAACGCTTACTGGCAGCTCCAGATTATGGGGAATGGGATCCCCGACCTGCGGGCCTACCCTACAGGGCAGCAGCACAGCTGGCTCAGGTTCGGGCCTGGCAGATAATCTCAGACTGCTCTAGATGGGTAGAACTGGAGCAAGCGCAGTTTCTGCCCCCCCCCCCCCCTCAGATTCCTCCCACACGTTCAGCCTGCCTGGAGAGAGCACTGGGCCAACCTCCTACTGACCACCAAGCACACCCTAACCTCCTGGGACTGGGCTCTGAAACAAAAGGGAATCCCGAGAGGCCAGAGTCCCCTCTCCCCAATCTTCCTCAATCCAAATTTTGCACCAGGGATGTATCCATGCAATTTCCGGAACTGGATAGAAGGCGGTCTCGAAACCCTGGGGCAACTATTTGTGGGGAACACCCCCTGCACCTTTGAACAATGCAAGGGCGAGTTCCGGCTCCAGGAAGAGGACAGGTTCACCTATTGCCAACTCCGCCACTGGTGCTCACAGCCCCAGACCCTCCAGGCTGCCACGCGACCGCTCACCGCCCTAGAACTAACGGTTAAGTATCTACCAGCCTGGGGCAGGATCTCCTCCCTATATAGATGCATCCTGGGGTACTTCCTAATCTCCAAAACCCGGTGCATGGCCAAATGGGAGGCCGATCTGGGCCACCCGATTGGCGACCAGACCTGGGTCGACATCTGGACACGCACCCACTCTGCTTCGACCTGCATCACCAATAAAGAATGCACTTATAAGCTAATGCTGCGTTGGTACTTTGACCCCCTCAGACTACACGACATGAATCCGCGACTGAACGCTGCCTGCTGGAGGGGATGCTGTCAGCCTGGCTCCTTTTTCCACATGTGGTGGTCGTGTCCAAGGATCCGACAATTCTGGAGGCAATGTTTGGAGATGATCGAGCAAATTACCGGGCGGACTCTTCCCCCTGGAGTCCGAAACGGTTCTTTTGGGGATCCCAACCCCCGGATCCTATCCCCGCTCAGGGAACGGAGCGAAACTGATAACGCAATGCCCCCTGGCAGGTAAAACTGTCCTAGCCCGCTTCTGGAAGTCTCCGGACGGCCCCTACATAGCCCACTGGTGGAGCAAACTATGGGACATCCTAATAGCAGAAAAATTGACCGCGGCAAGAGCGGGGGTGATAAACTGCTTCCAGAACGTCTGGGCCCCGGTGTTGGACTACGACCAGCGCTTCCCCGCTTTGACATTCAAACCGCTTAACGCACGATGGACCCTGAAGGATGTGGAACCGACCTGAGTGGCAGGGGCCTCAGTTATATCCAAGGAATGTGGGAATTGGGGATTGACTGCTGAAGGTTGGGGGGGGGGACTGCAGGATGGGAGGGAGACGGGGGCAGTGGGGTTTGATTATAAAGTGAAACGTCATGGGTGTGTTCTTTAAGCAATGTCATCAATAATTTGTCCTGCCTTGGTTTAAAATAAACCTATTTAAAAAAATTAAAAAAAAACACCTTTTGGAAAGGAAAGCAAGGCAGCACAAGCGGCACCCCTTCCCCTTCCCCAACAGCATAGGGGCATAGGAAAGGAAATAAACTCTGTAAATAACAAAATGGACAGCCTGGAAGCCAAAATGGAAAAATTGGTGAACGATTGTGCCACCTTAAAAGATTGCGTCCAACAGTATATTATGGACAAAATAAAACAGCACTTGCAGACCTGCACGTGTACCCCTTCCCCATCTCACAGCCTGCCATCCCCTCAAAATCTGTGTGATGGGAGACGTTACAGTGATACCTCAATCCCTCCCTCCCCTCACAGCCAACTTGTGAAAATCCCCAATTCCCCACAATAAGTATCCACTTCTGCTACCCCTTCCCTTTTCTAATGGTGGGTATGGATGTGTGCAAGTAAACGTTGATATTTAAATTGTTGTTGCGTGTATATGTGGAATAATTTTTTTTTTGTTGCAAATGCTGTTATGACTAAGCGATGCACAGTTCTCGTAGGAATGCCTGCAATTAAGCAAAAGGCAGGTTTTCTACGCACACCGCACCTGCCCAGCCTATCCACAATGACAATCGAGGTATCGGTACGACGCCAGTATGACCCGCAAGTCGGCATCTTGTGCACCACCTATAATTGCACGTGGGAGTGGACGTTTGGTTGTTGTGCAAGTACACACATCTGTATCTGTGCCTGGTCCTGGTTACACTGCCACTGTGCAGCATATGGGAACAAACTTCAATTTGTTCGAGCCGCTCACCCACCTCCTACAGGTAGCTATACACATCAACATCCCACCTGCTATACCCTATAAACACCCAGCATGTCCCAAAATGGTCAGCGCATGTGTGTCACACTATTAATCAGTACGGAAGTGGCAACGGTGTGCATTGGACACCTATGCACATGTGCTCAAGGTTTTCTGCCCAAAACGTCCCCTACGGATAGCCGTCCCAAGGGTGAACAGATTCGACGTTACCAGGCGACCGCACCCATGCTGCGCGTGGGCCCTTTTTTCAGGGACACTATCCGCACCCTCGGACAGCGGAAAAGTACATTGTTGTGCAAAGTACGGAGTGTTTTTTGGAAAGTACATGCTTACAAACACGCCACAATGTGCCATTGCACATGTATATATGTGTTTGAACAATGTAGGCCTGTTTTCCCGGTGCAAGTTTTCCACAGAAGCCCTACAAAAGGCTGCACCCCAGAGCTGCTCCTCAGTCTGTTTGTAGCTTTTCAGAACAGAGTAGCAGGCCAAATAGGTTTGACCTGTAATTGATGTTGGCCTGAATCTGCTGTGCTACACTGCCTTTGCAAGTAATGGCAACAATGTCAGCCCGGCTCACTACACGCAGTACTGGACAAAACTATTAACGGCTTCCTGTGAACCGCACCCTCAGTTGCGAATGTCCCATTCCCATGGGTAGCATGCTTAAAACGGGTATGGGGGGAATAAATTGCTACCAGGGTAGGGGAGTTCGTTTTTAGCAGCAGCTCTGAAAAGAGCCTTTTTTGTTTTATTTTAGGTGCTTCTAGTGAAACAGCTTCTTTTTTTTGTGGTTTTTATTTGATTTTGTGTTTTCTTGTGCTCACATTGTTACAGTTTACTCTTCACTCTTCATTGTAGACGGGCAAACAAAACAGCATTGCCAATGGACGACAACGAAATGCCATTTGCTTGGGAAAACTCTGCATTTCCACTAATGAGGTCATTGTTGCAGAAGAAGCTCACCAGCGGACAAAAAAGTATACATGCTGCTTCTGATGAGACACCTTCCAACCTCTGGCTCGGAACAACTTCCTTGAGCATTGTCCCATACTCTTCTTGGTGTTATGGATGAGAAAAGCACCTTGGCAGTGGGAAAAAGTCTCTTCACGACATTCAGCAACCTCTCCAGTCGACGGAACAAACCTAAACCACCCACGTAACCCATATGCATACCGTCGTAGTGCATGACGATAACTTTGACAGTAGCAAAAGTGGGCAGGTCTCTGCAAGTGCATGCATAGCGGCGAAACTGCGGTCTTAGATAGCACACCACAATGCGTCCACTCCTTCCAAACTGAAATTGCCATCAAAGTGTCTTTCCAGGGCATACTTGTGCAGATCTATCACCCAAAGTCAACACAATGTGTTTCGCCATGTCAGCCAGCCTCACTACGCAGAGTAATGTACAACAGTATGACGGCCCCTTCCTGTGAACCACACCCACAGTACCTGATTGGATAATCCCCACAGTCCCATTTCCATTGGCCAGCATGGTGAGAAGCGCAGAATGTGGCACTGTTAAGTGACTTCAATTCAGTACTCCAACTAAGTCAGTGCCTAGTCTAGGAAGCCCTTATTTATATATTTGTATGACAAGTTCATAGATCTGGATGATAAACCCTTGTATAACGCCCATCTCTTTGAATCCCCCTGACCTCACTGAGCCAAGAAGTAGGTTTGTTTTGCAAATTAAAAGATTTATTTGAAAAATTAAACAAGATACATATCACACTTTTATAAATAAATATTTGATAGCACACTTATGAATATGACCGTGATCAACAATGGATAACATTACACTAGCACACCTTTTTAATTACTTAGGAGTTGGTATAGAGAGGATAAGGTAGCTGAGAACCCTTTATGGTTTCAAGGAAATGCAATGATGGAAAAGAATGCAGCACAGAAATAACTGAGATGGTTTCCACAAGAGATAATATGATCACTTTTTCTTTTGACAATTCACTCCCCCCGCCCCCTGCAATATAACGAGATGGAAGGAGAGCACACAATTTTCAGGAATACTATCAAATGCGATACCAATTCAGTTCCTCCCTAGCAAGCTTAGAGCAACAGGGATGATTTTAAAACGCAGTCAAAAATACTTTAAATGTGATCTGCAAAGAAGTGAAAATACGCTAAAAATGATTTTAATTCCCTATAGGATATTCAGGGTAGGTGATAGCTACTTAAGATTGGTTCAGGTCAACACTATCCGTGATTCATGAGGGATTATCAGGTTGAAAACGGATTTCAGCAGTTGCCAGCAAAAGACAGCGATTTTGACAGGTGGAGAAATTTGATTCAAATTACAATTCGTGGCACTTTTTCCGAGTGCGTTGAGCGCGATTACGGAATAAAATATAAAGAGTAGAAAGTTGGTTTGTCAGAAAGCTGAGGATCTTAGCTTTAAACTGAAAGTTAAATCTCGTTCCTGGCACGTATGGTTCAAAAGATACGGACAATTTAGTGGAGGTAGATTCTCAGAAATAAAGTAATGATTCAGAATGGCAATTGACACTTTCACAGGTTTGAAATCACAGAATGGACACACGATTTCTATGCAGTTCTAATTAGGTGGAAATGGTTTGAATTAGATTATTTTAAACTAAGAGATTGGTTTGCACAGTTCTGGCTGGATACTCACTCCTAATTTTGGAAGGAATGGGCCTCGTCACAGATCTGGTCAACAGGTTTAGCTGCGGTTCGCTCTGCTCTGCTGGTCTGGATCTCTGGTTCTGGCACTGCACAGCGGTCTGGTCTAGTCTCTGGTTTTGGCAAAAGTTCTTGGCACTGCACAGCGGTCTGGTCTGGTCTCTGGTTTTGGCAAAAATTCTTGGCACAGGGTTCTAGCCAGAATCACACAGCTCGCCCGGCTGTTGAATGGTTTGGTTAGGTTGCTGGATTCTGAGGTCTCTGGAAAGGATTCTGCTTGTGGACTAGGCCTTTCTGCTACAAAGTTCTGGAATCTGGAGTCTGGTTTTCTAAGTTCTGGTCTCTGAATATTGTCTGGATTTGAAGTCGTCCGACAAAGTGCTTCGCAAGAAAGTGGAAAGAGCAGTCTCTCCTTGGGTCTCAGTGGCTCTTTTTATGTCTTTTGAAAGTGGGTGGGAAGGCTGACTTTCGATGCCCAACCCTCTGAGGATCCGGATAGGCTATAGGATTCTCTGTCGCCTGACTGGGGAACTGAATTGTGAATCATCTGGCATCCTTCTTATGGCATACAGAAAGAACACTCCCCTTGTCACTTTGCACACAAATCTATTTTTGACTTAAATGCATATTTATCTATGTACAATTTTTCTGATATTATATGTCCAGTTAACATATTTTCTGTAGCACCAAACCATCCTATCCCTGTCTTTGTAAGATGTTGTGTTCACTTCTGACAGAATTCTGCCCTTTTCATCCAGAACACAACCTCTAAACTTTTCCAGAATTTCCACAAATGTGCGCAAGTAATTTGGGCATCAGATGAAGTGTCAGATTTTTAACATGCATACATTTGGAGTAATACCCTATTTTCCGCTACTACCCCAGAACATACCACAGAGTCCTAACGCCTCTTAAAATGTGCACAGAAAAATCGCAGGAATCATGATATTATTGATATAATTTTGACAATTATGTACTATGAATTATCCATCTTTCTAAAATTATGCTCTGGCCCAGATGGGTGTGGTTTAGGTCCCAAAGCACATGGGGAATTCCTTTTTCGTCCCCGCCTCAAAGCTCAGCTGGCTCACAGAGGCAGTGCCCCTCCCATTTCCTTCCAAGAGGAAGCCATTTACAAGCCCCTGATTTAACATTTGCCTGAGCCAAGGAAAGTTCATTGTTCCGTTTCCTGCAGTCCCAGGTACTCCTCCCCTGATTCAATCAGAGCGTTGTGATCTCCTTTTGGTGGGGGCAGCAGAATGCAGCCAGGCCTTTGAATGCAGTTGCTGGGCAAGTTTCAACTTCTGTGGGGGGTAGTTGCTGGGCAAAATTCAATCTCTTTAAAGCAGGCTTCAGCCAAATGTCACTTTTGTTCCAGTTTTTCTTCATTCAAATCAAACTTACAATTTTGACACATGCAACTAGAACGCTGATTCTAAGTTCAAAACTATGACATTTAAACAGTTGCAACCTATGTGACACTCAAAAGTAGGTCACTCATTATTTTAAACATTTCGATTTTAGTGGCTTTAAGTCCAATTTCACTTAAGCTGCTGACATCCACAGCTCAGCCAGTTTTGTTATGAACATTATTTTAGGCTCTTCATCTTTCCAGATTTGGTATGCACACAAGACATCATTCTACCAGACGTCTGCTGGTGTTCAGTAAGATTTTTGAATATCTTGCAATGTTTGAAATAGGCATTTTGAGCTTGCATTCAGAGAAACAAAGGTGATTTTTAAAGCACTTTTTGAGCTAACAGGCACTGCTGTTTTTCCTTTGGCACCACGTTTCCCTCATGGCGCTTCTGGCCTATCACGCTCGCACTGGTGGATGACAGGTCAGGCGACCATTTGGTGTGTGCAAAAAACTGCGCGGTTTTCCTGGATTCTGGCGCCAGTGTGGTCTTTTCGGCCATCTTGGATTTTCTAAGCCCACAGCACCAAATGTTGCAGCATAATAATTTGAACGTGGGTCGATACACCTAACAGCACGTGCACTTCCCAAAGTACCGCGAGGGCCATTCCCCAGTAAAGCAGGAGCAGGCCGCCTTCTCTTTCCACTCTTTTTTTTTTTTTTTTTGTCCACCACTATCTCATTGGGTACGGGTAAATAGTCACACACGCATCCACCAATGCCATCCAAGACATTAGCATTTAACACTGGCAGTTCTGCACAACACTTCATATTTACCGTTACAAATTCAGCCTGCAAGTGTCCTGTCATTCGAAAGCACGTCCAGTAGAAAGTTCAGCAGAAGATTGCAAGATTTGTGCATCCACATTCATCCACATGAGTACCCATCACCACAAAATGGAGGGTATGGACACTTTTTTTCTGCTGTATGTTTACAACTGTGTTATAAGTGCCTCTGCGCACAGTATCTGCCCATTACGTTCTTTAAAAGCATACTGGGTTTTTTCGAATCCCCTCCCATCAAGTGGCACTTCAATGGTATGTGCTTGCAACGTTTTCATTTACCCATATCATAAATTGCTTTCCTTCCTACAATGCGACGAATTGTTTACACCACTAACCTATCTCCTACATAAATCGTAAAAATATGCCACCAAAAGCAGCACTGAATGTATCCTACCAGCCTAAAGCACATTCCCAAAAGGTCACGGTCTGCACAGCTGTGCTTCTGCCTAGGCTGGACGATTGAAACAGGCTCTTTTTAAATGTCTGCTTCTACTCTCGGCCCTCTGCAACTCATCCAGAATAGGACTGCACGACATGGCTTCAGCCTCAAGCCCAGGGATGGTATCTCTCCTGCACTGAAATGTCTGCAATAGCTCCCAGTGGTTGCGAGGACTAAGGTGAAAACCCTCTGCATTATGCACAAGCCCTTCTGGGCCCTGGGACCTCAATACCTTTAACTCTCACTTCCTAAATATCTCCCTGCTTGAGCTCTTCCCTCAGCCGCCTACAATTCCCTCTGGGTCAGTCGCTTCTGCAAGCAACCAGTTGCTGGTAGATTTCTTTTTTTGTCTGGGGCCTTCCTCTGCAACAGCCTCCCTGCCTCTCTGAAACTTGAGGAGAACCATCGCTGCTCGGGAAGCACCTCAAAGCCTTTCTCTTTGCGTCTGCTTTTTCTCGGTGTGGTGCAGGTCTTGGCTTTTGGATGCATGGCCTACGGCCTTTGGCCATGCACCCAATAGTCTAGGCCTTGGTCACCCCCACCACAACAATGCATTTTTGATTGCTTTTCAGCATCCAAAATCATCCAGAGCGGCACCCATCACACCTTTGACCATGCACACAAGAGTGTACTGCTTGCCCACATCCATCACAACATAATGGAGCCATGCATGCAAACATGTGGCCAGAAACCACAATCCACAAATGTAACATAGGCAGCAGCACTGCTACCCAACTCCAGCACCATAACGCATCAATGCATGCAAACATGTAACAGTTATCAGATTCCACAAACATACCACTGCCTCCGCTACCCCTATCCACTTCCATTCACAAAGTATTATGTCACAGCAACCAAATCACACAATCTTCACAACATTGGGCCTACTCCCAGGAAGGTACAGAAACCAGAGTATCCAAGCACATAGAAGATTCACTTCAACCCTACCCTCTTCTATACTGGCAGTGTTCCAAAACTGCACCCAGTGGGCACACTGCAAAACTTTTCACTGCACAATCTCCTGCCGAAAACCATAGGATGTTTTAACAATGACCGCACCCATGGTACCAACAATATATGCATGTCAGCGCACTTCTGGTGCTATATGCAGAGTAAAATGTGCTCCACAACCATGCTGTAAAGGTTCCCACCCTCTGAGTGATGCAGTCAAAACTGCATTGCTGCGGTGGGTGTGGTGAAGTCCTTAGCTTTTGGGTGCATGTCCTACGGCTTTTGGCCATGCACCCAATAGTCTAGGCCTTGGCCTCCCCACCGCAACTTAATCCAGCCATGCATGGCAACATGTCACCAAGTACCACAATCCACACACGTACCACAGCCACCGGCACTCCTACAAAACCTCTGCACTGTTATACAGGTATGCATACAAAGATGCACCTTTTAGCAGAATCTTCAAACTTAACACAGCCTCCGGCACCCCTACCCACTTTCATTCACATACAATGGTGTTACTGCTAACCGAACCAAACAGTATATGCATGTCAGCGCACTTCTGGTTCTCTATGCAGAGTAAAATGTGCTCCATAGCCATACTGTAAAGGTGAGCACCCTCTCACAGATGCAGTAAAAACTGCATTGCTGTGGTGGGTGTGGGCAATGCCTAGACTATTGGGTGCATGGCCTACGGCTTTTGGCCAGGCACCCAATAGTCTAGGCCTTGCCCACACCCACCGCAATGTAATGCAGCCATGCATGGCAACATGTACCACACTCAACACACTTACCACAGCCACCACCAGTGCTACCCAACCTCTGCACCCTAATACAGCTATGCATGGAAACAAGCAACAGTTAGCAGAATCTACAAACATAAAACAGCCTCCGGCACCCATACCCACTTTCATGCACATAGTATGGCTCCCAGCACTCTTATTCAGTACACAAGCAATACCTCATTCTGCAGTAAAGTAATCCGCACTCTGCGCAATGGACACTAAGCAATCCTTTGCGATATGCAGTTCATTCCGTATCCACTTCAAGGCACACACTATTGAAGAATTGTACCTACTTCACACACTGCAGTATCCATGCACATAGGAGATGCACTTCAACCCTACCCTCTTCTATGCTGACAGTATTCCAACACTGCACTCGGTGCACACACTGCAGAACTGTTCACTCCATTAGCTGCAGCCATGGAGTAAACCGTGTAGGATGTGCTAAGAAGCACCACACCCATGGAATCAACAATGTAGGCAATGCTGAGGAGCCACACACAAAAGGCAACTATGTGAAACCTAATTGTAACAACGGCACATAGTTGTCAGTGTTGGTGCAAGGCCTCCATCCGTGCAGCGAATGGGCTCTACAGTCTCCTCCTGCAAATGAGCTCCCAGCAGTCACCACGGAAAGAGGTCCCATCAGCAGCTAGCGTGCCGTAACTTAGTATGCCTGCATGCAGCACACATGGTAGTCGGCTGTGCAGAGACCCGCAAATTGGCGCACGGACACTGCAGCCACATCAACGTTTTCGTCCACCTATTGACATATCTCAGAGGAATCACTTCTCACTCCCCCACCCTTTCCATCCCTTCTTCCCACCGCCACATGGCATAATATATGTCTTGTAATGCACTCCCCGTCTGCTACTCAGCTTCCACCAGTCAGCACGGTACGAGCTTGCGGCACAAGCTATTGTGCCATAACGAAGTCTGCCTGCATTCACTACACATGGTAGTAGCCTGTGCAAGGACCGGAGAATTGGCGCAGAACGCATGTATAGTGCATGCACACCACCATCTTCGTCCATCTAATAATCACACATCACAGATGAACCACTTCTCTCTCTCCCCCCCACCCTTTCCATCCCCTCTTCCCACCACCACATGCCGTGCATTATGTTTGTCCGTCCCTTTCAGCGCTGCACTGTCCTCCCATACACCATGGCGGCGTTTCCCAAAAACTTTAACGCACAGCACGCTTCCCTTCAGCCAACCACCGGCCGTGTCTAAACTTCGCCGACAGCACGGCGTACTGCAAGCCAATGAGACTTCTGTCCATGGAGAGAACAGGGAAGCCAGATATCACTAATTTTTTGAGACATACATTACAGTTCATTGCAACAAAAGTACTGGTTGGATTTCCACCAGACGCACAAAAGCACGCTTTCTGATCCAAGCCCCCGCTCCTGCTGCAAATTTGGTGCAAATCCGTCCAGCCATTCGGGCTGTACCCGTGCGCAAAGTTTTTTTTTTTCCCCATTCAGTCTATGAAACAAAAAAAAAAGATCCCCCCCTCCCCCCAACAACATTTCCCCCCCTGCACAAAACCTCACCAAACTTATACTTTTTTTCCAAAGTTTGTTGAGGATTCCTCCAGGGGGAACAAAGTTATAAGCCGCCGAAAAAGTGGTTTTCCTATGGGTTTAGCAACTTAACCATAACTACATCGCCGCTACCGTGGGCCCTGTGATATATTTTTGAAAGTTGCTCATTTCTTCGTTCAGACAGAAATGAGTAGCACTCTCCATAACGGCTGTAATTTAACATCCAGATACACGTTATTTTGTCAAACTATTTCTTCCTTTATTCAATCGCGTTCACGGAAAATCACAGCTATCACAATTTGTAAAAACCATCAGAATATGGTGCTCCCAAGGTGTAGCAAGTAGTTTGCTGAGGCGTTTACGCGTTTCGCAGCTAACTCACTGCTTGTTCACAACAGAGTGCCTCTTCACTCGAATGTTTATTTAAAAGGTGGAAAGATGGAAAAAGGACTTAAAGGACATAGCAAACTTGTTGGCCATCTTTGCCTGCTTACCCTGTATACATGGTAAACAATGAGAGAAATATTAGAGTGCATTGCGACGCTAGATATGCCTTCCGTGCTTTTACCCAAAAAACATCTATGTTGATCATTGACCTAGTAAGGAGCTGCCAAATCCAGAATCTGCCAAAATGGTTTGTGTCCCATTTGTTCCACACCATGGTTGCTCTGCTTGGGCTTACTGTGTGTAATAAACAGAAATCTCTACTGTTGGATGAAATATTGACGAATCAAGTGTACAGTGCACAATCTCGTCAATATCAGCCAATGCAGAACTAACCCCATGTTGTGGGCATGTGTCGCAAAACACCCTGCTCATAGGCTATGCATTGGGCTAGCTCACTGCACAGCCCACTTGTTCAGAAATTGTTCTATGGGATGAACTGCATATAGTTAAATCTAATTGCCAAACACACAAAAAAAGTGCATCATGCAGTAGCAGCATACAACATTGTTTTAAAGTGCATGGTGCAATGGCAAAATACCAAATAGTTATAAAGTGCATAGTGTACGCCCACAGTCGATCAGAAATGTCCAAATTTAAGATTTGGAGCAGGCATAATCGTCAATTGGTATGCCGTACTAAGTTCCTTGGAAATTGCTATAGTGCAAAATGTTAGCAGCCTATATAGCAGATCTTAAGTACATAATGTAATAACAGATACATCTTCTGCTGACCAAATATCTGATATTGGCAACATAGCCATTCCTCAATATGCCATACTCGATGTATCATGGTCATGTAAAGTGGCTAGTGCAATAGTAGCTTGTTGTATTAGCAGCAAACATCTCTATTCTTCCACAATTAACAGATTGTAAAGTGTCTAGTGCATTGATCACTCTTTCAACCATTTGATGACTTTAGTGGTTCAGTAAGGCATATCCTGTCCCATAATTGTCCCACTCTAGGCATCCTATCTTTGCAATAGCTCTAACGTGCTTAAGTCTATTGTGCCACCAACTCTCCACTCAACTAGAAACGTGTCCAATTCACATCATTGTCCAAAGTGCATAAGAAACCACCACCAATTTAAAACCCAATTAAAACTCCACAATTAAAATCCCATCATGAGTATTGCACATCAACTTGATAACAGTGAAGCAATTGGCTGGAGATTTTGCAATCAAATTTCTATAGGCATAGAAGTATGGGGTGGTGGTGTGTATATGATCTCCCAAAGGTCAAATGTCCCAAGACCTCACTCCTTTGGAACCACAAGGAAAAATACCAAGATGTCATGATACAGTAGTCCAGCAGTGGGGGGTATTTTGTAATATCAACCATCAATGTCCTGCGCTAGATAAGCAGAGGTGGCAGCTGAACAGTGGAGTGACGAAGTGATAGACCCCCTACTCCGGTAAGTATAAGTAAGTATATAGGGCTCAGGAGGAACCCTGCTCCACTTTAAATCAAGCGCCATTGATTTAAAGTGGAGCAGGGTTCCTCCTGAGCCCTATATACTTAATGATACAGTAGTCGCAGCATTTAATTTTCTAAATTCACAATCAAAATGAAGCTAGCCATTTGACGGTGTGAACCGCGTCTCTCAGACGCTTAGCTTCATTTCTATTGTGAATTTGGAAAATAAAATGCTGTAAATGCAATGAAAACAACTTTTATTTGTTGAATATATTTTATTGGCATTTAAAAAAAAAACATACATAGTAGGTCAGTTAATGAACGAAGTATCAGCAGATGCATGGAGAAGAAAGCCTCCACTCAACCTCTGGACCCTCTGTCTCCCCTCCCTCCCCCCCAACCACTTTCCTAACTTACAAAATGCACAACTTTCTAATCTTAAACATGAACCCAGGACTATAAAACTGAACACTCCACATAGCTTCATGCCAATCATGACCTAGTCCTGATATTGTGGTGACGTGCAATCATCAATTACTCTCATGAATTATACAGTCTGCACAACTGCAATACAAAGAGGAAAAAAAAAGCAACCCCAATGGGTCCCACATCTTCCCACAAAGTATCTACTACATCCGTCACGAATATACACTTGCACCAATAACAGAGCTGCTATCACACTAAGTCGAAAATATTCATACAAGTATGGTCGCCACCCCACTTGTCTTGCGGGTGCCACTCCTAATCTATGCGTGCCCCAGCGGGCCGTCTCTATGCTGACCGCCTGCACCACTTGAGCATGGGGAAAGGGCCGCAGGAGGCTCTCTCACGGGGCTGCGTTTCTGAGGGAAGGAACATTGCCTACACCAGTGCGTCCCAAGCCTTTGCTTCTGTACCTGCCTCTCTCAACCCCCCCCCCTTGCCGCTCTGTGCGAAGCAGTGGATTCAGCCCTTGCCTATCGCTCTAAATCCGCCCACCAGGCTTATACTCTAGGGCCTTAGGCTACTTCTAATTTATTTGTATTTATTTCATTAATTTAGAACACGCTTAATACCAGCGAGTGGTTTCGAAGCGCGACTTCGGGATTTAAACCTGTGCTGCACTGCGTTGTCTTGCTTTCAAGACAAACGTGTAGCCCCTGAGCTATCCTTCCTCCCCTAAGACATTTCTATTCTCAACTTGGCTAGCACGCAAATGAGGTCCTTAATGTTGGTGTAGTGCGCCATGTGTTTCCTGCCTCTCGGGAATAATCCCAACAGACAGCCTTCCGGGGTACATGTGCGCACCTGTATCCCTCCACTGGCCGCTTTGTCGGTTATCGCCTGCCAGAACCTGCCAATTACCAGACAGGTCCAAAACATGTGCAAGAAATCTGAAGCACTGTGTGTGCATCTATGGCAGTTCCGCTCCGCAGAAACAGCGATATTCTTGAGGGGTGTCAAGTAAACTCTGTCTGATGTACAGTTGAGTAAGTTTAAATCTGGAGTTTCTAGAGACCTTTTTGGTGAACAATAGTACTCTGCACCACTCAGCATCTGTGAATGCCTTGCCCAGATCAGCCACCCAGTGTGGGCGTACCGCCAAGGCAGGTTCACAAACTTCTTGCAAGAGCAAATCATATAATCTGGAGATTGTGTGCGCCCCCCTTCAGCTACGCCGTACATGTTCTAAAGCACCTGATCCTTTTCAATACCTAACCGAGAGGCTGGTCACCTCCTTACAATGCTCCTCACAAAGCCCAAATGCAACAAAAATTGGCCACTATGTATGCCGGAGCGCTGTGACATTGTGGCGTCCATCAGTTTCCCCTCCAGCAGCATATCCCCCAGTGTAACTACCCTGCAGCTCTCCCAGTGCCGCCTGATCTTTAGAACGGCATCCCTCCCATCCCCAATGATCCCCGCAAGCGGGATATTCGGGGAGTAGGGGTCTGAGGCTCCCAGCACTCTTCCATGCTGTGTGCCACAGAATCCTGCCCAGCTCTAGAAGCCAAGGCTGACTCGGAAGCTGGGCTTCTTTGACCCACAGAACCTCCCTGAGAAAGTATTGCTCGATTAGTGGCTGTAAGAGCATCGCATCCAACAAAACCTCATCCGCTAGCCACAAACTGCAGTTGTGCTCCCAAATAGTAGTACTCAAAGTGGGGCAGTCTGATTCCCCCATCGCTGTAGTCCCTGTACGTGGTATTAAGCTCAATCATGCCCCCCACAACCTCCAGGAACGTTCGAGCCACGGACTCCAAGTTTATAAAAATCGCCAGGGTATTGCATAAGGAATGTTGGTAAAATAATACAACAGATGCAGCAGCACTGCCATCTGAAGGAGAGCTGCTCTCCCCGCCATAGACTATGTCAGCCTCTGCCAAAATGAGATGGACTTCACAACATTATCCAGGGCCCTCTGCATGTTGTATCTATGTGAGGATATGAAATCATGTCTGACGTTGACCCCCAAATATTGAAAAAATGTTCCATTGCAATTCTAGGTCTGGCAGCTGGTCCTTGCGCAGGCCAATGAGATCCGCCAGCAGGACCAAAAAGGATAAATACATTATCAATTATGTCAAGGGGGTGTGGCAAGTTCACCTCCGGAGTGTTCACATAAAGAAGCATATCATCTGCATACATTGAGATCAGGTGTCTAACCCTGTCTATCAGATTCCGGGCCTCTGCATATTCTGTCTTTAGGAACACGTATAGCCGTTCCAATGCAAGGATGAACGGCATTGGGGACAGCGGGCAGCCCTGTTTGGTGCCCTTGTGCAGCTTCCAGGTCCCAGAGATGTTTCCCTGTCTGCACACTAGAGTGCAGTACACGAGCCTGACCCACCTCAAGAAGCCTGCTCCTATACCAAAGTGCTGCATGGCTCATGCAATCAGTCCCCCCTCACCGAATCAAAAGCCTTGACCAAATCTAGAGAGGCCCCAAAACGTTCCACCTTTAACCCTTTAAGTGCCAAGGGCGAGGTATCTTGTCCTTTTCGGCACCTTGTTTTGAGCGATCCCTGCAAAGCAGGGATCGCTCAGAAATGTAATCCAACCCCCGGGGCTATGTGAGGGGGAGGTCCCCCCCTCACTGCCAGGGGCGGGATTACCTTCAGTTTCACGTCGGCGTGTGTCAGGCACGTCGGCGTGAAACTGAAAGTAAATTCCACGCAGCAGCCATTTTCGGCTGCTGCGGGGAAGAGAGAAGGTAAGAGACCACCTTGTCCCACCTCGATCTCCGGCTGTACTTCTAGCCGGAGATCGAGGCGGGTATCATTGGAAAGGGGAGATTCTCCCCTTTACAACGATACACATTGTGTGGCATTGCTGGCCGTGGATCAGGCGCAGGGCGTGCGATCCGCGGACAGCAATGCCGCCGGATCAATACAGATCCGTTTGTGACGCAGGGGGAGGGGGGACTGCTTACTAGGTAATGATCACTGCCCCCCAGGGGTGAAAAGGGGATAAAGAAAAAAAAAATCGAGGGGAGGGGGTTTGGGGCCCTGGGGCCCACTACACCACCAGGGATTTGGCAAAAAGTGGTGTCCTTGGAAAGGGGAGGTTCTCCCCTTTCTAAGGACACCACATATATGAGGCATTGCTGGTCACGGATCGGCGCAGAGCGCTCGATCCGTGACCAGCAATCCACTAGACCACCATGAATCCATTTGTGAGGTGGGGGGGGAAGGGGGCTGCTTCAAGTAAGCAGCCCTCTCCCGGCCCCCAAAGCATGGGGGCACATGCATGTGAACCCTGGGGCAGATGGCTGACCATCAGCCCCAAGGGAATGTAAAAAAAAAAAGTGAAATGATGGGAAAGGGGTGGGGGTGGGGGGGCCACTAGCCACCATGGATTTTTTACTGAATGAAAGGGGGGGTGCCCCCCCAACCGAAGTAGAATGGAGGGCACCCCTTGTAACCCTCCCTGGGGGCAGATATCTGCTCCTAGGAAGGGGCATCTGACCCCAGGGAGGGATGCATGAGGTGGGCCCCCCTTATCTGCCCCCAGGGAGGGTTGCATGAGGTGGGGCCCTCCATTTGGGGCGGGGGGGGTTGAGGGCCACCCCCATTGCAGTACATCATTCGCTGCCAATTTAGGGTGGCCCCTAGCCCCCCCCCTAAAAAGCAGCCTATGAATTTGTATTATTTTTTTTGTTTCCCCAACTTCGCTTGGTGCAGATGGCCACATTAGTGTGGCCATCTGCCCCCAGGGTGCCCAAACCCTACTGCCCCATCTATTGGGGGTCCTGCCCCCCCTTTTGTGGTGGCCCTCCCCCCCACCCCAAATGGCTGGGGGGGGACACCTCATGCTGCCCTCCCTGAGCCTGCTAGGATGGGGCAGTAAGGTTTGGGCACCCTGGGGGCAGATTGGCACACTAATGTGGCCATCTGCGCCAAGAGAACTTGGGTAAACAAAAAATAAAATACAAAATCGGAGGCTGCATTTTAGGGAGGGCTGAGGGGCACCCTAAATTGGCAGCGAATGATGTACTGCAACGGGCGGTGGCCCTCACTGTGATGCTGGAAATGCATCGGAGGGACAGGGCCTCCGTATCCTTGTCCTTCACTGCTTTTTATCGTGTGTTCTGTTGTGTTTTCCACGCAGGAGTTCGTGTGGGACTTCTGGCGGTGCAGCTCTCTCTCTTTTGGTTTGGTGAACGGACCCGTGGGATACCCTTATGGTACCCATGGGTGGGGGTACAACCCTGTGCCCCTAGTGTATGTTTTTGGGCACCTGTGGGTGGCCCACAGAGCAGGGTATGGGCTGGTGGCAGCTCCGTGCTGAAATTGACAGGTGCGCAAAGTATCCTCCATTTTGGGATACCCCGGCCCTACCATTGGAATCAGTTGATTCCTGATGGAAAACAAGATGCCCCCTGTGGCCTCTTGCTTTCTAGTACCCATTACCTTGTTTTCCCAAAGTCCTGGGAAGCCCTGACTCTGCCCCTTCCCCCTGACTGGCTGTTGTGTGGAAATGCCATATATGGTGTTGTTGTGAAGGCCCGGCCAGACTAGCTGGAACCTTCTTGGTGATGTACGTTGTGGATACCTCCTGTGGGTGGGACCTGGGTGAATAGAGTGTGTGACGAATATGCATTCTGTGTTGTGGATGTCTAGTATCTGGTGGTTGACACAATGACTGAGACAGCCCTGCCCGAAACCGGTATGAATGCAGCTTGGAGTGTTGAATGGCTCGGTACTTGTCCCAATACACATAACTTGTGAGTGTCTGGAGAGAAGTGAATGGCCTGAATACCTTGTGTGCCTGATTGGCTGCGTGCCTGCATGAATGCCCTTAGTCGTGATTGGATGCTTGAGTGTGACCAGCAGAATGAATGGGAGATCAATAGTATATCTGGGGACCTCTCACTGCTAGGAATTGTGTTCAGAAGCTGAAGTCCACTACAACGAGTAACTGGAGTAACTGAAGCTTGACCTTGAAGCCCTGCTGGACGAGAAGAATTGCTGTTGCTCTCCTTCGCAATCTGAAAGCTGCTGTGCCTCCAAGGACTGACCCAGAGAGGACCTGGTAAGGTGCCCTCTTCCCGAGCTACGAGGGACCATCGTGCACAGCTGATCTTTGCCAAAGCTCCCTGGTAGACCTTCGACAGGCTGCCGACCCGATACGGGGACTGCTGCGGAACTCCAAGGAGAAGCGCCCGGACTGTTGTCTGCCACTGTCGACGGCCGCCGTGCTCCCGTTTGCTTAAGAACTTCAATTGTTCATCGAACGCTCTCGTCTGCATCGTCACCCGCTTGTCTCCCGCTGGAGAAGGCCCGACCGTCGACGCACCGAGGAGCATCCACCGGTGGGTTTCCCGCCACCTAAAGACCACAGAGACGCCGACGCCTTGACGCCCTTGCTGGGCCACAGTTCTTCATCTCTTAGTGGTCCTGAACTATCGTCACCGAGGTGCCCCGCACTCCTCTTCCTTGCAGGACGCCAACGCTCTGTCATCGACGAGCACCGCTAGGAACGAAGCTGCCACTTCACGGCCGTAGTTAAACCTGTTCACCGCCGGACGTTCGACGACCCGTGACTCCTGCTTTAAAGGGAGGGCATTCAAGAAGGGCCGTCGATTCCCTGACACCGAACGCTGAGTTCCTTGACACCTCTCAACAATCTGTGGCTCCTGCCTGAAACGGGGTCACTCAAGGATTGGTCGACGCATCGTCGGAGAACTCTACACCACCATGTACATTGAGCGGGGGGGGGCAAAACCTTAATAGGAGGAAGTCAGACTATTGAGCATTAAATGGACTGGCTTGTGCTATATATCTTTATTTACAGGTTGCCCATGTGGAGGGGGATCTCCACACAGAACTGTGCCTAGTGGTAGGGGTCAGCATTCCACCTACTGTTTCAACCATCTTGCGTTCCTTCCTATCTCTATTGCTGGTTTCCTCGTTATTGATCTGTGACATTTTAACCGTACAGTTGATGCACTTTAATGAGATTTGATAACATTGGTGGTACCACTGTAGAATTGTATATATTTATCATTATTGACTTCCAAGTACAAAGTGTGGTGTTGTGATCGTGTGCATACCTTTTGAATATTAATTATATAAAGACTGTGTTTTCAGTAATACAGTGTGTGGACATTCCTTTGTGGGTGTTCGGGGACTACACTGTACTTAAGAACCAGCCTGCATCACCTCCTGAAAAGCTAGGCCTTGATTGCTCGACCACGTACCAATAATAGAGAATCTTGGCTGGGGTCCTCTGTGCCTCTCCTCTACCATATAGAGAGCGGAAGTACAGACACCCCTACCAGTCTTTACACTCACCCACCCCTCACCCCAAATGGAGGGCCCCACCTCATGCAACCCTCCCTGGGGACTGATATATGCTCCTAGGAAGGGGCATCTGACCCCAGGAAGGGATGCATGAGGTGGGGCCCTCCATTTGCGGTGGGGGGGGTGAGGACCACCCCCCGTTGCAGTACATCATTCGCTGCCAATTTAGGGTGCCCCTCAGCCCCCCCCTAAAAAGCAGCCTATGAATTTGTATTTTTTTTGTTTACCCAACTTCGCTTGGTGCAGATGGCCACATTAGTGTGGCAATCTGCCCTCAGGGTGCCCAAACCCTACTGCCCCATCTATTGGGGGTCCTGCCCCCCTTTTGTGGTGGCCCTCTTCCCCCCCCCCCACACCAAATGGCTGGGGGAGACACCTCATGCTAACCTCCCTGAGCCTCCTAGGAAGGGCTGCATGATGTGCCCCCCCCTCTGTTCAGTGTGGGTGAGGAGAGGGCCACCACAAATGGTGGGACAGGCCCCTCAGTGGGTGGGGCAGTAAGGTTTGGGCACCCCGGGGCCAGATTGGCACACCAAATTGCCCCTCTACACCAGGGCAAGTTTCGTAAACAAAGAAAAAATGGAAAATGGTGGAACGCTTTTTAGGGGGGGCTGTGGGGCACCCGAAAAGGTCTGGGAAGTTTCTAATGGGATGGGACATTGACCCCCTCACCCCAGCCGCAATGGAGTGGGTGCCATGTCATGCAGCCCTCCCTGGGACCAGATATATGCTCCTAGGAACGGACGCCTGAGCCCAGAGAGGAGTGCAGGACAGCCCCCCCCCCCATTATCTGCCCCTGGGGAGGGCTACATGAGCTACATGGGATGGGCTGCCCCTCCAATTTGGCCATGTGTGGGTTCCCACGGGTGTCCTCTTTTGGAAAATGCATGGGGTTCCCAGTTTTCCTTGCTGGTTTCGACACCCTAGGCCCAAATCTGTAGGTTGCCCACATGCACAAAATGGGTAGTGGTGAAAGGCTTGGGGTTACCAGTGGGTTACCCTTTTCCTTTTGTGCTCCCGGTAGGTGCACCCACATGTGAGGTACCGTTTTCATCGGGACACGTGTGGGGACGCGGGAAGGAAGGCCACGTGTTGTTGGCGGTGTGTTTTGGTAGGTGGCCAGAGCGAAATATCTGAGAATTGTCTGCATTCGCAGCCAAATTTCGAGACATTCCCCTGTGTCCACTCACCGAAACACGTCATCAACAACAGATATCCTGTAGATAGAAATGACCCACACCTGAGGGCAACTGGGAGGCTTCAAAAGGCCCCCTCAGGTGCAGGCCATTGGTGAGCAGAGCGAGCAGGAAGAGCAGTGCAGTCCGTGTATATGGCCGATGCGGAAACTAGAGGAGGAAGAAGACGCCGGGGCCCACCTGTTAAGCTGATGACCGTAGCCGGTCATGAGAGGGTCTGTGCCTCCAGACATCTTAAGTGCAGAGGTCATGCAGCGGGAAGCTTGCTCTCTGAAGACCTGTTGTGCGAGGCTGGGCAGCGGGAAGCGCAAGGGAAGCTTTCCTTCCCAAGTGGCTGTCTCCGATGGCTGGCGTGAAAAACTGTGAACGAGGGGATTGGATGCGCACACCTTACACAGTGACTTCACCAGCTGACTGTGACCCAGCAGCTCTCCGAGACCGCTCACTTTTACAAGACAGGCGTTGATACTCGTGTATAAGTAGAACAGGTACTAAAAGTGATTTTGAATATGGAACTATCAAAGCAGCGAAAGCACTATTTGTCAAAACCAAATTACTGTAATTTTAAGCGTGTGAATTTGTTGAGAACCCAGCAAGCTGAAGGGGTAATATTATTAAAAGCTAATACATACAAACATTGCACAAGCCAAAAGAAACAAAGAAGAGGCAATTCAAATACAACATATATTGCCAAAGGCAGAAGGGGACTAATGAAAGGTCCAAAGGTTGTGAAGCTTCCTGACCATATTTTGAGAAACATATAAACCTACATTGCCAAAGCCAAGGAAAAAGTAGAATAAGATCCTATCCTTGTCAGTATTTGGTTACTTATGCAGTGGGGAAACAAGAGCGGCAAGAAGGCTGCCCTTTTTGAAAAGGTTATTCAGAAGGAGAGGAGTATAATTTAGAGGCACCAATGTGAATCTTGTTTTCCCTGAAGAGTTGCTAAAACTTAGGGGGTAATTCATGGATCATTTTGCGCGAAAGAAAAGTGGGATTTTTGTGCCATTCTGCCCGCAAATCCCTGTTTAACAAATGGGGGTTTGCGGACCGAATGGTGCACAAATCCCGTTTTTTTTCGGCGCAAATAATCCATGAATTACCCCCTTAATGTTGCAGCAAAATGAACATTGCAAAGCTATTGAAAAGCTGTTATAAGTTTATACTAACCACAGAAGCTCTGGCTATTTGTGAAACGCTGTTCGGGCAGGGTAGTATACATGAATGGTAAACCTTTGTAGTACGCTTGGCATGGGAGAAAACCAGGTGTGACAGTGGTAGTAGGCCTGGCATGCAAGTAAACCAGGTCGAAGTTGATGGAGTCTGAAAAAGATAATTTGTTTGTGGTGCTGAAGAAAGAACTGTATAACACTGCTGTAAAGGAGTTGCATTTCTTCAGGAGTAACTCGGCTGTGGCAAATCATCCTGACAAAGACAAGTATTGTTTCTATTGACAAACCTGAGAAAATATTCTTTATATGAAGAGGATGATCTTACTCTTGCTCAAGGAAGGGACATATCTTTTCTTTGTTGCATTATTGGAGATGGAACTTTCTGTTGTCAAGTTGGAGTCACAAAGAACTGTAAACTCTCATCTCAGAACAGGTTATCATGCCATGTTCTTTCTGGAGAGGAGCGCCTGCTACCTTTTTTGAAATATTTGCAAGGAACTTGGGGTTGGTCACCCTAAGTTACCTGGGGGCAACCAGACGTGGACTCCCTGCGCACTGTGCTCAGAGAGGCACAGCTTCACCTCACTGATGAGGCCCAACAAGGCTGAAACACGTGGATGGGGTTGCTGATGGTACTCTTGTTCAGAGAGGAATTGCCATAGCATTTCGGTGCTGGACTGCCCATGTGGGCGGGACAAAGACTGATATGCAAATAGATATTTAAGATCTGTGAAAGGTACAGTGAGCAAAAAGTGTGTGCTGCAAACTCTCTTCTCAGAACAGGTTATCATGCCATGTTCTTTCTGGAGAGGAGCGCCTGCTACCTTTTTTGAAGTAGTCACAAAGAACTGTATTCAAAGTGTACCATAATCGTGAACAAATAAAAACAACAATTTACACCAAAATAACTCCCCCCCCCCCCCCCCCCAGATTCATATATAATTAACCCCCAACAAGCAATATAATAAACCTATCCAACAGAGGGGAAGATGGAAGAAAAAATAAAAATAAACAACCCCAACCAGGAAAAGTAATATATAATGAAGAGGTTCACAGTAATCAAACATCGGAATTCACAACATATGTTTGCTTGCAAAAATGTTCACATAAATATGAAGTAATCGAAAGAATGACTTATCTTAGCAGTGAACTTCTAAATAGGATACATGATCAGACCAGGTCCAAGCTCAAAAAGGCCCCCCAAATTCTAACGGTGACTCCTTCCTTTGCAATCAGAAAACCACCCTCTCAATATTGCAAGTTTTATACATTTCTTTTCAACCAAATGTTCCATGTCAAAAAGTTTGACTTCCATTTCTCCAAGATTAGTCTTTTTGCCACCGAAGCTCCTCTTAAAACCCAGGTTATCTGATGCTGGTTCAAATGCTTTAACAAGGTGGTTTCCCCCAGGATCATTGTCTCAAAGTCGTAATCCAGATTTTCTATCGATACCCTGTTCATCACGCAAGCAATTCCACTCCAAAATGTTCTCACCTTGTGGCATTCCCAGAACATGTGTTCTTGTCAGTGAGTGAAACAAAAATGGAAATCGAGGAGCCTGCTTGGATTTTGCTAAGGGAATGAATCCCCCCCAGATTCAGACTGCCCCCCCCCCCCGTATGCAGTCCCACTGGGGTAGGGGGAGCTAAACAAGGCTGTCGTTTCACTGTTGGGAGCGTAGGTGTTTATAATACAAACTCCCTCTTTCTAGTAAACCCATGCACGAGCACCGTTCTACCCTCATCATGTTTGGACTCTTATCAGCTGGAAAGGGACAGGTGTGCCCCATGTGAGTACTGGTGTATGTCGACAACCGGGAGCCATAAAGCGTTTCTTTAAGTAATGCAATTTTTATCTCCATCCTTCTTAAATAGGCACTCACGCAGATCCTCTGAATGTAGCTGTTGAGTCCCCTAATGTTCCAGGTTACTTCCAAACTACCAACCATCCTCCCTTGCCCCACAGGCCCTGCCAGTTACCACAGGCCCGCCCCAATCAACCCATGTGTGCAGCCCCTGCTCATTCAATACATGGTCCCTGACCCTGTTGATGTGGCACAGATCCATTAAAGTGGTACCCGTACCTATGCTTAAACTCTCAGTGCAGCCCCCATATCCTCCCAGCCCCCAAATAAACGGAACAAACGCACCCTCCAAAAGATACCATAAAAAGGAAAATGTGGCAGATCTTAACCTAAAACTATCTCCCAAACCATAAACCAATAGCCCAGTAACATGTCTCGTACTTGGGTCCCATTTCAGCTTCGTAGGATAAATGAGCATGCATCGTATGTGCTCTGCGCAGCCGGTCCTTAGTAGGGCAGAGGTCTCTTAGCAAGTGACATGTACGCCCTCTCCACCGTGAAGCCTTGCGTCAGCCTAAAAGGACCGACTTCTTGTAGGAGTAGATTTTCCACATAAGACATTGGGTCATTTCCCACCTCTCCTTCCCGCGGACCAAGGATCCTAATATTATTCCATCTGGCTGGCCCTTCGTCAGTCCTCAGCCAGGTGCTCCAGGACTCGGACCTTCTTGATCAGCTCACACCTGCGATTGGGTGGTGGTGATGCTAGCCAGGTTAAGCCCGCACCTGGTCTTCAACCATACCTATACGTTCCAGCAGAGCACAGACCTCTTGCTTCAGCAGACCAACGTCCACAATGACCGCGTCCACTATGTTCCAAGGACCAGAATGTGGCTCTCTCCCTGTGGCCTTACAGACGGTGGCACAGAGCTCCCCCCCCCCCCCCCCCTGACTCCCAGCCTCCGCATGCAGTTGCGTTGTACCTTCCCCGTCCTTTCTCACATAGGCTTCCTTGACGGTCTGCTTGGACTTCGCCCTATGATGTTTACCAAGCATTCATAGCAGGATGGAGACAGCGACTAGGGGAAAGGGTATCAGGTAATATTATCCCCATATATATGGTCGCCGTACATAATATCGCCCCGGGAAAAGGTTGTGGCGATATTATATGGCTGACCTCATATATATGAGGATAGGGGCAGCCAAAAAAAAGGGTTTTGGGGGTTGCGGGGGTGTCCCCCCGCATGTTCCATGCAATAATGTCCCCACAAAAAACAGCAATTTTTCGGCGATATTTTTGTGGGGACATTATTACATGGAACTGGGGAAGGCCAGTGGTGCAAAACAGTATGTCCAAAAAGCAACAGTGTTAAGGGGTGCACCCCCAGACAGAGGAAGTGTCGCATATGCTACTGCTGTCGCGGCTGTCCTCCGCGGGCCCCCAAAACCTGCCAGGCCAAGAAAAAGGTGGGGACCTCACTCTGGGGCACACTACCAGCACCAGCGCAGCAGTCTTCCTCGCCCCCCCCCCCCCACCCGGGGTGAGCCGCAGCACAGCAACACAGATGTTCCAGTGTGGCACTCCTCAACGCAACGGCCACCAGGTTTTTAGGCCAAGGCCACCAGTCAGGGCACCAGCAAGCACCCCAGTAATGTGCCCAGCAATGGGCAGTGGCGCAAGCACCGCTCAGCAGATTCACAGCAGTTGATATCCAGAGGCCCAGGTGGTCTTGTGCTCCAGGGTCTATATCAGCAGGTCGGGGCCAGCCACAACGGGCCCCGCCAAGGTATAGGACGCCTCAAGCACCCCAGCTGACCCCCACAACTCCAGCCCCTGCAGTCTCGCTGCACCTGCTTACTGCCGCAAAACATTTCCTCTTTTCCGGGGTGCAAAGCTGGAGCCGGGTAGCCGTGCCGGGAGATCTCTGCCTAGGATTTTCAGGCTGCTCTAGGGCTCATCAAGCCCCACGCTGGTTCGGCGTTCACCTCTGGGCCTCTCCTGATTTGGCTACCACTACCCAACAAACGACTCTGCCTATGTGCCTCACCATACCAACAGGGTGCAGTCGCGCCATAGGTGAAGCCGGCATCCCTCCGCTCCTGGCAGGGCTTTCGCCACCTGCACCTTTGGAGATCTTCCGCAGATCACTTTAGGACATCAGCCGCCATCTTTGTTGCTGCGGTCTCAGTGCTCCAGCACTCCTTACTCTGATTGCCTTGAGCAGGAGTCCACACCACCTCAGTTCAAGTCCAAGCGATGTCCAACCCCCATAACCACGCCCCCACTTCAATGAAAACAATTTTAGTTGCAGGGAGGTTAAGGTGAGAATGTAAAGCAAAATAACCCCTGGAATCCAGCTAAAGCCACCTTAACTTTGCAAACCCCTCCTCCCCCCCCGTTGCACAGCATTTGACTACAATGATGACATCACAAATTATATTACAACACTAAATGGTCATGATCAGTGGACATGGCCTTTAGCTTTGCCCACTGTATATTTTAACACATGACCACTAGCTATAGACTTCATCCATGGCCAGCAGCCACAGCCTTTGGCCATTTCCACTGTATTACACCACACTAACCAGCCACTAGTCGTGCACACGGTATATTTTACAACACTAACTGGGCAATAGACATGGCCTTTACTCATAGCCAGTGGTCACAGCTTTCGTCCGTGCAAACTGTGTATTTTAACACATTAAAGGGCCACTATACATGGCCACTGTATTTTGTACAACACTTACTAGCCACAGCCAAAGCAAAGGCCACAACCTAAATTATTTAGTTAATCAAAGCTTTTATTAGCTCATAAATTATTTCTGATGCCATCACAAATGTAGTCAGTGGTGACATGTATGATGTAATTTGTTTTCATTGTGGTCCAAGGCTGCGCAACAGGGGCGCAAGGTTAAGGTAGCTTTAGCTGAATTTCATTTTCTTTTGCATTAAGTTCTCACCTTAACATCCCTGCAACTAAAATGTTTTAATTGAATTTCAATTGTTTTGTTGTTCCATAGATTGTTTTCTGCGCCACTTGCCATGGCCTTTAGCCATGGCCAATGTATATTTTAGAAACTACCCGACCCCTAGCCATGGCCCCCTTCAAACAATCATGGGTAACAGTTGTTTCCAGTGTAAACACACAAATATTCTTTTGTAGTTTCATTGCGTGCATATGTGGGGTAAATTTCTCATGACCGACTGCAAGAATAACATATACCAAAATAATGTGGCAAAATATACAGTGGGCACGGCCAAAGGCCGTGGGCAGTGGCCATAGCCGGTTAGTGTTGTAATGTAAGCAGAGATTTCATCAGTGATGTCATAGATGTAATTAGTGATGTCACCAGGAATGTCCTCATTGTGGTCATAGGCTGTGCAACAGGGGGTGTGAAGTTAAGGTGGCTTCAGCTGAATTTCAGGGGTATTGTTGCGTTTGGTTCGTCCCTGCAACCAAAGTTTGATATATTACCTAATAATAATGTTAGTTGACTTGGACAAAAGAACAGTAGTCCTCGAACAGACTTCACAACATTTTTTACAAAAAACTGACTGCAGAAAGTGCTGTATGGAATTGCATTGAAAATACAACATGAGATGGTGGCCTGTGAGAATGTGTGTTATTCTTAACTGCAAGTGGCAAGCGCCTTGTAATTTTGGGCAAACAGTACTTTCAGAGCTATTATGTTGCACTCATCAGTACCAACACAAATATTGGTGGGAAGTGGAAGGATTCCTTGCAATGCATCGCTATGATCTTTGGTAAACAGTGTGTTAAGAACACTTGTGGTTGAACCATGAAGAGGAATGGAAGTCAATAAGCAGTAGGCGGTGGAGGATTCGGTACGGTTCTCCCTTGAGATCTTGAGCAAACGGGATATTCTGAAATTGTATGTGCCATAGTGATGGAAGAAAAGCAATCCGGACTTCGAGGAGAAGGGATTCATTAAAGTGTAGCATTGCCAACGGTTGCCATTAGTAAAGTCTTATCTCTTGTGTTTCGACCACATAGTGGTGGAGGGTGGAAAGCCATGTTTATTGGGTAGTGGAAGGATTCATTACTGTAGCCTTGTGATCTTGGCTCGGCCGTAAAGGAAAGCACAGAACACTGAGATGTGTATAAGAATTCAATGTGCTGTGGCATTGTGATTTTGACCAAACAGTGTTTTGGGGGCTTTTACATTCCAACCATGATGAGGAAATCAGTATGCACTGCAGTCAATGTTTGGGTAGGATTATTTATTGAAGCACATCAATGTATATATTTAGAGCCTGTGTTCTATTCATGGGGAGGAAATAGTCAGAACAGGGAGGTAGATTTCCTGAGCTCTGTTCCATGCTGAGGAAATTAAAGCAGTCTGAACTGGAATGCAGAGGCACTCAATTCAGTGCAGCCTCGTGATCTTGGGCAAACATAATTTTTGGTGCACTTGTTTCCTTCTCAACCTCACACTTTTGAGAGAAGCCCTCTAGCAACCAGGGCCAAGCTCATCCTAGCATTGTGTGTGCACCGAGAGTCTTCTGGCCTAGGGTAGATTTGGAACCTGGGTATGTTATGCTATTTGTGTTCTATTGAGTGTAAAAGGTTCATCACTAAGGCATCTATGCCACATTAGTACCCCGGCGAGAGACAATCGGAATAAACCAAGCATTTTGATTGGCTCTCGCCAGGTCACTACCCGGCCGGGAATCCCTCCGTCTGGATTCCACGGCCTTTGTCCCATGTCGGGGTGTGGCAGCCCCTCAGCCAATGAGGAGTCTCGAAGCAGGCCATCCCCACTCCGAGCCTCCCTGCGGCTGAGAGGCTGCCTTTGCCCCCTGCCGGGGACTCGGGTAAGTCTTTTTTAAAAAAATTTTTTCCTCCCGCCCATCCAGCCCACCCCCCCCCCCCCCCCCCACTCACGTTCTTGATCCTGTGTCCCCGGCGGGGGACGAGGAAAGCCTCCAGCTGTGTGGAGACTCGGAGCGGTTTGCGCCCCCACACGGCTGGGGGCTTCCCTCGTCCCCCACCGGGGACGCAGGTACTTTGGTTGTTTCTTCTTTTTTTTTTTTTTTTTTTGTTTTTTTCCACTTGTGTTCCCAGCACGTCCGCTCCCGATGGCCGCCATGGAAAGGGAAACTGACTCAGTTTTCCCTTTCCATGGCGGTGGCCATTTTCTTGGTGTTTTTATTTTTTTTTTTTCTGTCTCAAAACGCTGCAGCGTTGAAATCGGTAATGTCCCTGCCGCTCAGGTTCTATTGCTTAAGTAGGTATGGTATATAATCTGCAGGAAAAACGTTAGGGATATAAATTAAGAATGGAATTCAACAAGAGGGATCTTATGTTTTTGTGTAAAAGCCTCGGTTAATCTGTAGTAATGTTATGAGGATTTTTTTCCACACACTGCTGCAGTTTGCATGATCTCCAGGGGTGCTCTAATGGATCTGGAAGACAGCGGGTGGGTTTGGTTAGTTGGGAGGAGAGGGAAAGGCGAGATTGCAGTGCTTTGTGCCTGAGGTTGCAGATCACAAGTACCCTGAGTTCTGCATGCCTGAAAGATTTCTAGGTGTGAAATGTAGGAGGCTTTGAAAGATCTTTGTTCAGAGGGCGAGCCTCAAGCCTATAATAGGCTCGTGTTGGCCAGGGGCTGAATATGTCGGTTGTAGATAAAGGTGTATGTTTTTGTAATTTTGTAATGTTCAAAGAGTGGGGAGAGGGTCTTTTTGTAAGAGCTGTGTGAGAGTAGCTGGTTTCGCTTGGTCTATGGTGAAGAGAAATTGATTGTTAGCCAAAAGGTGGGGAGACTTCTTGGTTTTTTCCATAGTGTTTTCAAATTATTGGGCTGCGTTATGGGAAGAGGTGTTTGGCGTTAATCAATGCGTCAAGAAGTCTTGTCTAGAGGTTTAGGTATTCATGAAGACAGGGAAGGTGCCACTGATGTGGTCCAGGCACACTCCGGAGCGAGTATGGCACTGCGTCTGCATGTGAAAGTCAAACTATTGAGAATTTTCATTTTCGCTTCTTGATGAGTTGCGCACGCCAGTTTTTTTTTTTAGGCTTTTCCTTAATTTCAGGTGGTTCTTTAAGGTATAGATTTCCCGTGATAGCATGTCCCAGTGTTGGGTCTCCATAGTGGAAAAGGCAGAGCCACTGTTTTTCTATGCAAGATCTTCTGGTCTATAATAGTATGTAATTTCCTAATCTTCAGTCTTTGGTAGTGTGAGATATTGTTTTGGAGGACATCTGCTTCTTGACCGTCAAGTGATCTGTGGGTGATTCAGGGCCTTCAATTGGATCCTTTTTTAGTTTTAACCATTAGGAGGTACTAAGGTGCCACCTTTAAGCTGGAACTTTTGTATGTGTACAGCTAGGAAGGAGATGGGATGTGTAGGAGGGGGACACAGCCTGCAGGTGTTTATTTGCCCACCCATTGATTGCCCAGAGCCATGCTACTTCCTATGGTCATTTACACATACTACCTCCCTTTCAACGCCCAAAACACATCCTCCTGGGATCTCACTGAACTAGCTTTATCAATCAGAATTTGTGCTTCGTCAGTGTTATTTCAAAGCTGTCTTCAGAGTTAATGCCGGATGCAAAAAGTGCACTCACCACTAGCTATTGGCTCGTGGTATTTGACTGTTTGCAAATAAGAAATGGTGTGCTGCGCATGTACATAGAATTGAGTTGGCAAGTGACTTTTTCTGGCTGGCTAGTAGTTTGCTACTTGAATTTGTACTCCCTGGTTAATGGCTGAATTGCCGCAATAAAGGGCCACCCGTGTAATAAAGGGCCTTCAGCCACTTGATTTATAGGCAATATGCATGTCCTTGTACTAAAATCCTGTTAAAAACAAGCATTGACAAACCGAAAAGGTTTGGCTTCTGTATAGGTATTAGTTGGGTATTTGTTAGACACTCCTTTCATATCCCCCTGCACTCGCACAGTTTTGCAGATGTTACCATTGTATGGCAAGGTAGTGCATTATGGCAGTGCATGGAAAATGTTGAGTGTTGCGAACTCAAATCCCTTCACAATCAGAAACTTGGACCTGATGAGAACCCACGTCACACTCAAGGGGAGTATGTGGGTCTTCTACAGAGGGAGACTTCTCCTGATAGCACAGCTCGGGGAGAGGATATAAAACCACCACCAGACTGGGCTCAGAAGAAAAGGCCGGAGAATGCGCACAGCCAGCTGTAAAGGAAAACAACAATGATGATACTGTTGTACTTGCTCCCCTTCACCCCCCTCAGTTATATGTATCCTACCTGGGTACGTTGTGCGAAGTGCATTGGACGGATACTTGTTGCTTTTCTCCTGATGAGTAATGGAGGACATAGACCAGGGTAACTGCCTGACGCCAGGTGACTACGGACGTCAAATGCCTCAAGTCCAAGGACTACCCCGAATGGCACGATGGTGCAATCTAGAGTCCAGGAAAGGCAGGGACCTATCCCCGAATGGCATGAGGATGCAGCAAAACAATTGGTATCCAGAGGAGAAGGGGTTCCATTAGGCGGACAAAGTTCTGGGAAGATCCAGGAAGAAATCCAGTAGCTAGGCAATGGTCTATGTACCAGGTAAGCAGTTCAACAAGTAACAAAGCAGAAAAAAGGCTACGCGGTAGAAAGGTGGTGGGAGAAGCGGGGTCGGAAGTCAGAAAAAGCAAGCGGGTAAGCAATAATTCACAAAAAATTGAGGCAACTTACTGCAAGCAATACAGGAGTGCGGAACTCGCCGAATGCTGCTGTTTATGTATACAGAAGGAAGTGCCGGGAGCAGCAGAACCTGATGACTTTTTTCATGGGACTTGTAGGTCTCTTCGTTCTCTGGTGTGAATGCTGACTGAGACGCCATGAAAGGTGCCAACCCTGCTGCGGCGGGTGCAGTGCATGTGTGAGCTGTGGGATCCTGACAGTGAGTATATTCATTAATACGACTAGGTTCTTCATCAGTTTAGATGGTTTCAGCATTTACCCATTTCCATATGCCATAGTAGAGGGGTTTCAGGTGCAGCGTGAAGAGAGATTCATTATTTTTCTTTTGTCTGGGTTGAGTTTTATATTATTGGCCATCCGCTCACTTATTGCACAGTGGTGCTGAATTTCCCTTCTCATTCATTTTGTATATGATTTACGTGATATTTGCATAGTTGTAACAGGTGAGGCCATAAGATTTTGTTTTTTATCACAGGGTACATATAGATGAAGAGGAGCGGCGAGGGACTTGATCTCTGGGGGATTCCACAGGTTATGGGTTGTGGGTTGGAGCTGAAGGGGTGCAGCCAGGTGATTTCTGTCTCGTCTGTCGGGAACAATCTGATTCATTGTAGAGTTGTAGTGGAGTCCATTTTCTCCAACCGTTCTAATTGTTGTACTTTGGTTAACAGTGTTGAAGGCTGCTGAGAGTAAAAGTTGCTGCAAGGAGTACAAGGGCTGTGATTTTGAGGTCACCCTAAGTGGAAACTAGTGTCGATTTGGTTGCTTGCATAGGTGTAAAACGGACTTGCTGTAAAATTCACTAGCAAGTTATTAGATTCTACATGCGCCAAGATTTGACTGTATACATGGCTCGCTAGAGTTTTGGCGGTTCCGTTTGGTGATGATGTTGCTGCGAAAAAGAGAGGTGAATTTTCTTTTTCTTTTTTCTGACCCCTAAAATTCTTACTCCAAATATTCTAGGAGGAGCAACATTATATATTATGACCTCCAATCCTAGAATATTTGGGGGAAAGTGTTTGACTGTCAGGAGGGTGCATTTTTAGGGTTATGTCATCACCTGGCGGCCCTTTTCATAGTGACATTATTACTTGATATGGTTTTGGTATGTTTGAGATAGGGCACAAGCTTTTGGTACAGTTGCTATTTTGAACATCAGTTTTTTAATCAGCAAAATGAAAAAGCTGGTGTTTCTTTGCGAAAGATCTGTTGGTCGATGTTCGGAAGCAGGCATAAATCAGAGAGAAGGCTTTGTTGCTAAATTTCACCAATTCTTTAAGCCTGGTTTGGATATAGTCTTAAAGCCGTTCAGTGGTGGGGTTATAGGCTTAGTGTCATTGACAATGGTTTAAATGATGTCTCCACTTCCGTTCCTTATTGCTGCGTTTATGGCTTGCACTAGGTTTAGTACTTTGCTTATGCATAGTGGGCGAAAACACAATTTTTTGCTGGGGGTAGGTCAAGGTACTGTGCTGTAGGAAGCAGGGTTTCTCATCTCATTAATGATCTGGTAAAGTTCTTTCTCTGGATGAGGTGCATAATTAATACGTTGGGAATAGTAAGATTTCTTTGCTTCAAGGATTGCTGCTTTGTAGTGGAAGTTTGGTGTTTTTTTAGGCAAACTGTCTTGTGGGTTGTAGTGTCCCTCCTGCTCTCCTCACTGTGTTTTCAAGTATTCAATTAATTTATTTCAGTGCTGGTAGGTGGGGTGTGAGTCATCTTGCTATTTTTTTTCCTGAGAAGGTGATGCGTGTTAGTACGGTGTGTGTGTGTGTCTTTGGTTATCCAGTTTCCTATTCTCACAAAAATTCTTTCCTCTATTAAGAGTTCTGGATCGTTGGGGGTGGGTTTAATCTGTTCCGTAACATTTCTGAGTTACTTCAGGCTTAGAGTTTGCCAGCTTCTCCTAGTGGTAGTGTGTCCTTTGCGAGTTGGGACTTGACATATTTGCATGTAGATAGTAATACGGAATGTTAGCTGATCGCTTCATGGTACCTGAATGGGGACAGGGGGCGTTCAGGCCCTCTTCACAAAATATTGCATTGAGTGTGTGTTCTGAAATGTTTGTGTCGCTCGTTTGACCATTTGAGGTGAAAGCTGGCCCTCTAGGAGCTTAAGCATTTGGGTGCCGATTCTGTTTAATGTTGAAGTTTCCAAGGACCCTTAGATGTTTGTATTTTGTGTTATGCTATGTTGATTTATACAGCCTACCGCTGCCATTTCCATGGTCTCCAGGCACTGTTGTGGCTCTGTAAAGTGAGGTTGGTTGTTTATGGAGGAAGAGAGGGATAAGACATGTGTTGTGCGCATCTGTTGATTTTTGTGGAACCAGGAGTAACTCGTGTCATTGTGTGTGCTTTCTGGCTGTGTTTTGTTTCAAACACTGGGTGTTTGTGATGGGCGGCATCCAGTGATTGTGTTGTTGTGTGTTGTAGGCTATTTAGGTTTGTGAATTGGTAGGAGAGTGATGTGCGGTTTGGGCGTTTTAGCAGGATGGTGCAGTACTCGCATGGGAGTGTGTGGTAATTGTGTAGTGGTGAGGGTGGCAGAGAAAAGGAAGTGATTAGTAGGTTCTTGGGTTGTCTCTGGTTATTGTTCAGCTATGCTAAGCTACTCTTCGTTTTGTAGGGCTTTCACCTTTGCATAAGCATGCAAATGCTCGGTGTGGTTTGGGCATTATATGGGGATGAAGTGGCCTCCCAGTGAGTTTTGATTGATTGATATTTTATTTCTATCGCGCTCGTACACAAGTGTTTCAGAATACGAGGTAGATTTTTGTGTAGTACTTGTCGAAAAACTTTGCTTTCGTGGTTTACGGAAGGGTAGGTGCTTTGTCATCCCGATTTCCTTGGGAATCGAGTTCCATAGCTTGGATACGAGAATGGAGAAGGCAGTTCCTCTGAGTTTAGTTTTCTCATAGTGTGTTTTATTAGGCAGTCGGTGCACCATCTTCTAGGTATTTATCGGATGAGGTTTTGCAGTTCACTAGGATAGCAAATTCTTCTGCCAAGTTTTCTGCAATAGCTTGGCTGTATGATGGTGGTCTGTAAATAAGTAAGAAGGAGGGGTTTGTTTGGTGGTCGAGTGAGAGGTGGGGTCAGGAGTCCTTCATTGACAAGGAAGTCCATCTGGTGTGAATTTGATGAGATTTTAATGTGTTCCTTGTGGGCCATGGTGATGGATACCTCCTTGTCAGTCTGGTTCACCTGGAGTTGGAAGTTGGTGGGGATGGTTATGTATATTATTACTTCTTAGGTGGGACGGAAACTGCCATGCTGGGCCTAAAATCCACTCTGGCCAGCATGGTGCATAGTGGTCATCCCGCCCTGCTGATGCTTCTGGACCTCTCGGCTGCCTTCGATTTGGTGGATCATTCGCTGCTGGTGACCAGACTGAGGCAGGTTGCTCATTGTTCCCCCTTCGCCTTCCAATGAATCTTTTTTTTTTTTTTTTGGGTCCTCGTACTGTTAGTTGCTGTAGAGGAAGAAAGTTCTCATCCTATCTCCCAAACCTGTGGTGTTCCACAGGGGCCATGCCTCTCCCCTACGTTCTTCAATATCTATATTCGCCCTTTGTTAGACATGTTGGGCGCACTGGGGGTGCGGTACACGAACTACACCGATGATACCCAGGTCATCCTTCAGCTGAGCAGGAATTATGAGCAGGACTCTGCTGCTATTAACACAAAGCCGTCCAGGCTTGGATGGCCACCAACTCACTTGCCCTCAACTGCAGGAAGACGGAGCTCCTCATTGTAGCATCTAATATCCGCCTGGGCAGACTAGATCCCGCATACGCTAACTTTTCAATTGCCTCTAATATTATCCCTGTTTCGAAGAAGGTGAAGACGCTGGGAGTCATCTTAGATGACGAACTGTCCTTCATCCGCTCTTCTTGCAGCTTGACCACTAAACAGATTAATTATATTCATCCCTTTCTTTCAATGAAAAACTGTGCCTTGCTTACCACTGCACTTGTCAGCTCTAGGTTAGACTATTGTGACAGTCTCCTAACTGGCACGTTGCAAGCTAATATCCAAGCCCTTCAGGTCTCACAAAACAATGTGGTCCGTGCCATCCAGGGACTGCCTAAATGTGCCCACGTTTTAGAGGCCAGAAGGTCTCTTCACTGGCTACCGGTCAGGCACAGGATCAGTCATAAGATCCTTACCTTATCCTTTAAATGCAAATATAATTTGTGCCCCAGATATCTCACTGACAGAATAAAATCCAAGGTTGGAGGTAGGGAGCTTCGCTTTTCCGCCTTTCCAACTCTCCTCCAACCCAGGTACATATTGACGCACTTTGAAGGTACCACCTTTAACGTCCAAGCCCCACTGCTTTAGAATCATCTCCCAGGCCATATATGTACGAGTGAAAGCCTAACCCTTTTGAAAAAAGAAATAAAAACTCTTCTCTTCAATCAGAACCCTGACTGTTCTGTTCTCCACCTTCTTTAACTCTGCTGTTTCCTGTTTCTTTGTGCGTTTTGTTCCTTGTTTTTCATGTTGCGCTCTGAGGCTTACAGGCGTGTGGCGCTTTATAAAAATTGAAATAAATAAAATAAATAGTTGTCTGACATCCACGTTTCGGTTATAAAGAGCAAGTTGATTCCTCCTTTGCTTAGAATTTCTTCAGTCTCCGCTCTTTGTTTAGAGATGGAGTAGGCATAGATCAGGCTGTGGACTGTCATGTCTCCTTCCTCTGGATCATGTGTCGACAGCATTGGACGCCATTGTTGCTTCAATGTTCTGTCTGTGAGCTGGAATCCAAGTTGTGGGACGGTTGGTTGTTAGGCTGGGCAGCTGCATCGATCTAATGTTTTGTTGTTTAACAGGTCCAGTGGGTTATGTGTTGGTTGTTTATTTTGTTTCATTCTAGGAAGAATGTGCTTGTTGGGTGGCTTTTGATGATGAAAGCAGTGTATCGGTTGGGTGTTCTTAAGGCCATGTGGTCTCTGGCATCTGTGCTGTAATGAGGGGGCCATGGATCTGAAGTTGGTATTCTAAAATTGTATTCTTGAGCCGGTCGTTTATAAGGTTGGCTATGGGGGGAGGGGCGGGCCTCCCAGGTACTGGTTCTTGTCCCAATCTATTAGTTTTCCTGAGTTGTTTCCTGTTGTGTGCTCCAGGAAGGGTGCAGTAGGTGGAGGAGAGGTAGCATGAAACAAAGCAGGTTTTGTTTGTATCTGGCTTGTACTCCACCTCCCCCATGAGCGCATGGGATGTTGTTGCTCAGTGTTGTATATGCAAGCCAGCCACTGAATGAATGGTTGGGTGATGTTTGTTGCTGCGCCTGTAGGCCAGTTCCCTTATGACTGTCGTTCCTTGGCTGTCCCATTGTCACTGTGCAGTGCTGACACTGAGGTCGGGAAAACTTAAAGATGCTGATGCTGACTATTTATTATCATGGGGTATCTCTTTCCTGAAGGTGACTGGGTACATGGAACAAAATAAAACACCTCAGTGCGCTTTTAGTCGAAGGATGTCGGATCCCAAGTTCCTTAGCAGAGGCAGCATGAACTCCTTGCTCCCGTTGTGGGTCTTGGCACCTGAAATAGCGTTAACGTGGGTAGTCCGTGACCTCCGCGGTGAATGAGGGGTAGGGTCCATGGATTGGATGGGTAGAGGGAGTTAGGGTGACCGGGTAGAGGGTTGGGGAGTGGGAGGGAAGATATTCGCCTTGTCTCTTGCTGCTGATGGCTGGCTTTGGTGGGTTGTGATACGTACTTGCACACAAACACATACATCACCTTGTCATGCCTTAGTACATTGTGCCGATGCCCAGTTGGGCCAATGACCCCAACATGAAATTAACAGTAACAGAACTTATTTACCTCACTTAGCTCCCCAGAACCCCCACACATGTGATTTTAAATGCGTGTGCTAAGCACACCACTAAGCACAATGATTGTTGTGGCCGAACTGTTAGCCCTGGTTTGCATTGCAACAGGATTACACGTTCTACTTTTGCTAGGCTATGACACACAAACATGAACACTTAGCTTTGGTGCTTCATGACTTCTGTGGAACGTGGGCTGCGATGTCCCAGGGTCTTGGCATTAGTCCCCAGCTGAAGCCATGAGCCAAGTTAGCAGCATCTGCCAAATATACATGCTTTGAGCGTTTGCCTGAAACACTGTGATCCGAGTGATCGTGTCACACATTGCACATTTATGAGTTTGTTTCTGCTACGGTGTCCTAGATACTTCTGTTCATGCGTCCGTTCTCGCGGGTTAATAGCTTAATGCTGTGATGCCAAGAAGGAGCAGGACTCCTGTGGCACTTATCTGAGTCAGGGAAGCCTGGGAGACTTCAAACAAAAGTCGCACATATTATGAATACTTCGCTGGACGCCAGCAGAGTACTCGTAATTGCATGAACGTTTGTTTTCAGTTTCCTATGCTCGGGAAACTTGAAAACGAAGTCACAGCAATTATGAAAACTCTGCTGGTGGCTAATTGCAGTGCCTTTTCATTTTAGTGGTGGGGGGCACAGAAAACGTAAAATGAAAGCCAAGGCAATTACTGTGGCGGCCTCCTCTCTTCATTTTGAGGTCTAAGCAAAAGCTCCCAGTAGGGGGCTTTTGCTTGATTTATTGTCACGAGAGCAGGGCATGAACAGAGGAGGCTGCTCGTTTTCACAAAATGGATGCCCCCGTTAAAAAACTTTGAGCCTCATTTCCCCAAAAAATTACATTGGGACTTTCTTTAAAAATATTTATTTAATATATTTTTGATTATGGCCCATCTTTTTAAACAATGACCTTTCTTGAGTGAACTGCCCCTTTAAGTTTCTTGTTTCTTGCTGTTCTTAAGCAGTGTACATCTGCAGTGAGGGACACACAGGACATCTTCCCTGAGCTTTGGCCCTGTAACCATGCAACACGCTCGCCACCCCTGCTCCCATTACACTGGATACCCTCTGATTCCTGCCCCTCCTCCTGACAGAAGTCTTAAGTGAGGAATGTGAAAAGATGGGGTTAGTATATTTTAGTCTGGGGATGTAGGAATACTTGAATGTGAAACATAAGATGGCACAATATACACCAATACATCATGTTTTTTAGTGATGCCTATATGTGAACACAGAGTATGACCTATAAAGAATGCAGCATGGCCAGACAGAGATTGTAATAAAACAATGGAAATCCTTCAGTTAAGGTTATCTAGATGTGAACAAGAAAGCACAGTATATGTTTATGCAGTCTCAAAGGGTCCTTCAGTTATGAAACATTCCTGAAGTTTCTTTTGTTCCCCTATTTGCTGGTACAGACATGAAATCAGTCCTCTACTGTGTTTAGCATGTCATATCTGGTGCATTAGGGAGCTATGTTCTGGTTCCTGTGGAGTCTCTTCCCACAGGGCAGCTATTCTTTTAACAATTTGAGCAGAGTGGGTGAGTGCGTAGAGGGGGCGAGTGCGTAGAGGGGATAAGTGAGTAAAACAGGTGAATGTTTAGTACATGTCAGGGCATAAAGCGGATGAATGCCAGAGCGAACGAGTGTATGGCACGAACGAGCGCCCAGAGTGAACGGACGTGTTGCGTAGAGCGGCCGAGTGCGTAGAACGAGCAAGCGCAGATTGCAGCCAATGCTGATGAGTGCGTAGAATGGATGAATACATAGAGCTGCCGAATGCGTAGAGCATGGGCCAGCCAGGTTCACATGCATGGAGCAAACAGGAGTGCATACTTTAGGCAGACGGGTGTGCATGCATAAGGCAGACAAGAATGCATACTTCGGGCAGACAAGAATGCACGCGGGGGGGCAGTCAAGAGTGGATAGGAGGGCATGGAACGGACTGAGCGCATAGAATTGCGTGATGTATATAGGATGGTTTGGAATGCAGAGAATGCTTGAAAGAGCATATAACCCACCATGACTAGAGTACGCATGGCGAACTGGAGCGCGCGCAGCGGACTCGAACGCACACGGCAAGCCGGAATGCATGAATGCGTGGAGGAGACCGGAATGTATGTAGCAGACTGGGGTGCATGGAGAGGATAGGAGTGCATGGAACGGACTGGAGCACATAGAATTTGTACGACGTATATAATATGGTTTGGAATACAGTGAATGACTGAAAGGGCATATAACCCATCATATCTAACCACCACGCTTACTCTCGCCTTACATCACCACTCAACTAGAACACAGAGATACTATGACACCATTCAGTATAACTGTTCCCATACCAACATTCGCCGCTCACTCCACATCATTCTAAGTAATCACTGCTGGTTACACACCCCCCAGCCAGGCGTTCTCCTCAGGCCTAACGCAGCCACATCCGGTCTGGATAAATCCTGCCAGAACAAACACATACTCCTGACCTCTCAACCATCACACCTACCGCTAGAAAGCAGCCATTACACGGATACCGCACAAGCTGCACACATACCCGGTGCTCACATGCACCTTTTGACTCTCTCTACTGATCTGAACTTTGGTTCCCAAGGGCGTTCAACCTACCAGCGCCTTCAGACCATACCAATGGTATATAAGGCGCTATATAAATGCAAAATAACAATAACAAATAACAATAACTCAAGAGGGCTCCTTCGGGCATAGCATACTGTGTGCGCCATTCTTGGATTGGTCGCAGTTTTCTTTCTTCATAGAGCGCCCCCAGTTTCGTGCACCCTTTGTCGTAATCTAGACCAGTTTAGGTTAGTCAATATTCCCTTTAGTACAGGATCAAAGCTCAGCGCTAGGTCCGGATTATACGGGCGGGGGTTCTGTATTTTTCCTGGTGTCTGTTTCCAAATTTCCCTTGATACTGTATATATCTCGCTCAGTCCCATACTTGCTTTCGAGTCCCACAGTAGTTCAAATCCTTCCCTATGTGTTGAAATGTCTGTTAGAGAATTTTCCAAGTCCCCCTCTGGTGTGTCTACCCAGTTGGAGACTGTTTGCAGCTTGTCTGCTGCATAGTAGGTCTCAAAATCTGGCAAGGCAAGTCCCCCTTCAAAGTATGGCCTCCTCAGGGTGGTTAACGCTACTCTTCTCTTGTTTGAACCCCATAGCAGTTCCCCTATGTTAGTGTACAGCATTTTAAAGAATACTTTCTTGATCTTCTATGGAATATTGATAAAATAATAAAGCAGCCTGGGTAGTATCACCATTTTGCACTGGGCTATTTTCCCCATCAAATATGTTAGAGCCCCCCTATGCCGGACAGTGCCCGCCCTGTATTAAACATAAAGGTGTCCACTAGTGGAAAATGGTGCTTCCCAGATGGCGGAAGGATTCCAGTTCCCAGCCAATCCCCCATTGCGGAAGTGAGTCCATTGGTAGTGTGTGCATTGATCCTAATGGGAACACCAGGAATTTTTCCGTATTCACACTAGGGGTGTCACAGTATTAGTTTTATGACGATACAATAACCTTCTTGCCAAATGACGGTATATAATGGTTATCGCGGTATAACAGGTGGGGTGAACTAATCTTAACCAATATTTTCTAAAAAGGTCAGGTTTATCATCACAAACAAAACCAGGCACCAAGGGCCAGAATTGGGCTTTTCAACATACTTTCCACTGAAATGCCACCCCTTGCTTCCACCAAACACACGTGTGGAAGAGGAGGAGGAGGAGGAGGAGGAGGAGGAGGAGGAGGAGGAGGAGGAGGAGGAGGAGGAGGAGGAGGAGGAGGAGGAGGAGGAGGAGGAGGAGGAGGAGGAGGAGGAGGAGGAGGAGGAGGAGGAGGAGGAGGAGGAGGAGGAGGAGGAGGAGGAGGAGGAGGAGGAGGAGGAGGAGGAGGAGGAGGAGGAGGAGGAGGAGGAGGAGGAGGAGGAGGAGGAGGAGGAGGAGGAGGAGGAGGAGGAGGAGGAGGAGGAGGAGGAGGAGGAGGAGGAGGAGGAGGAGGAGGAGGAGGAGGAGGAGGAGGAGGAGGAGGAGGAGGAGGAGGAGGAGGAGGAGGAGGAGGAGGAGGAGGAGGAGGAGGAGGAGGAGGAGGAGGAGGAGGAGGAGGAGGAGGGGGGGGGGGGGGAGGAGAGAAAGCCCTTCTGCGACTGGCAAAGCAAACTGAATAGCTCTTCTTAAGTGGTCATTTAGGCTATTAGCTCCCCCACTGGCTACTTGTACTTGTGAAGATGAACATGTTGCCATCTTGATAACCTGCATGTCACAGATCAATGGAGGCTGATGGTAGTACACACACACACACACACACACACACACACACACACACACACACACACACACACACACACACACACACACACACACACACACACACACACACACACACACACACACACACACACACACACACACACACACACACACACACACACACACACACACACACACACACACACACACACACACACACACACACACACACACACACACACACACACACACACACACACACACACTCTTTTTCTCTCTTTTTCTCTCTTTTTCTCCGTTACAGCCTTTAATTTACTTGCGGGCCAAACGGTGATCAGTAATCACGGATATGTTACCCTTTGGTATGGCAGCAGGGAATACCCACAGAGATGAGTGAATTCTGTGGTGTGACTTATTATATGTAAATTCAATGATGGAACCAGGGAAATCCCCCATTGTCATATGTTTAGCAAACATTATCCATTATAAATATGTAAACTCCAAAGCCCCCATCCCAAAGTAAACCCTTTTCCTTCTTGGCACTGTATTTATTCTTCCTATTGCTAACATATTGATTTTATGTCAGGCACGTGTAGTTTATGGAATGGCATTAAAAACTGCTCCAACTGAAACTACTTGGCAGACGCACATCCAACAGTGCAAGACCAAGACAGTGCAGCACTTGTTTACTGCAGCCTTTCCAAATCAGATTGAAAAGCACACTTAATGGTATAAATGGTATACCGGTATAAACAATGTGACGGTTATTATTGTTCAATTAAGTGGTTCACGGTATCTTTAACGGTATACCGTTATACCGTTACATCCCTAATTCACACTATATCCAGATAACCTCCTAAAGATGGCTCGTACCTCTAATATTACTGAGACGTTCACCATGGGGTTGCTCACATATACTAGCGCATCATCTGCATATAGTGATATATTGTTATATCACCGACTTTATTCCCAGTCTCCTGTATATAGTGTCTAAAGTATCCTGCCAGAGGTTCTAGCGCTAGAGCCAACAGTATTGGTGATGCCAGGCATCCCTGACGGGTGCCCCTTTCTAGTGTCCATTTCACAGCTATCCAATCGCCCATTTTAACCTCTGCCTGGGGGCTTGCATACAGTAACTGAATCCACTGCAGTATTTGGGGTCCCATCCCTATCTATTTTAAAATTTTAATGAGCCACTTCCACTCCATGGAATCAAAGGCCTTTGTGGCATATAAAGCCATCAAGGCCCTTTCTTCCTCTGAATGTGAACATGTTCCATTATGAGATGTAGCCTCCTGATAGTCATGGAGGTGTTCCGCTCCTCTACAAAGCCACATTGGTCCGGATGTATACTGTTGAGGACTCCTTTCTCCAGCCTCAGTGCTATTATCTTCCCTAATATTTTTGTCAACATTTAATAGTGATATGGGTCTGTATGATCCAGAGTGGGTGGGGTCCTTCCGTGGTTTCTGGATAAGGCCTCCTCATATTATTTCTTTAATAATGGGAGTAGTATATCCGCATATTCAAAGTAGTATTCCACTGGGAGACCATCTGTCCTGGGAAACCTACCTTTCTGCATCGTCTTTAATGCCCACTCGATTTTCCTCAAGCTCTATGGGTGCTTCTAACATCTCCCTCTGGGGTTCTGTCAATGTAGGCATATGCGCTATTTCTAGTAGGTCCGAGGTCTCCTCTTCCGAGTATGTTCCCTCGCTTGAGTACAGTGACATATAATATTCTTGGAAGACCCTGTTGATCTTTTGTGTGGCTACTCTAGATCCATTACCTTCATAGATTTGTGTAATTGCTCCCTCGGATGTTCTCTTCGGATCAGCCACGCTAATAGCCAACCCGCTTTGTCCCCCTCGCCATGCATTCTTTTGGTGTAGTAGTTCCTGTCAAATTTGGACAGGGCTTCCTAGTGTAAATGTTCAGTTATGAAACATAATACAAAATTGATCAACTGAATGTGCCATCTAAAGGATACTATAGCGAGTCATAAGGACACAGACTCTTAGAGGACATGATGCAGCCTTATTAAAAATAAAGATAGAAGGCTTAACTTTCCCTACAACTATGGGTGGTCCCTACCTATTTTACTAACTAAGATGCTTGTTTGTCCGTTGTGAATGTCCAAAGTTACAAGTTTGCTGTCCAAATTTACCCTAACTGACCCTATCACTAAGAGAAAATGAACTTAATCCAGAGAATGACTCCCTTCTCCTGGGGGTAATGCTAGTACCAGCCTTTAATACACAATCCAAAAATAGTCTCTCATGACTTAGTGGATTAATTCCTTCAATTCCCCAATTGGGATCTTACACTATTTCTCCTTCTCGTATTCCCTTTGGTTCTCTTATCTGATTTATGATTTTGGTCAAAGACCTGCTTGCACCCTTTTAGGGAATATACTCTTCATGGGGTTTCACTGTACCGCAGTTCAATTCTTCCTGGCTCCCATGATTTTCTCTGATTCATAAATGTAGGGTCACCGTCCAATCTTTCTTCTTATTCACTAAATTGTTGTTCAGGATTGTGAACTTTTTTTGTCCCCTTCCCAGGCTATTTTCTCACATTTGTTCTCTTTCTTGTTGCCCAAGTTTTCCTCTGCCTTTTCTTAGTTTGCCACCTTCGTATCCATTTCTTTCCCAAGTTAACTGTTTCTTTTGTTCTATTGAGCCGAGCTAACTGTGTTAAAATGATTCTCTCTTGGTTCACGATCTTTATAGCCATTTGGGTTCATAGCCAACTTTGTTTCTTGTCTTCTACTGTAACGAGTTAGCTGTTAGCTCTATCGATTCCCTTTTATCTCCCTGTAAGTCCCGTTCTCCCAGTTGCCTGAAAGTTGTCGGAGAGTTTCTTCAAGGTTTCTCACCGCTTTTCAGCGTTTCAGACGCTGTGCTCTCCCCAACATTCGTATCCTCGTTTGCTTTCTCCTTCTCATGTTGTCTCTGTGCTTGGCTGCATTCATGGACACTCTGCAATCCTATGCTGCTGGTGGTCTCAGCAACATTTGTCAGGCCAACCGCCCTATAGTTCACTCAGGTCTGCCGTGACGTTGGAGTTGCTGGGCCTTGATTCTCGTTCGGTGTTGTGGGGTTTGTGATTTCCGACTACCTGTGTCGGCGATCCTCTTTCTTCGCTTACGTCTCACTCTTCCCTCTTAAGGTGCACGTCCTTGTATAGTAAATGTCTTTCAAGATAACGATATTCCTTAGTTTCTTCATTCGAGTCTTGATGGGTCATATTGTCTTGGGTTTTAAAACGCCCCATCTAGGCCATGGTATGGCCTGAGGGAGTTCCTCAAGGGAACAGGAGACCTTATCCCCAGATGGGCGGACTCTCCCATTGAGGTCATACTTGCCCCTACCCTAGGGTAGGGTATTGCGGAGCAGGCTCGCCTCCCTAGCCTCACAGGAAGGGGCTCCCCCCTTTGGGAGAAGGGACGAATTCCCTCGATTCGTCACAATACCTACAAGTGAGTGCAGTGCGCTATTACAGTGATGCCAAGATATGAAGCCCTGCAGCATATAAAAAGAACACACAGGTATGAAACGCAGCAGTATCGAAAAGAAACCATTCAATACACTTTCCCAGATAAACCTGTATATGGAACACAGCAATGCAATGCGCTATTTAGTGATGAATATTTGTGAGGGTAACCGGGTATCGTTTAGGAACAATGCAGTACGATTTCTTAGGGATAGGTGCATGTGAGACTGTATGTAAAACGATGTAAGGCTTTAGATAGCAAGGTGTGAGCAACATGGAGCGTAAAATGTGGTGATGCACCTCAGAGCGGTACCCTGGCATAAAACACAATACTATAGAAAATGAAATGTCAGTGCGTCATCTTAGGGATGCTTAAGTGTGAGTACTATGCAATGCTCTTTCACAGTGAAACTTTGTTGAAATGACTACTGGCCTGCTGGAGATCAAGGCTGAGTAGTGGCTAAATAGCCTACCCATTTGTCGCACTACGAAAAAATCAAGTTTCCCCAATCATATAGGTGAAATGGGCATAGTCAAGAGATAAACCTCCTTTGCCTTTTGTGGTAATATGGACTGAGGACAGGCTATACGCTTACAAGAGGTGTGAACGTGATGATGGTAGCAACCCAAACAATAATAGAAGAACAGTCCAAGAAAAAGGAATGGCCAATTAATGTTCTATCAAAATATACATATTTTAATTAGACACAACATATGCAATAACTGTAATATTAAAACATTAACAAAACCTCACACCAGTGAAAAGACCACAGAAAATAAAATAATGTAGAGGAGGTAAGGTATCTGGTGTTAACAGCAATATATTGCAAACAATGCCACCAAAAAGGATTGGTCTTGGTAGCTTAGCAGTCACTAGGGTCCCAGAAATTGACTGAGGGCGCTGGGGACTCTCAACAGTACCTTGCCCCGCTTGGCGGTTCAACTGTAGCAAAACCAGGCTTTGGGACGCTGTCTTTGCAGGTCAGACCCGGTTTGGTTGCAGTGTGATGTGCTGGTCCAAGCAGTGAGCTGGACTCGAGTCAGTTTGAAGCAGTAGCTCCGTACTGTTCGAAGGCGGTGTTTGATCGATGCAATTCCGTGGGATCACCAGGGTAGAGCTTGAGTCGATACGAAGATGCTGTTGGTTCAATGCGTTGTTCGAGATGTGGCAGTTAGATGTAGTCCAAGCAAGCTTGTGGTTTGAGACAGAGAGGTGACGTGCTCTGCTTGGTACAATGCATCATCTAGTCAGTTTGATGAATGTAGTAATGGGGGTTCAAAGAAGTTTTGAAGTGCCAAAAGCAGTACTGTGGGTCCTAGTGGTTTGAAGATGTACAAATGTGGTTGCCTTTGGTTTCACTCTGTAGAATGCATGAATCCAGCTGCTTTACTTCTTGTGGTACTATGAGTTCCAACGCAGGGACTCGGGGATAAGGATGGTCCTTATCTCTTCATTCCCACCCGGGAATGGCTAGCTAGCATCTTCAAGAGCCCTTCACCTCCAGTGAGGTATATGGGTACCAGTGCAACTGGCAGAGAGGTAGGGATTGATCCAACATGAGCTCACCTTCAATGTGCCCTGAGCATGGGTAGGGAGCAGGTTTTACCTCTGCTTTGGAACACCTGCCTTCCCCTCACAACAGGGCAACTTTGGAAACGACTGCTCTCCCAACAGTGTCCAAAACAATTCTTCTATTATTATTTTAGAGGTCCAAATGAATCACAGGAGGAGCGGACATCCTCTTCTTAAAAGTCCAAAGGGAATTGGATGAATGCAAGCCTGCTTTAAGGAAGGGAGGGGTCAATCCCTTTTAAGGTAACAAGTGATGTTTGCCTAATTGCCTTATACCCAAAGTGCTTTATTGTGCAGGAAGTAGAGGAGACCAACATGGACTAATCTTTCCCTCATTTCATTCTGCTCTGTCTAATCCAGCTCCTTCCCAAGCCAGTGACTTCTAAATCTCTTGAGTATTTAGAAAGTTCGAAATTGCCAGGATCGTGGAGCTGTTTAACTCCTGGTTATATCCAAGGGGAGCCTGGTTAGCTTGAAACCAACAGCTCCCATGAGCTACTTTTGACTCCTGGGGCAAGTGGTGCCATACAAACCTAGCTATGTGATATTAACTATGTTATGTTTGGGGATATGTATAAAGGACGATAAAGAACATACTTGAGGGACAGGTAGATTTGCTGCGCAGTTTATACTACCTTCTGGTTTCCCAGCGGTAGCTCCTGCTTAACTGATTATGGTGGGTACCCAGGAGCTGGTTTTTGCTCCTGGTCAATAAATCCCAATTTCGATCCCTGATTTAACACCCTGTTGTGAGGATGGCCCTTTTGTTTAGGGTGTGCCTCTTTGAAGCTTGGTTCCGCGAACTCCCCTGCTAGGAGATTCCTGTGTTGGAGGTTTTATCCAACCTTACATCAAAGAGAAATGGCTCCTGCCGTCTATGGTTCCCCTTGCTGCAGCAGAGACGTTAAGGAGACCAAGGATAATGCACATAAGCCTGTTCCTGGCTGCCCTGACCATGTTGACATAAGTATGCAACAAGTCAGATGTGGCTTTAATAATTATGTGAACTATCAGCCACCATACAAAAACAGTATGGTGAATTATTTAAGATTACCCTGCCACTAGGCAATAGTTGATCATAATTATTATGGTTTTGGATCAGAGGTGCAGATTTAAATGCAACGCTATCTGCAGTGACTTTGTTGTCACAGCAGATGTCAAACAGGGCTCATGTGATCCCTGAAACTGTTTTGTGCCATTGGAGAGCAGAGGCTGCAGATCAGGAGACTGATGCAGCAGGGAACAGGTGTGCACTATGTTTTTAGAATGGACTTGAATGAAAATATGTCTGTTTAGCAGACCACCCTCTGAGATGGATTTACCCACATTATTATTTTGTATTTATTGCGTTATAGCCGAATGAATTCGACTTTTCACAAAAAAGAAACTTATAAAGATACAAGCATACATCATTGTTTCTAATAAAATGCAGCATAACAAAAAAAAGAATACAGTGAAGATTTACGGATTAAAAAACATTCAGTACAAACAAAAAAATGAGAATAATGTAGAAGAAAGAAAAATTATATAAAACTTATTTGAATTTAATGCATCCCAAGGTACGTAAAAACTTCCAACAGTGAGGCATCTTTCATGACCCGCAATAAGAGGTTCCCGAAAAGAGGCAGTACATAGCCAATCCAAAGGGGATACAAACCTACCCAGATGTTTGATTCTCAGTTACTATACCTCTACAAACAAAAGGTTATGCAAAGTTTGTATAAATTCCTCCGCACAGAAGTTGCATTTAGGGGTTCCCCCTATAGTCTTGTCTCGTATCCATTGGATCTCCCCTGCGTTAATCAAGCTGAACCTCAACCTCCAGGATTCCGATCTCATCATTTGGTTGGGAAAGCAGGCCAAATAATTTGGCAGAAAACCACAAGATTTGTCAAAAATTGATAAACCAGTGGCAATTTTCAAGGCTCGCATTTGCGCAATGGTTAAAATCCAGTCTACGCAGGCCAAAGAGTTCTTGACTCCAGTTGGATGATCCATCAAATCCTGAATTGAACTATCAGTTTCCCAAAAGAGACTCCATCCATCTGCGATTTTGAGAGGACCAGACTGGTGTTGCATTTTAGGTCAGTCAGGATGTCCTCATAGATAGAATTCTTACATGGCATCAATATTGCTCTAAGAAGTGTTAGGGTATTGCAATCAAAACAACTCTTTAGCGATTGTAGCCCCAACTCCTATCTCAGGCGCGCACCATTCAATGATTGGGAATGATGTAATACTTCAAATTCATAGAGTACGGCTAGGTTAACCTTAGCTTTATAGAACTCGATCAGTGGGCGGATTGAAAACTTACAATAAGTATTGTGATTTTGTTTCATTTGGGCAGTCAGTGATAGCAATTTTGTATTCAGATCCAATGCCAGAGCTTTGTTTGGAATGCTCTAATTCCTAGCCCTAAATAGCTCAATTCAGTGACCACCGGAATCTCCTGGCCATATAAAGACCATTTATAACAGGGCTTCTACGTTCTTGTCAGATGGCAATTCCTCACAGCCACCTAGATATGAGACACAATATTGTATGAATTGGAGCAATTCAATGTCTTATTTTGGGGATACCTGGGGTGAGTACAGTGCAATGACCTTTCATTGGGACACCCAGATATGAAACTAGAAGGCTTGCAAAGTATAACAACTCAATGTGCCATTTTAGGGACACCCAGATATGACCCTGAACATTATATAAACTGGACAGACCCATGCGCCATCCCAGGAATACACATATTTGGAACACCGAAGGGCACAATATATAGCTATGAAATGAATGCCTATATGTGATGTGAGAAATCAGACGGTGTCTCCCTATCCTGTCCCTGGGATCTGTCTTCAGGTGGCCAGGACATGGCCATCACTTTTGTATCCAGTTCCTGGGAGTGGACCAGTGCGGGAGGACCAACTGGATGGGGTGTCCATGGGGAGTGGGACACAGACTGGTGAGACGTGGTATCCCCCTTCCATAAACACATTTTCCCCACCTAACCGTGTAGGATATCCAAAACACTGCCTCCACCCCCTTTTGGACAAGAACACTTCACACAACATGAAAGACAACGGACTAACACCGGAGCCGTTTATCTGCCATGTTCCAATATAATGGTCAGGCAAATTCAGGCAATTGATCAGAATCACGCACATCTGATAACCCTTTTCCTTCTCCTTCCCCACAGGGATGGATAAAAGGCGGAGCACAACAGCACCCTACGAGCAAGGTCTGCAAGACGTGAGAGCTAACTCAGCACGGCAGTCCAAGAGAAGGAGACGATTACCCTGTTAAACTACAGGAACTGTTGAACTACAGGAACCAGAAGGCCTTAGGAAAAGGCGGAAGGGGGGGGTCAAAGTGGTCATATGGGGGCGTATGTCAAATCCTCCGTACAGTCGAAAGTCTTTGACCGGTCGATGATTGATTGGAAAACCATGGGGAATGAATCCTGCATGGTATGAAAAGTACACAACTGGTCTGTAAAGGTTGGCAAGAGTAATGAACAGTATGTTCACAGGAATGAACCCTATCAAGGGAAGTCCACAGTGAACCGTTCTGCAAAAGGTGGCCCAAGTGAACCCGGCAGAGGGAGGCCGACAAACAGGGGGTGAACCCTGAGGAACTGTTTAAAAAGATATTAAGATTTGTGAAACGAGAAATATGGCAAGACAAGGGGAAGTGAAGTGTAGTCCCCTCCTTGTCAATTGGGGTCCAAGCCCAGCCTAGGGGGATCCAGGGGTGGAAACTCACCACCCAAAGTTAATTGAGAAAGAAACTGTGTAATTTGAGCTGACAAGTAAGACTGTGAAAGGTCTGTGCCCAGAAGAGGGGGACCCAGGGGTGAAGCCATCACGCAAAACCATACGTGGAACAGAACTTTGTGCGTGTTTGTGTGTTGAAAATATCAGGCCCATGAAGGCAAGAGACTATTTATTGAAATGGGACTTTAACCAAAAGAAACCTGATAGCTGGAGCAGAGCTGTCAGCTATTGCTGGGAAAGCTTGAGTGTGTTTCTGTGCTCAGGAGACCAACCTTGTCCTGTGCTGAAAACGTGGGGAAGGGAGACCCCTGGCAATCGCATCCTGACTTATTATTTGAAAACACTTTTTTCTTTATTAAAATCCTTATCACACACTCTTTCTTTAATTAGTTATAAGGATTTGGCAATCGTTTTTCTAGTATATGCCTTTGTACGCCACAAGGACTGCCTTATTTTTTGTTTGGTCGATGCTTGCTCCCATGTTAGATTTAGGTTAGGAATTTTTCCAACCTACATATTGTTTAAATAAACACCCTTGAATTGTGGTCACTTGTGTCTTTCTTTACTCTTGCCGCCATGAGTTCCTTACAGTGAACACAAACAAGTACAAATTTATAAAACTTTCTTTAGGGTATTTAAATTTGAGACAATATGTAAAACAATTCAGGTCTTTAGTTGGGGCTATCATGTAGCTTAAAGTGTGCTAATGCACCTTCCGAGAGAGACCCATATGGGAAATGATATAATGCAATGCTCCTTCATGGAACACCGGATTTGAAATGAAGTATATGGAATAAAGCATCTCTATGCATTATCTTATGTATATCTGGATGCATGTGCTGTGCAATGCCCTTTCTTTCACAAGGACACCTAGAACAAAATATAGTGGTATACTATATGGATGAACTCAGTTGTGCCATCTCAGCGATAACTTGGCATGAGTACAACCCAATCTAATTTTCAAGTAAACACAGATTATGAAATGCAACAGTATATAAAATGCACAACTTAATGTGCCATCTCAAGGCCACCCAGATATGGCGTACAACAGAACACACAATACAGAAATGCAATAGGAGAAAAGTTTGCCAAATATTGGAGGAATAGACTGACAATGAGCAGCCTCGAGCTCTTTCCTGAATTTTAAGTAGGCACATAGATTGTGAGTAGAGCATCTGGAAGAGGCAGTGTGGTGGACCCTTCTCCTAGAACATATTTTTATGGTGATACAAGGACTTCTGCGTTAGGCACATGGATTAAAAAACGACTCGCTGTTTTACTGGAAGCCAGTCCAGAGAGACGAGTCCAGGTGAGATGTGGCCAAATCTGCAAGAGTCTTGCAGATGTGTTTTTAAACCCTCTGCAGCCATGACAGAAGCCTAGCAGAGATTCCCACATATATGCTGTTGCCGAAGTCTAACTGGGCTGTGACAAGGGCGTTAGCCATCACTCGCTGTGGACAGGACAACAATGGTAACGGATTTGCAGGCCTTCTAAGGATGCTAAACAGTTCTGTCAGACTGCTTCCAATTGCCCGTTATGATCCCCAGATTCCTGACTGAGGGAAATAGATTGCGCGAGAGGCTGTAGATATCGGGCTAGAAGAGATCACTTCAGGGATTGACTACCGCATTACCGTTATCACTGCTCTTCTGGTGATGGGGCAGTCTTTCCCAATATTAGAGGCGTGTTCTTGGCTCCCTGATAATTTCACTAAAATGTGCATATCCTCTCCCCAAACCTTTTATAAATAAAAACCGCTTGGATATGTTTCTGTACTCAGCTGATGCAATTCATCAGTGTTAGGTTGCCCTCTGATGTCCAAATGGCAAAGTGCACCTCTCCAATATCGCAAACATTCTGAATAATTCCAAGTTACTTCCTTCCACCCCACTTCTCTTCACACAGGGCCATGGCAGTTCCAGTGTCCGTGAACAGTTAATTACTGGCTCAATGTTGTAGTCTCTAAAGAGCAAAACTCTGTAGGGCGAATGCATCCTCACAAGCTAAAACTGAAAGTAGGTGCTGTAATTCTGCTACTGCGCAATCTTATGCTATCAAGTCTACAAAGCTCTCCCGCCCCCAGGATAACGGCCATTCCATTTGAACTACCAGATGCCTATGAGCAAAACTCTGAAATCACAATTCAGACTGATTAGTGGAGCCTGCAAGAAATTCAGACCTACCCCTTGGAAGGAGTAGCTGATAAGGGGGGAATGAAGGACGATGAGGCCTGTGATTTGTACCAGGGAGAACAAAGGGTGATGCCAACTCTTAAGATTGTGGAGGGGAGACATGATGATTGGGGTGCGTGTGTGTCTGGGTTGAGAAAAGAGTTACTGACCTCGAAGTCATCCACTGAGCTCACGTTGATGGCCAGGTGCGCATTACGTTATTAGATCTTAAGGCAGGGCAGTGCTCTCAGAAACGTAACCAATTATTTTACAGTAACCCAAGGTGAAGAGATCTTCACCCACGTGTGAAGAAGTTGGAATCTGAGAAGACGTGGCCAATGAATTGGGGTTCTTTATGTCAATAGTAGTATGTAAATTGGCGGCAGCCAATGAGGGTGGTGGATAAACACTGTATATTGTGTACGTCATAGATGATGATTTTCGCAGTTCTAACATGCTGTTTGCTTTGAAGAATTGGGAGAGCTCTGCGGCAGCCGACTTAGAATTCCCTGTCGCCATTTCTTGGCTTGGTTGTGGTCTACCCTACAATGCTCGCTGCCGCTGAGTCCAGTTGAGGAGTTGTGTAAGTGGCTATGTGGTGAGACTAGAGACAGTTGGGCTACATAGCCCTCCCAGGGAGCACTGCTCGTCAAATACAGGTATGCTGTGGCTTCCAAGGAATGGGAGGCAGAGGCAAGGCCAGAGAAAGAAGCCCCGTTGCAGGGAAGAAATAGAGTGGGTGGAGAAACCGAAAGAAGCCCTTGTGTGGGGGAAGGAAACAGAGAAATCCAGAGGTGGGGAAAGAACTGAAAAGCCCCAGAGTGGGGAGAGAAACTGAGCTAAGAAGTCTGGAAATGGGGTGGGGGGAGAGGCAAAGAGAAGGCCGATATGTTTGGAAGACCCAAGAGACCCAGAGTGGCAAGGAACCGAGGAGCCCAGAGTCTGGGAAGGAAGGGACTGAAAGAACCCCAGCCTATGGGAAGGGGAAATACGAAAGTCTCCCCGAAGGGAGGAGTGTGTGAGGCATACATTTCAAGGAGCACCAGAGACCCGAGACCCGGCTAACACCCTGTGACGACGCTCCAGCCATACACAAACTATATCCTTTTGGACTGTGACCATAGGCAAGGGCCTTTGGTAAAGAGACACAAGGGTGGGGGGGGTTCAGAAGCCAGCAGCCATCCCTTCCCTTTGTGCAAGGCTCCAAAGTATGTCTTAGTTGTTTTTGTATTTTCTTTTGAGCAATAGGGAAATAAAGTAGGTCCGACTAGGATTTCTGGGCAGAGGACTTCATTTATTTTTAACCATCTTAATGCGCACCCTTTATGACCTTCATTTATATAGGGTAGGGCTTTTATATAGGGTAGGGCTTGGCATCACAGAGTTAGGAAAAGATTACCTGTTTTCTGAGAGAATAAAACGTTTAAAAATCATGCATCCATGTCAATCTCCTGGTTATGGCTTAACGCAATAGATACACACTGCACCTCATTTTTTACTCCCCAAAAGTCAATTATCACCAGCCAGTGGCTAGTGGCAAGTGCATATTTTGCACCGTGCTTGTAGGGATCAGCTGTGTTCTTACCCGGTTTAAAATCAATTGGTCCCTTTTCCTTCTGGTTGTTATCCTCTGTGAACCATTGTCGTTTTTCGACCCCTATCCATTCCACTTGTATAGCCATGTAAGGTAGATGGGGAAATAGAACTACAACATCTATAAGGCCTTTTTAACACAGGTCTTGCCGCAGCATGGTCCCGTTTTGTGGGAAATGTGTTGTTCAATGAGGAACATCTGGTGGATCTTCTTAAAGGGGCAGTTCACTCAAAAATGTTATTGTTTCAAAAGATGGGCCATAATCCAAAATAAAAAATATTTTAAAAGAAATTTCATATGTAAAATTTTGGGGAAATGAGGCTCAACGTTTTGAAATGGGGGCATCCATATTGTGAAATGAAGCAGCCTCCTCTGTTCATGTTAAGCTTTGCTCTCATGGCAGTAATCGAGGAAAAGCCCTTTTACTGGGAGCTTTTGCTTACTGCTGCCAGAGAGCAGAGCTTAACATGAAGAGAGGTCGTCGTCTGAGTAATTTCCTTGACTTTCTTTTTATGTTTCCTGTGCTCCCCAGGCCCAAGGAGCACAGAAAACCTCAAATGAAAGGCACAGCAATTACAAATACTTCACTGGCCACCAGCGGAGTCTTCATAATTGCTGTGACTTTCTTTTCAAGTTTCCCGAGCATTGTATTTATAATTGCCCGGACTTTCGCTTCGTCTCCTGGGCTTCTCCGGCCCAGGGGAGCCCGGGAAACCAGGCAGGAAATAAAATGAAGCAAGGACAGGACAGGGCAGGAAGGAGCCTGACCACATTCTCTGCTCTCTGGCTGTAATGAGCAGAATCTCCCAGTAGGGGGATTTTGCTTCATTATTTCCACGAGAGCAAAGCTTAAAGAAGCACAGGAGGCTCATTCATTTTTGAAAATGGATGCCTCCTAGTGCTTGACATTTTTGACTTTGAGCCTCATTTTCTGAAAAGTTTACATAGGAATTTTCTTTAAAAATATTTTGTACATATATATTTTTTTATTCTGGCCCATCCTTTGAGACAATAACATTTAGGAGTGAACTTCCCCTTTAGCAAGGCAAAGTAATATTGTTTTAGCAATTTTGGGGGACATAAGATCATGCAGGTAATAGGAGGTTTTGGACATAGCAATGAATAAACAAATCGCTTTGAAGGTACGGTTTGTAAATCTCTCTAGGAGTGGTAGATGGGCAGTACTTTCGAGGAAGGAAGTGAGTGCAGTCACATTGCCTTACATGTTGAGTTTCAGTTCAAGCTTAACCAGGCTCTTCTATGCAACAAGCAGAAGATAAGTAGCTCCCGGCTTCCCTTCATTTTTAACCCTGAATGTTATTATGGTAGTGTGGGAATCGGCAGCACTCCTAAGTAGATTGTAAAAAAGGTGATGTAGTCTGTTTTGTATACGTTCAAAGAGCTCCAACAACTTTCTTCAATTATTGTCCTTTAATTTGTTCTTGCTTTTAGAATGACAGATTCCAAAGTTTGTGAAAATGGCAGTTCAAACAGTTCTTCTGTGACAACTGAGCGTGGTGTTGCTGCGATCAAGGAAAAGTAAGTGTAACCTCTCTATGTGGATCACTATGGATGCATTGTGTTTTCATCTAATGTGTTTAACATGTTTCCGCCTACTTGAGTCTGACAGAAGGATGGTCTAAACCCAGGGTTTCCAACCCGTTAATCGGGAGCCACTAGTAGCTTGCCTCATACTTCCCAGTAGCTCGCTCAGCTGTGCTGCCTTTGCTGGTCCCTAAGCCAGGTCAGGGAGCGGAGGAGCTGCTTGACTCCAGCTCGGGGTTGAGCCATTGCTGCTGCCACTCTGCAAAACAGTAATTCTGTGTGCCTTGTGTATTTCCAAGTCTCTGAAAAGAGAAATAAATGAATTTGGGCATATAACTGGTTGTTACTTTGTGCCCTGGTTTTTGCGAATCCCGCTGGAAGCAGAGCACATATCAGTGGCATACACTGAAAAGCTCAGAGTGCAGATTGTGCTATGGCGAATCTTTCAGAAACTCCTGTTTATTCAGTAAACATTGAGTAATCAAAGGGGCTTTCAGGTGAGGATATACAGGCAATGTTTTAATTATTTTTATACTGACCGCAGCCTAACATTACAGACTCAGCAGCACAAGAGAACATCCACAGTAAAGACCTGTGTATGTTTCAGAACTTTTACAATTATGGGATGGGTGCATTTGTTTTGTTTTTAATTTTTTTTGCCTCTGGAGAAGAAAATGACAAGTGGAAAAAAAATATTGTTATTTGCTTCTTGTATTTTTGGATTCACTGCTAAAGAGTTGTTGGTATGACCGTCCCCAAGTATATAAGGAAGTGTGAGATCAACTACTTCATGTGCCCAAGATCACACATTCATCATGTTTGAAAGCCCTACTAATAGCTTTCACCTGTAGCTTCGTGCTCTGTGGCATGTATGCAATGGCAGCATAGGTTTTTCAATAGCTTTTCAAGAAGGAATTTACAAAGCTAGTTTATAAATGAAGAGCTTGTGTTGGGGGGAAAATGCTTGAATGAGGGACTAAAAGCTGAGTAAGAGCATGTATTTGTTTTGCATTGGCAAATATATGCCAAAAAGCTCCATCTTAATTTGAGAGCTACTTATCGATTCCTGTTTTTTTCTTTGCATTATGGAGCTTGTCGCCCAGTATTTTTAATGGAAAAAGCTAATTTTCCAGAATGTAAAAAAATGAATTAATGAGCATCTCCCAAATTACACGACTTGTCAGGCTGCATTTTGTCTACTAATGACGAGCATTGAAAAAGCCAACACTTGGCTTTTGTATAGACATGGTCTCTGTATTTTTCAGGAATTGCCATAATATTACCACCTGGCAATAAGAAGGCAATAGTTGAAAATGATGCTAGTACCTGGTCATATAATGAAAGTGTCTTAAAAGTGCGTATTTACTGCCTATACAAGAGCCACAACTTTTAGGTTTTCAAATGATTGTTGGAACAAGAATTAAGTGCAAGGGACAGCTGCAAGAACACCCATACTGTTTACACATCAAGTGGCTGATGGTACACTTGGTTAAGCCAGTTTTATTACATGAAGGGCTGGTTTATAGCTGTAATTATGTCATTGCCATTCGGAATGATGATCAGAAAGCACATAACTAGGCTTTGATATCCCAGGGGCATGGGCCTTGGGCAGGGAGGGCAAAATAGTCGGTGGGAATGGCCATAGGGACTACCATGGCCATGGTTTTGTTAACATTCAAGCAATACCCACAATATGTGTTTTCGTCCTTGTATCTCAACTTTCTCTCCTTTCTGTGATTCCACTGACAATAGTTTTGGCTTATAGACAGCACTTTTAGTGCCACCTCGAAGCCAAAACAAAAAATGACCAAATGTTTTAGCACGTCCATAATCCGCCATGTCAGCTCTACAGTGCCTTGCCAAAATACCTTTTTAACACACTTCAAAAGGATTGAAGAACAAAATATATGTATGTAACCTTCAACTTCCCAAGTACCTACTGTATCCGTATAATGTAAGTTGTAAGCTTGTGGTTTATGTAGTTTGAAATTAATTGCAGTATTGCAATGCCACAGTGAATGCATACATTAGTTTATTCCGGATTAGAAATGAAATAAAATTCCAATAAAATCAATCTTGGTACAAATCACCATCGCCGTCCCAGTAGCTCTTGCACATTGTCTCTGAACTGAAAGTAGCTCCTGATAAGGAGAAGGTTGGAGACCCCCTTCTGGTCTAGACTAGCCTGACTCATTACAGTGTTTCCCTCCTGCTCGGCATGACTCGGGACAACATGACTGATGGCATTATTTTAGCAACACCAGTTTTGGTAGCCCCTTTAGAAAGAGAGGTAGCAGGACATAAGTGTTTGCTTGGCCTTCTGGAGTTTCATACAGATGATGTAGGACATAGGTCAGCCAGCCGCATATTGGGAAAGAACTTCCTGCATAATGTTCCTGAGATCTTGAGCTTTTTCCTGTAAGGCAATACCCATACTGTAGGGCACTGACAAGCGCTTACCCTATTTGAGGGGAAGCTAGAGCCCACTCCTTGTTGGCATTTTGAAGGGTACCTAAACCATCTCAGACTTCCATCGGGTTGCATGGCTCTGATATAGCCTGTAAGGCTGGGTGTCAAACTCAATTGATTAGGTGCCTGCTTCAGATTCAAATGCATCTCTTGCAGTCCTGCACTCTCAGGAAAGAATAACAAGTTTTGGCTGGGTTAGAAATCAGGCCTTTTATTCTCAACAAGGGAAAGGATCCTTGTAGTTTGCAGGTAGGGTTCTAAGATCAAGGAAACCAAAGTGTTCTGTAAAACATTTATTTTCAATGATAGCTTTTTGAATGTATGGGGAAAGTGATAATGACACTAACATGTAACCCAGAATAATTCCTTTACAAAGAAGTAGTGAGTAAATCCCCAAGTTGATGGATCCATTTGATACAGACGTCGATAAGATCTAGATCAGTGATTCGTGAGCGAGGAGGGGGGGGGTTGTCTGAAATATTAATACTAGAGTTGTGTGTAGACTTTTTTTTAATATCAGTCTAAGCATAGAGTGGGGGGTTGCAAAAAGAACCAAGTCACATTATCGGAGGCATAATTAGTCCATTCTCGTGTGCTCAATATGGGAGTCAAGAACAGAGGGCGCCAATTCAAATTAATCTGAATTGAATGAAAGCCCCCATCAATGATCACCAGCAAGTACAAATTATACAGCAAAGCTAAACTTAAGATAGCCTGTGGAATCTTTTTCCAAAAGAATTGTGAGGGAGCCTCAAAAATGCACAATTTCCACATTTGATTTAACCATTCGTGGAGAATAAATAAGTGAGTGGTCCCAGGATGCCTTAATCTGATATAACAAAAACGTATTTTAATTGTCTGCTAATGAGTGGAATCCATGGTTGCTTAGTCCTGTAATCAAAACTATCCGAAACGAAGCATTTCTGAAATAGAGATACATAATAAAGAATCTACACTTTCATGGAGTGTATAAATCAACACTGCATCCTCTTCTGTCCATTGATGGACAACAGTGGCTTTGTCTTCTATGGCTTCTCTTGTCATCTTGCGACCATGTGATCATACTACATGAGGTGAGACCTGAGGGGCGTTCACCTGGACCCCATTTGTCTGTTGGAATGCTCAAGAATTTTGCTACTGCCTCAAATGTGGAAAATTTGATGTTTCAAGGATATCCAGTGAAAAGATAATCTTAAAAGGGAACTTACTGCAGTACTGGATCTGTCTTTGTTGAAGTAAGAGGTAGCAGGTTTCATTTGGCAACACTTTTTAAAATGATTGTAGGGGCCAGATCTTGATAATTATGTAGCTGAGCGATCGACTCAAAATTCTGTGGTGTTTCATTTATCACAAAATCTTCACTTTGGCTTGAACTAAGTGCACACTGGACATAACATCTGTAGAGCTGCCTTTTCTTTGGTGACTGTGTGAGAAAAACTCGTTCTGACCAGGATAAGGTCTGACGTATAATCAGCACCCAGGATTTCCTGACCAACGCTCACCCATTCCTCAATGTCTTAGTGATGTCATTTGTGATACCTCTGATTCGAACATAGTTTTTTCATGCACAATTTCCATACACCTGCAGCTTTGCTTGCAGTGGCTGTGTGATGATCTTCCAATGCCTGTACCCGTTGCACACATTGAGAATGGTTGTATACTTTATCACAGAAGGGAGACTTCAGTTTGCAAACCCATTTCCCGATCCCCTGAATGGTTTGTTTACGTTACAAATTGATTTGTCTACATCTTGTTAGATAAGGTGGTGTCCTCCCCCAAGTCGTTGTGCCAAGTCTTGGAGCATTTAAGCTATGTCAAGTTTGGTAGCGGCCTTCTCAAAGAGCACTCCTGCTTCTCCTACTTCAGAGTTTCCAGCATCAACCATATCATGCAGGGGAATGGCAACCTTCTTTGAAAGAATCACTGTGAGTTTGTAACATGTCTTTGAAGCAGATCTGGTGTTCCTGTCATTTGATTTTGGTTGCCTCCCTGTGATTGCATAATTTGTTGCTTGATGATCAATTCCAGAGTGTAAACTGTTTAAACCTGTTCCACCACCCTGCAGCCCGAAACCTGCCCGACACTTCTGGGGTCACTCAACCAATTCACTGCTCCTGAAGTGCCCAGGTGTTCTGCAACATTGTGGGATTCAAAGAAGTCCTCTTTCATTTTTGTCAGTCCTGTCCAACTGGTGGGTCGTCCAACTGGCGGTTGGCCAAAACTGTAATTCCTGCAAAAAAATGCAACCCTTGCTAGCCTAATCCAAACCTGACACCAAAAATTACTACTGCATCTGTGATCCCCGAAACGCCTACAAAAATACCAAAGGCATGAGTAGATGTCCCTTATTACCCCTTCTTATCTGTGATTAGTATTTTTTTGAGTCAGTTTGGGGCTAAGCTTGCATTCTCCTTTTACGCTGCAGTTCTCAGAAGGGTTCAGTTGGCATAACGTCCTATTCCTACAGCTTCCCTTAATTGACTGTGGGCGTTTATGTTCTAGTCTCGGTTTCTTCCTGATGGACCCCTTAGAATAGGGAGTTGCAAAATCCTTTTCCGGGAACCCCTTTTTCTAGAAAAGTATCATTATCTAAACAACTAACCTGCTGGATTTGGCTAAACCTTCCTTGGGGAAGGGTGGACTCTATGACTGCAGGGGGGGGGGGTTGTAGCCCGTTATTTTGTTTATATATGTAGTTACTGTTTTGCTGTGGGAGTTCTAGTGTTGATTTTATTTAATACATGTGTTTTCTTAAATAGTATTTTTGTGAACGGCCATTGTGTAAAAACCTCAAATTATCTCCACCAAATTCTCTTTGAATTGATTAACAATAATGTGTGGGTTTTAATTTGAGCTTGATGAAGAAATGTGAAATTGCTTTTGTTCCAAGTAGCCTGTCCTGGGAGTACATTTTTGAAAATTGGAGAAGAGCAAAACACATCTGAGACTCCAAGATTGGTGTGAGACCAGTGACATTGTTACATTATATGAATCCCTGCCAAATGTTTTACATGACCACAAAAACTAGGTGCAAGAAGCCTATAGTTAACCCAATCTCCATCCTACTTTATGGGGAATTTGGTGTTGCGATGTCAATTGAACTTGATTAAGACTTGTCAAGTCTTGAGCATTCGCATGCAGGGTTTTGAAGTTGATCCAAGGTGTACATTTTGTAAGCAGCACATTGACAATTTGAGTCATGTGATTTTTGACGTTCCCTATTTTTATGAATATATTAACTATGTTTTGGCGAATTTCTATCTTAATTTTGCTGCTGTTTTTATCAAATCTATGGTCGAGAATCATTTTGGTATACACTCTGAAGCTGCCCTGTGCATTAATGTTATGTTAATTGAATTTGTAGCGCAATCTTTCACCCAAGGACATCTTGGCATGAGGATTCCAAGGGCACAACCTGTCCCATAATATGCTAAAACAGAAAGGTTTTAAGTGCGCGTCTAAATGGAAGATGATTTACAATATCTCTGAACACAGGAATTAAACCATTCCACAGTTTGCCAGCTGCATAAGAAAAAGCCTGTCCACCCACTCGGGTGAGGCACATTTTCTGTTTTTTAAAAACTATTTTTTAAATTTTTTATTTAATGAGTTTTTTTCATTATCTCTCTTCATTCAAAATCGCCAAGATAGGAAAAACAGGAAATACAAGAAATTCAAGAACATTAGAATAATAAAATAAACTAAGAAGGTCCAAAAGCAACAAAACAAGACAAAACCATGAGTCCACTGGAAGTAATCCAAACTGATCTACAAGGTCTGTATCTACAGCCGGCTGAAGGGAAGGTAAGATAATAGTCAGATGATGTTGTAGGACACTGAGGTAGACCTGAACACTTCCTCCTACACATGCCTTCGAATCTTCCAAATCGTCATTAGTCTCATAGACGTAGTACAGACACATTTCTCAGGGTCAACTAGTTATATTCCCAATTATCTTTAACCAGAATTGGGTTACTCTAAAAATCAGCTTTTTATCAACTTCAGCATTAAATGGGCCCATCTCTCTTCAGGCGATAGTTGCGGGTTTGTAGCCGGCAACATTGCCGCAAATCTGTCTCTCATAAGTCAATGCAGTGCACTTCATGATGATATGGTGCAGTCATTCAATCTGATTGTGCTGCTACAAAAACAACATATGTCATTTTCTGCAAGTTGTTTCTTAAGGGCAAGGATTTCTTTTGTCGGTAGTGTGTTGAGTCTCATTCTTAAAAAAAGGTCTCTCGTTTGTTGGCTGGGGAAGAGAGCCAAGTATGCTGGAATCTGGTTTAAAGCTCTATTCTCTGTCAGTCCTCTTATTGCCAGTTTATAAATCTTTCTTCTGTAGTATCTCTATCCAATCAGATCTTTGTAGCTTTTGTTTAATTTCTTTCAGTCTCAGCATCAAAGTTTCCAATGTTGAGTCAAGAGCATCCATCTTGTAAAAACAGATTTCTTTCCACTTTTCTAAGTTCGATGCATGGGAGGCACGGTGTTCAGATCTTAGAATTTAAGCGGGGGGATTCGGTTCATCTAGTAAGGTTTTTCAGAAGAGATCCAAAGATTTCCATATCATTTATTTTATTGATTGTATTGCTACTTCAAAGCGTATTCTGCTTACTGGAAATGTTTTTGGTAGATGTAAGATTTTCCTCCAGAAAATCACTTCTAGGCAATCCCAAGCTTCCCAATGCAGGTTTAGGAGAGATTAGCTGCCGTATGTTAAAATAGCCACCACCTTTTGTCTATAAAATGTGATGAGTGGTTTTAACGAAAACTTTCCACATTTCTTGTGTAAAATTAGGCCTTGTCTAGCCAAAGATTCTGCTTTGGTTCTCAGATGTCCGTACCATTCCTTTTCCGCAATGCTTTGATTCAACCAGTTGCCTAAACATCTAGTGTCAATTACTTCATCCAGTTTCATTTTATGTAAATACAGGTTTAGGGCTCTATGCTTTTTCCAACATGTCGAACAAGGCACATGGCTTGGGTCTTTTGGGTGTTGATAGTAAGATCATTTCCCTTAGCATATTGCTTAAGAGCAACAAGACACCTCTGTAATCCCACTTGTGTTCGGTCTAGAAGAACAAGGTCATCCGCATATAGCAGATATGGCACCGGGGTCCCATTTAAGATAGGCGGATTTGTAGATGGTAAATTCTGAGAGGGCCCGAGGTCTGAGATGTAAAGGTTAAACGGGGTTGTTACCAAGGGGCAACCCTGTTTCAGCCCATTCCAAGTCTGTATCTCTTTTGACACAGCACCAACTTTTGAGAGTCTTACCCTTATGGTCGTATTTGAATATAGGGCTTTTATTGGCTCCATGATGTCTGTCGGGCAATTCCATAATATTAGTTTTTCCCACAATTTCTGCCGATTGACACTATCAAATGCCAACCTGAAGTCTATGAATACTGCATTTGTGCGTATGATCGACTTGATCACTTCTAGTTTAAATAAATTGCGGATAAGTAGGTTGATGTTTGTCCCTAATCCCTGGATAAAGCCAGCTTGTCTCGGGTCTCTTCTGTTTGTTGTTTTAGCCCAATCATGGGCTAAAAAAATCACCTTTTCTAAATATTGGTATCAAAGTTGCCGATCGCCAAGTTGCAGGGATGTGCTTGCACTTTCAGATCAAGTTAAATAGGCAAAAACATAAATAAGCCCAGGCCTCTGGGTTCGACTTATCAGTATTTGATTGGAAAGCCCATCTGGCCCGGGAGCTCTGAAGGGGTTGAGATGGGTAGATAAGTCTGTATAATCCCAGCTTAAATCACATAAATTGTTAGTCGTGGGTTCTGCCTCATTAATATTCTGTTTTCTTTCCAAATAGCTGGGTAAAATAGGCGCTCCAGGATGATTCTGTCACATTTGTTGTCAGGTCTATCTTTGTATTTTGCTTGTTCAACAATTTCCACATATCTCCTTGTGCGGCCTGCGAGCGCTGCTAGCATTTCCTCTGCATTGTTTTGCGCCTGAATCATTTTGGTGTTTACTAACACATTTTTGTATATTTGCTTGCAGTGTTTTCTTTGTTGCAGTCGCTGGTCCGTCGGTAAATTCTTAATTTTCCTAAGATCAATATGCAGTTGCTTTTTCTTAATAGCTAAGGTCTTGTTATACAGATGTTTATGTGATGGTCTTACATCTTACTGTATGTTTGTAAAGTAGTAGGAGCCATTCTTGCTCTACATTTTCAACATGTTAGAAGTCATGAAGGTCTGCTTCAGTTCACTTGTTTGAACGTCTTTAATACATTGCGTTGGTGTAAGTCAAGGTCATTGGTGGCTACAGTTGTGAGGATATTCGCAGATCATGGGTTCCCCACGTCATGACCAGCTTGTTGTGGTCGCTGGACTCGGTTGGAATAGTTTGTAGTGTGTGAATTCTGGTGCTCCATTTCTGGGACATAAATATATAGTCCAGAATTGCCTCTGAAATCCCTTTTTTCCTGGTCTGCTTGGCTGGCGAGTGTCCTTTTGGTTTGGCCATTCACTAGCACCAGATCTCGTCTTGACAGAATCGGTCCGGCGGTTTTAGAAAAGAGATGTATATTCAAATCTCCACAAACTATGATGGCTATGTTCTCAAAACGTAGATGTATATCGTCGATTATTGCCAGCACACAATTGATGAAAGAGCAGTCATTGATGGCCACAGGATTCCAATATAGATTAATAATGCCCATAATTTCACGGTGAACGTTAATGTTATTTTGCCTTCCATGAGGGCAATTGAAGCGCCTATATTCCACTATCGATGCCTGTATGAAGGGGTTTGGATTTTGCGATTCTATTATTTCCAAATTAACCCTGTGTCTTATAAGAGTGAGAAGACCTGCAGAAAGGAGACCTTTGGATCTGACTATTGCTGGATTCATAATGGTTACGTATCCTTCACAAATCGGTTGTTGACTAATCCAGGTTTCCTGGATATGATGTCATGTTTAGTCAGATCTTGGTTTTTCTCATCAAAAAGGTGAGAGTGCCCTCTCGTATTCCATGAACAGAAAGACCAAGGCACTAGATTGTGTGCCCCGATTGGTTATAATTTCATTTGTTTTTCATGTTGATGTTCTGTGTCCAAGGAGTATTGTGTTGCTTTTTTAGAGGTATCCTTTACCAATTCTACATTGCCTAGTCTTGTGAATGCGAGCAAACCAAGTTTAATTCTTAGTTTGTAAGGATCTACATCGTCCGTCGTAAGTCTTGGAAGTCACTTTTTTACTCGTATCTTTCTGTCCAACATTTCATTGTTTTACTCTATCCTGAATCATTTTATTTTTTGTTGTTGAGTCCGGTGTTTTCATCCTCTATGGCAGTGATATTTTAAAGCCCAGATGCCGGAACGCAGGTTGATAAATCTCATAGATTTCAGATGTACCTCTACCCAGGCCGTTTACAATTTGTGTAGGAATTCCACAATTCCAATGTCAGATGATCTTAGCGAGCGTGGACTGAGTGCAGCAGTCTTGGAACATTTACTCTGTTCATAATTACTCCATCGCTCTTCTTTGCTATGCTTTTGTATAATTATTGATTTAACTTTTTGAGAACGTCGCGGATCAATGAATGAGGGCAAACGCAATTGGAAGTCATTAGAGGATTGCTTTCTTTCTACAACTTTCTTTGTTGAAAGACACAGTCGAGCAAGTTGCCTCTTTTGCGCCACTGTCATGAAGTTCTGGTCTTGTGATGCTGTAAGTGGATCACAATACGATGCATCCGTCCTGTGAAGCATATCCACGTCTTCTGTTTCTAGGTGCACATCGGAGATTTGTTCACAAGTTAGCTCAGAAATGACAATGAATAAACAAACGTGTTGTTTCCGGTCTGGTTTGATTCTGTACGATGTCCGGATCGCTCTTAGTCAGTTGAGGCATCTTCGCCAGGCTTGCTTCGTTCCATTGACATCTCGTTTATTGGGTAAACTGAAAGGTTAAGGATGATGTTCTGTTGAATCTGTTTACCATTTGCAGCATTCCGGCATCTTGTGGCAAATTGAGTTGCAGGTGTTGGTTTAGAAGTCTGTTTAGATGTCGCTTCATTTGGTGGTCTCGTCATTTGATTCGGTAACTGCAAGTTCCTCAAAAAAGCACGAGATTTGTTTGCTTTATGTTTTGGCCTCGCGAGCTGATTTTTTTTTTTTTTCTTCTTGAGTGAACAATTTCTTCAGTGGTCTTGCTACTTTTGTTTTACTGGGTTGGTTGCGTAGTATCAAAAATAGGGTATGAACCCGGAGTCTGCAGTTTTTCTCCTTTTTGTGCAGCATTCCGGAAGGAATGTGTCGGGTTATTACAAGGATAGTCTGGAATATTTGGGTTAGAAGGAAGCATGTATTTAGAGTGAGAGTTGGCTCCTAAATCTTGGATCTGGCTACTGTTAGGATGATTATTTGGAGTAGCTTTTGTTGAAGCTACCCCAGTGTTTTGAGTTTTCTTACAACCCTGTTTCTTTTCTCAATCTGTCCGAGAGTATTCTTTCAATTTTCATCCTGGTGGTATCAAGGTGGTAGTTAAGCATGCTTTGTTCATATGATCGGGTCTAGCAATGTCAAAAAGACTGGATTGCCATTGCTTTGATTGTTCGGCTTCCACGTCCAAACGAGCTTGGATTTTATTAATAAACGCCTCATTATGAATTTGTTTGGTGTGTATGAGAGCTAGCAGCGTAGCATGGTCCTTCTTTGATTCGCTGCAGCTCTCCTACAATTTCGCCGTCGGAATCATAGAATGTTGCTTTTGTTGCATTGGGTGATTTCTGTCCCCATCATCCGCCCCCAAGATACGCCTTTTCTGTTGCTCCTTTATTGGTTTCATTTGAACTTAATCTTCTAGTTCGGAAGCCAGTGGAGGGCCCGCAGCACAGGACTGATTTCGTTGAGTCAGGGGGAATTGGTGGCCACTGTAGCTGCTAGATCATGGAGCAGTTTCAGGCGGTGAATGGAACCCATGGGTTGTGCCAAATAGAATGCGTTTCACCAGTCAATGGGACTGGTAATTGGCGATGCTACCACCAGAGGGTGTAGGTGATTGGGCAGAAAAAGGAGTACTTTCTGAAGCACTCTAAATGCCCAGTCTTGCACACGGCTCTCATTTGCGTTGTTATCGATAAAGAAGATGACAAAAGAATCCCTAAATTCCTGACCACCATCACAGGGATAGGAAGATCACCCAGAGTGGGGGGGGGGGCCAAAAGGAAAGTGTCCACATACCAGTAGTAGAAGAACCCACAACCAGGACTTCTGTCTTGTCCCCATTCCGCTTAAGCTAGTTCACTCATCCAGCTCCCCACAGGCCGACATACACTTGTGTAGTTCCAGGGGTGCAGCAGCCTGGTCACGATCTAGTCCAACAAGTGTCGTTGGCGTAGGAATAACAGCAAAAGACGTACGAGCGGATGAGACGGACCAGCTGCTGAATATCGATATTAAAGAGCATGGCAGAGCCCTGTGGAAAAGCCACAGGACAATGCGCAAGAGGATGACCAAAAAGGAGGTAGAGAAAGCAGCTGACTCCTGTCCGTTAGAAATGAAGCAAACCCATTCAGGACTGGCCCGGAGAGGCCTGCTGCGCCTAAGCGAGACAGCAGGTAGATCTAGCAGAATCAGGCACCCACTACAGCCCGGTCCACCAGCATGGTCAGGTCATCGACCACAGACACCAGGACACTCTGCCCCTTGCCCCGGCCGAAACTCGGGCTGAAAGGGGTCAAGGAGTTTAGAAGGTTCAAGAAAAGAAGAGCGAAGAGGGGCGATCAGGGACTCCAGCAGCTTCATAAAGAATGGAAGAAGAGAAATGGGACGGAATTTAACAAACACTGAAGCATCCAGGGACAGTTTCTTCAAAAGCGGGATCACAATCTCCTGCTTCAATTCCGTAGGGATAATGCCTGACTGACAGGACAAATTCACCGCCTCAGAAACCCAGATCATCATACTAGGCTGTGGTATTATGAGGCTGGAGACAAGGAGAGTTGCTGAAATAATATTTATTTCTTGTGTAACTTAGGATCAAAGGTCAATTAGCTGAAAGTTCAAGCGGTTTCCATCACCGTGGGGTCTTCTTCCCCAATGCTTTGCTGATGAAAGGGACGGTCTCCTAATGCTTGAGATCCGGATAGGCCCACCACTCTGGGCTGACTGAACTCTCCGTCTCGGCGTCCTGTGGATCTGACAGACAGCAGTTGTTAGAAACCGCGGGCTTTTGTGTTCCACCCAGGGTTCAAAGCCCCACCAATCAGCAGTGTTCATGCCTGACTCGTTTGTCATTGTTGGGGAAGCCGTTGGCCCGCCCCCTTAAGACTGGGATTCCCCACTGCCACTCCCGCCTGCTGTGTTGTCGGTGTCCAGTCAACTGGTCGACGACAAACTGGTCGACTGCAATTTGGTCGAATGCCAAATGGTCGAATTTTTGTTTTTTTTATATATATGTGTTTTGTGGGTTTTCGTGTGGGGAAAAAAAATAAAAAAGAAAAAAAAGGGGTTGGGGGGGGGGGGGACCCCCCCCAAAAAAACCAAAAAATGGGTATAAAAAAAAAAAAAGAAATTCGACCATTTGGCATTCGACCAAATGGTGTCGACCATTTGACTGGTAACCCCCTGTAGCATAGGGGGAAGCCCTACTGCGCTTTCGCCAGCACCGTTGATGTGCCGCCGGGACCTGAGCGCATATGCGCGGGTCCTGACGTCTGAGGCTCCACCCGACCTTGTTCGCGGGCTGTGCCGGCCGCGGACACTCTCCCGCTTTGGTTCCCCAGCTCCGCCCGATCTCCGCCGCGGGCTATGTCGGCCGAGGGCACTCTCCTGCCACTGCTCCCGCCCTTCTCCCAGCCCAGGCTGGCGACTCCGGGACGTCCGCCGCACTGGGTTGGGATTCCAACATGGTGAGTAACTACCCCATGCTGCAGCTTTCTGCTGTGGTGTTTTTGCTGGGCTCGTCTTTGTTTTGTTCCCCATGTCCGCCCGATCTATGAGAGATGACGGTCCCACCCCCCCGTCCGTTGCAGGTACTCCCTCACACAGGCATACCTGTTTTTAGGATGAACAGCGGAATAGAGTCTGAGGAGGGCCGCTGATTTAAGCAGACCTACTGCTTGCAGGACATCGTTGGTCAAGAATTCAGGGAACCGTCTCCAGCCACTGGTATCGGACAACCGCGTCATGAAAGGGAGAGGTAGCTGTGTCCTGCCTATTAATGGAGATTTTTCTAAATATCAGCTACCTTCGTGTAGAAGAAGTCTGAAAGAGAATCTCAGTGTGTTTGGGAAGGAGAAACAGTAGGGGAAAAATGGGTGGCAGAACAAAGCGAGTTGACCCCCGAGAAAAGTTCTTTAGATTGTTTTAGATCCCGCTCTACCTTTTGAGTGAAGAAGGCTTGTTTGGCTGTCAGAACAGAACATGTTATGCTTTGGTAAGCTGCCTAAAGGAGGCCTTTTCTACAGCACCATAAGCGCAGCGCCGTTTGCGCTCTGCCTGCCTAACTTTCAGGGGAGTGGCTTTGAGATTCAGAGAACCATGGCTCGGAAGGACCTTTCCGGGCCTGGACAAGTTTAAGCAGAGCTACCTGTTTAGCCATGTCAACTAGAATGCATGAGAGAGAAGACAAATCAATAGCTACTTCAGCCTTACACTTTTCCACAATCAAGGTAGACAGCTGCTGATGGCCAACTGTGTGCCAGTTACGTCTCCAGAGAGTAACAGGAGATGCTTTAGCAGGCATCAATGATCCTAAAATACCAAAGGTGATAAGATTGTGGTCAGAACACAACACCCGTTTCCCTATGACCGTGGAGAATACTAGCTGCAGTTGAGAAGATTAAATCCAATATAGCACCCAGACATGGGTTGGTTCACATACAAAATGATGTAATCCCAAGTCCAGCATAGCCTCCCACAATTGGGCTAATGCTGGAAGCAAAGGGACATTAAGCCTCATATTGAAATCACCTAAAACAATCAAGTTAACAAAATTTCACCTGAAGGGCAGCTACTAGTTCCAAAAAAGGATTCAGAAAAGATGAATGCGGACCAGGCGTGTGATATCACTGCAAATGCCAGGAAATGGAAGTTTAATACTGTGAGGAGTACTAAAAGAGCTTCCATTTTCAACTTGCGTTCCAAGGGGATCCAAGAGATTTGGAGGGCTGTTCTAAATAGAACTGCAAACCCTCCACCCCCTGGATGGGAAGAGATCTGATCCAAATGGACAATATAACAGTCTTGAAGTGCATGTGAGAAGGCAGGGGTAGATGTTTCCGTCAGCCAAGTCTCAGTCACAAAGACCACATCCCGGAGGGTTTCAGTCAGTAGATTGTAAGTAAATAGGGCATTGAACCCATAGACCTGGGTTCTTTAAGACAAGGTAGCAATACTTGGAGATGGATGGGGATGCAGAATTTACTCAAACATCAATAATAAAACCGACTCAGGAAGTTGGCAAAACTCAGTGCTGTTTTAATTTGCAAGTGTCTTGCAAGTGACTTCAATGCAGCACTCCAACTAAGTCAATGCCTAGTCTGGGATGCCCAGTGGAAGCCCTTATTTATATATTTTGATGTCAAAGTTCTTAAATTTGGATGATGAACCCTTATATAACGCCCCTCTCTATGGATCTCCCCGAACTCACTGAGCCAAGAAGTAGGTCTGTTTTGCAAATTAAAAGGTTTATTTGAAGAATTAAACAATATATATATATATATCACACTTTTATGGATAACATATTTGATAGCACACTTATGAATATAACAGGGATCAACAATGGGTAATATTACAATAGCACAATCTCTTTAATCTGGAAGGAGTCGGAAGAGGAAGGATAAGGTAGCAGAGAATACTTTTATGGTTCAAGGAAATGCAAGATGGGAAAGAATGCAGCACAGAAATAAAGTTGATATGAATAAACTCACAAGATAATGGGTCACTTTTTCCCCTGTGACTACCCACTCCCCCACTATGCAGTATGAAGAGATGGGAAGGAGGGTACACAAGTTTCAAGAATACAATCAAATGCAGTTCAATTCCAGTTCCCCTAGCAAGTTTAGAGAGAACAGGTATGATTTTAAAACGGGCAAAATACTTTTGAATGTAATTGCAATGGATGGGAAAATACACGGAAAATGCTTTTAATTCACTAAGGGATATTCAGGATAAGTGAGAGTTATTTTGGATTAGTTCAGGCCAACACTAGCAATGATTCGTGAGTGATTACCAAGTTGAAAACGAAATTCAGCAATTGAGAACAAGGAGCAGCTATTTTGACAGAAAATGAACTTGAGCTAAATTGCAATTCGCTGCACTTTTTCCGCGTGCGTAAATTGCCATTACAGAAAAACTATAAGGAATTGGAATGTCGTTTTAGGTTTGTTGGAAAGCTGAGGATCTTAGCTTTGCTTCTAGGACATCCGGTTCAAATGATAAGACGTTTTTGTGAAGGTAGATTTTCAGAAATAAAGTCAAGATTTCAGAAATGACCAGGCTCTTTTACAGATTTGAAATCACAGGGTGGACACAAAAAATTCTATAATGCAGTTATGGACAGGTTGAAATGGATGGGATAAGATTACTTTAAACTTGGAGATTGGTTCTGTACAGTTCTAGACTAGATACTCACTCCTAGTTTTGGAATGGAATGGAAATGGGCCTCATCACTGATCTTGTCAGGTTTGGACTTCACTCGCCACCGGACGGTCTCGGGCACTGGTCCTGCTCACAGCACGGCCTCTGGTCGGGGTCTGACGGGTCCTGGATACAGCACTACTCTCTCTGGGTCTGGATCTGGGTTCTAGCATAGGGTTTTTAGCTAGAACAGCAAAACAGCTCAGCCAGGCTGTTGGATTTCGAGATGCCCCTGGGAAGCTTTAGGGGTTAGAATCAGGTTGCAAAAGATCCTGAAGGCCTGTTGAAAAGAATTCAGCTTTTGGGATTGGGCCTTTGCTTCAGGTTCTAGAGCTTGGTTCTAGAGTCTGGTCTCTGGATCTATCTGAAGTCTGGGTATTGTCTGGATCTGGTCTGGCATAGTGCTGCACAGGAATCAGTTGAAGTGGACAAATTAGTGTGTCCCATCTGTCCTGAGCAGTCTTTTTGTGTGTTTTCAAAGTGGGTGGGAAGGCTGATTCTACATGCCCAACCCCCTAAGGATTTGATAGGTTCAAGAATGTTCTGGGTTCTGACTGGAGAAAAGGATCAGCGTGTCATCCAGTGTCATGAAGTGTCATGTTTATGGCTGAAACTGAAATCCCTCCCCTCTGCTTTTCCATAGAAAATCAATTTTCATAACAAACAGGTTTCCCAGAAACACAAGTTGTTGAGACTACATGTACTCATAGATTACTGTCATGAACTACAAAACACGTCCCTTTTGGACTTCCTGGTCCTTGTCACAACGGGGCTTGCACTCCATAATACTCCCAACATGGTCGTCCAGTGTGAAACCCCTTTCTCGCTCCACGCGCTGGACGTGACATATTCTATTAATAGACCGCGGCTCCGCACGTCTCAATGCTATTGCAAAGTAGCGATCCGACGTGTGTCCCGTAGCTCGCTGTATTATTCCCTTGTACCTGTCCATCTACCCGTTCCTTGTCCCTTCCTTTCCTCCTATTTCCTGGACTCGTGTGCTAGTTGCACCTTTCCTAGTTCCCCGGATTCCTGGACCCGCGTCCCGGAAAGTGAATGCACTCTGAAGTCGGAAGAGACTCGGGCAGCCTTGTTCAAAACCAGGTCCGTCCACAAGAAGGCAGCGACCAAGGACTCCAGCAAAGAGCGGACCAGGTGAGAAGGGGAGGGGACTCCTTGACAGTTTGAGACACCACCCAACTCGATAGCGACATGGAAGCCGCTGTTCAGGACCTGATGCGTGCCATGCAAGAACTATCAACCGAGGTCCAAAATCTAAAGGCGGAAAATGCTGCACTCAAACAATTGGTCCTATCCCGGGATTCGGCCACAAAAGAAAGCGTCTTGTTGGGCGTCATTGTTGACATATACGATGGGTCGGTAAAAACCCTTTGTGGATTCCTGGATTCATGTTTGGTCCACTTTACATTTAAGCCTTACTACTTTTCGACTCCCAGGGCTAAGGTGGGGTTCATAATTTCCTACCTTTCCGGGAATGCCTTAACCTGGGCTACACCCCTCGTTAACTCCGGCGATGCCCTCCTAGATGACTATGATGGTTTCATACAGGCCCTTTAAAAACCTGTTTGATCGCCCTGAGCGGGTCTTTAGTGGCCAGGAACGTCTGTTAGACTTTCAGCAGGCTTCCCAGGATATGCTCACTTATGTGACCCAATTCAAACAATTGGCCAAGGAAGCTGATTGGTCCTCTGAGGCGAGTTTCACCCTGTTCAAGAGAGGACTGAATGATGAGATTAAGGATGAGTTGGCCAGAGTGCCTCGACTAAACTCATTCCAAGCACTAATGGACCTTGCCATGCAAATCGACTTCCGTATCCAGGAAAGAAAGGCTGAAAAGAAGAAATCCAGGGGAAATCCTTCCAAGGTGTCCTTTAAGAGCCCCGTCAGAACGGACACAAACCCAGGCTCAGTCCCAGAACCAGAACCAAAACCCATGCAGATAGGAGCCTTCCGTGGACCCATATCCCCGCAAGAAAGGATGAGAAGGATTCATACGGGGTTGTGTATGTATTGTGCTTCGGACAAACATTTGGTTAGAGAATGTCCTCTAGCCTCCCCTCAGCATTCGGGAAATGCCAGCTCCCAATCCTAGATGGAGCAGATATTTGGGAGAGAGATGTTTGCTCCACATCAATTCCATCCCTGAACTCTCCTGGACAAAACAAATTGGGTCATACTACAGGCATTTCTATCACCCTCCAAGAGCAAGACCTATTCCATTTTGGCCTTGGTAGACTGCAGAGCTATGGGGATCTTCATTGATCATGATTGGGTTGCTAGTCACCAGATTCCGTACGAGACACGAAGTACCTTGCCGCCTGTGGAAGCCATCGACGGAAGACCCCTCACTTCAGGGCCCATAAGCCTGCAGACCAAAGAGATCCAGCTCTCAATAAATCGCCATCAAGAGCTGATTAGGTTCGACATCATTAAGTCAGCCCACTACCCCATGGTATTGGGTATGCCCTGGTTACAAAAACATAATCCGTATATTAACTGGACAGCAGGATCGCTATTCCTAGGCTCAGAGTTTTGTATGTCTCACTGCCTATTCCTGGAACCTTCATTAACACCACTAAGGGACCGCATAAAGACCAAGAAACACCACTCGTGGTTTCCAATATCTTATAAGTCCGTGAGGCCTACCAAGGTTACGCTGATGTGTTTTTGACTGCCATAGTCCTGGCCTTGCCCCCACACAGGCCTGAAGACTGCACAATAGAAACGGAACCCTCAGCAGTGATTCCCTTCGGCAGGATGTTCATCCTTTCTGAACCCGAGAAAAAGGCCCTCAAAGAATATCTGGATACCAACCTTGAAAATGGCACCATAAGACCTTCAAAATCTCCAGCAGGAGCTTTGTTATTCTTTGTTCCCAAAAAGGATACCCAGGAACTCAGACCCTGCCTCGATTATCGTGGCCTAAAGCAGTGCACCCTCAAAGACAGATACCCACAACCCTTGATTTCAGATATCCTGGAAGCCGTAAGAGGCGCAGTAATATTCACCAAGTTGGATCTGCGGGGTGCCTATCATTTGATCCGTATCCGGGAAGGAGACGAGGGGAAACCGCCTTTGGAACACCCTTTGCCCATTACGAATACCTGGTCATGCCCTTTGGACTAGTTCAAGGAAAAATCAATGGAATATAAGAGCCAAGGAAGGATATTTTTTCAAGGACAATGCACTGCTCATTCCTACACAGAAATTACAACAGAATATAATAAACCTCTGTCATGACACACTTCACTCCGGGCATCGTGACATCACCAATACCCTCCATCTTATACAGAGACAGTTCTGGTGGCCTAAGATGAAGACTGACATACAGCACTACATCCAAGCTTGCGTTGTCTGTGCTCAAAATAAGCATAACAAGAGACCGGCGGATCTTCTACTGCAACCTACACTGCCAACTAGTCCATGGGGAATTCATTGCTACAGACTTCATTGTGGAACTACCACCATCTCGAGGATACACTACTATCATGGTTACCATAGACTTGTTCACTCATATGGCTCATTTTACGCCCTTCAGTAAACTACCATCCTCCTCCGAACTAGCTGGAATTGTTCTGGAACACATATTCCGCCTGCATGGACTTCTTCCAAGATCATATCTGATAGAGGACCTCACAATTCCGGAAACATCTGTTGAATTCTGGGAATTCAACGTGCCCTCTCTTCAGGGTATCATCCCCCAAACCAACGGAGCCACATAACGTGCAAATCAGACCCTGGAACAGTATCTTCGATGTTTCGCCACCAAGGTCCAGGATGACTGGTCACTCCTGATACCCGTTGCTTAATTCGCCTACAACAACTCCGAACATTCAGCGCTCAAAACCAGTCCTTTTTATTGTAGTCCAGGGTTCCATCCATCGGTTTTGCCCTCTGTTTTTACTCATTCTACACCGGTACCTACTGTTGACTCCTGGATCGAAACCCCCGACAACATACACCAGGAGGCCAAGGAATACTTTGAGAAGGCCAGAACGCAGACCAAGACATATGCGGATGCCAAAAGAAGACCAGGCCCCTCTTATGCAGTCTGTGACCAAGTATGGTTGTCATCAAAATTACTACCCCCACATCTACGAACAAACAAATTGGCCCCCCGGTACTATGGTCCATTTCCCATCAAGGAAATTGTTAACCCCGTCTCATACCGGATCAAACTACCAGACTCCTGGAAGAAAATTCATCCAGTTTTTCATATCTCTTTATTGAAACCCTACATTCCATCCTCCCGGAAATCCTGCAGACCTCCTCCTCTGCTGGTCGACAACCAACTGGAATGAGGTATCCCGGATTAGCGATTCCAGGTATAAACGGGGCCAGCTTCAATACCTGGTTGAATGGAAAGGATAAAAGAAAAGGATTCAACCTAGGAATCCTCCCGCCCCTCTTTTTTCGTTTTATGTGTCGGGGTTTTGTGCCATGACTCAGTTCCTCCCCAGCACCTAAAATTAGCTGAATATAACTTCAAATTACCTAAAAATCTTTATTGAACCAGAGGTGTGCACCTATACTCAACCTTCTTGAATGGAAAGGATACCCTCCTAGTGAAAGAACCTGGGAACCTATTTCTAATATCAAGGCCCCTCGGTTGCTCAGAAGATTTCACCTCATACACCCGGGCAAACCTGGAGGAAAGGGTCTTCGGAGGAGGCATGCTGTCATGAACTACAGAACACGTCCCTTTTGGACTTCCTGGTCCTTGTCACAACGGGGCTTGCACTCCATAATACTCCCAACATGGTCGTCCAGCGTGAAACCCCTTTCTCGCTCCACACGCTGAACGTAACTTATTCTGTTAATAGACCACGACTTCCACAGCTCTGTGCGTCTCAATGCTATTGCAAAGTAGCGATCCGATGTGTGTCCCGTAGCTTGCGGTATTATTCCCTTGTACATGTCCATCTACCCGTTCCTTGTCCCTTCCTTTCCTCCTATTTCCTGGACTCGTGTGCTAGTTGCACCTTTCCTAGTTTCCAGGATTCCTGGACCTGCGTTCTCGGAAAGTGAACGCACTCTGGAGTCGAAGAGACTCGGGCAGCCTTGTTCAAAACCAGGTCCGTCCGCAAGAAGGCAGCGACTAAGGAATCCAGCAAAGAACTGATCCAGGTGAGAAGGGGGGGGAACTCCTTGACAATTACTTGGTACATTCTGTTCCAACTCGGATTTTCCTAAGAGCGTAGTTCAGAAATGACAACTTATTTTTGTTTTTGGTGAATTTGCCAAAATTTGTTCCGCACCAAATTTTACCCAGACATACACACCCTCTCTGAGCATGTTACTGTAAGTTCTTATGTTTCTAGCATAAACACTGCATCTACAATATTAATAAATCCCGGGGTTTGGCCTCAGAACATCACACAGCGTCCAGCTAGTCATGAACTTTGAGTGAATTTGTCATTTTAAGAACCTCCAAGTTTGCCATTTCTGTCTGCTTGGTACACTTTGTAAATTGCAGTTTTATAAAACATATATTTGCTCTCAATTGAATTCACATCTAGGTCTGATCTGCCCCTAGAAGCTTGGTGAGTCAGATGGTCACATGGCCTGTTTCCCCCAGAGCAGTTGTTGTGGACAGTTACACCCAAATCAGCATATTCTATTCAGTTGAAAGGCTATTGTCTCTTTCCTCTTGCCCTCAGAGGGATCTCCTCCCTTTTGATTAACATGACCATGCAATATCCTGCCTTCTGGTGTGGAGTCCCCAGGTGTGAAGGATTCTCATGAAAAGCAAGCCTTTTGAAGTCTGAACTGCATCAGGTTACTTCCTGATCAATTGCAACCTAGTTCCTTATGGAAAAAAATACATGTATACAGTTACAATAAGCAATAGATCTTTAATCAAGTCTTTTTCAACATGAAACCACTGTGTAGCACTCTATCTGGCATTTTGATGGAATTCTCTTATTTGGCAAAGTTTGGGTTCAATTGTTTAACCTTACAAAAGTGGCTGTTTTAAAATGCTGGCTTTCTGGTAGAGGTGAGTAACGGTATTGCACCCATTTTTGACAGCTCTCTTCCCATCAATATTTTTACAAAGGGATTTTACCCTGATAACATATGATTCTTGCTGACATGGTATTGATGTGGATTCTTGCAGTAAAGTAATGTGGAACACCCAACAAGGAGGTTGGATCTTTTTAGGTGGTTTTGTGAGCCATGATTTTAGCAATTTTTGATACCAAATAAAAACTGATTTTTTGAACAGATCTGTATTCCTTTGCAATCAGCATTGCTTTTTCCAAGTGGTTTCAGGCTACTGTGTGGGTAGCCCAATGGTGGTTTTAGGCAGTGATCTCCTGTGCTCACTAAGATGGGCAAAAGTGGATGGCAGCTTATTTTTCATGTTTTCACAGCGCACTTCTGATGATTTCTGGCGAGCAACCTGCTTTCCAGTGGCAATTCTGATGTTTCTGCTGCCAGCAAGGCACAGTGATGTTGTAGGGCTTGGATGAGTGGGTTAAAACATCCCACAAGCCCCCCTCTTGCAATGGCGTTGTCAATCATTGGAACTCGCAAGACTGGGATGTCAGCCTCATCTTCTTCTGATTCCAAAACGGCAAAGTTCAGCATCTTTTCCTCCATCAGGGGTGGATAGATCGGTTCTCCTCGCCAGTCCTGATGAGAGTATTGAGCAATACCCCGGCCCCTCGGATCTTTGCTCCCGGTCCCCGGGTCGTCCTCCTTGGTCAGTCTCTTGGTTTATCTTTCCTAGGATGACAAAGCAAAGCGGCAGAAACATATTTGTAGACATTTCCCCACCACTATTAATGTAGTGGGGCAAGCATGTACATTTTATAAATCAGGAGACATTTGCATTCTTATCATGGTATTTTATAGATTATGTCTGGGATATTTTAGGGTTTGAAATGTATTAATCTGGAGCGGCCCCCTCTGGGGTTCCAGAGGACTGCTCCAGTTGCTGCAGAGTGTGCCTGGGATGGCAACACTTTAGCTGATTAATATGGACCTACTTGTCTTCCCCCTCTGCCAAACTGCCTTTGGGGATGCGGACCTTGTAGGCGACTGGTGCAATCTCGTCTACAATTTCAAAAGGTCCCTTCCAGGTAGGCAGACATTTCCGGTGTTTGGCCTGGTTCTTTTGGAAATTGTATAGATAGACCCGTCTCCTACATTGTATTCTTTCCTAGTAGTCTTCAAGTCATAGTGGGTCTTCATGCTATCGGCTGATCTTTCTAAATTTCGCGGAGCATAGACAAAAGCATGTTGAAGGTGTTTTCTTAAATTTTCAACATACTCATGAGTTGTGGAGGCATAGATCAATGTCTGCTCTTGGGTCCTGTAAAGCGGATGCTGGGGAAGCACCATCCTGCGTCCAGTCATCGACTCAAATGGTGACATTTTAATTGCAGGTGAAGGGGTAGATCTGATGGCCATTAGGACAAGAGGTAATCTGATATCCCAACTTGGCCCAGAATCTGCCACAAACTTTTTTTAAGATGCTCACAATGGTTTTGTTGTAACGTTCTACTGCACCAGAAGAGGCTGGCCGGTAAGCAATGTGATGCTTCCTTTTAACCCCAAGTATCTCCCACATCTTTGTCTTTACTTCGCTGGTGAAATGGCTACCTCTGTCTGACTCAATCCTCTGGGGCAGTCCAAAACGCGAAAAGATGTGGTTGATCATCAGGGCAGCTGCTGTATCTGCCTTGCAGTGTGGGGCCAGGAGACATTCCACGCATTTAGTAAACCAGCATGTCACCATCAACATGTACTTGTTCCCCCTAGAGGAGCGAATCACGGGCCCGATATAGTCGACTTGCAAATCTGACCATGGCAGTGTCATCCCCATCTTTTGGAGAGGCGCACAGTGTGTAAGGGATGTTGGCTGAAATTGTGCACACACAAGACACCCCTTCAAGTATTGGTCGAGGTCCTGCCCCATGTGTGGCCAGTATGCAACCTCTTTTAAGATTTCAGGCGTTGTATGAAACCCCCTATGACCAGCTGTGGCCGCATCATGGGCGTGACTTAACATCAGGCTTCGGAATGAGGTAGGAACCACCCATTGATCATGGCCAGCTAGGGATTTCCTCACCAACAAACCGTCTTGGATTGGGAACATTTTTGGACATTTCATCAACACCCCGATGTCCTCTTTCCCAATGTAATTGGTAATCGTCAGGGGAAAGTTCTCAGGGTCCTCAATGTGTTGGTAAAACTTAAAACAATTATCGGATCCCCCTTCTGAGCAGTAATCAAATCAGCATCTGGGGTCTCCTTACTCCATTGCGCAGTTAAAAGATCATTGTGAGCCTTTGTCTGGTACCTAGTGATAGCAGTGACCTGGATTTCCCCCAACAGGGACTCGATCTCTATTAGATCCCCTTGGCTGGCCCCGGTTTTGGCAAGCTGATCAGCTAAGTAATTTCCAGTTTTGTCTGGTCCCTCTACTTTGGAATGACCCTTGATCTTTTTCTAGTAGAGGGTCATCCCATTCGTGGTGACTAGATCATCAATATTGAACCCATGTTTCAAGGGTTTGTTATTAGCACATAACATGCCTCTGGTTTGCCAATTAACCAGGTGCTCCACGAACCCGTTCTGTACATAATCTGAATCTGTGATTATGACCAGTTCGTGGAGTTGATGTTGGACAGTAGTGAGGATGGCTTGATGCACAGTCATCAACTCTGCCACTTGACTACTTCGGGGACCAATCTTGTACCCAGCAGAGGGTTCTGGGGACTCCTTCACCCATGCATTCCCTATGCCGGCCACAAGTTCTTTTTCCCCGTTGTTGTCAACATGGTAAGAGCATCCATCCACATAGACATTGCGCATTTCCTCACACTTGTCTTCTTCAAAGGCTTTGTGTGGGGAATTAAGGTATGCCTTCATGTTGTCCTTTATTTTTAGACTTTCGTCCTCGAGACAGTTTTCTCTGGCACAATCATGCAAGTCAGCCAGACCTTGCGCGAGGGGACTCTTCTTGCTTTGGCCATATCTGACCTCTACAGGAAAGCCTTGCATTGACGAAATCCAGGGAGTAATTCGGGAATTACTCACATTTCCGGCCCGGATTCTATCACTTTGGAGATATTGCAGAGGCTGGTGTGGAGTCGCCACTATGATGTGTTCCCCCTGGATAAACGGGCGGTAATTCTTCAATGCCCACACCGTTGCCAGGAGGGCCTTCTCACAGTCGTTGAATGTTTCCTCCACAGAGGATAAAGTTTTACTCGCATAGGAGATTACTTTATTGACCTTGTCATGCTTTTGGTATAATACTGCAGTCAAGCATGTATTAGAGAATCCTGTCTCCAAGAAAAACTCCTTGTTTCTGACAGGGTAAGCTAGCCAAGGTGCTTGTGAGGGGCTTCTTTTTTGAGCTGTCTTACTGCCTTGGATTGTTCTGGACCCCATTCCCACTTGACCCCCCCTTCAAAAGATGAATCGGGGGGGGGGGGTCTGGTGATCTCTGCTTAGCCCTCAATGAACTTTCTGCTGTAATTAGTCAGTCCAAGGAGGCTCCTTAGTTCCCGCAGAGTTGGGGGGGTCTTTCAGTTTCTGAAGTGCTTCCACTTTCTTTTCCTGGGGACAGAGACCCTGAGGAGTAATCTCATGCCCCAGGAAATTAAAACAGGTTCTACACCACTGTGCTTTCTGAAAGGAAAGTTTTGCTCCTGCGGCTCTCAACTGGGTCAGAACATAACGGATCTCTGCTATGTGTTCCTTCACAGTTGAACTTTTGATGCGGACATCATCTACGTAAGTCAGGTTAACCCACTCACCCAGGTCGGGCATGGCCTTATGTAGGAAAATGTTGAACTCATTACCGGAGTTGAGGTATCCGAACGGAGTCCAGGGTCCACATGTTCTGCTGGCCCCCAGAGGTAAAAGCCAGCTTGTATTGGTCCTCCCTACTGACAGGCACAGTCCAGTATCCGTTGGTCAGGTCTATTGCAGTGAATGCCTGTGACCCCTGGATCTGGGCCAGCCCTTGGTCAATGTAGGGAAGAGGCCATCGGGAAGTATGGACCAGTTTGTTGAGCTCCCTATGGTCGGTGCAGAGTCTCCACTGGCCGTTTGGCTTCAATATCCCTAGCACCGGATTATTGAAGGTGCTGTGGACTGGACGGATTATCTCACGGGACTCCAGGTTCTTAATTATTTCAGTAAGGGACTCCATTGATGCGAGAGGCAAGCGATATTGCTTCACAAACACTCGAGCCATGCCAGGGTCCGTGGGAATAATTGTTGTGTGGATGTCGGTGCGACCACAGTCATGAGTCCACCGCAAAGAGAGCTTGAAAATCCAAAAAGACTTGTTTCAACTTTTGCTTCTGCTCCAGAGTCACACAGACATCAGCTAGGTTGACTCTCTACAACCATCTGCCTGAAGCCTGGAAAGACTTCTGGTTTCGCTATCTCAGCGGCCTCCTCCAGCTGGGTGGAGAAGTCCCTGGTCAGAGTGCTGATTTGGACTGGTGGCTTCAGGTGGGAAAGGCAGCGCTCATGGACCTGAAAAATCACCTCATCCCTCCCGAAGTCACATCTTCCTTACCATTAGGGCAGGAAGTGTACACCAGGAAGTCCCCCCCACCCCCCATGCCGGGTAAAGATCCTGTCTGGTGTTGTATTGTCACCACTGTCACTGTCAAAACAGTCCTTGGGGATTGCTCCTAACAGTTAATTTCCTAAATCAATGGAAAAATGTCGGTCATCAACCGCCATTCCAATAATGGTGCCTGCAGCTAGAGTAATACTCTTTAAGTCGCGTTTTTCCACCTCTATTGGAATGGTGTCATGTTGTATATTGACTAATGGTGTTGGGTTTACCCCCAACCCTTGCTGTTGGAGAGGAGCATTTAGATGAATATAAGCATCAGGGTTTTTCAATTTTTGTCCTCTTTTAACTTTCACTTACAGGGAGAATTGTCGGGTCCTTTCTGGGATGGTGACTTCCTCTCCAATCTGAATTTCAACTGCATAAGGTAGCAATTGAGCTGACCTAAATGCTTTTTCTGGATCCTCAAAGCCCATGGGATTATCCGCTAATCAGGACCAAACTTTGAAGTTTATTAGGTCCAAACTAATGGCAAAGCGATTGAGAATGTCACTGCCTAAATAAAAGGCGGCAGTGACGTCTCACACGAACCAACAATTATGGACCATGCTCTTGTTGCCAATAGAAATGTTGAGCATACACCTGCTTGACAGGAGATTTTTGAGTTGGTTGCTTCCAGATCCATTTCCCATTTGTCTATCTGTTTGAATGTGGGAATGGCTGGATCATTTGGGAGTTGGCGGAACATGGCTTCGCTGATTAAGCTCTTACCGTTGTTCACACACACTCTGGCGAGAACAGAGTCCTTTCCTTCATTTAACTGTACGGGGATGAACAACTGCTCTCCAATTTGCTGGATATCAGCCAGGCTCTGAGCTGATTTCACTTCTTTCTGGACTATAGGAGTGGGAGTGGCTGATTGTGGATTGGCAAAGAATTTCAGTGTATTTCCTTCCAGTGTGGAATACCACCTTAAACTGGATGGATGGTTGATTTTCAGAAATAGAGAGGACCCCCCCATCACCAGTCTGTTGTCCTACTGCTTTACTGTCACGTCTGGAATTTGGTTGTTCTGGAAGTGAAATTCTGCTTGGCAGATTTTTGTTCAACCATGTGGCATGTGCCGTTTAAACTAACATGGTTGACACTCTGTTTTAATTTTATTGGTCGGCTAGTCTGGGTCCAGAGGACCTTGTTTACACAATCTATGAGGGGTGACAATCTATGCAGGATGTCATTCCCTAGAAAACAAGGTGTGCCCTCTGGAGTCACAGCTATGACCGGGTGCTTCACCTTGTGTCGCCCAATTTTAATGTCCAAATCCGCAGCCCCCTCGACGGGAATCTCCTTCCCGTCAAAGTTCTGAAGTTGTCCAGGAAGGGAGGTGAGAGGAATTTGGTATTTCTCCCCCCTCCTTCCTGAATTTAGTTCATCGAAGGCATTTTGGACAGAAGGGTAGCTTGGGATCCAGTGCCAAAATTGCACCCTGTACTGGGGCACAGTATCTTCCCTCCTTCTCCGCAAGGGGGCACAGATAATGCACATTTTTGGACAACTGGTGGGCTACTTTTCTGGTTTTGGACATGGAGAGAGAAGAGATTTGGGCAGAGTTCGGTGGAGAGTCTTGGGAATCTGGAAGAAAAAGTTGGCAACTAGAAATAGGAGAGGTTTTGGGTTCCCCTGGTTCCGGTTCTGGGCCGCCCTCCTTTTTGGAGGCAGTCACCAGGATGGGTTTGAACCATGGGATTTTCTTGTTGGTTTTGGGATGGGATGATGGGCGGCGCTAGCTCAGTCCCCACATTTACCCAGTCTGGATGCGAATCCCTTGGGACCCATTTTTCTTTGGGAGGAGTTCCCCATCTCTGAAGGAGAAGATCCTTTTCCCAGGATCCTCTGAGGATCCCTCTCCCTCAAATTGGAAGATCTGTATCTCCTCCAAAAAGTAGGTCTGTTTGGGTCATTTGTTTCTCCTACCCCCCTCCGCTCCTTGGGTGGCAGACTTTCAGGGGTAGGAGATTTTGTTTCCGGTTCCTGGGTTTCCAGGGGCTGTTTACAAGTGGGGAAGGAAGCTTCCTCCAAGGCTTTACACTCCCCTTCCCCTTGTGCCTCCTCCCTGGGAACCGGTGGGTTGTCGGGGTGCTCCCCCGTCATTGTTCTGGAGCACCAGGTCCAGTGTTTGGGGAATTCTGTGCCGGTATGCTCATCTGAGGGTTCTGCTGAGCCCTCAGCACGCAACCTAGATCCTGTGCCATATTTTGGACCTGGCACTCTAACTGTGAAACCCGCTCAGGCTGATACGGGGTTCTGTTTTCTCCCCTAGGCTGATCCCGGGAGGGGTAGCTATCCCATCTCTGGTAGTACCCTGGGTTGGGAAGATTTGGGTACCCCTCCACCCTTGGCCTCCCCTCTCCCGGATTAGGTGGTCTGGGCTCAGGGAAGTGGGGAAAGAAGGATGGATGATTTTGGGGTTGGAAGTTGGGTGGATACCTGGGGAAAAAGTTCTGCCCAAGGTTTGGTGAATTTCTGCCCTCCTGGGGGAAGTTAGGAGGGAAGTTCCCTGGGTTAGGTGCTTGGTTGGATCCCCCCACCTTGGGCTGGAGGAGTCCACACATAACCCAGGATGGGTTGGTTTACCTTGTAGCGGGGACTTACATAGTCGGCGGAGTGAGGGACCCCATTTGTGGGACTACCTCCTTGACTCCCTGTCTGTGACTGACCTGAGAGGCTTCTGGGCTTGGAATTATTCTGTGCAGCCAAGTTTTTAGGCCCCCCATCTCCAAATCCAAAATGGGGGAAACCTTTACCTCTGCCACCTTGGCAATAGCAGGGGTGCTGGTTGGTTTGGGGCTTTTCTGAGCATTACTTTTATTTTCTATGGGCTTTTGCACCTCATAGATTCGGGTGGCCTGTTCAATGACCCAGTCTAGTGACCTCACAAGCTGGGTCATGATGTATTTGGGTAAGGCATGGAAAAACATATTTACAAATTCTTTACTGTTCGTGCACACCCTTTTGGTAGTCTGCGCAAAGGCACGCTTCAACTCCTGCACAAATTCGTGTGGGGCCTGATCCTCCCCCCATTGCAAATTGTAGGCTGCCTTGCGAGCCTCTTGGGGATTTCGGTGAACAGAAAAGTGTTTCAAGATGGACGCCCTTTATGTGGACCATCTTGAATGATTTTGGTCCTCCAGCCCCGCAAAGAAAATGGAGTATTGTGGGGAGAATTTCCATTTTACATACTTAATGCAGCTACTGCTGTCCTTCAAATGGAAAGTCTCCAACATTTTCTCAAAGAGCTCCAAGTGTTCCCAAACAGAATACTTGGAGTTCTTATGATAAGGAGTGATGGTGCTCCTTATTGCTTTGATCTGTTTTAAGGGGTCCTTAAGCAAGCCCTTTTTGCCTTATTGGCCTCCTTGGTTCGGGTAACCGTGGTCCGTTCATCCTCTGACTCAGAAGCACTGCTCCCAGAGGTGCCCGTCTGATCTGCCAGGTTTTTCCAGATTCTGAGAGCCTGGGAATGACTGGCAGAATGTGGGGAACTAGTGTATTGTGTCCTGGGACGCTCAGAGGAGTCTTCTGATTCCTCCTTGCTGCCCGGATTTGATGGGTACCGCCCCCACTGACCTAACTGGGCAGAGGTTTTCAGAATGCCCTTAGAGGGCCTACTCTCCCGGGGCTCCCCACTAAATTGCATTGTACTTGGGTGCCCATACCCGGATGCCCGCCCATCCATTCCTGGGAGGTACTGGCCTATGAGCCCCATACTTCTGACTGGATAGTAATCTGCCATCCCCGTGGGCCTGGGCTCATGTGCGCCAGGGGACAAGGAGGTGGCAGAGTCCAGGGACTGGGAGAGATGGAGGCCTCTGGTACTAGGGCTCCTGAGGTTATGCTCAGGTGTTTCCCTTTCCTAGCGAACCTCATCTCTATCAGCCCCTGCTCCCTGTTGCCCTGCCAGAGCCTGTGCTTTCAGTTCCTCAATCAAGGTCTTACTAGACTCCATCAGTCTCTCCTGCATGGCTTCCTGTTGCTGGAGCCTATCATTGTGCTGGCAGAGAGCCTCATTCTCTCTCTGTGCTTCCTGGTTGGTCCTGGAGTACTGGGCTAGTCTTTGCTGCAGGAGGGCTACCTCCTGAGTCCCATCCCTACTGGCCTGCTCCTTTCTTGCCAGAGCATCTTCCACCCTCCTGGTATGCTCTAACAAGTTCTGATGCTCTTTTTGGAGGTCACCCGGTCCCTGGAGGGCCAGGTGATTTTCTTCCATTTTCTTTAAGTGGCAGACTTCCTGGCCTAAGGTATCCCTTTCCTGAGTAAGAGCCTGCCTATGTGATGCCAGGTCGTCCCTCTGCCTTTGAAGGGCACCAGCTTTTTGGCGCTCTTCCTCAAATTCTGCCTGGGTGTCCAGGTCTTTCAAAATCAATTTGTTGCTCTCTGCCTTTTCTCCATCTAGGTGGCTTTTCAGGGTGACTACCTGCTCTGCGCATGCCCTTGAAATCCAGATGTTGCTCCAGCTTTTTCTGGCTCTGTAGTATGGAGTACAAACCTTCTTGATACTCCTTCGGCAAGGCCAGAATTCTGGTATCCTGGTCTACCCTTTCCTGTTGCAGGATACCCATATCCTCTTTTATTTTAATTATATACTACCTACTATCATTTTCTGACTCCTGGCTCATCTGCAGCCTCTGCTCAGAAGAGTCCAGATCAGATTGGGCCTTCTCTAATGCTAACAGTTGCCTACTTGCCAGATCTTGGCCTTCAGCACATTTGTGCGGTATGGCTCCCATATATAAATATAAATATGCCGCTATCCTGACAATCTTGTTGTGCTCATCTTTGGCTTTAGGGACATATATAGTACACTCAGCGCCACGTGTAAGGGGCTCTGATCTCTCCAGATATCTAACCCAGTTGCAGAGACCTGTTGTGTGATTGCCTGCAACCACACATTCTGGTCCTGCTCAGTCCACTCACCTCTCACAAATAGCTTATGTAAGAGGTGCTCTCTCACTATCTTGATGTCTACCAGTGACATCAAGATAGTGAGGGGAGTGGGTAGTCACAGGGGAAAATGTGATCTGTTTTTACAGATTTGAAATCACAGGGTGGACACAAAAAAAATCTATAATGCAGTTCTGGACAGGTAGAAATGAATGGGATAAGATTACTTTAAACTAAGAGATTGGTTCTGTACACTTCTAGACTAGATACTCACTCCTAGTTTTGGAATGGAATGGAAATTGGCCTCGTCACCGATCTGGTCAGGTTTAGACTTCACTCGCCACCGTACGGTCTCAGGCACTGGTTCTGCTCACAGCACGGCCTCTGGTCGGGGCCTGACAGGTTCTGGATACAGCACTGCTCTCTCTGGGTCTGGATCTGGGTTCTAGCATAGTGTTTTTAGCTAGAACAGCAAAACAGCTCAGCCAGGCTGTTGGATTTTGAGATGCCCCTGGGAAGCTTTAGGGGTTAGAATCAGGTTGCAAAAGATCCTGAAGGCCTGTTGAAAATAATTCCGCTTTTGGGATTGGGCCTTTGCTTCAGGTTCTAGAGTCTGGTCTCTGGATCTATCTGGAGTCTGGATATTGTCTGGATCTGGTCCGGCAGAGTGCTGCGCAAGAATCAGTTGAAGTGGAACAATGAGTGTGTCCCATCTGTCCTGAGCAGTCTCCTTTTTTTATGTGTTTTTCAAAGTGGGTGGAAAGGCTGATTCTACATGCCCAACCCCCTACGGATTTGATAGGTTAAAGAATTTTCTGGGTTCTGACTGGAGAAAAGTATCAGCGTGTCATAGTGTCATGTTTATGGCTGAAGCTGAAATCCCTCCCGTCTGCTTTTCCATAGAAAAGCAATTTTTCACAAGTTGTTGAGAATACATGTACACATCATAGATTACTTAAGGTACATTCTGTTCCAACTCTGATTTTCCTAAGAGCTTTAGTTCAGAAATGACAACTTATTTTTGTTTTTGGTGAATTTGCCAAAATTGGTTCCGCACCAAATTTTACCCAGACATACACACCCTCTCTTAGCATATTACTGTAAATTCTTATGTTTCTAGCATAAACACTGCATCTACAATATTATTAAATCCCGGGGTTTGGCCTTCGAACATCACACGGCGTCCAGCTTAGTCTTGAACTGTGAGTGAATTTTTCATCTTAAGAATCTCCAAGTTTGACATTTCTGTCAGCTCGCAATTTTATAAAACATATATTTGCTCTCAATTGAATTCACATCTCAGTCTGGTCCGCCCTTAGAAGCTTGGTGAGTCAGATAGTCACATGGCCTGTTTCTCCCAGAGCAGTTGTTGTGGACAGTTGCACCCAAATCAGCATATTCTATTCAGTTGAAATAATCTATTGTCTCTTTCCTCTTGCCCTCAGAGGGATCTCCTCCCTTTTGATTAACATGACCATGCAATATCCTGCCTTCTGGTATGAAGTCCCTCGGTGTGAAGGATTCTCATGAAAAGCAAGCCTTTTGAAGTCTGAACTGCATCAGGTTACTTCCTGGTCAATTGCAACCTAGTTCCTTATGGAATAAAATACATTTATACAGTTACAATAAGCAACAGATCTTTAATCAAGTCTTTTTCAACATGAAATCACTGTGTAGCACTCTATCTGGCATGTTTACGGAATTCTCTTCTTTGGCAAAGTTTAAGTTCAATTGTTTAACCTTACGAAAGTGGCTGTTTCAAAACGCCGGCTTTCTGGTAGAGGTGAGTAACGGTATTGCACCCATTTTTGACAGCTTTCTTCCCATCAATATCTTTACAAGGGGATTTTGCCCTAATAACATATGATTCTTGCTTACATGGTATTGATGTGGATTCTTGCAGTAAAGTAATGTGGAACACCCAACAAGAAGGTTGGATCTTTTTAGGTGGTTTTGTGAGCCATGATTTGAGCAATTTTTGATACCAAATAAAAACTGATTTTTGAACAGATCTGTATTCCTTTGCAATCAGCATTGCTTTTTCCAAGTTGTTTCAGGCTACTGTGTGGGTAGCCCAATGGTGGTGTTAGGCAGTGATCTCATGTGCTCACTAAAATAGGCAAAAGTGGATGGCAGCCTATTTTTCATGTTTTCACTGCGCACTTTCTGGTGATTTCTGGCGAGCAGCATGCTTTCCAGTGGCCATTCTGATGTTTCTGCTGCAGCAAGGCACAGTGATGTTGTAGGGCTTGGATGTGTGGGTTAACACGTCCCACAGTCTTAAACAAGTAGTTGCAACAGACATCAACGGATGTCGCAAAGCACGGTCTCCATGCATTTAATGAAAAACACAACTTTTATAGTCAAACTTCGTCATGATTGACGTCCCATCGTAGGGGGAATTCTCAGAAATGTGCTAATTCCTCTCTAACTTAGAGACCCCCAGCTCTTTGCTGGACTTTAGGACTTTTAATTTCTACCTGGAGAGAGTGAGACCTTTTTCTCACCTGCATGTATTTTTATTGTGAGTTAGACTCTGTGTTTCTGACAAACTCCTTAGGCATCATCTTTTACATTGTGGCACACAGCCTTTCAGTGCAGTGACATAGGGAAGTCTCTTAGATTTCCCAAAGGTTTAAATACCTTCTCTTGGATAAACTACTGTTTCCAAGAGCAGTAAAGTGAAATTGACTTTACTTCGATTTGACACTTTCTAGACCCAGCACACACTATCTTACAATAGGGTGCTGGAGAGGTTACATACCATCTTTCCCCTTTGTCTAGTTTCTCATGTAACATTTTTATGATACCCCTTTCTACAATTAATGGCTTGTGGCAGTGGTTTACTTTTTACTACCATTGTGTGTTTTTACCATAGGCTGCGTTCGCAGCTGCAGTAAAGCACCCATGGGTGCCCATTTTCTCAAACTGGCCCTGGCCTTCTTTTTTCGACATGTTGGAAAGGTCCTTCTTGAGATTTACTATGTGCGCCAAACCAGGTTTGGTCCCATTGTTAGTTTTGTCTTTGACGGGATCCATGAGTGAAGCCTGCCTCTGACTCCAGTATGTCTGGCAGGGGCAGGCAGTGAAGGAGGTGCCCGAAACTCCATGTGCTTAATCACCTTGGTTACAGCAATTAACCCACAGGTGATTGGCAAGCTGGCTGTCCAGCAAGGACAGCCACCCTGCTGTAGGATTGACAGCTAAGCTGGAATGAATGGGAGAACCCTGCATAAAAGGTGAGGCTTTTTGGTTTGGAGGGCAGTCGACCACTGGTCAAAGGAATCCGAAGAAGAACTTGGAAGCAACGCTTGCTGCAACTCCTGGACCATTGGTTTGCCCGGTGAAGCCCTGCTGCTGTGCCCAAGCTCCGAATTCTTCTCGACTAGTGAAGCCCTGCAAGGATGACTTCTCCCCTTGAGTTGGTGGGACCAATTAACTCCAAAGTAAGCCTGCCTGGACATCCTCTCGGAACTTGCTGTATTTCCACTGCTGCTGGAACCGAGGTCGGACCTGAGCGCCAGGAAGATCCTCTGGACTTCCCTGAAGGACTGACCAAGCCTGAGCTACCTCAACAGATTGCTGGACCCCAGATGCGAGGAAAGCCCAGAGTGGTATCCGAGAACCGCAGTGTTGCTATTTGCTGTCAGGCCTGAGGAGGTGAAACACCAAAGTACCGCTGAATCGAAGTTTGCCCATTGCTGCTGCTGAACTTCCCATTGCAGAGCAGGAGTCCCCAGACATCCTCCCTCTTGTGCCCACGACTGAGGCTCAGGAACAACAGGATCTGCAGAGCTGTACAGGAAGGTAATCCAGCTGGAACCATTTCTTCTAACCAGAGGTACTGTAAAGTCTAAGAACTTACCTCTTGTTGTGTAGCCTTACTTGCTCTCAGTTGAGACCTGCCTTGGTTACCTTGTTGAGTTGCTATAGCTTTGCCCCTCACAAGCCTCCCAGCTTGTGGCCCTTCAAGTGTTCTATTTTCAACAAACATTTCTAAAAACATTGTGCAAGACGTTTTACCAACCTGCAAAGAAGATCTTCAGCTCCCCTAGAAATTGTGCAATTAACATTGGCTGTCCTGGCTCCCTGAGAGACTCTTCTTACCTTTGACTCTGTGCTTTACCTTTTCCCCAGGAAAAGTTTGAGCTTATTTGACATTGGCAGGTCTTAAAAGTACTTATCTGTTTATGAATTATTTGTTAACCTTTGTTTTTTCCCCTATCTAACCTTTGCACCAAACTCAGTATTGCTCTAAATGTACCAGTGATAAATACACGTCCACAGTGTCCTACCTATTTAAGTCACCTGAGGTTGTAGTAAGTGTCTGTGTGCTATCCCCAATGGGTATCATCTGATTTAGAGAAACAGTGTATTTTGAAGTGTATTATAAGTGTTACATATATTGCTCCTTCTGAAGAAGGCTTATACAGTTGACTATGAAATAAATTAATAATTGTTTTATCAAGAAACCTTGTGTGTAAGAGTTTATTTGAATAACTGTACTGTGAAACTGTGTCACAACATTACTGCTCACGTTGACCTCTCTTGAGATAAGCCTTGCGGCTCAGCCACATTACGAGCCTGTGTAGTTCAGACATATACCAAATGTTGGGTCCCTATTGCCAGGAGGTCAGGGTTATTGTAGTGCACCCAAAGGGTACTGCATACAATCTTGCCTAACTGCACACTGTCGCAAACTGCAAAAACCTACTTGGGTATGTGATATACTTACAGGGAACATCTAAGTATACGTTCCATGCTGACGGGGGTTGTGATTGGGTCTCTAACATCAGGTAGACAACTAAGCCCTCCTATAGTCTAAGTCATCGTCCTAAAATACACAACGATTCATTGGTTATACAAACTATATGGCTCTCTAATACGTGGCCCTCTACAATTGGTTGTCAGGCTGGTACCCCAGCTACAAGGAGGGTCGGCCTGGTCATGCCTCCCCACCCAATTAGCCCAACATCCATCATCACTCTTGCGGTCTGCCATTCACTTAAGGCTTTGAACTTGGCCTTGCAGAAGCTCTCTGTGCCTGAGAATAAAAGGGAGTGTGGCATGGTCTTATCTTTTGGTTTCGGTGTAGCTCGACCCAAAGTCTATTTTTATCTGACTGGAGACCACGTTTTCAAGCTATTTGTTGCATATAATACTATTAAATGGTGAACTCTGGAATCTGCTAATGTTTTTTTCATCCCACCTCAAACAGAAGTTTGTTCCTTTCTCACATTCATTTAACTACTTGACAGCCAACCAGGCTCACTGTGGCCTCAACTCTTGGTGCTAGGCCAAGCCTTTCTTGAATTCTCCTTTGCCATTAGCTATTTTCCAACTGCGCCACCCTGAAACTCTTTCCATTCATGGGATATAAGTCTTGCTAAAGTTGATTGTGGAACATCCAGGTTCTATACATTCCTATGTATATACATTGGCGTATCGCCACAATCTATTCACTACCTAGCCAGTCTCAGGATCACTTTGTCTACTTGCGTTACTGCATCTGTACATTTGTGAATTGGCTTTGCATTCTCTTTAGTGCTTCTCCGCACGAGCATCTTCATTTCGATCCCAAAATGTTGCTCATCTTTGACACCACCTCTTCAGATCTTATGGAATGTCTGTTATTCCATCTTGTGCATCTTTTCAGGGTGCGTCAGTGCTGCTTCGCATGACGTCACCAGTCATCTTTCTCGTTCATTTTCACACTTCTTCCGGGACTCTGTCCAGAAGACCATAATTTCTTTGTGAATGCATTTAAGGTTTTCTCAGTGGATACCTTGTTTCGAGAATTCTTTGTTGTACAGGCATCCTCATTGGTACTGCACGTGTTTCCATTTCTGGGTCCCAAAATATATGTAACATGGGGTCGGTGCTTCTGGTACAGGCTTTTGGCTCTACCTCTACAGCATGTTCTACCACAGAGCGAGCATTAATGTTAAAGGATATTTGTACCATGCACTATCACCACTGGAGTGGTCCCCTGGCTCTCTGGTGGATCTGAAAAAGAAAGTGGGTGGGGGCGGTGAAGTTAGTGGGAACGAGCGGGATAAGTGCAAGAGAGCAGTGATGTGCTGTTGGCAGCTTGTTTGGCTAACACTGTTAGCTGAACTTGTGGATGCTTTCCGATCGGTATTAGTCATGTGCTGTTTTTGCATAGCTATGTGCGGTTTGTTTTGTTGTTGCGGTGTAGTGAAGTTTGTGTGGTTTGTGGTGCTTTAGGGTTGTGGTTGTGTTTAGTTAGTTTGAGATGTATGAAATAGTTAGTGGGTTGGTTAATGGCCTTGCTATCTAGAAGTGATGTGTGCTATATTTCTACGTTCTTCCTAGATGTGGCGCATACATATCTCTGCATTTCTGTCTTGATCCTGCACTGGCTAACATTCACAATCCTGTCTATATATGACGCATGCAAATATTCACTATTATATCCAGATGTGGCACTGGCCCTCCGTCAAACCTATCTAGATGCGAGTCAAGCTATATTCACAATTTTATCTAAATATGGTATTGGTAGTATTCCCTATGCAGTCCAAATGTGGTAGGGGCTAGTATTTGCTACTCTGGCTAGATGTGGCACTGGCTGACATTCACACTCCTGTCTAGATGTGACTTAGACCAATGTTCACCACTCTACCCAAGGGTGGCACTTGCCAACGTTTACAGCTCCACCAAAGAGGTTGTTAACCCTTGCAATCCCATCTAGATGGAACGCAAGCCAATGTTCACATTAGGTACTTGCTCTCATTCACAACTGTCTGGGTCCGTTGCAGGGAAACCTTCATAATTCTGTCTAAATGTGGCACTTGCCAACATTCACAGCTCTATCCAAGAGTGTCACTTGCTAATGTTCATGGAGTGGGTAAGGTTATAGGTAGTGATTGGGCATGTATGCTAAATCTGTCCTCATGAAGTTGTCGCTAATGTTCGATTCCACCTAGTGTCGCCTTTGTTGTAGGAGTTTCCTAGGTCAGTTCTGGGTGTTGTCTGTGCCATCATATATTCTGTCAGTCTGTTCTATGTGTTTCCTGTTAGATTGTTTAGTTGTTTGAATTTGGTTCTGAAGTATTGAAGAGCCAGGTTTTCAGAAGTTTTCTCAATTTTAGGTGGTCTTTGGTGTTTATTTCTTTCGGGAGGTTGTTCCAGGTTTTTGCAGCCAGGTGGGAGAAAGAGGAGCCCCCTAGTTTTTTATTGACATATGCTTTTCAAGGCATAAAATAAGCGGTATCGCATCGCAATTTGCGATACAATACTGCTGGTTTGCCTTTTAATTTAATAAACATGCCGCAGCAACTGCGATATGAATGATGGCACCGCGCGCAGAGCTTAAAAGGCACAGGTTACTGTGCCTTTTTATTTAAGCTCTGCGCTCGGTGCACTGACAGTGTGCAGCCAGCAGGCAGAATCTCCCGGGCTGGGCTAAATACATTGTAACAATGTATGCGCCCAGCCCGGGTGCGGCGTTGTCACGTGGAGTAGAGGCTACGAGACTGCAGCAGGAGCACCCCAGCTCCACTCACAGACCTGGCTTCATTCCAAGGTAAGGAGTCATACTGGGGTGCTTAGGACAGGTTGGGTGGGGGGGATGAGTGCAGGCCTTCTGCAAGCCCCTTGTCTGCGGGGCTGGGTGCCGGCTAGGAAGAAATATTTCTCATGCCTGTACGGGTGGGAGAAATATGAATTCCAGCCACTTGCGTACCCAGCCCCATATGGCATGCTGGCAGATCGTCTTTCAAATATTCTTTCCTTCTCTTGATTCGCGAGGAGGAAGGAATATTTAAAATGACCTCTGCAAGCAGGCTATATTATTACTGCGGGCCTGGGTGCTTAGAAAGTGGCTGGAAATATTATTTACTGCCACTTTCCAAGCACCCAGGCCCCGCACTAATAAGGCCGTTTACATGTTTTTTTCAGAGCTCCTCATTGTCCTACAAGGTAGAGTAATCCTTTTGGAAAAGGAAAGCAATGCCTCTGATGTCACTGACTTGTTGGCCTGAATTGTTTTGTAACTGCTCTGATTTGTGGTTTTGCCTCCTTCTCCCAAGTTGGTAAGCCTATAATCGCCTTGATTTTTCTTTTTCTCCATGTTTGTAGTTTTGACAAAATTGATGAAAGTCCTTTGTCTATCTTGTACTCCAGCAGTTTTAATTTTCGATCTGATATCCGTCATGTAATTTTTGAGATTTCCATCATACTTCGTTAATTTGTGACTTTCGTTAAGTGTTTTCAAGTGTTGTAAGAAGCTTGCTAGTTCCTGCTCTTTGGTCTGTTTTTTATATGAGGCATGAGAGCCAAGATTCCCACTTGGAGGGTGTCCCACAGAAGTACCAGTTAATTACTGTTGCTGTTATTGTCTGTTATAAAGGCATTGTATTGTTCATGAAGGTGCTATATGTTCTTGTTATATCTCAGGAGGTGAATAGTAGCCCCCATGATGTCTCTTTCTGGTCATCCCAGCCCATTGTTGCTGCCATTGTGTGTATTTAGAGAGTTTGTATTCAGTCTTCCTCAACAAGCTTATTTATATCCTGCCATCGGATTTATGAGGCCTTGAATAGAATGCAACGTTCCTACTATTAACATTTTCCTTTTGCCATATGTCAACCAGGGCAATCTCTTGTAAGATTTCTTTCCACATTATGGAAGCTAATGTGTGGCTATCCTGGTTCCATTATCGCTCCCGTCCAAGTGTGGGGTCAAGGACTGTATTGAAGTCTCCCTCCCTCCCCCTTTCAATCTGCCCCATGGCTGTTGTGTAAACTTTTTGTAATGTGGAAATAAAATGTAGTTCATCTATGGTTCGGTGCATAAGTGTTGACCAGGATCACTGCTTCTTTTTATATATCCCTTTGCACAACAGCAAATCTGCTTTTGGTGTCGGACAGTGTGTGTCTCGCTAAACGTTTTAGCCTCCTGTGCACCATTGTATCCACACCTCTCAATGAGCTACCTTCTATGTGTTTAAATATGTCCCACTCATGGTCTACAAAGTCTTCCTTCATCAGTAAGAGACAATTGGGTCTCCTGGACTATGATAACGTCACCCAGTATTTTTCTGAGTTGACCTAGAGGTTGCTGTGATTTTATCTTGTTGGTTAGGCTGTTGAGTATAATTGTAATAATGAATATGACCCCTATATGTCAGTTGGTGTTTGTTGCTGGGTCCTATTATTAAGGGGGTTCTCAGCATAAGGCTCCTATTCTGTGATCAGGGTCTTGCCACCCCCACATCTTGGGTCACAAAGATGGGTAATTAAGCGAGCAGGGGATTTCACAATACTGCTCATTGAAAATGTGGTTGATAACATGTACATTTACTAGACCCAGACTAGACTGTAAGCTTGGGAGTGGCCGCAACTTCCTACTTGGGATGCTCAAGTCTGGTCCTCAATGGAGGAAGATGCATACGTCACCATGCCGTTAAAGAATAGTGGGGTTGTATTGGGAATAGGGTTACCACCCTGGCCCACCTCAATAAGGGAGAAAATGATGAATGCTCTCATTGACCACTCTCTGGTTCAGACCATTTGACCCCTTACTGTGGCAATAAGAGTTGATCTCTGTCTGACTTTCCTTGCTCTGGCCCCAGTTCCTGGTTAGTGTCTGTGTCTTTGCAGGAAAATTAGTTTACAGGGTGGGATGCCTGTGTAAACCTAAACATATATGCTATATTAAATAACAGTTCGATAAGGTTCCCACCCCCTGTAGTGAATAGTCTGAACAACACCCGTAGGGTCAGGATCCCTTTCAGGATCATCTGTTAATGCCTTGGACTCTCAAAGCTCGGTACAACACATTTTTAAATAAATGGTTTGGATTGGTCTTTCCTCTTGATGTGAAACCTGTCCCACTTTGTTTCTTGGTACTGGTGTATTTGATCTGATTTTGTTTATAATTTAAGTTTCTCACAGATAGCCTCAAGAACACACCGACTTTTGAAGACTGTTCAATAGCCTTTATTGATAACCTGAGAAGGGTGCACTAAGGGCCGTCCCTCTCTCTCGTCTCCCTGAGGTGGTTCCCTCCTAGTAGCCCAGGCATCCTATACTCTAGGTTGGTAACTCCGACTGACTGACTGACTGACTGGTTGTGATGTCCTATGGTCAAACACCCTTTCTCTAACTCTGGGAACAATCTAGGGGACTCCTAACCTTGGTCCCAAAATAATATAGTACAAGAACATGTGTCTCTCTCTCTCTCTCTCTCTCTCTCTCTGTCTCTGTCTCTCTCTCTCTCTCTGTCTCTCTGTCTCTCTGTCTCTGTCTCTGTCTCTGTCTCTGTCTCTGTCTCTGTCTCTGTCTCTGTCTCTCTCTCTCTCTCTCTCTCTCTCTCTCTGTCTCTCTCTCTCTGTCTCTCACTCTCTCACTCTCTCTCTCTCTCTCTCTCTCTCTCTCTCTCTCTCTCTCTCTCTCACTCTCTCACTCTCTCACTCTCTCACTCTCTCACTCTCTCACTCTCTCACTCTCTCACTCTCTCACTCTCTCACTCACTCACTCACTCTCTCACTCTCTCACTCACTCACTCACTCACTCACTCACTCACTCACTCACTCACTCACACACACACACACACACACACACACACACACACATTGATGTCTTGTTGACAATTTGATAGACACTGCACTATGGATCACTGACTGCTGCATGACCCAGCTGCAGTGCACCTTGAACTGAAAAAAAATTGCAGAGCTTTTTTTTAATCGGATCTATTTATGTGGTCCATTCATGCAGTGAACCTTTACATTTCACAGACACTCATTGCACTAATGTATAACTTCAGGAGGTACATAGAAATGCTGTATTCTTGCTAATTGTATGTGTTGGGGTAACTTCTGGTGACATTTAAAATAGGAGTACAAAATTGCTAATCAAATACGTTTATTTGCTAATCAAAAATATTTTAATTAGAAAATTATGCTAATCAATTTTTGAAAACTAATTTATGCCTTGGGTTTTGGTTCCAGGCAGGTTTCATTGCCTGACCTACGGTTGGTTTGTAGATTATTTTCTTTTGTAGAAATTCAGCTCCCTGTCCGCTGATTGCCCTGTGTGTTATTAATATTGTTTTGAACGTGATCCAATGTTTGATTGGGAGCCAATGTAGTATTTTTTGTGCTGGCGTGATGTGGTCTCTTCTGGATAGTGTGAGAAGGAGTCTGGCTGCTGCATTTTGCTTGCGTTGTAATTTCTTCAGGAGGTGTTCTGGCATCCCGAGGTAGAGGCTGTTTGCGTAGTGGATTCTTGACATGAGGGCGACGATTGTCAGTGTTTTGTGGGTCAAGGAGAGGAAAGGTAGGATTCTTCTTGTTGTGTGGAGGAAGAAGCATTTCTTGATTATTGCGATTACTTGTGGTTCTAAAGTTAGTGCGTTGTCCATTAGGATTTTTTACTAAATTAGATGGTGTGGGCGTGGCTCCCATTTCCGTCGGCCAAGGAGTGTAGGTGGTGTTCTCTTGGATTTTGGATATAATCATGATTTCAGTCTCCCTCTTTTTTTGCTGTCTTTCACCAGCTTGATGAATGAATGCCTCTGCTGAAATTTCAGGGAAGTTTTGCAGTTTGTGTTGCGGCTCCTTGTCAGGTCCGGCTAGTTGATTGTTAGGGTTGGTTGTTATGTTTTGTATGATTTGTTGGATGCCGTTGATTTTGTTCTTGAAATGGTCTGCCAATCATTGCCTAGTTTCTCTGAGAGGGTTGGAGTGTTGTCGCAACCAGGAGGGTTTCTCATTTCTTTTATGATTTTGAACATTTCTTTTTGTGTGTTGGTGGCATTAGTGATTCTGTCTTTATAATGCCTTCTCTTTGCCTTTTGAATTTCCTTCTTGTATGCTCAGATTTGTTTCTGGAAGTGGGTTTTCTTATCTTGGTTGTATTCTTTCCTCCATTCCAATTCCAGATTCTTGTTCTTTTTCATGGCGCTTAGTAGTGGATTGAACCATTTTGCCATTGCTCTTTTTCTTGAGGGAGTAAATGGTTTTTCCGGAGCAATGTTTTTGATTGTATTAGCCATCTATTAGTTGAGTAGCTCCACTTTCCCGGCTAGGTATGCCGTCTCCAGTTCTGCTGCTGAAGGTTTGGTCATCTCCAGTTGTTCCATTAGGGTGCTTGCTTTGACGGTTTTCCAGTTTCTTTTTTTGGTGGTTGTGAGCTTGAGGGGTTGGATGCTGACCTGAGTTGGTAGTGTGATCCCAAATGGAATGATAAGATGGTAGCTCCAAAGTATTTGTATCGGTGGAGCTGTGGTGATATGTTTTATCTTGGTGAAGATTGCGTCAAGGGTGTGTCCTGCCGACTGTGTTGCTCGTTTGACCAACTGTTAGAATTTCATGGTTGTTAGCTGTCCAATTGGTGAGTTTTGAAAGCAGGCGTGTTTTTCTTCTAACCAAATGTTGAAGTCCCCCAGGATTATTAGATATTAGTGCTCGATGGCTATGTTGGGGATGGCTTCTATGAAATTGTCGACTAAGGTTGCATCGTATGTCAGTGGTCTGTAAACCAGTATGAATTTGATGTCTGTTTTTGGATTCACCGATAGGTGTATGACCATGGTTTCACAGTTGATGATGAGAGGTTTGTCTGTTTTTACGTTTAGGTTTTCTTTCAATGCTATTGCGAGGCCTCCTGATTTTATTTTTCCTGTTTACCTGAAGGCATTTGAAGTTGGTGGGGATGCAGCTTTGGAGTGTGATTTTGTAGTCATCCAGCAATGTTTCTGTGATGAATAGGATGTCAATTCCGTTGTTGCAGAGAAGGTCAAAGATCTCTGAGTGCTTTGACATGGATCTTGCGTTTATTAGGTTGCAGTGGATTTTGAAGGTGTAGTTGGGTGTGTGATTTGTCGGCGTTGTCTTCTGACTGGTGTTAAGGTTTCCTTCCAGGTCGATCTCTAGTTGAGGTGTTGGTACAGTTGTGCCTGTGTCGTCAAAGGTTTTCTAGGTTCAGTCTTGGGTTTTTGTTTTCATCAGGCTCCTCTTCTAAATTTTGTGGCTGTCGAGCGGAGGGTCCTCTTGTTTTGGTGATGGGTTAGGTGTTGATTATGTTCTTGTTGTTTCAAGCTTTGTCCGTTCTTTTTCTAGGCGGTTTTGTTTGGTTGCTGTTCATTCTTGATTTGTATGTTGGGTTGGCTCGTTCTGGTGAGGGGTTATTTGCGAGGCATGGAGTTGGGTAAAGGGATTTCTCTTCTTTCTGCGCTGGTTCTGTTGTCGTTCCTGTCTGTGGGGGTGTCTTCTGCAGTTGTGAGTCTTCAGTGTTATTCAGTTGAGTTTGTTATTTCTGCTCTTTGCCTTTCCTTTGGTCCAATTCGTTTGCGCACGATGTTAAGCGAGTGTTTTTGGTTTGGATTTTCTTCGGTTTGTTGTTGGAGAGATAGTTTTTGTGTTTTTGGTCCGGCTGTCTTGTGGTGTTGGACTGGGTGTGGAGATTGTCTGATAGAGCCTGGGCTCTGTCTTTTGAGGGTGGTCTAGTCAGGTGATATTGGTGGGGTAGGTCACTCGCTGTCTCGAGTTAGGGTTGTCCGGTTGTGGAGGTATATTGGGGGTCTATCGTTGGGGTATTCCAGTGGGTGTCCCTAATGTGGTCTCCCTGAAAGAGACTTAACGCGATAAACACATTTCTGTGGTGTGAAGCAGGGTACAGCTAATAATCACTGTATTTTCCTAGAGGGCACAGATAATCACAGTGCTATCCCAGAGGGTACGAGCTAATAATCACAGTACTATTCTATGGTGGTGTTTTCTAAAGTGGATTAGGTCAGTGTGTGTTAATCTCTAAGGGTAGTGCTCACTCTAACAATCGATCAGTGTTATCCTGAGGAGCAAGCCAATAATCACAGTGGTATCCTAAGAGGTGCAAGCTAATAATCATAGTATTCTCCTAGAGGGTGCAAGCTAATTACCACGGTACTATTATAGAGGGCACAAGCTAATAATCACAATGCTATTCCATAGTGGTGCTTTCAGGATGTGAATCAGGTCAATGAGTGCTAATCTCTAGGGGCAGAGCACAGTCTAATAATCAAGGGTTATTTTAAGGAACAAGCCCCTAATCGCAGTAGCAGGCAGAGAATATTTAGCAGATGCCCCATCAACTACCCCCCTTGGGCTCCAGCAAGCAAAGATTGTTTGGCAGGAGCAACCCCTCAGGGCAGAATTCCAGGAGTGTTTTCCCAGAGTACTGCTGTATGGCCGGTCTCCTGCCCTTACCAGACCCATTCGTGACCCTGACTGGCCCAGATGGACTTAACTTTGGTGCAACTTCGGCGCGTTTGCGCTTCACACCACCGATGCGCTGTCTATGTACACCATCCATGTATGCCTACTGCGTTACCGGACCAAATCCGGTCCTACTGGTAATTAGCAGTAAAGACAGACTGCCCCCAGGGTTTGAGTGCAGTAGGAAAGTAAAAAAATAGCTCTGCAGCTGAGCGCGAGCATTGGAGCACTGTTGAGGCCGGGCACCCTCTGCTGCCACTAGCTGGCATACAAGGAGACAAGAAGGAAGTAAAAAAAATAAATGAAAACATAAAAACAAGAACGCCACGAGGTAGCGTGAATGTGTGCATGTGATGCCCAGTCACACATTGCAGCCCGGATTGTGGCCCGGTGCTTTAAAAGCAAATGAAATTTGTAATGAAAACAAAATAACATGAAAGTATAAAGATAAAAGCACAGTGGTGAGCAGTCCTTGTAACTCTTGTAATGAGATTCTTAACTGTATGTACTTCATTGTGATGTTTGATTGAATGTCAGTTTTTAATTTTGTGTATTTTGGTTGCTTATTGTGACAACTCTCCTTTTCAACTGTTCCATATTTTAAGAATTGACTGTACAAAATATGTATCTTGTAAATGGATAGATGTGGATTTAAGTATGTGTAAGGTTTGTGTTAAACCATGTGCACAATACGATAAAGTATATTTTTATACATCTGTGTGCACGTTCTAATACTTGTCCACTTTATATGTTGTTCACTGTACATGCCAGCAAATCAATGATATTGATGTAGTCTAAGCTTCACTGCTCAGCCTATGGTGTCCAGTAAGAGTTGGGTTGGAGCCACATGTGGAAAAACCCTTGCAGGCTGTGAGGTGTCAGAAATGCAAGGCGGACAACTGTTTGCAAATCTTTCAAAATAGCCATTTTATTTTAAAAGAAAATGTATCAAAATGCCTCACTTTCCCTACTCTGTTGAGGAATTCCCTGCCTAGTCTAAAAGCTAAGGGAACACTCTCTTAACACAGGAGAAATGTCTCCTCCACTGAACAACAAATACATTCTGGAGCTGAAGCACATGGCGACGGCACAGCGAGCATACAGCCTAACCAGGACAGCGACCAGCCCACGATCACACAGGGCGGATATAGTAATGCTCTAGCCCAACAGGAAGCTCACCAGCCCAGGAATTAAGGGGGCAAGATGCAACAATTGCTAGCCTTGAAAAGGACCATAGAGGTCAAACACGTGTCAGCTGATGCATCAAGACTACATGTCTTCACTATAATATTAAGACCACATTGGGTTAAGTATCGAGCTACTCTGTGGATATCTATCTTTTCAAATTTAGAGCGCAAGCTATCCGGGACTGTACCAATTCATATAAACAATATGTACATTTCCTAAATGATCTTCTGAAGTACTGGGTAATTTTCCTTCCCCAGGAATTAAAGTCACTTCATCACAATGTTGAAGCTTGGAAAGCAAATGCCTTTACTCTGTCCTTGAAGATGTAAAGTTAAAGCAAATGTTTATCAACAAAAAGTTCCAATGGTAACAATCTCCTCCTTTTCAACAAAAGTTCCACTAGCAACAAATCTTTTCTTTTTAGGTGAAGTTTTCTACTTTTCACATCAAGCAAAATAGGCGCAATCGTATTCCTGATCACAATGCTTTGTCTACATGCTTCCACAGGAAGATGTGCTACAGTTCAAAAGAAAATGCAATTTCGAAAGGATTGTGTTCTCACACGTATTCCTTATCTTTGATATTTCCCAATATCCAGCTTGCTGCCGCTGAGATTCTTTTCCACTAGAAGGTGCTGTGCGTCGATGCTTTATCTAGTCGATGCAACATAGGCCATGCCACGCAGAGCAACTGCGTGGCAGGGCCTACATTCTTGTCTATGCCACTGAACTCCAACAGTTAGCTGTAATCACTCTTGACCACAGCTCCTGTTAGGTCAAAGATCCTATGTTATACCCTGTGTTAGAACTAAGTCACCAACCTCTTCTCCGGCTTACCTTTGAATTGCTCGAGCACCTCTTGCATCTCTTCACTTCTGGGACTGCATCCTCGGCTATCCTGTTAGCTGCAGCGTAACATAGCATTAGATTAATCTGTGGTTCTCCATCATCCTGTGCCCTTGGGTCTCCAGCCCAGCTTGGGGTCTTTATCTGCATGCCCTGCTGCATCTTTTTTTTTAACCACGACTTATACTCTAGAATGTTGACATACCCTTTTCCTCCTTACCTGTTGTCTTTGGCACATTGGCTAACATTGAGCGCAGGACGCACGGCTGTATGCTTTTCTATGATCAATAGCTGTATTAAAGACCGTGAGATTTTCAAGATTGGATCTGTGGATACATAGAGAAACAATTGTAAAACGAATACACAGACGAACGTGATGCAAGTGACATAACGAAGGACCTCAATTGTTGCTCAGGCCACCAAAAACCAACAATTTACTTTTTATAGCATACATTTAACCCCATTTTCACAGTTCTGTTTTACACCACTTAATAGCTGTTCAGCCCCAAACGTCTGTTACTTCGGATCAAAAGGCAATACAGAATGTAAAGTTTTAATGTGTGGTGGAGATTATCTCTACGGAAGTCTATGAAGCAGGACCATGGCCTTGCATAGTTTGGGAAATTATGTAGTAAGAGCTGTGATCTTTTTAGCTGAAAGGATCTCCGAAATTCATACCCACGACATACATTGCAGCGGTTCATCAGGATTTTTCCAGTAACACTCCAGTGTCAACTTGGCTGCCATAAGTAGGTGAATGATTAGTGGAATGTCGAAATGTGGGTTGATCCCTTCCTGTCTGTCTCTCGGAAGATTGACCAGAAGGTCCAGGTGCAGCTGAAGACCTTAATGTCCTTTCTCATTGCAAGACATTTCTTACAAAGAATCTCTCCCTTTGGGCATGACCACCACATGTGTACCATATGCCTGACCTCTGCACAATTCCTCCGGCATAGGGATATGTTTGAAGGAGTAACTTGAAGTTGTGTGGGTTGGAGGTGCAATATATGGTAAAGTTAATATGCATGTTTCCTATCTGTAATACATCTGATGGGTTTATGTATTCTCGATAATTGAATTCAAGAATCGTGCTCTATGGGCATTCCATGCTCTTCCTCCTATTTTTGTACACTCTCCTTTCAGTTTTTACTTTGGAGTTGGATTACATTCTGCTCCGATTTGTCACTGGACCACACTCTCCTTTATCCCAAATGTTCTGATAACTTCCTCATTAGATATTGGGATTCCCACTTATTTTTTTTTAGCCCTACCTGTTCCTAAAATCCGGATTGCCCAGCACCAGTGATCAATTACACAGTACAAGGTTTCAATCCACAACGTTGAATGCTAGTGGCCCGTTAGTAAATGAAGGTGTAAGTGAATGACAAAAACGCGTCAGCTACCTGATTCGCTACTAAAGGATAGCTGAGCCAGGGGTGTCACTGTTGGTCCTTTCCAAGAACCTATTATGTCTAGAACCCACTGTGAGGAGTCAGGAATGAAACTCTGACACAAGTAAGACATGGTTTTGGCTAAAAACATTTATTGATAAAAAGGGGTTGCAAAATGCCTCACTGTCCCTGTACTAGAAAGAGGTTCCCTTCCTGAAATCAAAATTAAGGATCTGTCAGTGTCAGAATGTCCAAAACAAAACCATCCTATGTCCAAAGTACTATTCTGACCCTCGCATTCTAAAGAAATAAACTTCAAGATGAAAAGTATAACGTCTTTGGCCTTCAGTGTTCTAGAAGTTTTCAAATGGATGAAGAAATAGATAACTCCAACAAAGTTTTTCAAGGATATGGCTCCTTGCTTCAGGGGGCTCTCCCTTCTCCTGGATTCTTTTTCATGTTTTCTTACAAATAACAGTTCTGGTTTCACCTCTTGATTGTCACCAAAATCAGGCTACCTGGCATAATCTCCTGCCACGTTTTTGGCTCTTTAGCCCTTTGGATCAGCATCGCCCTTCAGGTTATCTTTATACGCTCTACAATTTGTCCATGCCTGGTATTCTTCTCTACCAGGACATTCTCTATGCACTTGCACCTGCCTGGTATACTCGCCTGCCAGGGCTTCTTTTACTCACACTTCCACTCTTGGTTATTAACAACATTAGCCTTATTGTCTAATTCACTCTGTTCTTTGTATATTGCCTTGTTAGCATTTCTCATAGGCATATGCAGCATATACTCGCAAACCTCAGACTCCCTTCTTTGGAAGATGCACTTTCACTTCTCTCAGGTTTCCTGAACGAGTCTCTTTAGCTCTGTTCGGTCTCACCCGCGGATACCATCACCCCCTCTGTAGGCTGTCTCCCCCCCCCCCCCACCGCCCCACGTGATCCTCTCTCATATAGCCGCCCCCAGGGTCAGGATCCGGTAGCGGCTGCTGTCCCCTGGCCACATGGGAGAAGGTTGCATCCGAAGGAGTAGTAGCACCATCAGATTAATCACACCACACATTCCCCATCTACCCCATAAATGGACCCCTCATCAAACGTCTCCTCGGATCCTTTATTTCTTATTGGCACAGATTAGAGGTAAGTGGTTTTGTTATTTTGTGCATTGCAGACCCCGGAATTCTTAACAGGGAGTGCAGGTAGATGTAAAAAATTCTCAAATCATATTCATTTTAACAGCCACAATCCAGAGCATGTCTCGATTATCACATGTTTCAATATCACTACTATATTTCTTGAGTCCATGAAAGTTAATCTGAAATCTTATAAAGATTGGAACATTGTGACCCCTAAGTAATCTATAGTATCATCAATGGAAAGGGTATACCTGTTGGGGTGGGGGGGGGTCGGGGCATTTTATGAAAGGTCTAAAACAGTTTATCCTTTTGGAATAAGAATAATTAATGCAGAGGCAAGCTTCCTTATCCTGCAGCTCCCTCAATAGCTTTGGTCCCCCCCGATCTTCTGAGTTATATGATAAGTCATTGAAACAAGGGCTCTTTTGAATTCACAGTGAATATGGAACTTATGATGCAATTTTGTTTTCTTTCTTGTTTTTCTTTCCTTTCTTTACCACACGATGAAAGGACTACACTTGGTATGTCATTTTTGGCAATTCATGTTATGATAATGCCAACCATACTTTGCAAAACAATATATTTTTTTCACTCATTGAATTGTACATTAGCATAATTGGGGCTCCGCCCTGACGAAGGAGTAAATTAACTCATGCATTGGCCATAAAGCCTCATATGCATCTGAACTCACTTGCAAGAATAAACTTACAATGAAATGCGTTCTTGATCGCATAAGCCTTCTGAAGTAGTTGTTTCATTTGGAACAGAACTAGCACTATTGAATTATACAAACTTTAGCTGTTCTTTACTTGAAAATGTGTTTGCAAATTTTTCTTGTAACCCTGTTTAGGGTACTGTTTTGTGAGCGACTGACTGGATAGATGATTCTCATCTACCCTATTTGCTTTGCTGCATTGTGGGTCCAGGTGCCTCTGAACCCCAACTCGGTCAGCTCCTTTAAATATATTTTTACCATTGCTTTTTGAGAGCCTTTTTGGAAAATCATTATCTACACCAAGACACATGGTGCCCACCCATCGACACAGAACTTATCACTAGATCCATCTCCTGTTCCCATATCTGTCCCCCCCCCAATTCTGATCAGTCCTATTCTAAGAGTTTGGGGTGGGCGCAGTCACAAACTCAATAATGCGTATGAGGATTGGAAGTCACCAGTCAAAAGTAAACATTTCTGCTTTTTTTCTTCTCCCCAAATTAGAGTGCACCACCTTCTCTTAAACTGATGAGATTTTGCTGGTCATAATCTCAGGATTAATTGAGCAAGCTTGTCTACCAGATGAGCCTCCAGCTTGGGGCTAGCCACCCTGAAGTCTCTTGATGCACTGCGGATCTCCTCTTAGTATATTCTTGTTCTTCATTATGGACCGCCCTCTCTGATTGAATCCTATAGGACTCCTGCCATATCAAAATAAGTTACTGTTTCACCTATGAAGGCCCCCCCCACACCATAGTACTGATGTCATGCTGTCCGAAGGAGCTGCCTTCCAAACCTCTGGAGTAGTGTTGTCTTTGAAGTAATTAGTAATGAACTGAACTACCTTATTGCACAGTACACAGTCGTGAAGGACTCTTGTCATAAAGCCTCAAGGGGGAGTTTTGTGGAGTGTGGTAAGTCAGACCTAGGAGATGACAGACCTGTTTCAAGGGTGTTCATTAAAGGAAAGGAAACCTCAACGAAATAACACGAAGGTGCTCGTCACATTCTGTCCTCTGTCCAAAACCTATTCTTTCCTATGCAAGCCCCGCCACTAAAATTAAATAATGTAACTGCCTCTGAGTTGGTTGTTTTTCACTATACTCTGGCTTCGGGTGGCTGTTTACTGACACACACTCACTTCTATCTTTTGGTTCTCACTTTCTCTTTCAAGCCTCGGCCTGATGCAAATCTTCAATGTAGGATCCTGGAGTCTTTTCTTCCGCTTGGAGAATGTTACTCCGGACCACCATGCAAATTGTCTTCTAGTGCAAAAAGTTACTTTTCGAACAACACTGATTAGTGTTGGGAGATTGATCAGTTTTATGCTTAATCCCCTCTCCTAGTGAGACCCTAGCACTTTTTGCTGGACTTTTCAACCTTTTTCTTCTCCTGAATGAGGCAAGCCTCCCCCCACCCCATTCGTTCTTTTCTTTTCTAATCATGGGAACTCTGTTTTAGGTTTTACCTTATGTGCATATAAGTATTCTTTACATTTCCTTAAAAACTACTGTTCTTCAGGAAAGAGGGATACTTTTTATCCTTTCTGACTTTTACTTGTAGGAGATCAGCACACCCCACCTTATGTGGAGTGCTGAGTGGATACCTAGTACCCTCCTTCTCTCTGCTCCTGGAACCCTAAAGTTATGGCTGGTGGCAGTGGCCGTGTTCTACAATCGTTTGTGCAATTTTCCACTGTAGACTGTATTGCTGCGGTTATGTACAAGAGGGTCACCCCTGTTCCATCATGGTAGCTCCTTTCTTTTTTCACCATTTCTTGTGTGGTCCTTCATCAGCCCTTCTGCCATCCTGGGTGGGGGAGGTCTTAATGTGGGTTTTGTCTTCGGCGAGAACCCTTTGTGTAGCCTGCAGATGTTCCAGTGTGACTACAAGGACAGGAAGCCGGGGAGGAGCCTGAAACTCCCCATCCTTTGCTGATGTCCCTGGATGGAACCAGTTCCCACTGATGGGGGTTGCTGTCCTGGTTTGACAGTTTCCCACCCTTTTCTGTAAACTGCAGAGAAAGTTTGCATAGGAATAAATGGGAAATCCTGATAAAAGGTGAGGTTCCACGGAAAGGCATAATGACCACAGCGCTAGGCCCCTTCACACCCACCTGTCGAAATCCCCAATTCCCACCAGGTATGGAACAAGGGGCATATGAAAAATGGGAAGAGGCGGGAATAACGAAAATTGGGGAAATGTTTATAGACCATGAAATCGGGTCACTTGATTCATGCTTCTTAGTAGCATCATGTTCCCGACAAGATAATTACAGATATGAACAACTTAAACACTGGCTGAAAACCCCAGACATTATTAAAGCGGCAACAAGGAGCCTTACACCATTTGAAAGCTATGTGATCTCCAACTCGGGGGCAAGAAAATGGGTGTTGGCGCTGTATTCATTCATAAACGCACAACACGTGGAAATCAAACGGTCATACATGATTAGGTGGGGCAAAACATTGGGGGAAGAACCTACGAAAGCCCAATGGGAAGACCTATGGAAATTAATCCCCAAGATGACGGGCTCCGCACAGGCCAGAGAAATGTGGACCAAAATAGTGACTCAGTGGCACTACACTCCAGAAAGACTGCAAACCATGTTTCCTAAAACATCAAACAAATGCTGGAGAGGCTGTGAGGAAGTAGGTTCGTGGAGGCATATTTGCTGGGATTGTAAAGGGATAAAGCCAATCTGGGAAGAAATAAAGGGAGAGATGGGAAAGGTGTTTCCAGATGTGAGGATGCTGGGAGAAGGGGTTTGGCTGTGCGGATTGAGAGACCAAACAGCAAAAAAAATTAAAAAGACTCAGTGGAGAGGCTTCATGGGGCTTCTCATAGCAGCTTGGTCAACCATCGCCCAGAATTGGAAAAATAAAGACACCCGACTAACCTTCACATAGCTACAAAAGGTGTGGGCCCAAATAACTATGGGGCACGAGAGACAAGTTTGCAATGGAATGGGAAGGGGCTCTGGAATATCTTCAGTCGGACGTTATGGAACAATAGTGGCCCCATAACATTAAGGTATCGGACATCTTCAATGCATGAATAAGTCCCTGGAAAACTGGACCTAAGTGCCCCGGGGGGGGAGAGGGGGGGAATGCTGTTTGTATTGTTGACGTTTTGTTATGTAAAACCAATAAACACATGTTTAAAAAAAAAAGGTGAGGTTCCAGAGGCAGAAGGCAAGTCGACCTCTTGAATAGAAGATCCAAAGCATAAGACGACCCGAGATGCTGGCAGACCCTTCCAGTAACAGCAAAGAGACCATTGCTGACCTGACCCCATTTTCAGCCATTACTGTCCTGACCCCGTTTTCAAATCGACAGAGGAACTCCAAAGACTCCTTCTTCCCTTGGGCTGGTGGGGACATATTAGCCATAAGACGACCTGCAGAACGAGCCTGACGTGCTGTGACCATCCAGGGCTGCAAACCGCCAATACCAGGTACCTCTGAGCCAATTGCAGTGCATCATCATTCTGTGAACAAATCCTCCCAGAACTTTGAGCTCCAGTTGGACACCCAGAGACAAGATCCTCCTCCTCAAAGTCGCCTCACGAAAGTCCTCACGATGAAGGAACTGGAGACAGAGTGCATCGCTACTGCATAGGAGAGAACCCAGCTGCATCTTCTTGTGTACTCCTACGGTACTGTGTTTCTCAAAGTAGTACTTACCTCAAGTCAATTTGTCACTCCTGTTTCACTGGAGTGCTGTATCCGGAGTTTGAGGGTTCACCCATGCCCATTGCCCAGGCCTAACAGCTTCTGCAGCTATCCTATTAACTGTTTTTATTCCGCTTAAACATCCTACGTGAAAGTAATGAAAGTATCCTGCGAACTTTGCCTTTCCTGCTCTTTCACATGACTTTGCACCCCTCCTTTACTTTTTTTTTATTAACTTATATTTAACTTGCACAGGGATATAACATTTCATTCCATTCAGTTGGCCTGTGTAGTACATGTGGTTTACTATGACGTATATGTTCAGGTGATCACAATGCAGGCATTATAACACTTTGTCTTGACTGGTTTCCTCATCACATTTATTCAGCAGGTATTGCCTAAATCCTCCCCATATGTCTTGGGCGGTTCGTTAAGGGTAGCAAGCTGGAATAGACTTCTTCCTTGTCATTTACCTAGGACATATCATTCACCCAGTCTTCCATGGAGGGAGGGGGACGGGGGCATCTTACTTTTCCATCTCATCAATATGGCGCCCTTAGCCAACAACAGACCCAGATTGAGGAGCCTCTGTTGGACAGGGTTCATTTTACAAACAAAGCCCAACAAGCATATGCCCTGCTCCAATTTCAAAGGCTGGCCACCATTTCTTCGAACGCATTACACACATTCACCCAGTACTCCGTGAGCGCCCTGCAGCACCACAGCATGTGAAGTGTCTGCATCCTCATTCCCGCACCTCGGGCACTTTCCTTCAGCTGTAACATACATTTTTGTAAGGCGTGCTGGGATGAGGTGAACTCTGATCAATATCTTGAAGTGGATCAGCATGTACCTGGAGTGACAGGAAATCTGCTTTGTTAACCTGCACTGCTGCATCCAGTGTATCTCCATGAGCGTAATTCCGAGGTCTTTCTCCCACTCCCCTTTAATTTCTGGCGTCTGCTCCTTTCTAACAGATAATGTCAGTTGTATAATGCCAAGGCTGTCTTCTTTGCCATGCTGGGAGTGAGTTCATATCTCAGGCTCTGGTGTGAGGACGGTTCGCGAGGAAATCCATTCCATAATGTCGCCAATGCAGAGCGGAGTCCAAGGTATTATAATTGCTGTAATGGAGTGTCCCCAACGCTTTCCTTAATGACATCCCAGGTTACAAATTGGCCGTCCCGGAACAGATCCCTAAAGTGAATTATGCCCCTGTCTCGTCAGTGTCTGGCCAGGTCCTCATCTCACTGCGGTAGGTAGGATGCGCCCCAAACCGGCATATCTGGGCTATACATTATGGTGCCTCTGGGGTGACAAACTAATCTAGCCCATGCCCGTTGCGTTACCAGGACGGGGTCCATTTGGTTGTCACTTTATGCCTTCCCTTCTACCAGTCCATGTGAGAGGTAGGCCGGATCTTTCCCTTGTCCTTCCAATGCCACACGAGACGCGCTGTGTCCAGTATACTGCATAATAAGCCTGTGAAGCTAGGAAGTACAATTGGAAATCAGGAGCCGCCAACCCTCCCTGCTCATATGGCATTGCAAGCTGCTTCCAGCTAGCCCGCACCTGACCTTTCCACACAAACGCCAAACATGCCCCTTGTATTCTCGAGAGGAAGGACCTTCCTGGCCATAATGGAACTGTGGTGAAGAGATAAAAACATTTTGGGAGCATAATCATTTTCACTAGGGCTAGTCTGCCCATGTGTGAAATAGGGACATGGTTCCAGCAGTCCATCTTGGTTCATAGTAGATGGTGCATCAGCCGGGTCATCATAATTGAGGGAGTGCACTAATTGAGCTGTCCATGCTATCTCGACGCCCAGATATTTCACCCGTTGAGGTGCCCACCTTAGACCATATAGATCACTGGGTTTCCCATTTCTGTTTGTCAGTGGCAATATCTCTGATTTGTTAGTATTCAGCTTCAGACCTGAATATTCCCCAAACTCTTGGACTACTGCTGGTACCCTCTGCAGGAATTTCCTGGGTTACCTTACGTACAGCATAATATCGTCTGCATAGAGTTATCAACTCAACCCCCCCCCCCTGCTATAGTTATCCCAGCTCGAGCATGTCATGCTCTCAGAAGGTCTGCTAGTGGTTCCATCACTATTGCAAACACTAATGGGGAGAGCGGGCATCCGTGCCTAGTGCCCCCTGCTAATACTAGGTTCGAGCAAAGCGCCACGTTTTCGCATATGGTTGCATGTAAAGGATGCATACCCACTGAATGAAGTTTGGGCCGAAACCATAGTTATGCAATACTCTAAATAAAAAGGGCCAGTATACTGTATCAAATGCTTTTTGCATGTCTAAAGCAATTGCGGCCACTGTGATGATCTGTGGGATTTTTGCTAGTATATTGTAGCATCTCCATATGTTGGATGCCGTCGATCTGCCCTGCATGAATCCCGCTTGGTATTCACGACCCATATATGGTATCAGTGGGTTTAACCGGGAATCCATTATCTTTGCGAATATTTTCGCATTGGTGTTCATAAGGGATAGCTGGTAGTATGACCCACAGTCCTCTGGTGGCTTCTCTGGCTTCAAGAGCAAGGTGATAATCGCTTCTCGTGTCGTATCCGGGAGAATGCCGGTTTCAAGTGTTTCAGTCCACATTAATAAGAGACGGGGAGCCAGCATAAAATTCTGCACCCAACCCATCTAAACCCAGTGCCTTGAAACCTGGAAGGTTCTTCATGGCTTCTTTTATCTTGCTCAGTTTTACCGGTGCCTCCAGAGCCTCGCAGGCTTCTCCTGATAGCAGCGTGGTGGGTATGTTTCACGTCAATTTCACGGTCTGTGACTACGCGCTGAGTGGAGTATAAATTGGTATAGAAATCGTAACACTCAACTGATTTCTTTCCTGTTTCGTAACCACCACCCCATCTTGTCTGGTGATGCATGGGATGTTCGTGTTACCCCTCTCGTTGCGTACCAAATGTGCCAAGAGTTTACCCGGCCTTTCTTGTTCCCCGTACCTGCGTGTGGCTGACGGTCTGTCAAAATAGTGCAGTTCCCTATCCGCCGCTGCTCGGTATTCGTCTAGTTGTGTTTTAATATCTGCGCCAGTCTGCACTGTTGGATTACTTGTGTATTCCGTTTGTCGTTGGGGTAGTGTTTCTTCCTTTCTCTTGCGTTCCCTCTGTATGTCTCGGAGTACTCCGGGTTCTGTGTACATAGCGATTCCCTGTATGTACGCCTTGAACGCCTGCCATAGGACAGTCTGCTATGCCACTGACCCTTCGTTGTTCTCAAAGAAATCAGTGACGTGTTGTGACAGACTGGTTCTAAACACTGGGTCAAGCAAGGCCGCTGCTTTAAACCGCCATGGTGCTCTTTGATGGATCCCCTCCAGGATTTCTAATAGAAGAGATACGGGGGAGGGATCCGGTAGCGTTCGAGGCAGTATCTTGACCTCTGTCACCCTGCACAGAACCCTTTGGGAGATTAACCAGAGATCTATCCTGGAATGCATGTCATTGACTGATAAAAGGTGTATGCCCTTGGAGTTCCGTGGATCATGCGCCAGGCATCCCTCAAGTCCAGGTATGTACTATGTGTGTGTATTGTGCGTGCTGCATCCGACAGGGATCTGGGGACGGTTGATGTTCTCTATCTAATTCTACATCTAATATGGTATTAAACTCATCACCACATATTACTTGAGCGGTCAGGTCTAGCGCATTTTCAAAAGGCCCCCGTATAGTACTCTGGGTCATCTTTATTGGGCCCGTACACATTAATCAAAATTTTCAACGCTGCCAAATTTCCTGTGCACTACTTTATATCTACTCTACCACAGGGGGTCACATCCAGTTGCGTAATGGATAAACTGGAGCAACCTGTCAACCAGAATCATGACTCCCCGGGCCTGTGTAGAATAGGAGGTGCAGAAACTGTGCTCTCCCCAGCCAGGGGCAAACCTACGTGCTTGGTGATCCAAGAAGTGTTTCTTGCAAGAATAATATCTGGGCAGTTTGCCGGTTTACATATGCCATTACTTTCCTCATCTTCATAGGTGTACCCAGGCCCCTCACATTGCAGCTAAACAACTTTATTGTTGCCACTCCCCCATCAGCCATCAACTCACACGTTCTTGTACCGCCTTCACCATTCTGTGCGGCCTTCCAGCATGATTATAACATGTTGCAATCAACCTGTGCATTTTTCTAACATTTTCATCCCAACTTCTCCCGCCTCCACCCTATAGTACCCCGAACTTCGACTGTTTTGCCTGCTTTCCTCACCCCCTTCCCCATCCCTCACCCTTTCAACTAAACTATGCACTCACATTGGGGGCGAACGCTGTCTTGGCGGCCAGGGTCCTGGTTCTAGTATCGGAGTCTTGTCCGGTCTGAGTCGCCTTTAAATCACCTAATGACATTGCCAACACACATTATGAATCACTTAGTCCACCGGGCGCATTAAGTTTCCACTGGGCCCCCACATCTGCGTGCATCACAGCCCCCCAATTACCATGTATGTCCACAGACCCAAGTCCAGTCTCCGTTTCTACTTGCAGCAGACAGTGCCTTGATCATGAATGAGTCTATCCACTGGGTTCGCGAGCCACAAGATCATTGTCAATCAGCCAATGAATCCCCCACACAACCTTTGCCTGGTGCACCCTGTAGACCAATTTGGACCATTATGAGAAACATTGCTGCTCACAAACCTTGCATCTACCTAGGAAGTGCATAACTCATCCCCCGCCCTGCTGTGTGTTCCATGGGCAAATTCGGAGAACGATGCAGATTCAATCTGTCCACCTAGTTATCACATTTGGTACCAAATTACAACGGTAAAGACCTATTTGCACCACAAGTTCAATGTCTTCTCGGGTGGTATTGATTACCTTACATTCAATTTCTTTCCTCTTCAGGTGGCTGCTTGTCGGGCAGAGGAATGTTAGCTTCTACAAAAGTGGCTGCTTCCTCAGTAAACCTGACGAAGTATCTTTTATTCTTAAATTGCATACGTAGCCTGTCCAGATATACCATTGCATCGGGTATCTTGCGTTCTCTCTGTAGTTTCTTCACTCCGATGAACGTTTGTCTTTCCTGTTGAACTACTAGAGTGTAGTCTGGGAAAAGACGGATAACACCGGACCCCATTTTTCAGGTCCTGCTTCTCCCTTGCGGCCCTTAAAACCATGTCCTTGTCTCTATAGTACATGAGCCGTGCTATTATCGGGCAGGGGAAGGCACCCGGTTTAGGTCTTGCTGCCAGGGACCTCTCTACCCGTTCAACCAGAAGCATTGAAGACCAGCATGGGTCCCCAAAAAGGTCTTTAGGCAGCTTTTCAATGGCTAATTCCATGGGCCCCTTCAAGGCGTCCTTGGGGAAACCCTATGATGCGTGTATTATTCTGGCGCAATCTCACCTCCAGGGCCTCGCACTTCAATTTGACTGTCCTGAGATCGTTAACCATGCTCGTCACCGTGTTTTGTAACGCCTCTATTGGATCCTCTGCTGTGCCAATCCACGTTTCCACCTCTGTGTGATGCGCTGCATGGCCTTTTCCAGCTGGGCTTTTATTGTTATGATGCTGATATTGATGTCATTTATGGATGCAAGCCTTTGCTGCATTAAGGGGAAGACACTTTGTAGATCCATGGGGGCAGGGGGTGACATTGATGCTGATGATTCTGGATTGTTAGTTCCTTCGTTGCTTGTGCTGCTCGATTTGGTGGCTGGTTTAGTGAACCTGTCCATTGCACCGCTTTTCTTAGAGGCTGCCCCTTGAGGCATTATATAGTGGCACTAGCCTCTTGCACCTTGTGCGGCTTCGCTTGCTCTCTAATGCGGGTAAATCCGGATTATCTTTATCGGATTTCACTGAAAACAGGAAAGCATAAACACTGGAAAAACACCCCTGGAAGAAAGGTGCCACCTAGGTTTAAACTGAAAAACACTGTTTACTCTATCCCAATGGTGCCTTACTGTGAGCAGGGATGGGAGGAAGTTTGGGGGTGAAGGAGTGGCTGGAGAGGGGGCTTGGCAGTCAATAGGAAAAGGGCCCTACTTCCCCCTTGTATCCTTGTTTGCTTTCTCCCATTGCTTCCCCACCTGTCCCCTGACCTTATTTAAAAATACTGCACATTCAGTGTTACATTGTTTTCTTTGTAAAGAAAAGATATTTGTATTCATATTTGGTCAGAGCTATTTTGAGGAATTGTAGACACATTTGAGCCATTTTTGTGGTTGATGATTGACATCTTAAAATTGGCTAAAATTCCTCAGAGTAGCCCTTGACTACTGGCAAATATTTGTATTTACAAAAACTGGTTTAACATGGATTATTTTTCAGTGTCTCTGTTTGTGGCAACAGATCCTCTGTGTATGTGTTTCTGTCTGGAGGAGCGCTGAAATGGTTCACCTGCTTGTGAGCTTTAAATGTTAAGCTGTGCAAGTCTTCCATGTACAAGGCTTGCACTCTCACAATCACGTTCCAACCTACTGTGCCTCTTTTGAGCACCACCAGCACCCAGCAGCCAATCGGAAGCTGCAGGACCCCTAATTGCTACGTAGAACTTTCTTTCTTCAAGGAGAGTTTTAAAATTAGGAGCGATTTATAAATGATGTTCATTTAAGGAACCATTGTTTTGGACAAGACACTCGTAACCTTTCCATGTAAAGAAATGCAAATGGAAATTTAATTCTGAAAGCACAAGTTAGTTGCTTAAAGCTATGCCGTCCTTAGGCAAATGTAACACAAAACAGTTTAAAACTAACTACATTATTTTCAGAATGTAATACTTCCATCACATCTTAGATGAAACGGGCATGTGCTTAATTGCATTCTGGTATTTCTAGTCTCCCAGTCACGATGGGGGGGGGGTGGGGGGCATGGATTAATGTCACAATTGTACTCTACTTTTTTTTTCCCTTCCATAGTTATAGAAGGATTTATATATGTGTTTGAATACCTTGCTAAAGTAGAAGTACTTCTAATTTATTGGAACTTTTCCAGGGTATTTTTCTGCTGTTAATTACTTTTAAAAGTCCAATGTTCTTTTCTCTTGCACACTTTCTTCTAGGGGGAACTACATTTGTATATTTCACTTTGAGATTTAAGATATGTTCACTTACTTTGAGTATATGCATGGGTGCCAGCTTTTGATTTTCGATATGGGGACAAAGGTTCCCACATAGAGTGAAGCGAGAGAGCCATGCTCATCCCCAGTCAAAACAACACATTTTAAAGCGCATGTTGCAGCAAGAATAGGATAAAAAGCCATGTGATTTACCTGAAGATATAAACCTAAAACCTTCCAACAATCACCTAACCTGCTGAGTTGCCTTGTCAACATTCTGGTGTAGGATCCCCTGATATTCCCACACCCAATAAACGGTTTTGGCCTGCTCACCCCCTCCAGTCAAGCCTCAGGGGGTACATTATTGAGACTCTGTTCTCATTTCTTAGTGAGCAGCACTTGATAAACAGTTATCTGCTTGGCGTTTATTTCTTTTGGCAATCAAAATAATGCTTATCTCCACCAAGGTGAAGGAGATATTATTGGATTAGCACATTAAGCTTTATTCTTCTGAAAGTGTTATTTTTTTTTATTGTATATGGTTTACAAAAGAAACCTTTACAAATACATTGAATAAGAAGAAAAAATCGCGCAAATCAATGTAAAAAATGTCAGTGCAAGTTAAAATTCAACAGTGTTTAGTGATTAAAAAGCAGCTTCCCATTACGTATAGACATATTTTAGCAAGCATGTCATAAAAGATTTCAAATTATTAAATACATACATAATATAGTTGGTGATATAACAAGTTAAAATTCATCATACAAGTTCATCAAAGGGAAGAGACATACAGATCCAATGATTTGATAAATCCCGCCACCGCAAGCCCATCTTTGATTTTAGAGATGGCAAGACACTTAGACCAAATGAGGTTTTCTGCCCAGAATCTACCTAAATAGATGTCCCTAGGACCTTTCATAGCAACGCAATCTAAGAAGAAATGGCGTGTAGAATCAATTACCTCAGGAGTGTGACAGAAATGGCATGAAAGGTCCAAATCACTAATCTCCTTCCTTCTATGGAGGACTTCCCTAGTAGAGAGGAGATTCCATCTAAGCTTGAGAAGAAGTGAGCGGTAGTGGCGGTTAGGGAATTGTCAGTATAAAAGACAGGCAGCCTCTCTTCTTATGTTCAAATTGTAGGTCACTGAGGGATGGGTAAGCATGCAATTCTTCAAGCGTGTTACTTACAATCACAGCTAAAAAGACATTCCTTAACTTTATTAGGGTTATTTAACAGGGTATCCCTATCAGTGGAGAGATCTAATAGCGTCTTGTCGCAGAGGTCACAGAATCTTGAAAGATATAGATTTTGGTCTAAGGTTCCCTGTGAGAAGAGCGTTTTACCCACATCTACATAGAGGGTATCGTGTTTAGGAGAGAGCAGGGCAGAAAAAAGTGTAAGAACTCTCCAAAGAATTCTAGCTCGCAGAGAAACTAACCCCAGTTCATATCTTCTGGCCCCTATTGGGACACAATTAGGCAGTTTCATAACTTTTCTCCAATAGATACCCTGAAGGGTGTCCCAAAAGGTCAGGAGGTCTACGTAGTGCAGTTCCATTCCATATATTAGTTTTGGGATCACCTTTCCCTTGAAGAAATCTACAATAGGTTTAAACGAAAACATGCCATATTTATTGTCTAGCTTAATAGATTGAGAGATAAGCAGAAGTATTTTGTGTCTAAGGGAACATCTTAATTCAATGGCCCAAGGTTGGGCCAGAATAAGGAATCCCAACTAGACAATTTTATGTGCTCTGATGATATTTTCACCACCAATTTCCCACACTTTTTTGTTCCCTTTTCTCCACCTGGGGAAGACCATCCTTCGGGTTTTACTCTGGTTGATTTTTAACCCGTTAAGAGTGGCATATTCTTCAAATTTGCAGATAAGCCTCTGCTGGCCAACTTTAGTGTGGTCAAAGAGAAGAAAATCATCGGCATATGCCAACCATGAGAGCCTGAGATCCCCCAATTTTGCATTCACCATGCTTGTATTTCCAAGAAATTCCCCTACATCTGCCAGATAGAGGATAAAAAGATATGGGGCTAATGAACAGCCCTGGGGTCTGACCTCAATTCGAGTCCTTATCCTTCTAGAGAGCGTTCCTTCAAGATCTATCCTAATATGGACCCCCGAGTTCTCATACATTCCCATGATTAAAGACAGAAGACCAGCCGGGATCCCCCACTTAGTTTTTCCCACAGTCTCGACCTGATTACCAGATCAAATGCATTTGACAGATCGATTGAAGCAACATAGAGAGAACCACTGTATCTTCCCCAGGTTGAACTTTGTAGGGCAGTTAAAATGATGCCATTGAGATTGGTTGAATGGCCAACCCTGAAGCCTGTTTGTTGCTTTGGGAGGATATGATTTTCCTTAATCCAGACAGTAAGGTGGGAAAGAAGCATGGAGGCAAAAAGCTTACAGTCCGCATCGATAAGAGAGATTGGTCTATAGTTCTTGACCAGAGTTCGTTGGCCTCTCTTAAAGATGGGGACAATGTGTGCTGTCTGCCAACTGGTTGGGACATTACCAGAATTAACAACATCTTGGAATAGCAAACACAAGAGTTTAGCCCAGATTTCTGGTTCTGCTTTCAATGTATTTGTTAGACCATTAGGTCCGGGGGCCCTTGAGTTCTTCGCTTTGGCAGTAAGGCCAAGTATTTTCTCATAGTCAATGATGGGCTCCCAGGTATCATTTAGAACATTCTCCCCCATTATACAGGGTTCTAGCCCCTCTCCCCCTGTACCAAAAAGTTCAGTGTAGTGCTCTACCCATTGAACCTCTGGGATAGCATTCAACTGGTCAACCACTGTGATGCTGGAAATGCATCGGAGGGACAGGGCCTCCGTATCCTTGCGGTCCCGAACTATCGTCACAGGGTGCCCCGCACGCCTCTTCCTTGCAGGACGCCAACGCTCTGTCGTCGACGAACACCGCTAGGAACGAAGCTGCCACTTCACTGCTGTAGTTCAACCTGTTCACCGTCGGACGTTCGACCCGTGACTCCTGCTCTAAAGGGAGGGCACTCGAGAAGGGCTGTCGATTCCCCGACACCGAACGCCGAGTTCCTCGACACCTCTCGACGATCCGTGGCTCCTGCCTGAAAGGGAGTCACTCAAGAAGGATCAGTCGACGCATCGTCGGAGAACTCTACTCCACCAGGTACATTGGGGAGGGGGTAAAACCTTAATAGGAGGAAGTAAGACTATTGACCATTATATGGACTGGGCTTGTGCTATATATCTTTATTTACAGGTTGCCCAGGTGGGGGGGGGGGGGAAATCTCCACACAGAACTGTGCCTAGTGGTAGGGGTCAGCATTCTGCCTACTGTTTTAACCATCTTGCGTTCCTTCCTATCTCTATTGCTGGTTTCCTCGTTATTGATCTGTGTGACATTTTAACCGTACAGTTGATGCACTTTAATGAGATTTGATAACATTGGTGGTACCACTGTAGAATTGTATATATTTATCATTATTGACTTCCGAGTAGAAAGTGCGTTATTGTGATCGTGTGCATACCTTTGAATATTAATTATATAAAGACTGTGTTTTCAGTAATACAGTGTGTGGACATTCCTTTGTGGGGGTTCGGGGACTACACTGTACTGAAGAACCAGCCTGCATCACCTCCTGAGAAGCTAGGCCTTGATTGCTGGACCACGTATCAATAATAGAGAATCTTGGCTAGGGTCCTCTGTGCCTCTCCTCTACCATATACCACCAACCACCACATCATCTTGGCTGGAAAAAATAGCCCAGAATGCCCTAAGATCTCTTTTGACATGTACTCTAAGCATAAGCTCTGCATCATTTTGTAGCAAACTAGATTTTCTTGATTTGCAGTAGTTTTTATATTTTTGGCGAATAGCTTTAATTTTTGTTTTTTTGTTGTCACAGTCTTGAACTTGAGCCTCTCTGATAAGTTTCTGAGTGTAGGCCTTTTCATCGGCCAACTCCTGATCAAACCTATGAGCATGAGTTTTTTTAGAGATACCCGTCCTAAGAGAGCCAGAGATACTGCTGTGGAGAGCATTGAGAAAGCTATCAAAATACAGGGTGTTGAATACTGCAAGTTTCCAGGAAAAAGAGGTATGATTAAACGAAGAAATCAGTTTATAGTTGAGGAAATTGATATTGGCAGGTGACCAACGTACCCCGTCCCTTGTCCCACAGTTTTAAGATTACGTGGCCCCCCCAGCAGGCAAAAGCTTCATGGCAAAAGGAGAAAGAAATGTAACCAATAGTGCCCCATGGTCACTCCATGGGTTGAAGGAAACCTGAACCTCAGACGAAAGAGCGGACAGAGGGTGATCTACATAGACGTAGTCTAAAGTAGATGTTGACAGACCTCTATGCCATGAAGGGCAAGGTGGGAGAGTAGCATCATAAGAGCCATTAAGACATGTTAGACCAACTGAATCCAAAACGAGATTCCACATTCTACCCCTACATATTTCTGGCCTCGCCGATTGTCCTCCTCCAAAGCCAAACCCAGGTCGTCCTAGTTGGCCTCGGACGAAATAGAACAGTCGCAGTTAAAATCACCAGCCAAAATCAATTTCCCCCTGGGATATACATATCTCCATGCAAGTACCATATCTGTTAGAATTTCCAAGAATGGCTCAAGGGCAGCAATGCCCTTGTGCCAATATACATTAATCAAAAGAAGGTTAACCAGTCGATCAAGGGAACTGACCTCCAGAGCCAAAATCCCAAATGGCGTGTCCACAAGGACCTTGTTCCTGAAGCCAAAGGAAGCAATAATTCCAATGAGAAGGCCCCCAGAGGCCCTCCCTCCTGAGCTAGATTTAGCATTTTGAGAATGGATATCAAATCCATCTACAACGGGAGGAGAGAGCAACCAGGTTTCCTGTAGGCAAAAACAGTGTGAAGCACTGATCATAAGTACTGTGTCAGTATTCGTGAAGAGATGATTATTTCCCCTGGAATTCCAGGAAAGAAAAGTGAATTTATTCGGGACCAAGACATTAATGGGTGTAGCAGAGCACTTAGAGGAGTGCTCATTTCTACAGACCTGAGGTAACCTGGGCCCAGTTTCTTGCATTTCCATTGAACCTGGGCGTAAATTGCCTCCGTTGGTGCCTTGGAGCTCTTTCCGGGTGATACACCATTTTAAGGTTTCCTCTATACTCTTCACACCCTCCATATTTACAGGGAGGCTGATTAGATTGTAGCAGATTAGCTTCAAAACCAAGCTGCATTAAACTTTCCCTTTGGCCCATTATTAGTTCTAATACCACTCTTGATTTCAGAATAATATTGCTCATATCTACATGTCCTTGAGTGGGAAAGAAAATCCGTTCCATATCGTAACTAGAAATGAGTGAAAGAGAAGGAAGTTGGTAGAAGAGTTTTAATATATTTCCGCGGTTGAGACAGATAGGCATGTCTTGACCCCAAAGGCTAGTAAGCTGCAGGGTGTCCAAGCGATCTTTATCCTCCACTGAGTGAGGTAATGAATCGGTTATAGTTTTTGTAAATTGAGTTAAGGAGTCAACTTCCAGATCAGTACCCCTTGCACCCCTTAATATGGTCCTCTTTTTAATTGCATGTGGTCCCACAGGAAATCTTTCATACAGATTGGGAGAATTCCTATTTTGAAAAGGTTTGGGCCGGTGGTAGGACCTTCATGACCATTGAATGAGTCTCCATTTGGCAAGTTAGGGTGAGCTGAATTAAGAGAGTTGGGAACTTAGAGACCCTCCCACTGGTCTAAATCCCGTAACACGCTCCCCCCGTTATAGACTCTATGTTGGTCACGTGACCATCAAGATGGCAAGAAGGGTGATCATCTATAGAGGAAGAAGGAATAGTGGGGGCCCTATCCTGAGATGAGCCTGTAGTTGAGTTAAGAACCACCACAGTAAGTGAATTTGTGCTAAGGAGCTCCTGAAATAGTTGTTTCACCATGTCGAGGCTAACCATATTTGCCGGAATCAGAGTGGTAGTAGACTCGGGGTAGGTAGGATCTAAACTGGATAAGGAATTGCACGGAATAGTTGAGTGTTCTGCGTCCAAAGAGGATTCCATCGACTTACATACGGTTTGGGTGTTCAATATAGTTGGAGCAGAGTTGTTTATAGGGTCCAGTTGAGTTGAGACTATTTTTGGATGACAGTTGACAAGAATTTCCTCAGCCCAGCCCAATATTTCCCAACACCGCAGGAGGAATATTATCCTTTGGCATAGAACTGACTGCCGAAGGATTGGACTGACTGGGTACAGCTGGAGTAATATGTAGGGAGGTTAAAGCGACAGAAACAGCAGCCGCATTAGGGATAGCGGTCACAGGTAATGCTGGTTCCACCAAAATCTGAATCTCCTTAGAAGGGGTAAGAGTTGTTGTACACACAGGAGCACTTGCCAGAAAAAGATTTTTAAAGAATTGATTGGAAAAAGAGTTTATTTTTTTCATATTCTTCTGATTTTTAATGTACTTTCTTTGTTGTTTGTTTTTTTTTTGACTATGTGAGCAAAGCCCTTTAAGTGTACCGCTTCTTTTGTGAGGTCAATGAAGTCAGGCGGCTTCTCCAGAGTAAGAGCCGATTTAGAGAGGAGGCAACATTATCTCCCTTAAGTGATTCAACCATTTCTAAAGTAGTAGGTTCACTAGCTAATCCCTGGGAAGTGGAGGAAGGAGAATCGACGATCAACCCCTCTTGGGCTTTCTCCACTAGGGGTTTAGTAATCGCTTTTATGGAAGTGATGGGGAGTTTTACATCTGGGGCGTGGTCCGCTTGGACGCCCTCAACGCTTATGGGGAGAATCGGAGAAGATGGATCACAAGTACCCCTGTCCGAACAATGAGGGTCAGTAGTACCTGGGACCATATTAGGAACGTCCCCCGGGAAACTATCCTTTTCCACATTAGTGGCTTTTTTAACCAGAGGCCCTTCCATAATGGGTTGGCTTTGGAGGACAGAGTCTGGAGACTGTTTTATTATTTAGGGATGGTCTTCCTTAATAATTTTAACCAACTCTTCAAATCTGTCTAGTCCTTCTAGCCTATTATAGATTTCAGAGAGTAAGAGGGAGTGTGATATATCCTCTGACCATATATTGTCATAGAGACTCACAAAGGAACTAAGAACCATATTCAATGCAGAGAGTGTATGTTGAATTAGTTTTATTCTGTCCGCTTCTTTAAGGGGATGATGCAGAATAGACTCACCAGCATGAACCTTTTTTTATATCTGGGAGTAAACCCCTTTATCTAAGCCAATTTTGCTCCTCTGTATACTCATCAATAAAATTAGTGAGTTCAGAAGGCGAACCCACGTAGGAGGCATCACAAGTTTGCTGGGTTACATTGTTTGTGTTAGTGGAAGTAGGATCCAACTGACTCTCAGCTATTGCCTTATCTGCACATTCTATAACATATAATGTCATCAATATAATTATCTACAGGATCTTCAGTCTCCAACTTCTTTGCTACATCCGCCAGATGCGTATGGTCCAGGGTAGCCACTGTAAAAACTGAAAGCGGAGGTTTGATGAGAGTACGAGTGGCAGTGCTTTTACCAAAGAAGTTAGAGATTTTTTTCCCTTGGATAGGTTTACCCCGAGTAACCATGTTAAATTTTGTTTTAGGAGTATAAGTTGGGGGTTTTGTGAGTGGAGTTTTAAACACTATGGATTTCACTGTGGAAGTATTGGCAATACCATCAGAAGTAGCAGAGAGATTAACATGAATAGAAGAAGTATGGTTAACCCCCTTAACAGAGGAAGATACCTCCGGTGATAGATTGATGGGAGGAATACCATAGTTTCTGTTGCTCTCTGGTTGGGGAAGTTGTTGAACAATAGCCTCTTTAGACAGCACAGAATATTCTGTAGCACTCGTAACAGTCACCCTGCTGGGGTGAGACAGGTAAAGGCAGCCTAGGTTGTAATGGGACGGGTTTGGGTGTGCAGAGTTCACCGTACTATTATTCGGGTGATCAGTGCGCACCCTTGCCCTTGGTAAACTACCCCCTTCCTCCAAATTCAAAGCTATAGTAGCTGCTAGGCGTGCTTCCTGCACATCTATGGATATATCTCGTTTTCCACTGAAGATGCAGCTGTTAGCTGGAGTGCATGGGATAAGACCCATCATATCAAATAGTTCAGTCCTATCTTGAGTGGATTTGGGCATGGACCAAAGGTTTTTGAAGAGAAGAATCCTGGGAGCTGTCTACTAGTGTATGTTGTGGCTTGCCCAGAGAAACAGGGATGGGATTCACTGGTGGGATACAATCTATCAAAGGAGGAGAAGGAGCCACCACAGCAGGAATGGTAGAATCAAAAGAAACCTCCATAGCTTCCTGGCTCCTCAGACCCTTGCGTGTCATCCAAACAAGTGTAAAACCGGCAGGGGCAAAAGGCAGGTAACAGAAGGGGTAACAGCAGAGTAGCTCTATGGACGATAGTGTGGAAACTCCTAGAGTTAATGTTAAAATAGATATCACAAGCAGGAAAAATCACAAATACCAAGACCTATGGAATAGCAGACCGTAATTTAAAAATGCAAAGAATACAGGGAGTAGCTAAAACGCATCAAACTCTACCCCAGGAACACTTTAGAATAAAATACAAATAAATATGGATCTCTTTCTAGAATCGAGAGGATAAGGTATAAATGTATCGGGTATGTCCTTTAATTATTTCGGCGAAGAACTCATTAACTGAGTAATAGTCCCATAAATCAGCATAGAACTGAAGGAGCACCTAGTCTCGGGTAAGGAACGCCCGACAGCTTGAGGAGCTGCCAGAGTCCGACTCTCCCCCCTTACCCTTGAGACTGGTTAAAATGTTGCAAGTAAGGTGGCAGCATATGACCTCAAGCTGGGTTACTCACAGAGCCGTTGCACAGACACAGGTCACAGCCAAACAGCAAAACAGAAGCTCCAGCCCTTACTGCCTCCAGGGCTTAATGCCGCAACAGTGGTTGGGCCAACAAATTGTGCAGGCTGGAAGTCATGTGGTCCATCACGTGCTCGGCAAGGGTTCCGCCCCCTCCAGGAAGCGAGTGTAGCAGCAAGAGCTCAGCTCGCAGTGCTGCAGTTATGAGGAAGACTGCAGGCAGGAGCATTAGTTTGGTAAGTAAAGCGCTCCTTCAAAGTAACATAACATCCTGCTCTGAGAGACATTACCGTACTTATACACACAATGAAACAATAAAAGAATATTTGTGTTATTGCACTGAAAAAAACAAAGAAGTTATCTGCAGGTTTTTGAAGGGGCAAACGGGAAAACACTGAAACACAGATTCTGAAATGTGTCAAACACTGGAAAAACACCCCCGGAAGTGAAAAAGAAGAAACCCCTAAAACAGGAAACCCCAATTATATTCTGCAGGTTCTAGTTCAGGGTGTGGTCCCACGAACCATGGTCAGAAAGTTAGTCTGGTGTGCCCCGCTTGAGTGTCGCATGCACCTTATGCCCTCTCTTCCTGATTGACTCCTCAGCAAGTCCTGGCTCTTCCCCACGTGCAGGTCCTCTGGTTCATGTACCTTTGTCCGTCCCCTCCCATTTGTTGCCAGATTGTGTTCAATCACTGCTCAGAGTTCCCCCGGTGATCTGTCCTTAAAGTGTAACTAATGCGCTCTTGTGCAAGAGTTATCATGCTCCAGGCCCACGTGCGTTTGTTCGGACCTGATTTTGTCTCTTATTCTCCTGTTGCCGCTTTTATACTGGTACAATTGGTTGCCACGCAGCTCGTGCTGTGGTTGGCTGCAGTGCAATACAGTCCATATGGGGGAGGGAGTCGTGTCCCTCACTCGTAGTTTAAGAGCTACAGGACCTTGTATTCTGGGGAGGATGTGCAGGGGCCAATGGTGTGATGCCTGCTTGCTGGGGGGGGATCCACTATGGGTCAGCTTGTGTGGATTCTGAGGAGCGTCTCTGCAGTGTGCCGTCTTCACTTTATGCCTGCTCTCCGGAGCTCCATGTGTTCTGCCTCTCTGTAGCTACGTTAGTCCAGCGCCAACGAGAGTCGGTGCTCGCATGTCGGTATTGCAGAAATACAACCGAGCACACAGTTGAGCACGTGTTGCCTGTGTTTGGAATAGTTACTTACTTGTTTGTGGGTTACTGGGCGGGCCGATTTGTGCCAGTTATCTATAAGCCCTTGCTCCCTGGCATGGGTCGTGCCTCCTCCTCGCTCCCTCCTACCATGTCTGCAGTGCGCCGTCCTTCATTCCAGGCACAGAGCGATGAAGAGTGAAGCCGGTCGGGCGTGTAGTTGCGGTCCAGCTGCAGCGTCTCGTGCGAGGGTGCCGCCGCAGGGACCCGGGTCTAAGCTGCTCTCTCTCCACCCTCGCTCCACTCCACTCCTGAGTCTCTGGCGTATTGCAGGAGAGGACTTAGATTCCCTTCAGTATTCAGGGCGAGATGTAGGTCTTCTCAGTTCTGCGATGCGGACTCAGTGTCCCTTTGTGCGGAGTGAGTTGGGGCAACTTCCACAGCCCCCTTCTCACACCCGCGTTGTCAGTGCAGCCATCAGATCGGGAGCGGATCGATGGGTCTACACTCAGTCCTCCGCCATTACAGTTGTGGGCGTCTCCTGAGGTCTGTGCGACTCCGCAGCAGGAGGTGCTCTTCACGGCCACTCTGTCCTCACGTCGAGGGCCGGCCTAGGCCCATATGGAGTCCGGGCTGTATCTCTTGATTCATCGGGGCAATTTTCCCACTTTTTGGGCGGGACATGCACAACTACTTCACATCACCTCTGGTGTAGTAAGGTGGAGAACCAGACTCTAATTATGCCAATGTTGCTCCCCGAACCCCAGCTCGCCACCAGAGCTCACACGGTTGCGTGCATTCCACTCTGAGCGTAACAGCGCCCCCACTTTGAAGAACTCTTAACTAGTTTTGGAATTGACTGCTAAGTTATACAAAGTAGTATATTGCTGTTGTTAGTGCTGAATAAACCTTTTTCTTTACAACAGAACATTGTCTGAGTAACTGTACAAAGTGAATTGATATCTGGTGCAAGCCACTACTATTGAAGCATTCACATGAAAAAGTGTTGCTTAGGTTTTCTATTTGTGTTGGTTAGTCTAAATAGTAATTACTTAACTTTGCCTTGTGTTTATAAAATAAATGTATATATTTTTGTATAACAAGTGTGAGAGTTTCTTTAGGCCTATGTATTGACTGAGTTCATGGTACTTAGCTAAAGCTCACATCCTGCTCATAAGATCAGACTGACTGCTCTGCCATGCTACCAAACCTTTCTGTAGTTGGGGCCTGTATACCAAGGGCTAGTTTTAAAGAGTCACGCCCGCTGGGAGACTTTAGGAAAACTCCCCTAACAATTAGAACTCGGGATGTTGCACTAGTTGACACCCCCAGCTAGTCTCTAGTTCGCTCTGGTCCAATGGGATAATGTCCTTGTATTTCTTATCCCAAGCTGAGCTATCTGGCCCTCCAGGTCACTGGTTGTAACCCCTTTGGAGGTACTTTCTGTGTCAGCCCCTCACAGACAGTTTTTGGTCTCTGCCTCTGCTAGGCTTCTTCTTCTAGTCTTATCCCCTTGTGGGCTATTCACACTTTCAGTCCCTCATGGGTTATTCTCGATCTTGGCCCATTGCAGGCTAGTCTCAACCCCTTTCCCCATTCTTTCTGCCTTCCTCCCTCTACCTCTCTCCAGCCTCATACCTAGTTGTAGCGGTGCATGTCGTGGTTTCCTATGGTGCGGCAACACAGCGACTCAGGCTTCCTCGCAGTTGGTTCTTCTTCCTCGGTGCTTCCCGTCGGCCGTGGATAGGACTTAAGCGTCTGGTTTGCTGGATGCTGGAAAGCCCTCCGGTGGAGGTCGGTTGCTCTTGAAGTCAGGCAGCTCTCTGCCATCTTCCTGGGCTTGTAAGTGCTCCTCACGCTCACCTCCAATGTCGTCCTTTTCCATTCTTCCTCCGATACCCCATTTGTTTGTAATTCCCTTTGTTGATGGATCGCACCTTTCATGGGGACCCAGATATCTGCTGCCTGCTGCACTTCTTTTAGATATTTCTCTGATGCTTTCTGTGTTTTTTTGTGTCATGGAGCACTTGTGCAATTTTAGCCAGTTTTTATAGGTGTTCGTTAAACCTCTCACCTCTTTTTTCCTTACTTAAGTTGCCTAGTTTCATGCGTCTGATGGCTGCTCAAAGTACTCGCCTTTTTTCTTTTATTTGTGGGTCAAAGGCGTGCCGGTGCATGATGCACACTCGTTTCAGATTTTTTCATAATCTTAAACGCATTTAAAATTGGTTAATAGTCTGGGATCTGAGAAGTATTTAGCACCCTCCATCTTGCACTATATTCTGAGTAGGTGATTGTCGCTTTTTCTACATCCCTTTTTCTCATTTTCAGTTGACATCCGTTATTTGCTGATTCTACAACATAGTTCAGCGTATGTGTAGGTCTTCTCAATGTTTCCTTCCAGCTCCTTTTGAGGAGGTTAGCTCTTGTTATAATTTGTAGAGGGTCGAAGGACTTCCTCGGGTCTCTTGAAGTGAATATGTAATTGATCACTGATGCCTCGGCCCCTCTCTTCCATGTCGGTTTACAGGTTTTGTCCTTTTCAGATTGTCCATTCATGTGGAAGTCCCTGCTTTCTATGAATTCATCCACAAAAGGCCCCTCTGTTCTTGCGCTGTGGCTCTGTTGACTTCCTCTTATTAATATTCCTTGTTTATTAAAACAGGATAGGTTGAGGTCTCCACACACATTTTTCGACTCTTCGTCCCACCTGTAGGTTTCATCCATTAATTCTGATCTATCATTTGGTTTGTTATTATCAATGTGTTCCAGTATAGATTGATTATAGTCAAATGTTTTTGTGGCTCTTTGTTGGACCTTACTTAACAAATGTTTTTTTACTTCAATAACTTTGAATGTACCGCCGCTCCTGATCAAAGTCAATAATCCCATACTAGGGCGACCCACAGTTCTCCAGCATGGGGTCTGGCATGGATTCACATGCTCATGAATATTCCCCGTCGTCAGGCTGGGAATCCTCGGTAAAGAAAAAAAAAACCAGTATCAGTTTTGTTTCTGATCTGTCTTTCGTAGTAATAACCAATCACTGGTCTCTGCGTCATACTGACCACAGCCAATGACTGCCCTCTACCTAAGCACCGCCTCTGGCAGCCATCTTCAGATTTTTACCGCACGTTCATGTGTTGGGATCCTCGTGCTATTGCTCTCGAGCATTAGTGCTATTTTTTCACGTTTTTTCTCAAAAACTTCGTTTTTTTCGGTCAAAAGAGCCTCAAGCTCCACCGACTCTCCATCCGATCAACGGGGACCCGTGTCGGATTAGTCTGCGCCCCTCAAGGGTGAAGATTTCGTCGAGCTACGCTTTTGGAGGACTCCAGAAGTTTCTCAGGCCCGGACATGGCCCAGGAGAAGGGAAGCTCGACGCCCAGAAAGCTGTTCAGGATCTGCCCTGGATGCCAGCTGCAGAACGTCTTTAAGGAGGACGAACACTCCTTTTGTCTCTACTGCTTACATGAGGACAAGATGCACGTGGAGAAGGACTGTGCGTTTTGCGGCAATATGTCGGAGCGGACCATGAAGGACCGCCATCAACGTCTTGCCAACTGGCTGGAAGGGAAGAGCCCGTCAGGCGAGAAGAAGAGGAAGAAATCCGAGCGGTCTTCTAAGACCTTTGAGGACGCCCCGGCGACGGGAGTCCAACACAAGGCCAAGCACCGCGAGTCCGCTGGCACCGGGAGCGCCGAACGGTCGGGCTCTACGGGCGCCAGGCAGGGCGCACCCTCCCCGGCACTTTCAGCCACGAGCCAACGCTCTGGGTCGGGTAAGAGGAAGGGCGAGCACCCGGCGAAGCGCCTTGCACTGGTGGCGGCGCAGTTGTGCCGCGAGGGGATCCACGTCGACCCCTACCTGGACGACTGGCTCATCCGAGCCAAGACGAGGGAGCTCGCTGTGGAGCACACGGCAAGGACTGTCCAACTTCTCACGGACCTGGGATTCTCTGTGAACTACGCCAAGTCCCACCTGGTACCCGCGCAAAACGCACTGTTTCTGGGAGCGAAGCTCGACACAGTGTCCCTTCTGGCCTCCCGGTCGGAGGAAAGGACCAGGTCCATCCTGGGTAAGGTACAGCGGATGTTGGTTTCCGACGCGGCCAAGGTGAGGTCCATCAAGTCCCTCCTCGGAATGATGTCTTCTTGCATCTACCTCATTCCCATGTGCAGGCTCCGGATGCACCCGTTGCAGGAGTTCCTGGACGCGCGCTGGATCCAAACGACGGGCGGCTTCGAGGAGAGGATCACACTCGACGAGAGTTTCCGCCGAGCGGTCCGGTGGTGGGGCAACCGTGCGCATCTGACGGCGGGCATGGACTTCCAGACCCCAGACCACCAGGAGACAGTGACCACGGATGCCTCCCTGGAAGGGTGGGGAGCGCACACCGAAAATCTGCACGCGAGAGGCCTTTGGCTCCCGACGGAGAAGTTTCCTCCATATCAACGTCCTGGAGCTCCGTGCAGTGTTCTGGGCCCTTAGGTCCTTCCTTCCGTCCCTCAAGGGCATGGGCCCTCAGGTCCTTCCTTCCGTCCCTCAAGGGCAAGGTGGTGAGGATCTTCACCGACAACACCACCACCATGTTTTACATCAGGAAACAGGGCGGAGCCAGGTCTCCAGCGCTGTCCAAGGAGGCGCAGGACCTGTGGCATTGGGCCGTCGCCCAAAGGATGTTTCTGGTGCCGTTTCATCTGGCAGGGAACACCATCGCCGACTCACTCAGCAGGGAGCTGCGCTCGTGCCACGAGTGGGAACTACGGCAGGATCTAGTGGATCGCCTATTCCGACGGTGGGGCACACCCCAGATCGACCTGTTCACGACGGCGACGAACTCCAAGTGCCGGAGGTTCGCCAGCAGGTTTCCCCAGGCGAGGAGCGTTCCCTCCTTTGCCACTGCGTATCCGGCTCGTCAACCAGCTCAAGAGGTCACGGTGCAGGATGATCCTCGTCGCACCTGCGTGGCCGAGGCAGATATGGTTCCCGGACCTTCTGGACTTGTCAGCGTCCCCGCCAATCAAGCTGCCGGTGGACGCGGATCTACTCTCCAGGGAAGGAGGCGCCATCCTCCACCACGACCCGAAATCGCTGAACTTGCAGGCCTGGCTCCTGCAGCGCTAGAGTTTGGAGGATACGACATACCGGCCGACTGCAGAGAGGTTCTTGCAAAGGCCAGGGCGTCCTCGACTCTTAAATGCTACGGACACAAATGGAAGAGGTTCTCTGTCTGGTGCCACGCAAAGAAGATTAACCCTCTACGGATTACGGCTCCCCAGGTACTGCCGTACCTGCTGACGCTGGCCAAAGCTGGACTGGCACACGCGTCCATCAAGATTCATCTTGCTGCGATCTCCCGATACACCAGAACCACGGGCCGGACGTCCTTGTGGTCTCATCGTCTGGTGAAAGAGTTCATGAAGGGACTGTTCAGATCGTTCCCGCCGGTGAAGGCGCCGGCCCCGGCGTGGGAGCTCAACGTGGTGCTGACCAAGCTCATGGGACCTCCGTTCGAGCCTCTGCACTCGGCCCCGTTGAAGTTTCTGTCGTGGAAAACAGCGTTTCTTGTGGCCATCACCTCCGCACGACGGGTGGGAGAGATCCAGGCCCTTTCCTGCAAGGCCTCGTACTTGACTTTTCACGACATGAGGGTAGTGCTCAGGACGCACCCCTCCTTCATGCCCAAGGTACCGTCGGACTTCCATCTCAACGAACCCTTGGTGTTGCCTGTGTTCTTCCCGTCGCCTTCGTCGCCGGCTGAGAGGACTTTGCACTCGCTGGATGTGGCTAGAGCGCTGAAGTTCTACGTGGACCGCACGAAGTGTTTTCGGAAGACGTCATAACTCTTTGTGAACTTTGGACCTGTCAATCAGGGGAAGGCTCTCTCGAAGGCTTCCATTTCCAGATGGCTCTCCGGCTGTATCATGTACTGTCATCGGTTGGCAAACCGACTGCTGCCTGGCCGTCCGAGAGCCCATTCCACCAGAGCGATCGCGGCTACCACGGCGTTCCTTTCTGGTGTGCCACTGATGGACATATGCAGGGCTGCTACGTGGAGGTCGACGCACACCTTCACGAAATTCTACTGCGTCGATCGGGATTCCAGGGAGGAGTCCAGGGTCGGCCAAGCAGTGCTGCGCAACCTGTTCGCCTGAGGTGAGCCTGGTGAGGAGGTAAGATTGCTTGATGTTGAGTTTGATGTAATGCTTAATGTTGAGCCTTTGCCACCTCCCGTGGTTGTGCATGTGTGTACTGCTATGTATTCTTTATTCATGAGCATGTGAATCCATGCCAGACCCCATGCTGGAGAAGGAACAAGTTACTTACCTGTAACTGTTGTTCTCCAGCATGGGTCTGGCATGGATTCACATGCAAACCCTCCCGCCTACCCCTCTGCGGCTCTTCACTTGGTCATACTGCCACTTCACGTGCTTCCAAATCTGAAGATGGCTGCCAGAGGCGGTGCTTTGGTAGAGGGCAGTCATTGGCTGTGGTCAGTATGACGCAGAGACCAGTGATTGGTTATTACTACGAAAGACAGATCAGAAACGAAACTGATACTGTTTTTTTTTTTCTTTACCGAGGATTCCCAGCCTGACGACGGGGAATATTCATGAGCATGTGAATCCATGCCAGACCCATGCTGGAGAACAACAGTTACAGGTAAGTAACTTGTTCCTTTTATTGCAGGGTTCAGGTATGCGGTAAAGCCATCTGTCATTGGTTTCGTAGACAGACAAATCTCCTGAATACAGAGGAAGTCAAAATCACTCCACTCTCTCACCCTTGCAAAGTAAGTGGAAAAATCCTCTTGTGTTCCAAGAGGCCAACGTGAGACTGTCCTTTTCAGTCGTCCCTTTAGTGAGCTAGATTTCATTCCCTCCCCCCCCCCCATCAGGGCTGCAGATAGCCATGCCCATGAGTCCTCCTCCGTCCGTTCAGGCGGCTGTTGTCTTGCCAATTCGATCTTCCTTTTTTCTTGTGGTTCACCCTTTGTATTGCTTATCGTAAGTGTCAAGTTTGTCATTCGGCGCGTCAGTTTGCTGTGCCATGGCGCTGTTCCGCTTACTGTTTCTTGGTTCGTTATTACCGTTTTCTCTGTTCCCTACTTTTATCCAAGCTCTATGACCTACTGGTTCCTCCAAGTCCCAGGACATGGGGGCATGTAACTGAGTCAAGTATAAGATGTTTTACTATAGTTGACCACAAATGTATATATACTAGGTCCATTCTATCTTCTCGGCCAAATTCTATAATTGCAATATCTTCAGTGCCAATTTGTCTTAGGCTTGGTACACAGTGGAGTAGTGATAGGATATTGTCTATTCAGTATAAAGTCCTTTGTTCTGTCCCCTAGTCTTTTTAGTCTAAGGCAGCGGCTGTTCACTCATATGTACAGAGGGAGCTGAGGTACAATCTGTCCTCCTTGTTTAAATTTCCCCGTGCGAGTCGACGAGCCGATCTCATGACCTTGTACTTTGTCTCAACCACTTCCTTTTTTTTCAGCCAATGTGTGTATCGTTTCTTCCCTTACCAGTTGTTTCTCCATTTGCCTGGGGCACCCTGTGTCTTGAACTGCTCTAGATGCTTAAAACTTTCCCACAGAGGGGCTAAAATTCATAATGTGGTAGAGTTTCATGGATGTAGATTATGTGGTAATAAGGAAACTCCTGAGTCTCTAAAACACTTGGTGATGAACTGTGGTCACTTTGAGAACTTGCAGAGACTACACATGGGCAAGTTCTATAATGGTGATTTGCTACTGTCTAGAGATTTGTTGTGGTCCCAATGTATGTGGGGTAAAAGACAGACGCTGATACTTGCATTAACACGATTTATCACAGTTAACCAGGAAAATCTCGCTGCTCTCGACACCCAGGTTCCTAAATAGACTAGAGAGATGCTGATCTCTAAGAGTGGAGCTTTATTGATTTTAAGTTGAATGTATTATTACGTTTATTTAAACCATGTAAAAGATGAATGAGTTTGTTTTTATGAATTGTATATGTATTTTGAGGGGATTGGGTCCTCCGACGTATTCCATATCTGACAGCAATCACCACAGCTGTGCTGCTTCGGAAAATTTTCGGCATCTGCATCCTGCGTCGATGACGTCTATGGGCCGCCCTCGAGGACCTTCTCCGACGGCCGACGTCACCCGATGTGATAAGTAGGATGCACGACGCCCGTAGCCTCAGTTCCGTTTTTTCCGTGAACGTGTTTGCTTCGTGAATCTCAGTACACCTCGATTCTTTGGAGTTTGTTGTTTATCTCGGTTCTTCGAACCTGTTTGTGTACGATTTCTTCGTGAAGATGTTTACCTCGTCTTCCACACGGCGTCCGGGCTTTAAGAAGTGCGGGACTGTGGGCCCAAGATGTCGGTCACGGACTCGCACAACGCCTGCCTCTGGTGCTTCGGGGAGGCCCATGACACGTATGACTGTGTCGACTGCCAGTCGCTCACATCGAAAGCCTTGCGGGAGCGCAAGAAGTAGTTATCGGTAGGTAAGGTGTCCAAGCCCCGGAAGTCGAGGTCTACGGGGCTTTCGACGGACGACTCGAGGGGCGACTCTCCGCCTCATTGTCGGAAGTCCAGTGGGTCTCGGTCCCGGAGTCGGTCTCGCCACTCCTCTGCCTCTTCGAGGCACTCCCAGAAGCGCCGTCATCGGTCGCCTTCCCCGTCCTTATCCGAGGACTCCGCCTGTCGGCAGGTCGCTTACCCCACCAAGCATGCAAGGCCGGAGGAATGGGTATCCTTCGGGAAGAAAATGTTAGCGATTCTCGAATCGCAGAGCACTGTCCGTCCGCGCCTCCGAGTGGGGTCGGTCGTGATCTGCCGAGAGACGCCGCTCGCACGCCTTTGGGCTTGGGTGTTCGTTGCGATTCGCGGGAAAGGTCCCGCTCGGACAAGGGAATCGTTCTCGGCATGCCCGGTCCAGGTCCCAGTCCTCGACGTGCTTGAGACCGTGTGAACCTGTGAAGTCTTCGAGGAAGACGTCGACGCCTGTGGCGCCGAGGTCGTCGATGGACTCTCTCGAGGCTCTGCCTTCGAGGTCTGTGTCGACGCTGCGTCTGTCATCGACGCTGACTCTCTCGACGTCAGCACCGATTCACTCAACGCCTTTCGAGGCTGTGTCGACGGGGGGTACCCCGTGGATCGGGGGAACCACCTAGGAAGGCTCTGGCCAAGGTCAAGCATGGCTTTGGTTCCAGTTTTGTGTCTTCTTACCGCCATTTGGAATTAATTTCAGTGGTGGATGAGGGCTCTGAGGATGACACGGTGCCTGACACGGTGCCTGACACGGTGCCTGACACGGTGCCTGACACGGTGCCTGACACGGTGCCTGACACGGTGCCTGACACGGTGCCTGACACGGTGCCTGACACGGTGCCTGACACGGTGCCTGACACGGTGCCTGACGAGATTCTTTCGGGCCATAGCCAGTTTGAGGACCTGAGGCAGTCCCTACATGATGCTAGTGGGCTGGACACCTCTGCGGAGGTGGAGTTTTGTAGGCCTGAGCTGGCACTCATGTCGATTCTTCGTACCGGCGACTTATGTCACGGGTCTCCGAGTACTTAGGATGGTCTGCTCCCCCAGGGGAGTTTGTTCAGGATGACCTTGCGGATATCCTCGACATTGGTCCACCAACTGACCCGGTACTGCCATTCCATATGGCTCTGCAAAGAAGGGTGGCAGCAGCTTGGACTGCTCCAGAGAGTTTCCCGGCAGTGAGCAAGTCTTTGCTGCAAAAATACCGCCCAGCCAGTAGTGACCCCTGCTACATGCACCCTACTCCGGAGAGTTTGGTGGTGCAAGTGGCTACGGCCCCGGCAAAGCAGGCGCCGTACCCTACCATCCCTCCTGATGGGGACGACAAGCGTTTTGACGGCTGGGCGAAGAAAGTGTTTTCTGCAGGGGGTATGGCGCTTCAGGCAGCCAACTCCATTTGTGCCTCATCTCGTTTCACGCACACTCTGCGGAACTGTTTCCTTGGCGGCTGAACATATTTCCGAGGGGGAGGAACGGGATGGTTTCCTTGCCATGGTTCAGGATGGCAAGGATGCTATGTGTGAGGCCGTTCAGTCTGGTTTGGACATGGCAGATTGCGTCAGCCGGTACATGGCGGCGAGCACCGTGATACGCAGGTTTGCGTGGTTGCGGAAGTCGGGGTTTGCTCCTGATGTGTAGACCCGGCTCCTCAACATGCCCTTTGGCAGGGAACATCTTTTTGGCAGCAAGGCTGACGAGAGCCTTGAGAGGTTGCAGACCTCCAAAGCTGCAGCGTAGTTGTTGGGCGCTGCCTTTTCATCCTAGGGGACAGCAATGGAGGGGAGGTTCCTTTCGTTATTACTCCTCCTTTGGTAAAGCGAGAGGAGCTGCCAGTCAAAGGAGCCACCGTAGGAGTGCCAGACGTGGAAAACAAGGTACTCGAGGTGCCAAGGCCGCTAAGGCTGTTGCCTCTTTGCCCTCCGGCACCGCCGCAACCGCTTCAGCTCAGTCATGAGGCCATGTCCCATGGTTCGCCGGTTGGGGGAAGGCTGGCGCAGAATCTTGGAGAATGGCGCGCCATTACTTCAGATGTGTGGGTTCTGGAGATCATAACCCACGGCTACTGTCTTCCTTTCCGGCAGAGGCCTCAAGACAATCCACCGGGGAACCTCTCTTTGAAGAGTCCAGATCCGCTCCTGGAGAAAGGCGCCATAGAACTGGTGCCTGTAGCGGAGAGGAACAAGGGATGGTATTCCCCTTATTTTTTGATTTCCAAGAAAGACTGGGGATTGAGACCCATCATGGACTTGCGCGGTTTGAACAAACTCCTCAGGAAGGAGAAGTTCAAGATGGTTACTCTTTCTCAAGTCCTCCAGGCCCTTCAACTTCAGGACTGGTTGGTGTCTCTCGACCTTAAGGACGCTTATTTTCATGTGCCTATCCATCCAAAGCATAAGAAGTACCTGAGGTTTGCGGTTGGCGACTTGCACTTTCAGTTTCGGGTCCTGCTGTTTGGCTTGACCTCCTCCCTGAGGGTCTTCACCAAGCTCATGGTAGTGGTGGCAGCGCACCTCAGGAAAGGGGGATTCACGTTTACCCCTACCTGGACGATTGGTTGATCAGGACGCGCTCTCCCGAGCAAGTCCTGGATCATCTGTCAGTCACCTGCCACTCCCTCCACAAGCTGGGCTTCTCCCTCAGCTTAAAGAAGTCCCATTTGACACCAACTCAGAGGCTCCAGTACATCAGAGCAGTGCTCGACACGTCCCTGGGGCAGTGTTTTCCTCCCCAGGCGAGGGCTCATCACATTAAGCAGATGGTGCACAAGTTTCAACTTGCCCAGACTCTCCCAGCGTTCGAGTTCTTGAGACTGCTCGGCCTCATGGTATCCTGCATTCTTCTGGTGCCAGAGGCCAGGTTGCGGATGAGATCTTTGCAATGGGCACTCAAGCTCCAGTGGTCTGTCCTCCGGCAGGATGTCGGACCCTGTTCAGGTGCCGTCGTCGGTCGCCCAGGACCTTCTGTGGTGGGCCGACGAAGGCAATCTGATGAGGGGGGGGGGCTCCATTTTGGCTTCCCTGGCCGGAGGTGACGATCGTGACGGACGCATCCCTCACGGGATGGGGAGCTCATGCCAACGAGTTGACGGTCAACGGTCATTGGTCTCTGTCTGAGTCCAGACTCCATATCAATCTGTTGGAGCTGAGGGCCGTCGGGCTAGCCCTGAAGGCTTTTCTGCCGACTGTGCGAGGAAAGAATGTCCTGATCCTGACGGACAACACGGTGGCCATGCACTACCTCAACAAAAAGGGGGGGGGGCAGGCTCACTTCCTCTGTGCAGGGAGGCGATGCAGCTCTGGTTCTGGGCAATCCAGCAGGAAGTTTCGATTTCGGCAGTTCATATGGCATAAGACGAAAACGAGACAGCGGACGCTCTGAGCAGGCAGAGCGCGATCTCTCGCGAGTGGGAGTTGGCTCAGGAGATTCTCCTGGAGATCTTCGCCTTTTGGGGGACCCCTTAAGTGGATCTCTTCGCCTCCAGTGGCAACCGTAAGTGCGAGAGGTTCTGCTCACAGGAATTTCCTCCAAACTGAGCCTTAGGAGACGCGTTTGTGGTGGAGTGGTTATTCCCACTGCTGTATGCATTTCCTCCAGTCCCCGTCATCCTGCAAGTACTGCAGAGGTTACGGAGGTTCGATTCCCGGATGATCCTCATTGCTCCGGGGTGGGCACGGAGGATGTGGTACCCGGACCTTCTCGACTTGTCCATCTATCCTCCACGTCGTCTTGCCTACCGAGACGATCTGCTCCCACAGGAGGGGGGTCAGTTTCTCCATCCAGAGGTCAGGTCCCTCAACCTTCACGCTTGGTTTCTGAAAGGTTGAGGTGTAAGGATTGGGACCTCCCTGAAGAGGTGATGGAGGTGTTGCTTTCGGCTAAAAGGCCCGCAACAAAGTCCCTGTACCGTTGCCGTTAGAGTAAGTTCTGCGACTGGTGCAGGGTTGAGAATGTGGATCCTTTTGCATGTGAAATTCCCATGGTTGTCTTTTTTGCTTTCTTTGGTCCACAGGGGCCTTCAAGTGGGTACCATTAAAGGTTACCTGGCGGCGCTGTCCATATTTAAGCGCTCGTCTGAAGAGTGTTCCTATTTTAAAATTCCTTTAATTTCTCAGTTTCTGAAAGTGCTCACTAATGTGTTCCCTCCGTCACCTTTCCAGGTGCCCGGTTGGGATTTGAACCTTGTTTTCAAGTTTCTGATGGGTGCTCCGTTTGAGCCTTTGCATTCATGCCCTTTGAGACTGTTAACTCTGAAAACTGTATTTTGAGTTGCGGTCACTTCGGCTCGCAGAGTGAGTTATAGGCACTTTCAGTTAAACCACCTTTGACTGTGTTTCATAAGGACAGGGTTGTCCTTAGTTCGTCCTTCTTTTCTTCCGAAGGTGGTGTCGGAATTTCATGTAGGCCAGAAGGTTGTTCTTCCGGCATTTTATCCTCCTCCACATCCTGGTAAGGAAGAGGAGAGGCTCCATAGGCTTGATCGTAGGAGAGCATTAAGCTTTTATATTTCACGCATGACCCGGGTCAGAGTGGACGATCAGCTCTTTATTGGTTACGTGGTTACGCTGGAAAGTGTTTGGGACAGGCTGTGACGAAACAGACTGTCTCGCTTGATTATTTTGGCTATCTGAGTGTTAGTGCTTGGCGGGTAAGGACCCCCAAGTTGGCTTGCGGGTCCATTTTACCAGGGGTATGCCTGCCTCTGCTGCCCTGCAGAGGGGTGTTCCTATTCGCAACATCGGTGATGCAGCCACCTGGGCTTCGGTACATACTTTTGTACGTCACTATTCCCTCGATTCCATCCGGAGGTAGAATCTGGCCTTTGGCAAGGCGGTCCTTTACTCCGCAATTTGATTAGGCATGCTAAATTTCTGTTTGCTAAATTCTTTTCCCACCTCCTTGCATTGTGTACTGCTTTGGGAGTCTGTCATAGATATGGAATATGTTGGTTGACCCAATCCCCTCGAAGAACAAGTTACTCTCTTACCTGGTAACGTTCTTTCGATGGGATGGTCCGACGACATATTCCATATCGCTCCCTCCCTACCTTCCCCGCTACAGAATTCCTTATGCGATTGCAGCTTACGTTTCCGCAAGGCTTTGTGTGTCAGACTGGCAGAAGACTGGTGGCACACGTTCTGGGAAAAAACTACACCTTAGGCTACGGGCGTCGTGCGTCCTACTTATCACATCGGGTGACGTCGGCCGTCGGAGGAGGTCCTTGAGGACGGCGCATCGACGTCATCGATGCAGGATGCAGACGCCGAAAATATTCTGAAGCAGCAAAGCTGTGGTGATTACTGTCATAGATATGGAATACGTCGGCGGATCATCCCATCGAAAGAACGTTACCAGGTAAGAGAGTAACTTCTTCTTTTGATAAATTTTGTACTGTATTAAATATTTGTAAATGTGCATAGTGCCAAACACACGTAATAAAAAAATTTAAAAAATAAATAAAATTGTTCCACAGAGTTCCATGCTCCTGTCCTTGTTACAGTTAGCACTCTGACTTTTTCCATATTTTTTTACTTTTGGTATTAGTAGCTCCCTTTTTTCTGCCAGTGTCAAAAAATGGTTTTACGGACTCCCGTTTATTGGTTATTGGCTTTACATGCTCTGAGCCGATAGTTGAGGTGGGGTGGGGGGAAGTCAGCTAGGTCGTCTTCAAGTATATTCTCTGCCTTTTGCAATGTGTATGTTGACAGGTTCAATAAAGAGTTCTCCACCTCACAATCCTCAACGCTATAGTCTGAGTTTTTACTAGTCACGTCTGAGACTGTATGTTATAATTTCCGATTTTGTTTCTTACTTTTGCTTGTAGTTTGTTTTTTCACCAATACTGGAAGAGTCCGCTTCCTTATGAAGCTCTTTGAGGTCTTTTATTTGTTTAGTTTTTTCCTTGCGTTGCTTCTGTGCGCCGCTCAGTGTCTCTTTTCTTTAGTTTTCACCCAAATAAGGGATAGGTTTTTTTCTTCACACCCTTCCTAACTTTGTTGTGTTGCTGCAAGGTTACACACGGGGTCGGGGGAGACACTTTTTTTGTTTTCCACATAGGTTCCTTCCTGATTGGTTTCCACTGACTGGCTTCCAAGTAGTTCTAGGATTGTCAAATCTGAATTTTCTTGGTGACCCACCGAGATTACCATTGTAATCTCCTCCTGCACCATGTCATCTAACTGGGTTATGGGGTCCTGAGAGCTTCTATCGTTTTCTTATCCGTTGCTCTGTTTCTTATTGTCCTCCCCATTATGTCCATCAATGGGAATGCTTCTCCCTTCTGGTAGAGATCTGGTCATGATGTATCCTTCAATAAGTTATTGGAGCATTGCTATCAGGGTTGTTTGATCTTTCAGTGTGTCGTTCAAAGACTCATATGTCATGTAAGGTGCCATTGCAATGGTCACTACTGCCATTTGGCTTAGCGGGTCATTTCCATTCTTTTCCTTTGTCCCACGGCTTTCCTTTCTTTGGTTTTTGTGTTTTGTGTATTCAAATCCATGTCCGCTTGTTTTAAGTTTTATTTGAGGATTATCTGTCGCTTTTGGCGGCTTTGAAGATTTTGTCTAATTTCCTTTGTCAGTATAGCTGTTACTGTGTTCGAGGGCAGAGAAGTCACTGCCTCATCCTGGAGAAGGTCTTGTTCTGGCAGTACACTAAATAAATTGTTATATCACAAAATATATTGAGTTTATTTGTATTTATGCACGGTTAAAAAATGTATACAAGCTACAATTATCATAATTCAAAAACACATTTTTCACAATTTCATCAACAAATACCTATGTGATCTATATTATCAATCATATAGAGCTGCTATAAGTTGAGTACAATACAGCATTGTTTTGTGAGGTTAGTAAATGGTGACTTAGAGTATTGCTGCCATTAAGCTACACTTTCATAGTCTTATCCTAGACTTAAGTTCGGAGGACGAAGTGCTGACTAACAAACGCGGCTGCAGTACGAGGCGAGTCAAGAACAACACACGGAAAAGAACGAACGTGATGGCCTCCATGTAACAGGACACACATCCTGGATTTTTACAGAGCACAAGCACCTGCTAAACTGAAACCCAGCGACACCGACTACTCGCATACGAAAGGAATCTTGCCCAATCCACCATTAATGACAGTGGAGACCCTGACCGCTTATACCCCCCGGTCCTGAGGAAAGCTTCAGAACCGCTAAACACAAGAACTGTAACTGAATGAAAAGGTTTTCAAGCTAGAAATGCCAATAGCGTATACTATGAAAGTGTATCGTAATGGCAGCAATTGGTCTTTTCGATCATATTCGTTTTATTTCATGTGTTTTCCACATCTGATGTACTCTCCTCTTTCACACTGTTTAAAACTATGCTTGTCGTATTCCCTTTAGCTGTTAGACCATTTCAGGGCCTATCAACTCTTCCATTTTCTTTTCACACTGAATCCTGCTCGTAGGCTCCTTTAGACCTCCTTCTGTTTCTTTCTCCCTCCTGAGTTTGTCTTTCAGCTAATTTGATTGCCAGTTGGAACAGTTGGTACCCTGCTTGACTGCTTTCTTCCTTGGGCTCCTTGGTTTCAAACGCTGTAGTTTCCTTTGTTTTTTTTGTGCTAGTAGCTCCCCCCCTCCCTCAATTGTTGAGCAGGTGAATAGGATAAGCTCTCAGTCATTGAGCTAGCAGTCGCAATCAAAGTGTTGAGTCTATCAATGAGGGAGAGGGGACAAGGCCCAGGCAGGACCCGCAACTGAGGAGATGGTGATATTACGAGCGGCGTCGAGTACGAAGCAGAGATGGTGAGGGGAGGCTCAAGCGAGGGGGGCCAAGGAAAGAAGGGGAATGGAGGAGGGAGGGGAGGGGATGATCACTGAGCCTTATCCGTGATCCAGAGGGTTAGAGTGGTTTCCATTTTGTTCGTCTTTCTCCACAAACAGCCACGCTTTGCCTTCCAAGACATCTTTCCCCTTTTCCACAGCCGTATCTCAGCGATCGATTATCCGACAACGCTGTACCAGGAGAGTGCACTGGGCGCAAAACAAAGGACTTAACCGCCAGCACCCTCCCAGTCGGCCGACTGGAGAGCGACTGGACTTGACTGCCGGATTCCCCACCGGCGCTCCGCACCTGTGCAGGGTTGATAAAGGACTTGAAGCGACAGCAACAGGATACACACTGCTGGAAAATGCAAGGGCACATCCTTCTCTCTGCCCTTTTCAGAGCGACTGGACTGGACTGTACTGCCAGACTGGACACTATTAATACATCAATCTACGAGAGCCCCTTATAGGCAAAAGAAAAATGTGTAATGCCTCCCTGGCCTGGGTGCAAAACCAGCCACATCTCAATCAGCCCAAGCCATAAAACTGGCACAGGGCCACAGCGTTTCTAAAATCGGAGGTCTATGGATAAAGTGACTTATTCTTCAAAGGATCAAGACCATATTAAAATCCCCCATAGCTGTCATCACTCCTCCTAAATAGGCTGTGAATCTAAGCAGGAATTTGATAAATAAATATATCCTGTTTCTCGTTGAGGGCAAATAATGAAACGAGGGTCAACCAATGGTCAAATAACCTGCCTTTCAGTAGGATATATCTAACTTTAGGATCCTGGAATATACCCTATTTTACAAAGGGAATCCTCTTCCCCAATATGACGCCTGGCCAACGTGTTTTCTTCCCAGTTAAGGCAAATAATTACATTGGGAACCCGCTGCATGCAGGCCTACGGTCACCTTTGGGGCATACGTGCGTTTCCTGATGCATGATAAATGATGCTTGCCTATCCAGCATTTGTTGTTATAGAGCCTTTTAACCGATGAGTTAACTCCCTGTATGTTTAAGGTAAAAATACTTGAGGTAGCAATATGTACCAAACAGAAATGAATTGCTAAAGCCATATGACTGGATTGAAACTTGAACCCCTCTAGGTCCTGCTGAAAATCTGTGTTAAAATGTGGTTTGACAAATACATTTTTCGCCCTTATCTCTAGCCCCCACACTCCCATCCCCTTAGGTGACTCTCCAGAGACGAGGAAGAACCATTAAGCCAAGCAATATTCATAACTCTTCGGAGCTGTTCTATTGCCCTGAAGGACTGGAATGTAACGCACCCGTCCACCGTAGGGAAACCTAACAGTAAATGCGATCATGCAAAAATGTAACATCTAGGGGAACAACCTAATAGGAGTGCTCAACAACAGCACTATCTTGTAAAACTCAACCTAAGACTGTTGGGGAGAATTTTCATTTCTTGTGCCAATTCCCCTTAACCTGAGACCCCCAGCATTTTTGCTGGACTTCTGGGATGTGTTGCTTTATTCTCCTAATTGGGACATTTTACAACTAATTTTTTTTCTTTATTTTTGCTCTGAGTTGTGAACCCTGTTTTTCTGCCACTGTGATTCTTTTTACTTTTAACTGAGTCATGCTTTCCTCCATGTATGTCACTACTTGCATCTGTAATGAATTGTTGCAGCACCCAGCACCCTATGTGCAGTGTTGCTGGGGAGCTCCTTGGGCTTCCCTTTTTATTTATTATTACTTTTCCATGAGAACTAATGTTCTCAAGGATAGTAGGATACCTTTATCTCACTTCCCTTTCGTTTTTGTGGATCGACACACACCACCGTATGACGAGTTCTGGGGGGGGGCTACATTTCATTACTCCTGTAACTTGTATAGTTACAGTAACAGACAAACCTAAAGTGGGTAGTGGCAGTGGATCCCTATCTACCATTTTTTTGTTAGTTACTTGCATGCTGTTTCCACAGCTGCAGTACAGCACCCACGGGTGAGCATTTTACCAAAATGGCCCCAGTCTTCTTTTATCACCATTTTTCGTTTGTGTTCCTTCTTGGCCGTGCCCTCCGCCATAATTCTGCATCTGTAATCCCATAATTGATGCTTTAAATCCGTGCTGATATTATGCCCTCACCAAGTTCCCTGGGCCAAAAACGAAGTGAATATTGCCTATTCACTGCAGCCTAAACCACAAGGTTTTTGCCATTCCAATATGGCCGCCGCCGCATTTATGGCCAATTCCTACACCTTCCAAGTATCACCTGCATCCTAATTGGCCTCCCCTTCCTAATAGCCAATCGCTGGACACCGGCAGGCGCAAGCCGGCCCCCGACAAAGGCAACCGAAAAAGGCTCTGCCTGACTGAGCTTGACGGAGCTTGCCAGCTGCATGCTGCTGCAGACCTGCTGGTTCTACACTCCCTGCTGCCATCTCTATCCTAACTCAACGATGAGACTTACTGAGCTTCTCAATACTAACTTTGTTTGTGCGCAATACCCTTACTACCACGTTCTATTCAAGAGCCGTCGATGCCTGAATTGCCTGTGCCAACACCTCCCACTCAGCGCCTCCCGGCCTGCATTACAATCCGCTGCCGCATCCAGATCTCGGCCGGCCATCAGGGCTTCTCACCACAGAGCGCCCCACCAAGCTTGCGACCCTGGCCTCCTGCTCCACTACTTCGCAATACGCCGCAGCAGCCTATCCCATATTGCATACCTCCTTCTCGTACGAACTGTATGAACTGGCGGCCCCCTCACCACTACCCTGACTGCCTCGCTCACTGCCAGGAACATATTCTACCTCCAAACTGTGAGTCCGACACAAACGGCATACCCCAGCTTCTCCCGGTGCACGGTTGCAATTCACTATCTGTACCCTACTTATCTTCATTGGCCACAGCTACTGTTATATTGTTTATTGTGAGTACTGCCTACATTTGATATCAGTGCCCTCGCTTGCCGCACGGACCCTAGCTACTTACCCAGCTCCTAACACATGTTACCTGCATGCTACCACAATTATACTCGCTGCCTTACCCAATCTTTATTACAATATTCATGCCTCTGTTGCCTTGGCAAATGTATGTTAGGCTATCTGCTGCATGTCATGCTATTATCACCTGTTCCTGTTTATGAAGTACTAGCCATTGCAATTAAAGATAATTGTGTCATTTTTGCTCATATCTTGAACATTACTGTATGCTAGCACCACAGTGATACCCTCTGCTTAGCACATCATAAATTCATGGATTGTATTATCTGTACTACCCAGTTACCACCGCCACTAATGCTTTCATAGCAAGTGCTTTCTGTGGCAATCTGAGCCTATTAGGCACAATGTACTGCTTCGTCCTTGCACTTTGTACCACACTCCTACCTCTGTCCACATCCAATAGCTCTAAACACCCTGCCTTTATCCACACAACTTCGCCCTCAACTAACATTCAGCACTCCACAGCACACCTCCATCACACAACCAATTTGAATGCTCATTACACTCACCCCACCAACCTCACCTCAAAACTCACACCTCCACAACCGTTGCACCATGCTCTGTCCTAACCCGTACTTGAACTCACCAGCATTATGGCTGGAACATTTTGCAACTAGGCCCACACCCAACCAACCCTGCTTCATCCTCCTCAGGAATCACAGACTAGGCTCAAGATCCTACCATAAATACAAACCCCTAAATTCCCATACTACCTCACCCCATTTGCTCCAGGGACATCCTAAGTCTAGACCTGACCCAATGTCTACCACCCCGACCGACCACTCAATCGCCATAACCCCCTCTCACGTCAGCCCCAACACGGCTATGGCCATCAAGATTAAAGGGACCCTCATCAATGCGAGATCCCCGATAGCTCATGCACTAGACATTGCCAACTTCTTTACATCACACGACTTGGACTTCTTGGCAATCACAGAAACCTGGCTGCATGCTGCAGCAGGTCCCACCTTATCCTTGGCCATCCTCGACAATTACACCATCATTAGGTGTGATAGGAACTCCAACCTCTCTAAAGGTGGGGGTGTTGCCTTCATCTTTAAAAGATCACTCGAACTTAGGCCCGTCCCTCATCAGCAGCTCCCAACAGCTGAACTCTTAACAGTTAAACTTCTAATATCACCCAACCAAACTGCCACCATTCACCACATCTTTTACTGAAGACATCTCATCTATCCTCGCAGAGAACACTAAACCCAAATCCCAAATCATACTATTGGGCGACCTAAACCTGGGCCTCCAAGACGCCAATGATCCCAAAGCCCTTGATTTGGCCATCTCCTTAACCGACCTAGGATTTACCCACCACGTTCACACACCCACCCACAACGAAGGCAGAACCCTTGACTGGCTGACTGACTTGAATTGCAGCATCGACTTAGTGGCGATCACCCCTTGCATATGGTCGGACCATCACAAAATTACCTTCTGCATTAAATCCAGTCAGCAGAGTCCTAAACAAAATATTGCCCCATCTATCTGCACTAGAAATAAAAAGGACTTCAGGAAAGAGAAACTACTCCCCATCATCCTGCCCCTCCCCAACAGAGTATCGTCTACCTGCACAGACCCTAATGTACTAGTAGACATGTATAACCAAACAATCCAAAAAGCCCTCAACATCATATCTCCACTCTACGGAAACCCAAGCCCCGAGCTCACCTTAATTTGGGGTTCTCTCCTCATCTGCGAGATCTATGCAAAACAAAAAGAAATGCAGAGGCCCATTGGAGATCCTATCCCACGGACACTAACAAAAGCTCCCTAATCTTAGCCTCCTCTAACTACAAAGAAGCAATCCTCCTCGCTAAAAGACATGTACAACAATCGTATCATCCTGGCTGAATCCAACACCAAAGAGTTATTCAAGATACTAAAAGAATTAGAATCCCCCATAGCCCCTATCGACAATTGCATCACAGACACAGATTGGTACTCAAATATCCAAAAAGCCCTCCTTGCTAAAATAACTACGCTCCAACACAAAATCAATGCCAAAAAATGTAGCCTTCAGCCCGACTCTCTATTGCTGAGGTGGAAAACATTATTGAAAAATTGAAACCGACTGTCAAGGCGACTCCTGTCCTGCCTCACTCATCAAGGAAGCGGCACAGGATCTTGCCCCCTTCATCACCACTTCCTTCAAATCTGGAATAGTCCCTCATGACCTCAAGGATGCGTGGGTCATCCCACTCCTAAAAAAACCTACCTTGGACCCAAGCAACCCAAGTAACTACAGACCATCACCACTGTTCCCTTCTTATTAAAAATCCTTGACCGTGCTGCTTACCTTCAAATTCAGGACAACCTTGAGAACAATAAACTTCTAGGCCTCTGTCAATCTGGTTTCCGACCCAGACACGTACAGAAACTGCCCTCATCCACCTTAAGTAACAAATCGAGGTCCTAAACGACAATGGTAAGCTAGCCCTTCTACTATTATTCGATTTTATCAGCAGCATTTGACTTTGTTAATCATCAAATTCTCTCCCTCCACCTTAAAAATGCTGCCCACTTTTCAAATGAAGCTACATCCTGGATCAGCTCCTTCTTGGCAAACAGAACCATGCAGGTCTTCTCCCCATCTGCTTCTGCTGAACCCTCCCCAGTCCTGTGCGGCGTACCACAAGGGTCCTGTGTATCGCCCATACTTTACAATGTCTTCACGAAGCCACTCTTTGATATTCTTGACTATCTGGGTGTCACCTACACTAGCTACGCCGATGACACCCAGATACTCATCCCTATCACTGGTGACTAAGCGACCGACTCAAAAGCCCTTAATGACGTATACTCATTATCCAAGCATGGATGGCGCATCTTGGCCTATGCCTAAATGATAAAAAAAACTGAGTTACTCATCCTTGGCTCCCACAGCAAACTCAATAAATTGGACCTGGCCTTCAAAACATTCATCATTGACGGCAATACCATCAATGTGTCCAAAGACACTAAAACTCTAGGAATTTTATCTTGACTCGAGCCTATTCCTCACGAGACAAACCAATGCAGTGGCCTCAGCATCGGCGTACACATGCAAACTGATCACTGCATACAGGCCCTTCCTGACTACTGCCAACTGTTTTATGCTGGCGATAACGCTAGTCATGGCAAAAATTGGCTACTGCAATGCCTTATACCTTGGGACTAGCCAAAGAAACATCAACAAGTTACAGGTAACGCAGAATAATGCGATAAGAGCTGCCCTTAACATTCCCCGGAAAGTCCACATCTCCAACACTAGACGCAGTTTACATTGGCTCCCTGTCACTCCCAGAATTTCCCTCAAAACGTTGGCACTAACCCACAAGTGTCAGTCCAATCTGTCCCTGCCTACTTAGCTGACCGCTTTACCTCTCACTGCTCATCCCGCCCACTGGGATCAGCCTATGCTCACACCCTATCCACGCCCAGATTCCCGTAGTCAAGCCTGGAGAGTATAGTAGCTCTAGCAATGATGGGGCTGTTGTGCTGACTTAAGTGAGGTGTAATTTGCCTCAACAATTTTTGGTGCTATTGGCAGGTCTGTTTGATGTATGCCACCTGTACGTCTGCTCCTAGGGAGGCCTGTAAATAGACACCAAGGGTCTTTACTTTATCTGAGACCTTCACTGGAGAGTTTTTAATTTTAAAGGTTGCATAGGCAGGGGCGAGTTTAGTTCTTGCTTGGTGGAAACCAAAGACCATGAGCGCGGTTTTCCCTCCATTGAGGAACACCCAATTGGACTTCATCCATGCCTCAATGGAGTTCTAGATGGAATAGAGTCTGCTGTTGTCTCTTGTGTGACAGCCCATCAGTTCCATCACCAGTTGTGGGTCATCTGCGACGTTTGTAAAAATAAAATAATAATAATATTTCCATGTTGGTAAGAAGAGAGTGCAGAGACAGCACATGTACATTTTGAAAAGGAGGCTGCTCTCTCCCTCCCATCTTTTCTAACCGCTTCTCTATTGACTTTCCTGCACTCCTCGCTAAATCTGGTAGGAAGAAGTTTAAAAAGGATATCTTGGTCTCCAACCCAGGCCTCCCTATCGCTGACACCTATACCAGTGCCTCCTTCAGGCAAACCTTCACAGACATCCTCTGTAGTTCCCTCGCCAGACCTATGGACTCTTCATATGGTCTCTATGCTCTCTCCTTCTCTTCCTCTCCCATTAACGGTGGCACGCAGTGGGAGGCCCTCCTGGCCTCCTTCCACTCCTCTAAGGTCATCATTAATGTTTACTTGAATGGTACTGTCTTGGTCCAAGGCCCTCAAGCCAACCTTCTCCTCTTTGATAGACTATTCCTGCGCCTCTTCAACTTCCTTTCTTCTCCTGCTGTCCCCTCTCTCCCCTCCAGAGCCCCCCCTTGCTGGCCCCTCCTTGGCTTCCTTGCCCTCTACCTTCTTTTCTGCCCCGCCCTCGGGCTGCTTCTACACCTCCGCAGGGCGTACCTCTGATTTGTACCCCTCCCCGGAAGTCTTTCAAGGACGGCAACCTTCTCCATATTGCCTCTCTAAACTCTCGCTCAGCTGTCAAACACTCCTGACAACTTAACCTTGTTGTTCTTGCTCTCAGAGACAAGGTTCACGGCCAGCTCTGTCACAAGCTTTGACACACTCCTCCCTGATGGCTACAAGATCCTCTCCGTGCCCAGATCCAACCGTTCTATAGGGGGTGTAGCCCTGATCTTCCCAGAGTGGATTCCTGCCTCTTTCATTCCTACTCAGGCCTACTCCTCTTTCGAATGCTTCGTCTGCAGGCTCTCTCGCTTACTGTAGCTACCATCTATTGATCACCTGGTCAGATTTCCCCCTTCCCCCTTCCTCTCTGAGTGGGTGGACCTCTCCTCTTCCCTCCTGGTCTCGACCACCCAACTCCTCCTCCTTGGACACTTTAACATCCACCTGGATGCTTCCTGTCCTTCCTCTGGACTCTTTCGTGACCACTGCAATTCTCCCCGCTGGCCCGACTCGCTCTGCAGGGCACACTCTGGATGTTCTGATCTCTTCAGACCTTCCCCTTTCGATCCCTCTCACCATTCCTCTCCTCGAGTGATCACTTTCTCCTTTCTTCCGAGCTCAACCTCTCTACCCCTCAGGCCAAGCCAACTACAGCACTGCCACCTACCTTCTTGGTTATCCGACCCATGAAGCGTGTGTTAGTTGAGGCTTTTGACGCCACCCCGCCCCCTGGCTGACTCACAACCTGACACAGCCCTTTCCATGCTCCACTCTGCTATATCTGATACTCTCGATGCTCTTGCCCCTGTCATGAGGATCCGCTTGAAGCCCAAAGCCAAGTGTAACTCTTGGTATGACTCAGACCTCGTCACCCTTAAACGCAAGTGCAGGGTGGCCGAGAGGAAATGACATGCTTCTTGTACATCTGCTGACAAACTGGCCTGCCGCCTGCTCCAAAGGCAATACCGGCACTCTGTACACACCAGGAAGAGAGCCCACATCCAATCCTGCATCTCTGTGGCATCGAACAACTCGGCAGACCTCTTTAAGATCTGCAGGGAGCTGGCCAATCCTGCTGCAGTCTCTACCTCTCCTGTCCCCTCCCAGGCCCTCTGCATGGCCCTGGCTTCTCATTTCATCTATAAAACTCAGGACATCCTATCCTCTCTCTCTTCTTCTCTCCCCTGCCACCCCCCCAATCTACTCCCTCCTCTCTCTCTGGCCCTTCTTCGGCCACTCCTTCTCCCTCCTTCTCTGCCTTTCCCCTGTTCTCCCCTGACACGGTTTCTAGGCATCCCGAGCTCTTTGCTCATCCGCCTCCAACTCACTCTCGGTCAGTCGCTTCTCCAAGCAGCGAGTTGGCGGTAGATCTTTCTTCTGCTGGGGCATCTCTCTATGGAACAGCATCCCTGCCTCTCTGAAACTTGAGGAGAACAATCTCTGGTTACCGAAGCACCTCAAGACCCTCCTCTTTGTTTCTGCTTTCTCACCTTCTCTCCCCTGCTGATCTCCTGGCTGAAACTGATACTGCACTGGTTACCGGACTACCCTCTGATCTCGGGCCCAGGTCCCCTTCTGGCAATCCCTGCACTCAGGGCTGTTTCTGTATCCCTGCAGCCCCTACTAGCACTTGACACCTGATGTCTGCACTTGCCCTTGCACTTGCCACCAGCTGGCCACGCTGTCTTATTTATTTACTGTTATCCTATGTACTGCACTGCCCCCCCCCATTTCCACCTGCACTTTAACTTCGTGCCCCCCCCCCTCCCCTGCACTTGCACAATCTCAATGTCACCTGGCCTAGTAGGATCGTTGTCTGTCTTCCCTCTGTCCCCCTCCCTTGCCACGTCGCGCCTTGAAAATCTTGTGTACAGGCGTGTTATAAATGCCTTATCACCTCTGACTTCAAAGCTCTGTTCACAGATTGAAATTTCCCTTCCTTTGGGACGCTTCTCAAGCTCAACCATCTGTTTATCCAGCACCTTTTGTTTCCTTGTATTTCTTTTTTAATTTCTCTTACAAGTTGCTGTAGGTCATGCCGGAGGTGGCCGAAGTGTTAATTTCTGTCGCCAAATATTCTCTGCATGTATTTGCACCATTACTATGTTGTTTTTTTGTTCCGTCATGAGTGTAACAAGGTTGCCACCGTTCCAGGATGAAGGTCCACAAACGCGATCCTGGGACAGAGAGGCGAGATGAGTGTGTTAATGTCCCATACATATAGACACTCGCCCCGTGCATTCTTTGGGAGCCTCCATCTTCTGGTTAGATGAAAGAAATGCTTCCCTACCTGGAATGCACTGCGCACCATGTCACCGTTGGGCTCTGACGCACTAGGGCAGGGAATACTAGGAGCCCAGCTGATCCACAATCGTACCCCCAGGAGAAGCCCCCTTTGGTCTGGCGTGTGTGCCCCTGATCTGACGCTTGTAGTCGGAAGCTCTTATGGTATGGGCGCAATCTTGGAAATGTACGCATTGCCCCAAGTCTGGCCTAATTTCTCTGTATTTTACCAGGACTCAAGAGCCAAAGGATAAACCCCCACCACCTCCCTCCCAGATGCTGGATGGTCCTGTTGACAATTGCTGCTAGGAGGTTGTGGTGAGTGCATGTAAAACCATGCATAAGCGGCCAGTGATGCCCAGGTACAACAGACACATCTGCTATGGTACTCCGCTACCCATTTGCTTTAATTTTCACTTTACACTGTTGTATAACATTGGTTTTCCCTGCAGTTTGAAAGCCCATACGCTTTTGTTTAAACTCAAAACCATAACCCTTCAACATTGAAGGACTCATGCAGAAGTAATTTCTGTGAAGTCCTTGCATAAAAAGTTAGTTTCCTTTACTTAGTGCGTTTTCACCTCCTGAATCATTTCTAGATTAAGGATATATTTTTTCAAAGATTCTGCATGGACATTCCTTTATTGTGTTTCTACTTTGTGTTACACTGTACCTTTTTACCACCCTGCTCACACCAAAGAATGAAGCTTTTAACTGTTCTGCCTCTACACAGTTACCCCGGGGAGAGTCAGGCATCTAACAGAGAAGCCAATCAAACTAGGTATCTGTCTTTCCCTGCTCTACACATAGAGGTTAGGAAAAATCTCCTGATGGCTACCAATCTCTTAGCCAAGGAAAGCTTGAAGGATGCCAGTTTTCCTAGGTTTAGGACAGTAAACCCAGACCATAGAATGCTGAATGGGAGATACCCATAGCAATATTATAAAAATAAAAGAATTGTACTTATGGATTTCACAACTGCTTTAAACTGCAGCATGATGTAGAATACATTCAGTTTACACTTGTATGTCTGTGAGCTTCATGTTTTAGTTTGTAGATTCAAAACATTCACAAAGATTCCAAGTAGAGAGCCTTTTAAACCCTACATTTACACTTGTCTTGTATACATTAACATACTTTCTGTTGTGCTATTGCATCACATTGATTCACAATACTGCATGACCTTGGCCAGTTTCCCTAGGAATGCTTGTTCAGATTTTCACCAGGGTATGTTTCAATAGGGTTGACATGATGGCTCTGTTCACACCACATTTCCACATTCATATGGGAAATAAATCATTAACTCCAATTTGTACAACTGTAGTTAATCAAGAATACAGCTTCCAGCCTGCACTAATTTGTAAAATGAATGTCCAGGACTCAAAAATTAGTATGATACAAACATGGACGCATCTTGTCACGCTATGCTCTAGCCACCATTTTGAGTCAGAATGATGTTGTGTATTTTGACTGCATCTTATAATGTTACTATGTTTTCTGTTTTAGATATCTAACCACAAAGGACTTTTTTCATGGGTTCATCAGCGCTGGGGGGCAAAAGACAGTGAATGAACTCAATGATGGTCCTTGTGGAGACGCCACCTCAATATCCCCTTCTGACAAGGATACTGCTGAACCTGAAACGAAAAAGATCAAGCTATCCAACATCCAGGAAGACACTGTAGAGGAGAACTCTAAGGAAAACCAAAGTAACAAGCAAAAAAAGAGAGCTAGAGGACAAAATAAGAGAAGACCCTACCAGAAGCCAACAATCTATGTAGAAAGGAGCTTGTGCCCATCTATAAAACAGGTAGGTGACCATTTCTACAGCAAGGCCTTGTTATGTTCAACAATATTTCTTTTAAAAATATTTCTCCACCTGCATACCATCCTCCCCATATTTTTCTTTTATGGATCCTTATACTCCACTTTTTCCTTGCCTCACACCACTTCGGCCAAGTCTCCCCTGAAGACCCAATACACTGAAGCATTACTCAGATCCTCAACTGCCACCATTCAACACATTCAGAAGTTACCACATACACATGCTTTAGCAGAACCTCCTGATAGTAGGTAGGAAAACGTGATTGGTAAATGTATTTTTTGCAACAATTGCTATCCACCCATTGGCACAATGTGTGTGGGGACCTGATTGCATGGGTATAGCGGTTCCATGTGTTAATATCCCCACAAAAATATCACCATACAAAAATATTGCCATATTTTTGCGGCGATATTAAGGCATGGAACCTGCGGGGGACACCCCTGCATTCTTTTTAAAGGAGCAGGGGACACCCCCGCAACCCCTGCTCCCAAAAGCCCCAAAAATTATCCCCCCCCAAAAATAGCGCCTATGGCCGTTCCAGACGACCATATATACAGCGATATTGGTAGTGGGGGATAATATGTAGTGTCCTCTGTAAAAGAAAGTGAATGTAAAGAACCCAACAAATCCCCACTAGCATTCTACCAGCTTTCCTTAAGATGAATGTCTTTTTCACATTATCCCTTCACTCCCCCTGTTCCTCTGTCAACTTTTTAGGTCCTCCCACATTTCTCTCCTCACTGTGTTCCCTGGACGCCACCTATGTCACCGAAAGGGCTTCAATTTCACTTTCTCTGCTCCTCCCACTAGCCTATCAGTGCACTATGCCCTCCGCTATTGGTTTCTTTCTACCAAGTCCTTCTTCCTGGAGGGTAAAAGAGGGTTAATCAGCAGGCCATCATATTCCTAGAGGAGAGGTGTGGAAGGTGGGCGCGGGGGTAGTCATTGGAGAAAGTGGTAGGGGGGTTGTTGAAGGAGTTGGAAAGATCCAGGCAGGAGTTGTTGGAGGAGGTTGGAAGTTTAAAGGAGAAAGGTGTAAAGTTGTTGGAATAGTTAGGAGGATGCAAGGAAGGGCTACCAGAGTTGTTGATGGAGTTGAGTATCATCAAGAAGGAGTTTGAGAAGTTGAAGGGACGAGACTGCACAGAAGGTGGTATTGTGGAATTGGCGAAACAAAAAAAAGTGGAGGCATTAAGAGAAGGGTGGAAGAGTTCTCTCGAGAGGTGGGAATCGAGGAGGTGGTTGTTCAGAGGAAGGAAGTTGTTGGAGGTTGTTGCAAGAGAGGAGAAGATGGAAAAGGGGTATTTAGTCAGAAAAGGTATTTGGAGAGGAAGCTTGGCCACAACAGTTTGGGAAGAAGGTGGTTGAAAGATTGTTGGAGGCAGGGAGGAAGGACGTACAGCGTGAGTAAAAACGGATGAGTAGCGAGGAGAGTGTCATGGCCAATGGTCATGGGGCCAGTCCTTCCTCATCTCCAGGGTCCCATTGGACCCAGTCCTGGCGCCTCTGGCGCCAGGCTCATGTTAAAGTGTTCTCTGCACACTGTAGGCCTAGGGCGTGTGCAACTGGGCCGGGCGTGGCCCAAGGAGCAGAACTGGAAGGCACGTGCTACAGGCCCAAAGAAGGACAAGGTGGAGTTTGCAGGCGGAGCTATGGGAGGTGCCTGAACCAGCCTATATACGGCCAGCTCATCCACGTGCCCTCGCTTCGTGTTATTCTGCATCCAAGCAGCTGAACGCTCTCCCTGTTCCTCGCTGGATTACAGCCTCATCTTCGAGATTTCCTGGGAATGCTTCTTACCAGCAGTCTTCCGCCTCATCTCCACGAGCATCTTTTCTCCAGCTACTCCGTCACTGCGGACGCGTCTTACCTGCTGCCAGTCGCTCCATTTGCTACCAGCCCCTACATCGCTGAGCGCGCATCTTGCCTACTATCAGCCTTCACATCGCTGAGCGTGCCTCTTACCTGTCGTCAGCCGCTACATCGCTGAGCACGCACCTTACCTGTCGCCAGCCTCTACATCGCTAGCGCTCCAGTTGCTGCATCGCTGAACTTGCTTCTTAACTGCAACTCGTCGTGGCCTGTGCCGGACTCTTCTTCTTCTTACCTCCATTTCATTACGGCCTGAGTCGAGGCTTCTTCCGAGCCAACATTCCACCACGGTCAGAGCCGGAGACGCCCTCTTGCCACCACGAATCTTAATCGAAGGCCCAGACACCATTCTTCATCGTCGGCCTGCACCTACGAGGGAAAAGAACAAACAGGTTAGAACTTACATGCGCTCACACGGCCGCATATATACATGAGACATTGCAAGAATTACTGCTAGACAGAATACAGTCATCACGACCAAACTATAATCATACTAAAGACTTACCTCATACTTGGATTGGTCGCAGCCAGTCTGGATCAACTGTCCAATGGACAAGTGAAGTTAACTCGGTCCGTGGATCCCAAGGAGGGAGGAGGTATGACAGAGTCATGGCGGTGAGGGAAGTAGGGCCGATCTAGTAGTTAGGGCTTGTAGACTACTCCTGCTGGACCAGAACCCTTGCTCCCTAATAAGCCCGCAATTGCCGCTCACCACCCTTGGAGACCTGAATTGGACATCTGGGCCCTTCCCTGGAACTGGCTGGTGCACAGTAGGGAAGGACTGTATCTGGGGATTCAGGGACTCCCCAAGAAAGCCTAGACAAGGGACTCCCCAAGAAAGCCTAGACCAAGGTTTTTTTTTTTGTTTCGGCAACCACTGGGCCAAGAGTCTGCAACTCAAGGTGCTTCACCCGAGAGGGTATCAACTAGAGCCCTACTGATTGTTTCTTTTTACCCTTAATTATAAGAATCTTTTTTTCTTGTGTTTTAACAAATTCCCTGAAATACATGTGTTCATTTCCTGCCTTTACATTATCTTTTGTGGGTGTCCTGACAGTTTATACACCACACATTAAAAACTCAAGTACCTCTTATTGGGCCTATTCCTCAAAATCTGATGCAAGGTGGAGGCTGGGAAACAATGGATCTGAATGAAAGGCAGGAGATCATATAGACGGAGGTTGAGGCCACAAAAGACCATGGGGAAGAGAGTCTAGGTAGAAGCTGGATAGGATAAGGGGAACTGGTAAACTAGCCCAATGGACTATTTCCAGACTATCTTCCTCTTCCCTAAGCTCCATCTCCTTATACACCATGTTTTTTCTCCTTGTACCTTTCTGTGCGTTAGCGCTCTCATCCCTAGGCTCCTCTTCCCCAGGCTCCTCCATGCCACCACAGTCTATTCCCTCAGGCTCTCTTGATACATGCTCCACCCCATACCTCAGGCTGACCCACCCTTCTCAAGCCCTTTAAGTTCTGTTATCCATAGATTGTTGCCCTCCTCCATTGCCTTTTTTCACACCTTCATTTTCTGTTCAGCTTCATACACTTTTCCATATTCCCCATTCTAAGCAGCAATGCACAGAATGGGAATGGGCAAAGTTACATGGCACATAAAACCATCGCTTTGCATTGAGCATTTGCTTAATTAGCTGTTTTCTTGGTCATGTCGATTTCTTTTATCAATGCCAAGATAAACAGGTTAAATAGTTAAGTGTCTATTAAGGAAACCTAAAAATAAACGCATCAGTCTAAGCCGTTAATGTAACCCCTAATTTGATATTACATTTCTAAGGTTTAAATAACGAAGTTTAATATTTTTGACCCCTGAATTAAAACTTAAGGCCTTTAAAAACAAACCTAACCTTCTTAATGTAAGCCTAGGCCAAACACTTCACTGAATTGTAAATGTAATCCTGTCCCCTTTTCTCCATAATGTATGATCGTCCCAGCGTAGGGAAGGGACCAAAACCTTTTAGCCCTGCAAAAAAGTGCATTTCCCCATCAAAATCGGAGTCCGCAGATGTGCAGCTGCGGGCGTGATGACGCTACGCTAGCGCTACCCTCCATCTCCTCACTTCCGTTGTGTTTTCTGCGACTGGTTCAGACCAGCTCCGCCAGAGAACATAATGGCATTTCGCTGCATCATATTTTGATCTCATTGGTGCCTGGTGCATCACTTCCACCTGCGCATCTATGGTGCAACCAGTTTCAGCCGGTGTGCATTCTGAGGGCTCCTTCCCAGCTTCGGACCCTCATGTACTCTGCCTTGAGTGCCTGGGGTCCAGATACCTGTGCAGCATGCAACGCCGTTAACACCTCGATCACTCAAGTATCTGGTGTACAGGTGTCGAGAGATTGTTTCAAAGTATCCACTGGATCACCTGAAGGCATTTGATCATCAGAGGTCAGTACCTTATTTTCTTCTACCCTGGGAGGCCCTCTGTGGGGGGAGTGATTGGATTCTAGTACTGGTTCCAGTCCTGAGGCTCTCCAGGAGGGAGGACGTTCCCTGTGACGCTAGTTCCCCCAGGGTTTGTGGAAAGCGGTACCTCACAGTGAGAGACTCCCCTTCCGGGGATAGGGACTCCTGTTACGTGAAGGAACTCCCTAAACCCTTTTCACATGATACCAGGTACTGTAAGGAAGGCATTGTATTAACAGTGAGACAGACACAAGTGACCACAGTTCAAGGGTGTTTAATGAACTTGCTCAAGGGTGTGATAAACACCTATCTAAACCTAAATCTCCAGATGGGAGCAAGATACGACCATCAAATAATAAAATCTCCAGATGGGAGCAAGATACGACCATTAAATAATAATGCAGTCCTAATGGAGTCTTTTCAAAATAAAAAGGCCTATACTAAAACCTATTGCCAATCCTTACCACTCATTTACAAATATTGTGGGTTAATGTTCATAAAAAAGAAAGAAGGTCACAAAATAATATGTCGGGATGCTTGGGCCGTTGGCCTCATTCCCCACGTTTTCAGCACGGGGCAAGGCGGATCACTTGAGCTACGCACACACTCTGGATTCTGCAGCACAAGGATATAGTTCAATTTTCCCAGTTCAGGACCTTCTGTGTACAAGTCTCTTTACTTCTTGCAAGTCTCTTGATGCCGAGGGTCTGCTGTAACAAGTCCAATATGTAAACGTTCTTTTCCTTTCAACTGTATTGAACTTGGGTATTCACCCTAGATCCTCCTAAATCGGGCTCAGATCCTTTTTCAAAACAAGGTTCAGAGAATTATTTTTCTGGTGACTCGCGGTTCACATCGGATCCCCCTCTTCCAGGCTCGGATCCCTTTCTTTCAGTCAATTGGTCTCCATCAACGGGGCTCGGACCAATTGTGATACACATTAAACTATTGAAGACTTTTGAATGTGCACAGGGTTTAGCTTGACCTGTTGCATGACCACTTCGATCTCAATATTTATTTCTCTAACACTCAGCATCAGTTGGATACGTAACAAACTTTCGAATGAGCACCCATGTGGTGCCAGACCACTCTGTGTATGATATCTTTTCTTGGCCTCCCAAAGTTTGATCATGAAGTTCAATTTCTTCCTTTGGCTTCCAATTGTATTTGCGCCACTCATCACAAATGCTTCACACACTGTTCTCTTTATACAATGTTATCGCTTGCAACCTCGGTCCAAAACACAAGCTGGTTTGGTATCAGTCTCTCCGACTCACCGGCTGTGCTGTCTTTTCTGACTCTGCTTTGTTGTAGGAGCCAAGGTTAGTAACACAGTGTCAATCGCTCCTCCCATCCTTGGTTATCGACGCAGAAGAGCCCCGGTACCTCCGAGACACTGTGCAGGTTTGATCATCCTTAGTTCCCGGTCTTCGGTTTCTTCCTTTCCAAGGCTCACGAAAGTAAGTCTTTACAGGTCAAGGGTACTTCCCTCTGTGTAACCCTCTCTGGCCTCACCGTCTTTATCCTTGCATTAAACTGCCATCTTGGAACGGCTGTTTCCTCTGGTGTTTTACCTCCGTCAGAGTGTGCTTTCGTGCTCTACCTTTTATCTGTGAGGAAAATTATGATGGAAGTCAGGTGTGTGTAATGATCCATAATTGTCTGACCTTGCCTGACCCTAGTGGTGGACAGTGTAAGGTATACGGCTCTGGGATTAGTACGTAGTCGCTCACAGTGAACTGCCCGTGAGAAAGTGTTTGTGTTGGGAAAGGGGGGGGGGGGGACTGGGGCCGCTTGAGCTCCTAGGTATCCTACCTGGTGGGATGGGGAAAAGGTGTTACAAGGAAGGGGATACCGCCTCTCACCCTCCGGTGTCCCACTTCCACTCCCCGAAGACCACTCATCCAGGTGATCCTCCTGCCCTGGTCCACCCCAAGGAACTGGATCCAAAAGCAATGGCCGTGTCCTAGCCACGTGGATGACAGATCCACTGGGATTAGCGGGTGAGACACCTTCAGGTTTCTCACAGTACCCATCAGAAATCCCTGATAAACCTACTGTTTGTTATGGTAATCTCTCTTCGTCTTTGATCCACAAATTAATATAACTGAGACAAAGAAGAGCCAAAGAAACCTGCAGAGTAATAACGGGTTGTATTACCATAGTACTGAGAAGAATTGGCCTCAAGGAGGCACAAAGATGATCTCAACAACAGTAAAGAAGGGCTATGACCTTTTACGCTGGGGACGACCGAGCCACAGGAAATAAAGAGCGAGAAAGGACTGGGAAAAAGAGTAGTTGGCCCTGTCTGGGAAGTTTGAACCTGGGAACACAAAGCTGCAAGAACGCTGATCCCCAGTGGCAGGGACTTTGAAGGATGGCCGGCAGAGCAAAATACAAGAGGGGATGGGTGGTAGGTTTAGAATTAATTTTAACCTCTGGCATTACTCGATTGTTCTTCGCCACGCCATTACAGAAGGGGAAAGACCTTATGCAAATCGGGCTTGGTCTCACCCCCAAAAGGAGCAGTCCAGCCTAAACTGCTAGGTGACATCCTTTCAGCACAAGACCACAAGCATCCCCATACATGTTTTAACCTTGTTGCTACTCATCAGTGAAGAGTAGCTTGGGGTCATTCGAAATTGGACTTCTTTGCCTCAGAGGAACAATCAAAGTGCCATCTGTGTCCTGGGAGGGACAGGGCAGACAGTTTCTAGAAAGAAAAAAAAAAATGAAAAAAAAAAACACCAAACACACAGGGGAGAGATGTACGAAGTAGGGTGAACCAAACCGGGTAAAACATTGTGAGTCTGGGACTCGCACCCACAAGAGAGGTTGGGAATAAGAGGGTAAGGCATCCTACACTTGATAGCGAACTGTGACAAGTTGGTTGGATAAAGAACCAAGAAGCATTCCCTTGTGAATTGCCCAGTGACAACAAGGATAAAGGGGCTCAGGAGCCCTAAATGAATGGGCAGAAGATAACTAGGGGAAAGGAACACAACCCTTGGATTGGGAACCTACGCTTGGTAGATGAGCATGCCAAGCTGGTAGGATAAAGAAACTGTTCCTTATGAGTTACCAAGTGATTTAAAATAAGAAGTCGACACGGGGAAAGGACCTTACCACTAGAATCTTCTATTTTGGAACGCTCTCTTGCATCACGTTTTATAACCAGAGAAAATGGGAACTTTTATGTTTGAAAACACTCAGAAAACATTTTACTTTGAGGAGAGATCATCCTTGCACAGTTGCTTTAGATTGTTAGTGTTTGGGGCAGAAGTATGTTTTGAGACACGACAGTGATTGACTTTTTAGTTTTGGACTTCTGTACAATTTCACTTGTTTCCTTTGAGGTAGGGAAACCCCTCTTAGCTTTATAGCTAGAGAGACCCTTTTCCAACACTTTTTTTTTTTAAATTAAGCTCTTAACTGCCAATGTTTTCCCCTCCCAGTGCCAAGCCCTTTTTTGGTGAATTCAGTATGTCGCCATTCAATCACTTGTTACATGTAATATCTCTGCCAAATTTGGCCCTTCTTCCCACATGTAGCTGGTCATAACGAATCCTAGTTTGATGAGCGGGGGGGGGGGGGGTGAGAGAAAATAACAAAAAAGAGAGCAAATGTTGGCATTTTTCAGAAAATGCCAATAAAATGATGTACACAGAAGCCCGTGTTTTTTTTTCCTCGTAAGATCTAGGAACACATGGTTTGCTGCTCTGAATTCACCATTTTCCAGGCTTTCAAGAACAGGTTGAGTGGAAACCAAAAAAACATATTTGATCAGGTGACCGGCAGATTTGTGAAAGGTGGGCCATTTTACCTTTTTTTCCCAGTAGAACATGCGTGGATGGAATGGAAGAGGAGGGTAGGAAACTAAATGGAAAGACAGAAAGGCATACTTTTCTGAAACGTAGATAATATTCCAAGTTTAGGAAGGGGTCATTTGCGCAGGTCAGGCAACAACTACGTAGGTAAAATTCTCATAGTTTGGGGGAAAATTGGAAGAATTGCAGAATAAAAGGTATGTCCTGGACATAGTTGGATCTGTAAGCTAATGGCTTCTGTGAATATTGAGAAAAGCAATGCACCTCTACATTCCCCCGACTCTTCAAGTTAGGAAATCACACATTTTTCGTAATGTTTCACAAACAAGCAATACCACAAGTCAAAAACTGAGCCATGGTACACAGGATTTTTATGCTGATAGCCTAAACAGACACACTTAGCATGTGTAAATAAGGAAAACAAATGTGGTGAGGAATGACATGCATACATTTTTTTGAAAGAGCACAGGCAGACCTTCTGAAGGGTAGGTGACTTGTGCAGGTTACAAAAGCGTACAGCGACTAAATGTAGGTCACATTTGGGAAATGAAAGGGTTGTGTAACAAAGTGCAGTAGAAAATGTTTGAAAACGTTACGAAAACCAAGAGAAAACGACAAATATCCTACCTTCCCACAGGTGTCCTGAAGAAAGAACGGTACCCTCACATGTGGGGGTGTACCTACCTGGGCGTAAAGGGAGAAAGCCAAACCACTGGTACATCAAATGCCCTGGAGTAGACTATTTCCAGACATTTCCCACCCGGAAAGCACCAAAACACACCGCCAACATGTCCTACCTTCCTGCGTTCCCACAGGTGTCCCGAGGAAAACGGTACCTCACATGTATGGGTGCAGAGCTCCAGGATGGTTGGAGGTGATGTGTCCGGCCTTGGCCACCCGTCTCACATGTAGGTCGGTCATCCCCAAGCACAGCGGCACTCCCAGGGAGCCCCGGCAGGGTCCCCACCGCTTCCCCGGGGGAAATTCTGTAACGCAGCCCAGCCAGTTCTCTAGGATTTGTCCGGGGTGATGTCCCTGGCCTTGGGTGGCTGTCTCCCATGCGGGTTGACATCCGCAAGCCCAGGCTGCACTGCGTTACTGATTTTCCCTCGGGGGAGGAATGGGAACCCTGCCAAGGCTCCCCAGAACTGTAGCTGGACTTGGGGGACGGTCGACCCACATAGTAGACAGGAACCGAAGGCTGGAGGCTTCACCTCTGACCATTATGGAGTTCTGGCTGGCCTGCATTACAGATTTTCCCTCTGGGAAAGGACCGAGACCCTGCCGGGGTTTCCTGGAACCGCTGCTGGGCTTGGAGACAGTCAACCCACAAGGGAGACGGCCACCCAAGGCTAGGGATATCACTTCTGACCATCCCAGAGCTTTAGCTGGGCTGCATTATAGATTATCCCTCTGGGAAGGGATGGGGACCCTGCCGGGGCTCCCTGGGACAGCTACTGGGCTTGAGGACTGTAGACCCACATAGGAAACGAATGCCCAAGGCCGGGGACACCACCCCTAACCTTCCTGGAGCTCTGGCTGGGCTGCGTTGCAGCTTTTCCATCCGGGGAGGGATTGGCACACTGCCGGGCCTACCAAGCTGGGAAATGCTCTAGCATGAAAGTAGCGAGCGTTTAAGGCCTTGACGTATAACGGGGCCATCCCAGAAAGGCAGTAGTGTATAAGGGTGCCTACTTTGAAATTGATCCGATCCTGCACCGACAACCAATGGAGGTCTCTCCTGTACTTGGAGATGTGTTATTTTCTCAGGATATTTTTGATAATCCCCACAGCCTCCTTCTGGAGGACTTAACATCTCTGAAGACAGGTGGCATTTGCCACAATCCTCAGAGCATTGCAGTAGTCCAGTCGTGATAATATAGTTGCACGGGCAATCGTACCGCTGTTCTTTTCCGAAAGATAAGGCTGGATATTTTTAAACAGTCAGAGTTAATAATTGCAGTTCTTAGGTACTGTCCTGGACTCTTCCTTGAATGCAGATGCATATGTCAGTCAAATCAGCAAGATGTTACATTTGTCCTGAACTGGAATTGCGCTGTTTATTGTGAGGCTTTTGTTCCCACTCAGCTGCATCTGCTCGCCTAGAAGGGTGAGAGGGCTGGAGCCCTCCCTTGCCCCTCACGAGCTCACCAGAAGCATCCAGCCGCATATTCCACTCGTGCTGCCTGACCTACATGAAGCAGCATCTACGAAATCCACAGCATTGGTGAGGCGATATCATGGCTAAATAGCCTCCTTCACCTTTATTGGGCCTGCCCTCAGAGCCCTACCTGTGTACCTGCAGACATCCTCTGCTACGATCCGCCATTTTGTCCTATTCATGTGGCCTGACCCTAAAATGGCGGGCGCATCGCGGCCCGAAAACGAGGCTGCCCTCGGTTGCTAAGCAACCTGATTACTCTTCAGCCAATCCCCTACACCGGTAGGCGGAAGCCGGCATTGGGAGAAGGCCTGAGGAAAAAGGCCCTGTTCGCCCCGGGATGCTGCAGACCTGCAGCCACATACGATCGACCAGCTTCTACTAGCCACAACAATTTGATTGGACACATACTACTCCCACCCTTAATGCTCCACACTGTCACACCAGATCGTTATGCACCAGGGTCAGAGCAGGAGCTCTCCCTCAGCAACCCGCACTGCAGGAGCAGCACAGAGACACCTTTGTCCTTTTACCTTTTGTCCTTTAAGGTAAGCCTGCGGGCTCTATCTAACCCTTGCACTATCCTCAGACATGCATGTTATTTTCATATGTGCCGCCCAAAGTGCCATAGTCATACGATTAGATACGCACCTATTGCATATGTACCTTTGCTAGCCACTCCTTGCTCTGCCCAGTCTATGCCACAAAAAAATTGTATGCCTAACCCATCTAAAAAAAAATGAAAGAAATATCAGCCTTCACTCCATAGTGTGCCCATATAAATTTGAATCTAGCCATTTTGATGTGATACTCTGCCATTCGAATCTAACCATTTGTTGGCCACAGCCCAGCCGCCAGGCCTATATAGTATATTGTGCATTCTGCCCTGCAGGCCAATATTGTGTAATCTGTATCTCGCTCAACAGTAATACATGCCCCAAGGATATGAGCTAAATGAACTCGCACACAATATGTACTCTCTGCCTGTCCTCACCTGCATAGTTAGCACGCTATTCACCTTTATGACCACACTTCACCCCCCTATGCTTAAGCGCCCCCACCACTATCAAAGCACCACGAGTCATCGAGGACTCACGATGGACCTCCTGCCCAAGCCTTCACACACTCCATATAACGCAGCACTGATACCTAACTTCAGCCTCAGACTAGACAGACTCGGAGCCCGCACCTTCCCTATCCACCACCATACCACCCCTACACACATACCACACAGAAATTGCAGACTTGGCTCACTCACCTCTAAAGTGCACACACACACCACCACCACCATGACAATACCTCTATATGTCACAAATTCAAACCCACGCTTACTACACCTAGCGGTAACTCCTACTCTCAATGTACCGCTATATCTAAAGCAGACACCCACACCATACCCACAAAAATCTCTTGCCCAACTCTAAACAAATGCGCCTTAATCAATGTATGATCACTCAATGCCCACGCATTAGAAGTAAATGACCTAATAACTACCCAAAATCTAGACTTACTCGCGAGCAGAGACTTGGCTCAACGAAGCTTCCGGCCCAGCCATCTCACTAGCCCTACCACAAGGGTACGCCATCCTTAGACAAGATAGGATAGCCAGAACAGGAGGGGGGGTAGCCAATATTCACAAAAACACTTTCTATCAGAACCTTACCCCACCAAGAGAAATGCAATATTGACATCCTATCAGTCAAATTAGCACTCTCTCCAAATAGCACAATAAATATTCATACCGTCCACCCGGCCCCACCACCAATTTCATAGGACAAGTCAATCACCTCCTAGGAAACCACCTTAAAAAAATCCACAAAATCACTACTTATAGGTGACCTTAACCTAGGATTCAATGACTCTAAGGGCAAAACTGCTATCTCTCTAGCCAAAGACCTCCAAGACCTAGGCTTCTGTCAAAAGATCACTTCGCCTACTCACGCTAAAGGACGCATCCTAGATTGGATTATAGACCACAACTGTAACACAGCCATCGCCTCCAATACTAGCCTCCCATGGACAGACCACAACCTTCTCCTATTTGACATCCCTGTCTCACTAAACGCTAAGTGCCTACTAAAGCACCGGCGACCTTAGCCAGAAGTGCCAACAAAAATCACTGCTGACAATCTGCCTTGCCTATCGCCCCTGTTCTCCGCTGACCCCAACATCCTCGCAGAAATATTCAAAGACACCATCACAATGGCTGTCAACACCGTTGCCCCAAAGGAAAACAAAAAAGAAAAAAAGTCCTTCCACTCCAATTCCTGGTTCACAGAGGAACTCCAGACTTTGCGCAAAGACAAACTCTTAGCGCTACAAAATTGGCAGTTTAACCCCTGCGATACCACAAAAGCTAACTTCAAATCCATAGCAAAAAAACACAAAAACCCAATTATTACTTGCTAAATCTGAAGCCTACAACCACCGCATCTCCAATGCCAACTCCCACTCTAAAGGACTTTTCAATATATTCAAAGAACTAACCGTACCACCTACATGCCCTGATGTAATCGTCCAAGACGAGGCATGGTGTACAGGCGTTCAATCAGCCATGCTTACAGAAATAAACCTCTTCCAAAACAAAATATCCCACCACTTCAATACCTTACCAAAGCAAATTGGACATGCACAGATAAAACCTAATGTAAAAGTAAGAAACATGCTCAAATTTGCATTTACCGAAATCTCCAAAGCCGAGGTCACTGACATCCTCAGACACCTCAAACCCTCACAATGCAAGGGTGATGTATGCCCCCCTAAAATCATTAAAGATTGCGCAGAACCACTTGCCCCTCTTCTAACAGCCTTCATCAATGCATCCTTCAAAACGGGCATAGTCCCAGACAGCCTTAAAGAGGCCTGGGTACGCCCTCTCTTAAAAACACTGACGCTAGACCCTGCTAACCCTAACAACTACTGGCCCATAACCACAGACCCATTCCTCCAGAAAATACTGACAAGGCCGCCCACAAACAGATTCAACTATACCTTGAATCGAACGCAATCTTTGGAAAAAGACAATCTCGGTTCCGCAAGGGACACGGAACTGAAACCGCCCTTCTAGACTTAAATAATGAGATTACCAACATCCTAGACAAAGGCAAGCCCGCTCTCCTCCTTCTCCTTGACCTTTCAGCTGCGTTTGATCTGGTAGACCACACTACACTTACCAGTCACATGACACACGCTGCACACTTCTCAAATGACGCAGCATCCTGGGTAACATCATTCTTAGAGGGTAGAGCTATGAAAGTGTTCTCTAACACAGCACATGCAGCACCCTCCATCATCCACTGTGGTGTGCCACAAGGCTCCTGTACTGCCCCCACGCTCAATATTTTTACCAAGCCACTGTTTGATAAACTAGACGCGCTGGGGATCACCTACACAAACTACGCCGACGACACGCAGGTTCTCCTCCCCCTGACAGGGAATTATCACCAAGACGCCTCTACCCTACAGCAAATCTACTCTACCATACAAGCATGGATGGCTACCAACGGCCTCTGCTTGAACGGGGACAAGACCGAAATCCTCATTCTAGGACAGAAATCCACCCTCTCCAACCTCAACCCACTGTACATCAATTTCAACATAGACAACAGTACCATCCCAGTCCTATCCTCAGTCAAAACACTGGGGGTTCACATAGACGCCACGCTATCTATGGACAAACAAGTCAGCGCCAGAGTCTCGGCCTCAGCACTGAGTACTAAACTCATTAACGCAATAAAACCAATCCTAACCAAGGATAACTGCCTCTACATCACCTGAGCAATTATAGGAGCCAAACTAGACTATTCACATGCGCTCCTAGCCGGCACCTCCAAAAAAAAAGTATCTAGGCTCCAAACAACCCAAAACAACGTTCTCAGAGCAGCCCTCAGCATATCAAAAAGAGAACACCTCACACAAGCTAGAAAGGCAGCTCACTGGCTCCCAGTCAAAGACCGTATCTCCTTCAAAATCCTCACAACCACCCATAAATGCATCAACCTTGCAGCTCCCTCTTATTTATCTGACACGATGGGTAGATCTCAACCCACGAGACCGAGAAGAGCACAATACACTAATCAACTAGCAATACCTCGCATCAAGAGAACCAAAGCAGGAGGCATAGGCTTCCCCTTCCTCGCACCCAAACTCTCTGGAATTCTCTACCTACTGACCTCCGAGCTGATGCATCTCTCTTCTCCTTCCGAAAAAAACTCAAAACTGCCCTATTCAACTAACACCGTTCTCATGTGCTCCTGCTGCTCTTCGCATATCTGTAAAAAAAAAAAAAAGTATATTTCGTCCAATGTAACCGTACGGACATGAACTGTATGTAAGTATAAGCAACACTGTAACTAGCGCCACAATGTCTTCGGTCTGCCTTGCGCTCAACAAATGCGAATAAATAGTCTGGCCTCAGTTTGGATAGTGCCCGAGAGGAACCGAAGATCAAAAACATGGTCTTTCCTCCATTTAGGCACATCCAATTCTGGGACAGCAGGACTCTATTAAGTTGTAGATGTGAAGGAGGTTTGAAGAGTCCTGGGCATAATCCCCAGAGATATCCAGAATCGGCATAGTTGGAGAAAAAAGTACCCGATTCCTCAAGAGTGCAGAGAGTTCTTATGTATAGATTAAATAGCAATGGGGACAAGCAGGCTCCTTGGGGTACACCGAACTGGATAGGGGCAGCAGGTGAAAAGCTGTCGCCTCATTGGATTCTGTACATACGATGATAAAGGATTTAAACCATTTGCTCGCTTCCTCCGAGCAATACTCAATGGTTCCTAGTGTGTTCAGTAAGCGGCTATGGTCCAGTAAATCAAAAGCCGCTTACAGTTAAAGCTGGCCCAGAAGACCTGTCGTTCCCTTTTTGATGGTGCCTAACATAAGGGTTTGCAGATCGACCAGGGTTGATTCTGTACTGTGGGCTGGTCTAAAGCCCGATTGCCTGCTGTGAAGGGTGTTACTAGTTTCCACAAAGGGTTGAAACTGTGCAGATGCAACTTGTATTTTCAAAAGAAAAATTGCAGTTGCTGATAGGTCTAAAATTACCTGGATCTTTGGGGTCGCTGCTTTGATTTTTAAGCAGGGGAGTGACTGTCACTGCTTTGATAGATATGGCAACCTGATTATCCCGAAAAGAGGAATTTACCATGCGGGTAAGGAAGGGGGCAAACAATTTCCCCATGATCCAGAAGTACCTTCGGCGTAAAGATATTTTCGGGGCATGAGGCAGGTCTCATCGTAGAAGACCAGCTCTAGCCTTTCAAGTGATCCTATTGGTTAGCTGCCATTCAAAGACAGCGAGTGAACGTTACAATGGCATCTTCGTTTCGTCTCGGCAGGAGCTGAGAAAGTGCCCAGGTATGTGCAGGACCGCAGAGCAAAGAGGCAGACGGTGTCCAAGAGGGACGCACACTCGCGGAGGTCCTGCGACGCAAAAAGCAGACCGGAGTAGAGGGAAAACACCCGATGTAGACCGAAGCTGCTGGATTGCCTCCACACTGCCAGCAAGCTGCAGTCGAGATGCGCAGAAGATCAGGGGAAGGCCCTGGTGAAACAGGAAAGCTGCCGAAGCTCCTGGGAGATCTGCAAACAGGCAGCGAGAGACGGCCAAGACCCTACAGGTATCAGGGTGGCTAGTCCCAGAGGTGGTGAAAACCAGAGAGTGATTGAAGGCCATGGTGAAGGACAGAAGGAATACCCACGAGGGCAGAGTGACCTAGTGAAGGGGTATGGGACCCATATCAAGAAGGCATACCCCCAACCATTAATAACTCGGAACATGAACTCTGCTTTTATGGATGATACTCGCAGACCTTGGCAGGGGAGTAATCCAAGGCTGTGGCTTGATGAAAGATCGGATAACGAAAACTGGTTACTACTCCAACCGAAGGGGGGCTGGTACCCACGCAGGGGATACACACCCAAAAGAGTGATAAAGCGGAATAGGAACTACACATATCAGTGGCGCTGGTAGACCTTGGCACGAGAGTAAACCAAGGCTCTGGGTCAAAGAGAGATTAAATAAAGAGGACGTGGTGAAGAACTAGGTGAAGGGGGTCTGGAACCCATTTTTGGGACAGGTACCCCAAAGTATAATCAAGGGGAACACAATGACTGTGGGTACACGCGACAGTCGGAGACCTTGACAGGAGTGTAAACCGAGGCTGTGGCTGGATGTGAAGACAGAGGGAGAACTGTGAATCCAAGAACATTGAGTACCCTTCTTGGCAGGAGGGTGAGCTGGGAGGAGGCGTACTGAAGGGGTCGAGGACCCTCGGCACAGCTTGGGAGAGGGTTCCAGGCTATTTCTTCCTCGTAACAGTACCTGAGAGGGGTACTGAAAGAAGGGTATGTGACCCATAGTAATTGAGAAGCATATCAGAGCACAGCTTGGGAGAGAGAACCAGGCTATGCTTTAACATTTGTATTTGTATTTTTTATTTGTATTGCGCGCCGGGCCCAAGGGCATCTGGGTGCTTAATTTAAGGTTACATTGACATAACGAGGAGAATTACAGTATAATACATAATGATACAGGTACAGAAAAAGTACAATATACAGTAGAACAATAGTGATAAGGTACAAGATATACAGTGCGATGAAAATGTGAAAAGTATACAAGGATGAATGAAGGCTGTACAGCGTAAATACAAAGTATGTACAAAATGCAGGATAGCAACATTGGGGTGGCATGAGCATAGGGAATCTCAGGCAGACAGAGGGTTGACGGGTTCCGTTAACCACAATTTGGTTTTGCATTTGAAGAAATGGAAAGAAGGTTCCGATCTAAGTAGATTGGGCAAGGTATTCCATAGTTTAGATGCTAATGTAGGGAAGCTGGTCCTGCCCGCTTTCTGTAACATTGCAGTATCTAGGAGTCTGGTCTGCCCACCAAGGGGCTGTGATCCTCAAGACGGCTTGGAAAAGGTGTCCAGGCCATTCCCCCTTGTTGCAGGGCCTGTGAGTCGGGCCTACTAAGTAAAGATAAAGACTTGTTCTGACTATTAAAGACAATTACCTTGAACAGCCGACTTCCCTGAGTTGTTATGTATGCCCGACAAATTTGCACTGCTCATGTATGACTATGCTTTGTATTATGATCCTGTAATGCTGTAATAATTACGTATGCTCCTGTAACTTTGTAACTATTCGGTGAAGATATGCGCCCGGTTGCCTACGGGCCTGGTCTGTGCTATACAAATAAAATAAATACAAATACAAATAGCCATTCTTGGATAAAGTAGAAGGATTCAGGTGAAAGAGAATCAACCCCTTAAGTCTTGCGGAACTTTTTGTTTGCTTTTCTACACCTTTTTGGAACTTGTTTTGAACTACAAGCTCGGGCTGCAGGTCAGCTGTTCCGAGAGATCTTTCCCCTTTCACCTTTTGTTTAGTTTAGCTTGTGAGGGATAGGTTAGGATTCGGACATAGGACGGCAAACTTTACTTTGGCCATCCTGACACAGTTTCACTTGGTAGTTTTGTTGAGGCAGGGAACCCCCTCTTAGAGGTACAGATAGTTAGGTTTTCCTCCAATTCACCCCCCCCCGCCTTGCTTTTCTTAATAAGTCTTTGCCAGTCAGCATGCCACCCTTGTGTCTGTCTTACTCCGATACCCTCACAACACCCAGGCAGAGGGTGAAGCAGAGACTGATCACCATATTTCAAAGAATGAGCAGACACCCATGGCTCTAATCTTTCATCACAGGACTGTTGCATGGAAGATTGGGTGGCTGCTTTAGGAGTATATGCAGCCGTTGAAATCCTGCTCCCCTGCTGCCTGGATTGTTGATGCACTGCCTAAAAATATATCTAGGATGATAAGGTTGTGGGAGATGAGGCACACTACGTCAGTGTTTGAGATTACCCCAGAACATTCAATTTTAAAGAAATGGCAGTGTTGTGAAATTTCATTTATTTTCCCTGAGCACCTAAAGGAACTTTCAAAAAACAGCGTTGTGCCAAAGACACACAGCAGTGTTGTGATCATTCTCAAACACCAGCCACCTTGTGATAATGTCAGACGTGAGGTGTCACTTTATCTTGAGAGGGTTGGGGTTTTATTATTGCTGCCAGAGCATTCCATTCCAAAGACCTGCAGTGTTCCCAAATAGTAACCTGCGCGCTGGGAAAGAAGGGGGTTGTAAGGCCATTAAAAGGTTGTCATGCCCCATAGAAAAACTAATTTTTAATGTGTTTTCCTTCACTTGTTGCAGGGTTGAGGGATGTTTTAAAAGGAAAAAAGGTGAACTCCCCCTTTAAGACAAAGGAGTGCAACCTGAACTTTATATGTCAGAGACCCTAAGAGCAAGAGCACCAAGGAGCATGCTGCGTGTTAAATCCCTGGGACTGTATTGGTTGTATATTTTGTTTTGCATTTGTATGTATTTGAAGAATATGGATGTCTGTTTCGATTACATTTGGCAGAGGCATTCCCCGGAACGATTCAACACAGACGAGAACAAGTAGGGAGTCATTTTGAGGGTGTGAACAAAGGGGGGGACATAGACCCTTGTTCAAAATAAAATAACAAAATGTTAGCCTGGGATGGGGACAGGGGCAAGTGCTGCAAAGTAAAGAGGAGCACTGTACTAATATGCAAAATCACATTATTATGAGGCAATGGCAGTAGTGGTGGGGTCAGGTAGGAAGGGGTCATGTAGGAAGACCCACCAGAGTATTGACCCTACCTGCCTAAAATGGGAGATGTGGGACTGCTGTGAGGTTGTGTGGTTGCCCTCATGGGTTGGGTCACTTCCTGTTAAAACCTCATTCAGCTTGCTTCAAACTTCATTAAGCTTGCTTCATAATATAGAATGCCTCAACCTATTTAGGACCCTGCACTTTGAGTTCTCTCAGGCAGTACCTTGCCACATGGAAAGGGCATATGGCGCTGTTTATTTCCGATTCCCTAAATACATGGACTCTGGGGAACCAGGAGGAGTCAGACTAAATATTGGCATATTTCAAGGGTGTTTATTAAAAAGTAAAAAGAAAATGCCTATCCAACCATATCAGGACTCGTGTATTCTGTATGAGCGTCCCAAAGTCTTCATTAACTTTCATATTCTACACATTCAACCCTGTAATCGGGGTAATTCATCACCTAGGGGAAAAGGACATTCTGTAAGCATATAACGGATGTATATCTGAGGTGCACATTGTGCTCAACCAGTAAAGTCCATGTTTAAAAATGAATGGTGCTGATAACCGGTGTCTTTACTTATATTGTTTGGATATGAGTATGATAAAATTAATTTTCCATCACCTTACATTCTAGCAAGTAGGAGTATGAGCACAATTGAATTGGGACACAGCCACTTGGCTCCATAGTCACTATGTCTGATTTAATGTGTTTAGTCACTTCTTAAGTATCAATACTAATTTTGACTTCATCAACTGCACAACAACTTGACTAAATTTTTAATTTCACATGTCCTTTTGTAGGATTTTGCCCCCGCAGTCCGTTAGGCTCAGTAAGAAGAGGTACAGACCTCGAAACGTGTCGGCCAATCAAAACGGACGAGCAGATTGTTTCGTTCAACACTGTCTATAATTAAAATCTTTATATTTTTTCTACAAAAGTTGGCTAGACCTGTCTCTTTGGATTTATTAACATGAGACTTTGAGTGATCTGGTTCAAAGATTTCAAAGGCCTTTTCAGCAACAAGGCGGCAGCTCTTGCCGCTCCTTTCACGGACAATCTTCTCCACGTTCCCCACACAGCCAGTACGGAACGGGTAACACATGGTCCTCAGGACAGGGGTCAGCTGCCTATAACCAGTATCAGCCTAGAGGACAGCGCTGTGGCAGTTGAAGGGGTAGAAGCACCACCCCTAGAGGCTCCCCGGCCTCCAATCAGAAATGACCTGCAGATCCGGGTCCCCTACCATGCCTCCCCGGTCGGGGGACGGATGACCTCATTCTTCCACGCATGGGAGGGAATTACCACAGACCAGTGGGTGCTCAAGACCATCACCCAAAGTTACTGTATCGAGTTCAGCCGACCACCTCGCTACCGACCACCAAAATCCAGATGTCTCAGCAGAACATCTGAAGATCCTACTTCAAGAGGTTGAGATCCTGCAGGAAAAGGGCGCAATCAAAATCGTCCCTGTTGTACAGGTAAACAACGGTATTTATTCAGTGTACTTCCTTGTAACCAAAAAGGATCTCGCCATGCGCCCTGTGCTAGACTTGCACCCAGTGAACACATTTGTCAAACCACAAAAGTTTCGAATGATAACGTTGCAAGAGGTAATCCCTCTACTGACACACACAGGGGGACTACATGGCTTTGGACATGAAAGATGCATACTGTCATATTTCAATGTTGCCAGCGCACTGAAAATACCTAAGGTTCATGATAGAGAACAAGCACTTAGTTCAAGGTCCTTCCCTTCGGCATTGCCTCAGCCCCAAGGGTATTTACAAAGGTGCTGGCAGTAGCAGCAGCCCACCTGCACAGGCAATCCATCCTGGTTTATCCTTACCTCGACGACTGGCTTATAACCGGGGAGTCGCACGGAACATGCCTCTGAAACACCCAGAAGACGACAGATCTACTCTTCAGTCTGGGATTCTCAATAAATAAGAAATCCAGCCTAGACCCCAGCCAAGTCAAACAATTTCTGGGGGCCCTGATTCAGACAGAAGATGGCCTTGTGTTCCCCTCCAATGAGAGGTTTCAAAACATGCTGTTTCAGATCCCTCAATATGTAGCCCGTCGAAAGGTGATGGTACGCAAAGCCATGCGACTGTTAGGAATGATGGCCTCCTGCATTTATTTAGTCCCACACGCACGTTTGTGCTTGCCCCCCATGCAAGAGTGGATCCCGCAGCACACCTGCATACAAAAAAAGAAAAAAAACGGGGGCTGCAGGGGTTTCCCCCGCAACATCCCGCTCACTATACTTTACAGTATAGTGAGCAGGGGTTGCGAGGGAAACCCCTGCAGCTGCTGTTAAAAAAAAAAAAAAAAAAAAAAAAAAAAGAAAAATTAAAGGACCCTGCAGCGCCAGTTCCCGATCATGGAAGTCAAAGGGAACTGGTGCTGCAGGGACTCAGCATGAAGAAAAAGGTAAGTGGGGTTTGTTTACATTGGGGGTGTGGGTCGGGGGGTGTCATGGGTGTGTTGTGGGTATGTACGTGTATTCACATGAGCAAGATGCAAACATTTGGTGGTTCGCACCTTTCTAATGCGAACTTTCCGGCCGCGGTAAAATCGGCTGCGGTCGAATCATGTAGATCCTTCTGTACACACCTTTACAAAACACTATTGCTTAGACACTCTGTTAGGCAAGATTGTATGCATTACCCTTTGGGTGCACTACAACAACCCTAGCCACCTGGCAATAGGAACCCAACCTTTGGTATAAGTCTGTACTACACAGGTTGGTAGCGTTTTGAGCAGCCAGGCTTATCTCAAGAGGGGTCAAAGTGAACTCTAGGGGAGTTGCACAGAGATTCACAGTGACAAGTATTCAAATAAACTCTTACACACAAGGATTCTTTGTATTTAAGAGTCAGTTTGAATAGATGGGAGCAATATAAAGCAACACACACGTATACTTCAAAATACACACGCTTAGTTTTCTAAATCACTAAAAATACCCATTTGGGATGGCCCACAGACACTACCTACACCCTCAGGTGACTTAAATAGTTAAGGTGCTGTGGTCATTAATATATCACTGTTGCATTTAGAATAGTATTGAGAGGAGTGTCAAAGAAAAGAGGTTTCAGAATAAGACAAGTGTTCACACAATTATTCTTAATCAGATAAGTACTTTAAAAAAAAACAAACGATACAAAGTCAGTTAACTCTTTGCTAGAAGGAAGGCAAAACACATAAGCAGAGGAGAGGAGAGCCATTCAGAGAGCCAGACCAGTCAATGTTAAGTTAGCAAAAGTCCAGATGGACTGAAGCACTTCCTGCAGGTAAGTAGTCTTTTTAGAAATCTTTGTAGAAAAAGTAGAATCAAATGTAGAGTCACAAGCTGGTAGGCCTGTGAGTAGTACAAAATGCAAGCAACTCTACAGGAGCAACCAAGGCAAGTCTCAACTGAGAACAAGCAAGGTGGCACAGCAAGAGGTAAGTTCTCTTAGACTGTAAAGTACCTTTAGGTTGAAGAAAAGTGCAGCAGTTGGTTTCTGTTCCTGTGCAGCTCTGCAGATCCTGGTGTTCCTGGGCCTCAGTCGTGGGACAAGAGGGAGGACTTCTGGGGAAACCTGCACTGCAATGGGATGGTCACCGACTGCAACCGGCAATCTTCAAACAAGTGGCACATCGGTGTTTCAGCTCCTCACGTCTACCGCAAATGGCAACAGGCAGTTCCTGGCTGTCGAGATGGGCTTTCCTTGCATCTGGTGTCCAGCACTCTGAGGTGGCTCAGGCCCGGTCAGTCCTGCTTCCTGTGAGTCTGGAGGATCTTCCTGGAGCTCTTGGCCAGCTTCAAAGCAATGCACACGATCTGGGTTTCCTCTCCCTGGCTAGTCTGTTCCAGCCGCGACTTTACTGGAAATTCAACCAGCTTCGAGAGGATGTCCAGGTGGCTTACTTTGGAGTTGATTGGTCCCATCAACTCAAGGGGAGAAGTCGTCCTAGCAGGGCTTTTCTAGTCGACGAATTTGGATTTTCAGCACAGCAGCAGGGCTTCACCGGGCAACCAACGGTCCAGGAGTTGCAGCAGGCATCTCTTCCAAGGTCTTCTTCGGATTCCTTTGCCTAGTGGTCGACTCTGCCTTCTAAGCCAAAAAGCCTCACCTTTTATGCAGGTTTCTCCCATTCATTCCAGCCCAGCTGTCAGTCACCCATCAGGGTGGTTGTCCTTTCCGGAGATGCCAGCTGACCAGTCACCTAAGAGTTCATTTCTGTCTCCTGGGAGACTAAGCACAGGGAGTTTGGGCACCTCCCTCGCTTCCTGCCCCTGCCAGACACCCTGGAGCCAGAGGCGGGCTTCACTCGTGAATCCCGCCAAAGGTCAAACGTACAAAGGGACCAAACCTGGTTTGGCACGTAGAGTAAATCTCAAGAAGGCCCTTTACACAGAGAAATGGTGAAAAAAGAAGATTGGGGTCATTTTGACAAAAATGGCACCCATGGGTGCTTTACTGCAGCTGCGAACGTAGACCTTGGTAAAAACACACCACAGTAGTTAAAAGTAAACCACTGCCACCAGCCATTCATCGAGGAAAGGGTAACATAAAGATGTTACATGAGAGACTAGACAAAGGGGATACTAAGTAACTCCCCCTCCCCCCGCACCCTATTGTAAGAGTGTGTGCTGGGTCTACAAAGTTACAAATGTAAGTAAAGTCAATTTTACTTTACTGTTCTTGGAAACAGTAGTTTATCAAAGAAAAGGTATTTAAACCTTGGGGAAATCTGAAAGACTTCCCTGTGCCAATGCACTGAAGGTGCTGTGAAACAATGTAAAAGATGCCGCCTATGGAGTTTGTCGGACTCCATAAACGAAAGAAACGCCGAAAACACATAGAATTAAAAGTACAAAGTCCCAAAGTTCAGCAAAAGAACTGGGGGTCTCTAAGGTGGGTGGAATTTAGCACAAAACTGAAAATTCTCCCTAACACTCACTCTCAGGTGGGACAAGCAGTACGAAGACCTCTTTTCACTACTGTTCCTTCTCCCATCCCGCCACCAACTCTGGGTTCTGCTTGCTAATCTATGCACAGCATGTGATTCTAAGCAGATTAACAAGCATCAGAAGACCTGCATTACTTTACGTAATAGCATTTCTGATGATTGTATCTGCTTACATTCACATGCGCCCACCCTACCTCCACGCTCGGATGGAAGGAACATAGACCTCTTACTACTACTTCTCTCGCTTTGTACTCACTCACGATAGTCATAAGGCTCCCTCACGGCAGAAAAAATACAATCAGAGGGACCTCGATGCGTGAGGGATTTTGGGTACGCTACACATCACATTAGGGATAGTGTTAAAGGCACACCCATGTCGACGTCCCCTTTCGATTCTCGAAAGACAAGATGCAATTCTCTGCGATTACCACTAGATGTCGGACTATATGCACAGCATGTGACTCTAAGCAGGTACAATCATGAGAAATGCTGTTACGGTAAGTAATGCATGTCTTGAATAGCGCCGGAGCCTGCAGGCATCAGGGCACAGTCAAGGAAGCGACTAAAGACGCCATAAGACAGCAAGAAGGACATCTTTCATGGCTTCCTAAAGATCAATGGGTGTCGGGTCTGCTGGCGATCTTGACTGGTGCAGAAGTAGCACAAACTCCTGCACCCCCGTTGGGTCTTGGCACCAGGGATTTATGTGAGCCACAGGCTAACCGCAACCTGCCGGTGAAAGAGGGTTAGGGTCCGGTGGTTGGATGGGGTAAAGGGTTGTAGGATAGCCGGAAAGAGGGTAAGGGAGAAGTTGTGAATAGGTAGGGGAAGTTAGGGTAACATGCTCCTCAGCTCTTGCAGCTGGTCTTCTATGTGCGTGGTATTATACTCTGTCCAGTCACTCTATGCACACCACATACAGCTTCTAACCAAGTGAGCTTTTGCCTGGAGCTCTAAACAATGAACATTGAATTCTGCTATGAGCGTTCACCACAATCTCTAACATTGCCTTCATGCAGGCTTCTATGAATGACAAATGGTAAAGAAACAAACTTGCCCACGTTGGAGCTCAAGAAGGCTAGTCAAATGACATGCACATGAAACAAATGAAATACATTTGGCTGCGGTTTTCTGTCCAGTGCTCCTCATGGGGCGGTCTAGTAAGTCCTGAATGTTCAAGAAGTGCTCCGCTGGAAAATACCAAAACAGTAGTAAGAGGGAGGAGCGGAGGCGTTATTCGTTACACCTTTTAATTGCTACATGCTTTTCCCGATAGAACTTTCGGAAGTGCTCGGCCCTGGGTTGTTTCCACCCGGAGCTCGTAATAAGTTTGTTTTCCAATAGGTGATCTGCCGTTGGCTATCACGGAGATCTCGAGGCCCGGGGTTGCTTTCACCCGTAGCCAAGTTGGGTTAGCGTCCTCAGAGCTCAGTCACACTCAGTATGCCAACTGTCATGCGGGTTAGTCACTGCCACTCACTGCGGTCTTTACCGTATGCGTAACATGCCTGCAGTGCAGCCGTTAATACTGTAAATCTATGTTCTCCCACGTAGGTCAAGAATCATTCCACTTATCCGATTATAAGCGCGAGGCCTGGGATGTGGTCAGACGGGTTCTTGCCCCGCGAAGGCATGCCTTCCTGGAGCTCAGCAATACACGTCCGTTCTCTCGAAGAGCCGGAATAGCAAGTGGGACCTCGCATGCGCGGCCTGCGCCTACGCTTTCTGTGCCTACGCTTTCTGTTGGGTGTGGCTTTTCCCTTGCCGGCAGGCCTGTGGAACACACAGCCTGCTGGGAAATGTAGTTCCCTTGTGCTTCTCTGTCCCTGGGCGTTCTTCTTGCAATAGGGATGGATAAGTCTTCTTGAATAGCGTGTGCAAGGCTTGAACAGGGGTTTGGCAACAAAAGCTGCTTACAGAGGGTCTGCACTTGACCCATAGCACAACCAACCTGCCTAGCCCGGACAATGGGTTTTGAGTCGTAGGCAGGTTATGCAGGAGTTTATTTCATGCCAAAAAAGCCTGTTTTCGCATGAAACAGTACTTCCGAAAGTTCTATTATTGTTTTAAAGAACACAATGCTTCTGTTTCTACAAGCAAGCTGTGCGTAGGGAGAGAAACATTCCAGGCCTTGCTATCTCCTCGTTTCTATTCGTGTACTGGGGGTCAACTTGATCTCCAGGGCTCTACCGGGGTCGGGAAAGGGGGCCACAAAGAAGAGCATAATTAAAGTCATTTAATGTTCGCTCTAGCATTTCTTCTGTGCTTACCGAGACTAGCTGGCACCTGCTGTACTGATTAGAATGCCTTGCTGCTCACTCTCTAAGGATATGCGAGGGAGGGGACCGGGCATTTCTGTCCGGGTTACTGCGTTATGTTTCAACATGCCACTCGCGGCCTTGCATTGTGCACCAGTGAAGCAGAACAATATTTCAGCAAAGCAGTTTTACATGAGGCAACAAGGCAACGTTAGAGAAAACGAGAAGAAAACAAAATGGCGATTTCAGTCACCTTAAAATGGCCGCACCATGGTTAAGCTTTTGCTACACCTTTCTATTACTAAACACATGGGGCGGTTGGTCTTCGGCCAACAAAGTATAGTGCCTTACGATTGAGAGGGTGTCTATTCTTTCTGGACTGACAATATAGACAATGGTAAGTGTTTTAAAGCAATTTCTATTAGTACCTGGAAGCCAATGTAGCGCCTTCCAATGAGCCGAAATGTGCTCATGGTTAGGCACACTCTTCACAACCTGAAGTGCATCGTTTTGCAAGATTTGAAGTTTTCCTAAGCATTCCTTGTTGGCTCCACCAGCAGTGCGCTAAAATAGTCTATCCTGGCCATTGCTATAGCTCGAATCAATGTAGAGCAATTGGCTTCAGAGACTTTACCAATCGCAGCAATCTGAGATGGCATTGGGTTTTGCTTATGACTCTATTGATAAGGTCATCCATGCTCAGTGAGGGTTCGAAAATTACCCCTAATGTTTTAACCTTCTCAGCTGCCGTAATATAATGATGCTCAATATCGAATCCGGTGTATTGATTGTGGAGGTTGGCACAAGCTTGAGGGGAGCCAGAAATCAAGAGCTCCGTTTTGTCAATGTTCAGCACATACCATTGGTTGGCATCCAGTTCTGAATTGTACCATACATTGTGGACATTTTCTCTGCATCCGTTGCATAGTCCCCACTCGGCTCCATTAGGAGCTTAGTCGTCGGCATAATTGGTGAACCGAACTCCTAGTTTATCTAGCAGGTCTCATAACAGGTGACAAAATAAATGGAATAAGTATGGTGAAATACAGGCACCCTGAGGTACCCCACATTCAAGCACTTCTGGTCCGGAAAGCACTTCTCCCCAGGTATTTCTGGACGTTGTATTGCACAAGAAGGATCCAATCCAACAAACCGCCTCTTCAGAGCAATTTCCTATGCTTGTTAGGCTCTCAAGTAACTTTATTATGGTCAACAAGATTGAAGGCTGATGATACATCCAACAGCATCAGCAGCCCCTGCTTTCATCCACAATCCTGAGCATTTCAGTTTGAAGGTCCAGTAGGGCACCTTTTGTACCATGAAATGATCTAAATGCTTATTGTCAGTAATGTAATATTTCAGCATTTTCCAAGTGTTGCTGCAGCTGTACGGTAGCTAGTTTAACCATCATCTTTAATGGAAAAGGGACATTAGTTATAAGCCTGTAATTGGTATAGAGTTTATGATCGCATCCAGCCTTCTTAATGAGTGGAGTGACTGACGCACCTTTTTTTTTGTGTCTCAGGAACTTCATTTTTTCGCAAATGTGGCATTAGTAAATCGAATGAGAACGGGGACATAAAGATCACTATTATCCAGGATGAGTTTAGATGGAAGGATTTCACCAAAGCACGTGGTAGGTCTCATTTTGTTAAGAATTTTAGCCATGGTCTTACCAGACACAGGTTCAAAGGAAAACATTGGTTTATCCTGTTGAGCTATTACTTCTGTATTCTGTGATGGATCCATAGGGGCTAGATTGTCTAAATTATTCCTGATAGTTATGTGCTGCTTCAATTTTCTCCGCAAATGCCTTCTGGATAGTTTTGCAGTCTTCAACCTGTGGAGTGAAGTGATCTAGTTGTGCTTTCGGCTTCTCTGGGTTTCTGAGGATTACAAAAAGGTTTTGGGAATACGTTTTGGAGTTTACCATTTGATTATCAAAAAATATTTTTTTTTTTCTAGTGTGATCTCATTGTGATAACCTTTTTCTATTGTCTTCCAAGAATTTCTATTCTCTATTCTGTCTGTTCCTTCTCCCAAATTCTCTCAGCTTTTCTTTTTTCTTCTTTACGAGCTATGAGGGCTGGGGTGAACCATTTCTGACCATTGGTCTTCTCCCTGAAAGTCTTTGACTTCAGGGGTCCCACCTGTTCCAGGAGCTTAGTAAGTTTTCTCGTATTCCGCTACCAGTCTGTGGACAATCTACCGCTGAGGTATTGGTCATGATCTCATCCAATCAATTCTTCAAATCCTCACCATGAATGTTATAATGCCTACTGATCACTTTTTGAGGACATTATTCCAATTTAGCACAAAGGCTTACAGGAGTATATCTTTTTGTTGACGGTGCTCCCTTGCTCCTCCAGAAGTATCGAGGACAAGATTTCCTTTCTCGCTCCTGTCTTGGCTGATTTCTGTATCCATTCCTTTGCCACTGGCTCCTTCCCACTACCTCTAAAGCAAACCTTTGAATACCCTCTCCTAAAAAAGCTGTCTGCCGGCACTTCCTGCCCAGCGAACTATCGCCCTGTCTCCACTACCCACATCCTGGGAAAACTCTTGGAGAAGTTGGTCATCACCCAACTGATCCACCACACTGAACTTGTTGGCTGTCTCCATGACCGCCAGTCTGGCTTCAGAGCATCTAGCGGCACGGAAACTGCTCTCCTGAACACCCGTGAAGACCTGCTCTCAAATCTCGATTCCAACTCTTCTTCCGTTCTCATCCTCCTTGTTCTTTCCTCTGCCTTTGACAAAGTCAATCACTTCACCCTCTTAAAACGGCTCCACAATACCCTTGGCATCATGGACCTGGCACTGGATGGGCTGACCTCTTTCCTTTCTAATTGACCTTCCCAGGTGCAACTGGGCCCTTTCCTCTCCTCCACATCATGCTCTACCTGCAGCGTCCGTCAAGGCTCTATCCTATCACTGTGGCTCTTCAACATCTACCTTGCTGCTAACAATGCCAATAAGACTGAGATCCTTCTTGATGGGAGCCCTGCTCCCTGTTCCTCCAGCCCCCACTTCTCCGGCTGCCCACCTTGGGTCCTCTCCCCGCACAATCTTGCGAGGCCATTAACCTTGGTGCTTCGACTCCGCTCTCTCCTTCTCCCCTCACATCACAGACCTTGCCAAGAAGGCACACTTTCAGCTTCACCTCCTCAAAAGGCATTCTTTCCTTCCTCACCTTCCCCAGACACTCAATGTCTCTAAACCTCTGGTCCTCTCTAGGCTGGACTACTATAACAGCCTCTTCCTTAACCTGCCTCTTTCCTCCCTTTGTAGGACTGCAATACTTACCCTTGGCCTTAAACCCAGGGACTGCATCTCTTCAGCCCTAAAATCTCTCCACTGGCTCCCGGTGGCTGCGAGGATCAAATTCAAGACCTTCTGCTCCATCCACAAGGCTTTCTGAGGCCTGGGACCCTGCTATATCCAACTCTCTATTCTAAATACCTCATTGCTATAGCCCTTTAGTCCTCTAACTCCAACTCTCTGCAGATCAGATGTTTTTCCAAGCAGAAAATAGTGGGGAGATCTCTCTCATCGGCATTTGCACGATCGAATGTCACAAGGCCTAGTAGGACCGTTATTATTTCTCTCCCCCCTCGCCCCCTTTTTTTTGTCTTGTGGTACCTGGAAACACCATTTGCTGTATAGGCACCTTCTAAATAATCCATACATACAAAAATAAAAAACCTTGAACATGTATGCACTTTTCAAGCCAGGGACAATATCCTTAGCACCCTAGAGTTAGTTTTAGAATGCGAGGACTAGGATAGGATTTCAGACGCAGGACATTTTTGCTTTGGACATCTTGACACAGGACAGACCCTTCGCTTTGGTTGAGGTAGGGAAATGCCTCCTAGATTAGGGACAGCAAGGCATTTTTCAACTCCTTTTTTTGGTTAACAAAAGTGTTTAACCAATACCATGAGTCTCCTTTGCCCCCGTATGTCTCATTCCTGGTTCCTCACAACTTGTTGCGTTGTCCTCCTAGACAAGTTCCGTATAGATTTCCTATAGCTGCTTCCCATCAGTGTTTCAGGTATTGTACTTTCCTTTACCCCATAAGTTAATTGTGCAAACTTTGAGAAATGATAAACCCTACGCCTCTGTTTCGTTCCCCACCCTACAATGATATAGTAGCAAGCTAGTTTGGCCAACATTTTATTTTGTCAAGGTACTCTCTGAACCATAGGCGTTATCCCCTGCAAACCTAGTAACATCAGTTACAAATCAAGTTTGGAACTACATGTTACGTATCTCAAGTGTTCTGTTGGCCTCCTGTCATCAAGAATGGAAGCTGTCAAGATGTAGGATTGTATGCATTCTCCCAGATCCAGTGTTCAGACTGTTAGAGCTTGTTGTTGAGTAACGGTGTATGTGCACAGATGAATGGGAGCCAGGATAGAGGAAATTGAAGGTCCTGCCCCCAGAGGCCTACCTGTGGTGCGACCTGAGGAATCCAAGACAGTGTGTATTATAAAACATCTCCATGCATGGTCTATTATGTGTGGAGTGTCACCACACAGGAGCTCGAAGTTTCAGCTCTTTTGAGCCATAAGGGTGTATGTTACTGCCCAGTTGTCTGTGGTTGTGTATATAATATGCGAATGCTGTGACACAGTTAAGTGTACGTTGTCATAGTATAACTGCGCACAACCGTTTGTGTCTTTAGACAGTTGACCGAGGGAAACTACCTAAAACATTAAGGGCCTCATTACGAGTGAGGAGGAACGGGTTAACAGGACCCGCTAAAGGAGGCGGACCTGTTAAACCCGTTCCGCCTCATTACAAGCTCCCCTCGGGGACCCGATGTGGACGTCTGGTTTTACCAGACGTCCTTACCGGGTCCCATGAGGGGAGGAGGGAGCGCAACAACGGGCCGCTCGTAATCGGCCCATTGTTTGCTCCCTCTCCCGTTCCCATTGAGCCCCATTCGGGGTTAAAATGGGAATGGGGAAGATCCGGGCCCGGGTTCCTGGAGGGAGGAATTACTGGGCCCTCCGAACTCGGATTGGCGCGGTAATTCCCCATTCAGGGAACCCGGACCTGATTTTAGCAGCAGCCATGCCGCCAATAGCGGCATGGCTACCGCCAAAGTCGTAATGAGGCCCTAAGAGACTCACTATAAAAAAATAAACATGTGTAAATTATGCTGAGTGGACACACTACCTTTGTAATGTTGGTCATTTGCACAACGAACTACAAAGAAAGTGTAAAAACAGACGAAATAGTTCAACTTTTTTTTGCACTTCGTAGTGCAAAAAGGATAATTGCCTCCTTCAATTTACGCTTGCATATTGCATTTACAATGGACTCCTTTTGGAATGTGCTTAGTTTTAGAAAGTGCTAAAACCATGCGGATAGGAAAACCTTGGTTTTACACGAGCATGAAAATGGCATGCTGTTAAACCAAGTTAAGTTATGTTAACCAGTTTTTATACTGCGCTCTTCACCACTGTAGTGGTCTTAGGGTGTCTAAAACTTGACTGAGGTTTGGCTATTATGACATCACCTGGGATTCACAAGACCACAGTCAGTTGACTGTGAGGAAGAAGGTTGGGGAGGGTTGGGGGGAGAGTAGAGGGGGATATGCAGGAAGACACACCATGTAAAACCACTTCAACATGGCAGAAACATGTGGCATGAGGGGAGAGGTGATATGGTTGTGGTAACATGAATGCAGATTAGTTCTCGGTAAGCATGTGCAACTCATTTACAGCTCATGGACTTGAGAGATGCTCAAGTGGGTCCTAGTAAAGTTCAGGCTTTCACCAGATTTATTTAAAAGAAATTAATTGTATATAGTGAGTGAGAGCTGGTTTTGCCAAGCCTACATGTCGGCGCCAAGAGTTGGGTGTTTAAAGATGAATGCTTGGGGGAAAACATGGAGTTAAGTATCAAGGGAAGGATGGAGGATTTACAGTGAACTTGAGACCAAATATCGCCAGTTTATTAAGCTGCGAGCTAGATACAATTCATTGACGGTTTTAAGGTAGCTGTTAGGGAGAATTTTCAGTTTCTGTGCTAATTCCCTTTAACCTTAGAGAACCCCAGCCCTTTGCTGGAATCTGGGAAAATTTCACACACTCATGCCTTTTCCCTCTAACTAAGATGTGGTGTTCCTTATGTTTTAATGGAGTCTGCTTTTTATAAAGTTACACACAGCATCCTCTGGGCAGTGCCACTGAGGATTCCCTTTGACAACTAAATGTTTAAATACATTTTCTTGTGTGAACTACAGTTCCCAAGAATAGTAGGACAACGTTTGTCTTGGTTAACTTTTTTCTTTGTGGGTCCATAACACACCACCTTATGTGGCGTGCTGGGGGCGTGGCGTTACATAGTAACACCTTATCCCACTTCTCATATAACATTTTGTTACACTAACTTAAATAGCTGTTGGCAGTGGTTTCTTTTTGCTATCTTTTGTGCAATGTATCTGCATGCTGATTTCTCAGCTGCAGTACAGCACCCATGGGTGACCATTTAACCAAAAGGGCCCCTGTCTTCTTTTTTTTCCGTTTCCTGTTTGGTTGTTCCTTCTGGGCTTTTACTCTGCTGTTTTGATCAGGTACGAGTCCATTATATGTTTTGCCTTTGGCAGGCTTCAGCCATGAAGCCCGCCCAGGCTCCAGTGTGTCTGGGAAGGCAGGAAGTGAGGGAGGAGCCCCAAACTTCACTGGCCTTTGTAGGCATGCCCTGTGTGATTTACAGCTTAGTGCTGTGAATTAATAGGATTTGGCATATAAGGCAAGGGTTTCGGGACTACAAGCAGAGTCCACCACTGTAATATCAAATCCGAAGAAGACGAATAGAGATGCCAGCAGCACTTTCCAGGGACCACAAAAGCACCGGTGCAGCCTTGCAGCTGTGCTGACCCTGTTTTCCCATTGTCAGGGAACCTCTGCCCGGGACTACTTCCTCCCTTATGTGCTGGTGGGTCCAACTAGCCTCAATACCTGCTTCATTCTGGGCCAACCCCTGGGCTGCAAATTCCCAATCCCTGAGGTACCTGGACCATCGCCGAGTGAAACATCTTCCGAAGGATGAATCCGGCTGAAACTTTGTAGGCGTCCGTGTGAGTCTACAGAAGCTGGAAGTCTTCATCCAGAGTCCCCTCACCAGAGTTCAGGGCCGAGGAAATTCCAACCAGGGATATTCGTTCATCTTTGGTGCTGAGAAAAAGGTGCCAAAACCACAGAGCCGCTGATCCTAGTGGAAAGAGTTGCTGCAGAGTCACTCTCGAGAGTGCTGCTGTAGAAACCCGCCAGACGTCCTTCCTTTCGTCACCACAACCAAGGTCCAGGAACAAGTGTCTGCATCGCTGCATCAAGAAGAAAGTCAGCTGAAAAAAACTGCTTCAATTCTAAGGTACTGTGGTGCTTTGGGTTTAACCACCTTTAGCCAAATATAGTGCTTCCCAGCTTGGGGAATGCTCCTTTCTATCCTTTTGAATTACTGCAATTCACTTGTGCAGGCCTACCCACTTGTGCACCTCGGGTAGGCTCACTTGAGCTTCTGGTTTTTTCTTCAATCAACTGACTGTTCAACCAACATTTTCTATGAAGATTGCATCAGAACTAGAACTATCATATTGACTTTGGCTGTCCTGGCTCCCGAAAGGCACCCCTCCTGAACCCTATTGGCTTTGGCAGTGCTTGTCTTCTATAAAGGTTTTAATTGTTTTACACTCTTATTGCTGGGGAAAAGACTTCCTACATCCCTCTGGGAGAAAAGACTATTGTTACAGTGTTCTATTCTACTCTAACACTTTTCCCCTCCAAACTCCATATTGTATGGTGAACCGTAAATGCTACAACTGACCTTGATTTGATGTCCCTCTGTGTGCTGGAAATGTTTTAGTGCAAAAAGAATGTACTCTCCTGCATTATTACTGCTTGAATAACTTGATTCTGAAATTCTACTTGATGTTACCATTAGTTGCTGTGCTGCATATCTAGTGTGATTCTTTAGCTTTGTGTATATATAAATATTGTTAGTATAACCTTTAAGGGTGTAACTGTTTACTTGAATACTTGTGATTACTGATATCATTGTACTGATCTACAGCTCACAGTGCCCCTTCTGAGATGACTTGTGTAGTACAGGCTCATGTTAAAAGTTGGGTCACTAACACCAAGCAGATAGGTTTTGTAAAGTCCCACACCAGTTGGACTCTACAAAATCTTAACAGTAGGTGATCTATATACAGAAGCATTGACATTTTCTGGTAAATTGGGGCTATATTACATTTGCTATCAGGTTATAGTAGAAGACGTAAGGAACAGTATATATTGAACGGTGCTACACCATTCCCAGCCTGCTGGACTTCAGTAGCTAGATGAGTTGTTACACTTAGTCAGTTTGAGCGTGCATTGGATAATCCGGTGGGGGGGGAGGGCGGCAAACCCCCAAATTTGGCCCATTATTTTGCAACTGGAGATGTAACCCAGTATGGATTTTTGAGGATTATTACATTGTTACATGGTAGCCGTACAATGCCCACCATCATGTGCCATGTACCAGAAGCGACATAGGTCCCACGGACCGCGAACAGACGGCCGTCTGAACAGACATGAACAGAGGAGCATCGGACAGCATGCAGATAGCCGATTTACACAACAGTTCAATTATAATGCAGCGAACAGTGGAGCATCAAAAAGCATGAAGGCAATTGATGTTTCTGATGTTTGATAATCTGCTTAGAATCACATGCTGGGCATAGTCCGACATCCAGTGGTCACTGCAGAGTATTGCATTTTGTTTTCCGCAGTCGAAAAGGGGACGTCGACAAGGCGTGTCTGTTACACTATCCCTATAGTGACGTGCAGTGTACCCACAATCCCCCAGCAGCTTTGCTGGATTTGAATGGTTTGTTTCTTTTTACCTGCTAAGAGTGAGACTCTTTTTCCCACTCTTAGGCATTTTTACTATATGTGTTCTAGGCTATCTTTGTGTTTAATGCCTATGGGATCTTTCTCAACCCCATAGGAACCATCTCTATTCACATGTGTTACACAGCATCCTCAGTGCAGTGACACAGGGGTGTCGTAGCGACCCCCAAACATAGACTCCATGCCCTGGGACTGACTACTGTCTCCCAGTGCATGTAAAGTCCCCATTGACTTTGCTAGTCAAATCCTATGAACTAAACCAGTACAACCCATCTTACTATGGAGGTACTGGAAGGGGTTAATAGTTTTTCCCCTGTGTTCATTTTCGAGAGGGTACCGTACAGTCCCTCTCTCAAAAGTTTCTGGCTGGTGGCAGTGGTTACTACCATAAATATTCGACCACGAATATTTCCCTAAGGGATTTTCCCATTTTTCGAGGCTACCACTTTTTCTGACAGCCTCTAACATACCGCCGGTGTATTTTAATGTTAACTTTACTCCGGTAGGTTTTTATTGCCAGAAATTTAATATAACTTCTTTCTCGTGTCTTCCTTTAAACTCCTAACCCAGGGCGGGGATCCTTTGTTCTTCCTTTTGGCAGGCTTCTGCCGAGAAGCCCTCCTTTCAGCACCACTTAGTCTGGGGTGGGTCCATTATGTGGGAGGGGGAGTAGGACCCCTGGACAGGGTTGCCTCAGCAACCCATGTTGCACTCTATCCTGATAGGCTGGAGGGTATCCTGCCAAGATGACCACTCCACTATGTGAGTGACAGCTAGGCTGTATGAATGGGGATCTTTTTGCATGAAAGCAGGGTCCTGAGCACGGGAAGAGCAAGACGTCACCACTGGAACTAAGAAGCCGAAGAGGAGAGAAGCTAAAGACATCTGCAACGACTGAACCACCGGTGAAGCCCTGCTGCAGCGTCTCACCACTTTTCTCCACACGACAAGAGAAGATCTTTACCTGCACGAGCCTTCTTCCCTTGAACTGGTGGGGCCAACCAGTTTGCCAATCGCCTTCCTGGACCTGCCTTGGTCAAATCTCCCGTACCCTCTACTCGGAGGCCGGATAGCCAGGCACCAGTCCACCCGGACTGCGATCTAAAGGAGCGTACCTTTTATTCGTCGGGCAGCACCGCGGCTGGTTCCATCCCTGGGTAGTGCAATAACTCAAAACCTTCCTCCACGACGAGAACCTCTCTTCCTCTGCTGGATCACCCGAACTGCAGGAACTACCAGGAACAACCGCCAACACAGGAGCCACTTCTTCAGTTTAAGGTGCATTGTTCCGCTAGGCCGCCCTTCCTTCACGGTAGCACTAAAGGTGTTTTAAATCCTTTACCTACCTGTTGGGTTGGCCTCCCCTCTCTCTTAACATTGTCTTTTCAACATCTGCATCCACCTTTTCCACTTCGTTAACCAAAGACTTGACTGCAGCTACAAGAACATTTTGCTCCTGGGCCCTTGCCCTGTACCAACTGACATTGGCACAGGCCTACTGACTCTGGTCACATTTGTTAGATCTGCCTTCTTTAGATTGATTCTCAGCTAGAACTGTGTGGTGCACCCATTTCTTTTAACTACCCTTTCCTTCCCATTTTTAAACCTTGTGAAATGCCATTTTGCTCAGTTTTCATTTAAGTATTGCTTATACTGATGCACTACCTTGCTTAAACTGGTTCACAAACTGATGGGAAGTGTTGCTAGGGTGTGTAAGAACCTATTTCTAAATAACTTGTGCTTTCCCTCCCTTGTGAGGAATTGTTAGAGGATCCCTTGTGTGTAGTTGTCACTGTGCCGTTTTGCTCAGTTTTCACAGCTTTGGTCGGTGTTTCCTTGTTCCATAGGCCTATTGTGTAAACCCTGAATACTGCTCATCTGCCTCTTGAGGTAAGTCTGACTGCTCAGCCACAGCTACCAACTAAATCTTTGTGGTACAGACTGATACCCAAGGGGATTTATTGCTCTCACCTGTAGTCCTAACCTTGTGTAGTGCTCCCTAAGGCAACTGCACAGGATTCCGCCTAACAGTTGGTCCAAACACCTTCTGGGACTGATCCGTACTCCATGAATCACAGCGCCAAAAGGTGGAAAGCAAGCCAGTAAAAAAAAAAAAAACAGTACATCGACCGTAGGAGCAACTGACCATTCACAGCTGTGGGCCCTGCCACACACCACAACACACAACCAGCTTGCTGGCCAGTCCGAGGTGGGGTGGACGTGTGAGGGCCAGTGCAAGGAGGGCTGGTTGGTGTACGTGCTAGGAATTGTCAATAATTTAGGATTAATCAACACTATAGGGGACTGCCTTGGCTAGAAACGTCCCACTCCCCTGTGTCATGTAAGGCCCCAGCTTAGCAAGGGCTTCAGTGAGGGCTCTGGGCGTTACTGGCTTAGCACCCCACTAAACAACATTGATTAATGCTATTAACACCCACAGGATTTCTCCATGGCGCTAATTAATGAAATTGGGACAGCGTTGTTGGCTCAAGCCTGATCCTTTAAAAAGAACATGGAAAAGGACGCACGTCCCTTTTCTATCTGATGGCAGTTTGTCGTGGAAGACAGGGTCAGGTGGTGCGGTGCCAAGGCGGGCAGAATGATTGGTATATGTGGGGAGGGGGGTCAGAGACGGGTGAAGTAGGATGTGCCGAGGTAAAAAAAAAAACCTTGACACTGGCAGCGCAGAGCGAGTGGCGCCAGAGACTTGAGAGCAACATTGACTTATATACCGCCTGTGCAAGCCCTCGTTTCTAACCACCTAATTGGCTGGCCCTGCTTCCTGGGTGTTAATACACATTGGAAATCTCCACATTTGCTGCAGTGTGTATCCGAGTAAGTCTGGCTAGTTACCTGGGTCATCTCGCTTTTCATGTTATGCAGATATCTGATGAGCCAGGTTTATACGTATCTGCATCCTTTTGTTTGCATTGGGCTTTGGGCCCACATTATCTCCGTGCTGAAGAAAGCATCTTTTGCTGCTCAAAGATGCAGGTGCCACATTCTTACTTTGGTATGTATACAGGTTGGCTTTGTCTCATCATTACAATTGTTTCTTTATAACTCGCTTAATAAAGAAGAGGTTTCTAAGCGACGACCCGGGATTCAAACGTTGGATATCGCTTTGAAGCACATTTCTGGCAATCTTTCGTCATTCTGTGGTTCTGAAAATCACAGGGGTTCAGAATAACGTATTAAAACCACTACAGTGTCAACAGACAACCTTTTGAAAGCACTATGATTTCCGAGGCAAGGTGTGATAGGAAGGCGTATGCAGTAAGTCCATTTCATGCCTTCACACTGCCTCCAAAAACCTTGAATTCCAGAAACAATTACATTTTAAAGGATTCCCTTATTTAACAGGAGTGAAATAATTTAACTGCATAATATGTAATTGACAGTAGTTTCCTATATCAAATTTCGGGAGTAACAATATTTCAGCCGTACAGGAGTGAAGACCCAAAATAAGGCCATTTAGCAAAGAGAACTGTCTAGGGGGTTAACTGAAAAGGATGCTTTAAGCAATTTATTTAAAATTATGAAATTGTTATGTCTAATTGTGAGGGTTGAGAATCCCCAATTATGAAAATCTCTTAACTGAGAGAGTTAGTTAAGAAATTTTCAAAGACACAGCTGCAGACAAATTCACATAAACGCAAGAGACACATGGACGCACCTAACCCAGGCACGTGGTCAGAGTATTACATACACACGGACCGACCTATACATCCAGAACCCGGTTCCCAACTCTGTACGTCCAGAGACCGGTTCAGAGTCCTATTTATCTAGAGAATGTTTCCCCGGCAACTGTCTAAAACAAACTAATGATTCACCTTATGACAAAGCCCAAACCTTTAGATTTTGCCAGTGCTAATTTTACTATACCCTATGACATACTTTACAACAGTGCAGCTGAAATGTGTTCATTGCTTGACCTCAAAATTATCTGTTCTTCCTGAACTATGTCTCTTTCTCTAGGTCGACCTGGAGCCCTGACACAGAGCATTTGATTGGGATCACTGTCTTGTGTGCTTTTCTCTTAAGGTTGCAGCACACATTGTTCAAAGGTGTTAGTGTTCCCCTCTCTTAGCCACTCTTAAAATGTCTTGTGTTAATTGAAAATTAGATTGTTGGGCGTATCCTTGTGTGATTTCCAGTGAAACATGTATCTGTGAAGGGATAATAGGAATGGCTACTGATGTTTTACAATTTCCCATTTCTTTTCAAGGAATGTGCCAGTAAATGCTTTTTTGGAGACAAATGTAGATATTTACATGATATCAAACAATATATGGCTGGGAAGTCTGCTGAAATTGGAGAGAAGTGTTACTTGTTTGAGACATTTGGAAAGTGCATTTACGGTGTTACCTGTCGTTTTGCTAAAGGCCATTTGGGAGACAATTTCAAAAATGTAATTAATGAGGAAGTTCAGAAGCTGTGGTCGAACAAAGAAGTGGTAAAAAACCAGATTGACAAGGATCTGCAGCACCGTTTGCGCAAACGAAAAGTGGCCTTTGTAAAGTCAGATCTGTATCTAAAGCAGCTGAATTCAAGTAGCAAATTGGAGCATGTGGAAGGTGAAGCACAGAAAAAAGAAACCCCACTTGCAGCAGTGGAGGACGCACAGGGCTCGTCCCTGGTGTCTGTGGACAAGCCAGATGTCAACAAAGAATGCCTGCGAAATGAGACTTTTGAGTCTGTCTCTGAGGAAGCTGAAAAAGGTACTCAAGAGGCACAGGAGGAACCGTTAGTCAAAACAATAGGACCATTGACGGATGAAGATGTGTTCAAAGTCCGAAATTGCGAAAAGAAAAAGGTGGGTTTTCTTATTTGCAAAATGTGTTCAATTTAACTTTTCTTGAGTAATTGATTGAATATTTTTACTAAAATTCAATCTATTTGTGTTTTGCCTCTAATTGTTAAAGAGAATTATATTGTATAATTAGGTAATGCTAACATTGTAAATGGTCACAATGTTCTGATCGTGCTTCACTAAGCAGTCTGTATGTATGTCTGTGGGTATTTAAACCATTGCAGTTTGTGAATTGGTTTTAGATCAACATGCTTTCCGTAGCCCGTCATTGAGTAGTTGGCCTGGATGTCTATTTGTTTACTAAAACTTCAATAGAAGCATTGACCTTGATGGATCAGAGTGGAGGTGTTTAGAAAAGACACACTACTTCAAATATTTTGACGTGTTGATCAGGGATTTTTTCCATGATTGTGTTTTGGAGAGTAGTTTCGGAGGGTATAAATAATGTAATTTATTTTGTGGTCTCTTGTGATGCGCATGTCGATTTAGTCTTGGCACCGTGGAAGAGCATCCTTTTAAATTCATCCATCCTGTAATCCCAGGTTCCCATAGATAGACACACTGGGGGAGTGCAAATGCCGTCTTCCACTTGACACAATGGTAGCAAGTGCAAAACCTGCTCAAAGTTCAAAACCAAGACGCTAAAGAACAGACAAATAAAAGCAGTGCCCATTTTACACTATGGAGACCTGTAGATTTGAGATCTGTGCAGTCTGAGCAAATCCCCTAGGTGAAGGCCGAAATGGTATTGGAGCCAGAGGCCACATTCTGGGAGATCAACCCCTTTTATGATTGTGAAAGAAGGGATGGGTAACAAAGATACCTATTCGGTGAAGAGCACCACTGCCACACCGGATGTTGTTAACAGTGCTCTAATAAAAGACCACCCTGTACACCACATCATCCTTAAGAAGGTTCTTGGACACATTTAATATATAAATATATGAAACTTTAAATCAAAATAACACACAAATAAGCGCACATGGTGAGCAAAAGCAGAAAGAGGACTTTAAATCCTTAGATCTTATTAGTCCCACAGTCCCTGAAATAATGCACCCAACAAAACAGTAAGCATGGTGTTGATTGAACTGACCTCTCAACGATGCATTAAAGAAAGTACAGGCAAGTATAAAATGCACAGCATTGAAAGAGCACATGTCTATATTAAAAATGGCATGCTGCCAAAGGTTTTTTGAGGGAGGTGAACGCTGAAAGGGCACACAGTGTTGGCGATGCCTTTCTGCAGAAAGAGCTGATGATGCTGAAGCACTTTAACATCTACCAAATAAGACTTACTCCAGACAATTTACACCTAATATGCATCTACACAGAAAGGGCTCGACACCAATGAATTCTTGATAGAGGAGCAATACTGAGGAGGCATTAAGCGTGTCTCCAACTCGCATGAAGTCTGACTCTGAGGCTCTCATGGCTCTTCACCATAAGAAAAAGACACAAATTCTAAAGACTGGTAAGCTCGCATTAGACGATTTTTATACCATTGTGGAGGAAAAGATGGCATAGGTCCAGAAGCAAACAATTCCTGATTAGCCTTAGAAACACTTGAGGAGAAACAAATTGAAAGTTAACACATTCCGTTACATACAGGAATTGTACCAATGCTAAATTAATGAGTGTTTGCCTGTCTTAATTTATGTACAGCCAGACTACTTATTGCATAAGTAGATTGATGTCTGTATACCACCATACTGGGGTTATTTATTGCTTAAATAGATTGCCGCGTAGCTGTGTGAATTTGCTGCATAGCTAGAATAAATATTACATACGTAGATTAATTTCTGCATAGGTAGACTCATTCTTGCATGGCTTTTATTTAGTGTTGCATAGCTAGATTAATTGTGGGCCAACTGTACTTCATACTTTGGTTGTCCAAATGTTGTTTCACATCTAGATTGCTATACAACTTCCTTTAATATGGCATAACTAGATGAATTGTTGCTTAGCTTGATCTATTGATGCATTGCATGAGTAATTGATGTCCAGCTTCATTTAGCCGTTTTTTCCCTAGATTATTTGTTTCACCCTAGGCATAATTGTTGCATAGCTAGATCAGTGGTCCAAGTGTGCTTTCTGCTGTTAATGCCTCTTAGGACTGATTTTCTATACTCTGAACTGGTGGACATATGTATAGAAGGCCAACCTAGTTTAGTGACGGGGACAACTATGGGAGCTGTAGCCAAACCATTTCAAGGCAGCAAGGTAAGTGGTCAAGGCAAAGTCTCAAGAGGTGGTGAGCCTGTAAGGGGTCCTCAATGAGTACACACAGTGACAAGTCAAGGAAGACACTTAGACAATTGGTTATACAAAAATGTATGGCCATATAACACTATGAAAAATGACCTTATATGTAATATCACACAATACTAAATAAAAGATGCATATATTCTGTCACTGGAGTAGGGCAAAATACATAGCAAACCCTTGCAATGGAAGTATTAGTATGAAGCACTACAGGTCCACAGAGATACAGCACTAACTTTAAAAGTCCATCCCTAAGATGTTTGGGACTTTGTGTCCAAAAGTTCCCCAGGTTTCTCAGTTTTGAGAGACGAGACAACAGTTAGTGTAGGGTTTCCGGGGTCCAATGAAGAGTTCCAAGGGGTAGAGAACAAGGTATTCTAGCTAATAAGTGTCCCCCACTTTCTGAATGCTTGCGTGAGCAATCAATGACAAAGCCAAACTATTACAAAAGTTTCCAAACTTATAAAACGGAATTAGAGGTTTCTTCTTAGGACTTTGCAGGTCTTCTGAAAAGGTTCCAAGGTCGCTTTTCCTGCCTTCAGCTAGGGTACTTGATGCTCAGGGGCTGCATGTTGGAGCACTTCTCCGGTCAGCGATAAATGCGGGTGCAAGGTCTTCAGGTTGGAGCATGCAGAAGAACCCGATGCAGGGCCACTCTCAGCACAGGACTGGATGCAGGAAAGCTGGCCGCGGGTGGTCATCGCCTTCTATCTCGTGTTTCCTCTATGCTGGAACCACATTTTGCAGAGATGAGTTCTGTAGCACAAGCTGTTGATATCCCCCCTCCACGTTCCAAGCCTCCACACAACGGCAACATCTGCAGCAGCGTAGCCCAAACTCTGAACTGGTCAACCACTGGATGATCCGGGGGCACTTCTGAGGACTCTTCTTTGCAAGTCTTCGAGCTGATGTCTAGACTGGAAGATCCCTCCACTCCAAGAGTCGAAACTCCTTCGCAAGACTTCTGAAGATCACCTACAAGACGGGGCTCGTCCAGCACAGCAGCAGAAGCTGGTTGACAGGCCTTCTTCCAACAGGCCCACGGTCTCCTTGCACATCTTGCAGCTGGACAGTATGCTTGACTCCTTCAGAGATCCTGCAATTAACCTGAACAATGGGTGCAGGAGTCCTATTCTGTTGGGGAGGTCTATCAGTTTTATGCTTAATCCACTCTCCTAGTGAGACCCCTTCAGCACATTTTGATGGATTTCTAGACCTTTCTTTCTCTCCTGAATGAGCAGAGCCCTTTTCCCCTTCATTCATTCTTATTTGCTCTGACTTTTGGGAACTCTTGTTCTTTTGTTTCACTTTCTCCTATGGCGTCTTGCTTTCCTCCATATCTCTTAATGGCATCTGTGTTACACTTTCGCAGCACACAGCTCCCCATGTGCAGTGTTGCTGAGAACCCTTTGGGTTCTCCTTTAAAATTCTTTAGCTATCCTTAAAAACGACTGTTCTTTAGGATAGAGAGACACTTTGTATCCTTTCAAAAAACTATGAGAGCTTAGCACACACTACCGTGTATGGTGTGCTAAGAGGATACCCTTTATCCCCCTTCTCTTTGCTCCTGTGACTTGTATGTTCACAGTGACAATCCTATAGTTGTAGCTGGTGGCAGTGGACGTGTTCTACCAGCTTTAGTGCTTTTTTCTGTCGCAGACTCTATTCGAAGCCTTGTTTATTCACTAAAGGTTCACCTATGTTCTAACATGGTGGCCCCTTTCTGTTTTCGGCATTTCTTGTGTGGTTGTTTTTTGTTAGCCGTTCTACCATTCTAGGAGGCAGAGGATTGTGTGTGAGTTTTGCCTTTGGCGGGAACCCTTCGTTGTTTCTGAAGGCAGGAAGCAGGTGAGGAGTTTTACACTCCTGTGTCCTTTTTGTCTGCCAGAGTGTCTGAATGAAACCAGTTCCCACTGGGGGGGGGCTGGCTATCCTGATTGGACAGCCATCCGCCCCTTTCTGTAAACTGCTGGGAAAGTTTGCAGAAGAGTGAATGAAATTCCGATTAAAAGTCGAGGTTCCTGAGGCAGAAGGCAAGTCGACTACTGGAACCGAAGATCCAAAGCTGAAGATGACCAGAGACGCCTGCAGGCCCTTGCAGTAACCGTGAAGCAACCACTGCTGTCCTTGCCCAGTTTTCTTATCGACAGAGGAGCTACAAAAAGGGCAGTTCCTTCCCTCTAGGTGGTGGGAACAACCAATCCCAAGACAAATTGCAGATCAAGACATCCCCTGAGGTGCTGTGACCTTCGGGGCTGCAAACAGCAAATACAAGGGGACTCCCAACCCATTTGCAGTGCAACGCCTTTGCCTGGATTAATCTGCCTAGAACTTTGACGCGCTCCAGTTGGACCTCCAGAGGCACGATCCCACTCATCCAAGTCCCCTCACCAGAGTGGAGGACTGAAGAACCGAGGAAGATCGACCGGATGAGAACGGTCCATTGTTGGAGATGATAAAAAGGCGCCAAAACCGCAGACCCACATGGGAGACTGAAGAAATCCTTGCTGAAGATCCTTTCTACGGCTGCTGCTGCTGTGACATCCCATTCAGAGTCCTTCCTTTTGCCATCAGATCAATGAGGAAGACTGGGTCTGTCGCCGCTGCACAGGGAAGAATCCAGCTGCATTTGCTAAGGTACTGTGGGGCTCGAGGTAGAACTTAACACAAGCCGAATAGCTGAGCAAATGTGACTGCAGTGCGTTACAAGGTTTTTGGGTACACCCATATCTCTGGCCGAGCCTTAACAGCTTGTGCTCCTTTAGGGTGTCCTTTGCAGGGTCCAAATACTTTGTGTTATTTTGCTAAACTATTTTATTTAACTGACTTTAGTATCATGACTATCTTTTCCTTTTCTGCTGCTGCATAAGACTTTTGTTTCACTCATACACTGACTTTGATGAACTTTTGAATAGTTGGGGATTGGACTGCCAAAGAATTAGAAGCCTTTAAAAGTGTTGCTGAGAAATATATGACTGCCAATAGTGTTGAAATAATTCCTCTTTTCCTTCCTACAGAGTTTCTGTGTGACTTGATAAATAAATGAAACAGTCATTTCGAGGGGATTGGGGTCCTCCGACGTATTCCATATCTGACAGTAATCACCACAGCTGTGCTGCTTCGGAAAAGTTTTGGCGTCTGCGTCCTGCGTCAATGACGTCGATATGCTGTCCTCGAGGGCCTCCATCGAGCCGACGTCACCTGATGTTCTAAGTAGGACGCATGACACCCGTAGCCTCAGTTCTGTTTTTTCCGCGAACATGTTCGCTTCGGAGATCTCGGCATGCCTCGGTTCTACTGAATCCTGTTCTTTCGGTTCTTCGAACCTGTTCGCTTGTGTATTGAAGATGATGTCTTTGGCTTCTTCCACCCCGCGGTCGGGTTTTAAGAAGTGTCGGGTGTGCGGGTCCAAGATGTCGTTGACGGACACGCACAACGCTTGCCTCTGGTGCGTTGGGGAGGACCACGATACGGATGACTGTGTCGACTGCCAGTCGCTTACATCGAAGGCCTTGCGGGAGCGTAAGAAAAAGCTGATGGTGGGTAAGGTGGCCAAGCCCCGGAAGTCGCGATCCACTGGACTTTCGACGGACGATTCGAGGGGCGACTCTCCACATCGTTGTCGCGAGTCCGGGGGGTCTAGGTCAGTGAGTCGGTATCGCCAATCCTCTGCCTCTTCGAGGCACTCACGGAAGCGCAGTCACAGGTCGCCTTCCCCGTCCTCATCTGAGGACTCCGCCCGTCGGCGGGTTGCTTGTCCCAACAAGCATTCCACTCCTGAGGAATGGGATAACTTCCAGAAGGAGATGATGGCGATTTTTCAATGGCAGGGCTCCTGTCCGTCCGCGCCGTCTAAGGACGTTGGCCGTGACCGTTCTAGAGACCCCGCTCGTCCGCCTTCGGGCTCGAGCGGTCGTCACGACCACCGGGCGCCTTTGAGGTCCCGGTCGGACAAGGATGGTCGCTCTAGACATGCCCGTTCCAAGTCCCTCGAGGCATGTGTCGACGCCATCGAAGTCGTCTGTGCCTCGCTCGACGCCAATTCAGTCGACGCCTTTCGAGGCTGGTTTGTCGGAGGTACCCGGTAGCACGACCGAACCACCCAGAAAGGCTCTGGCCAAGGTTAAGCATGTCTTTGTTCCTTTTTCAGTGCCCTCTTTCGGACCTCTGGATTTTATTTCTGAGGGGGATGAGGGATCTGAGGAAGGTTTGGTGCCTGAGAAGGTGCCTGACGAGATTTTGTCTGGTCACAGCCAGATTGAAGACCTGCGTCAGTCACTGCACGATGCCAGTGGTCTGGACACCTCTCCAGAGGTGGAGTTCTGTCGGCCTGACCCTGGCACCCTTGCCGAGTTCTCGTAACGGCACCTTATGTCGAGGATCACAAACTGCTTGGGGTGGTCGGCGCCACCTGTTTATTTTCTTCTGGATGACTGTGATAAAAATGGGATAAAAATGTACAAGAGGATACCAGCTGGCTTAGGCTCTGTCAATACAAGGCAGAAAGACCATATGAAGGGTTAATCAATCTGTCAGACGAAGAAGAGTAATTGAGAAGTCACTGGACCAATCAGAGATTAGCTTATATGTTAATGGAGGTCTGTGCCTACAAATGAGGGCTTGTTTGTTTTGATTGTGTTGCCAGGAGACGGAAGCAGAGGAATCGAGTGGTGACGGTTATCAATGGGCTTATTGAAGTTGAATGCTGAGGAGAAAAGCCTGTTCATTTTAAAAGAAGAAACAAACATGTTGCGCCAAGTTATAAACTGTTCCTGCGAGCGATCGTTTGAAGTCGCTGTACAGTTAAATGAAGATATTGTGAACACGGCAGACTGTCGGTTCATTTGGCGGCGAATAAGATGAGAATTACGGCAACGAGACTGTAGCGAGAAAATCTGTTGGGCGAGTGAGTAAACAACGCTCCGTGAGGGAGGAAGATGTTGACCTCTCCATGTGTAGGGAAACAGATGGTTGAAGCGAGGGAAGCGCTCTAATAGCCCTAGTTGTGGCTTGAATTTGTGAAGTACGCGACGCCGGCATAAGGCAACAGTAACAGAGAAGCATATTTGAAGAGGGGGCGGAGTCAGCGCCGGTCAGCTGCGACGCATTGCTGGGCCGGTAGAGGGAAGAAGTGAGGAGCCACCTAAGCTCAAACAGCTGATCCGTCCTTCGGTGTGCCAAGGTAATATCGAAAAGCAGTGGCGGGAGGTGGTCGGCAACAAAAGAAGACAAAGGTATGTGTCTGGGAGAGAGTGAAGAGAAGAAATGAAAGACAGTGCAAAGACTATTTATAACGACTACTGTACACGAGTGCTAGCAAGTCCAAGGAAAGTTTATATGACACATTTGCATAAGACTGTGTGAGTGAAGGAGGGAGAGGAGATATATACATATATATTTCTGAGGCTTGTGGAATCTGCTTAGATCACATGCTGTGCATAGGCCGACATCTAGTGGAAGCTGCAGAGTATTACAGTTTGTTTTTTGAAACTCGAAAATGGGCGTCGACACAGGGCGTGCCAGTAATACTATCCCTAGTGTGACGTCCACTGTACCCAAGATCCCTCACGCGTCTAGGATCCTCAGATTGTTTTTTTCCGCCATACTGGTCGGAAGCATTTTGCGGAAGTCCCCTGGCCTTAGGCATACTTTTGCTAAAATATTAATTTATTTACATCCTTCCCCATCCCAACTTCGACACTCGACGCCGGCTGGAGAAGAAATCGACCGTCTGCTGCTGCGTGACGGATTTGGGCCTTGGAAGGCCTCTGGCCTCGGCCCGGGCCTTGGAAGGCCACTGGCCTCGGCCCTACAAGTAGGGAGAGTGAGGGGTTGTACATACTCTACACTCTTGGTATATAGGTACACCTTATACATTTCCTACACTTAACAGCCCGCTGCCTCAAGGTGCGTATGGAGGGTACCCCTTTTCAATTCTGCCCCAAGTGCAATCGCAAATACCCTTGGGTCGACAGGCACGCCACGTGCAATCTCTGCTTGCCGAGGGACCACCCCGAAGCGAACTGCAGAGCGTGTAGTAGGTTTAAACCTAAGACACTTAAAGACCGTTCAACGAAGCGTTGGGCCCACCACGCCAGGCAAGTGGCCATGGCAGCGGAGGGCGCCTTCAGCGACGCCGTACTTTCGGACGGCGAGGGCATTACGGCGTCGAAAGACAGCCGAGCGCAAGTCCCTGACCTCGGAAGTTCGTCCGGCAGGGCGGCTATGGGGAAGACCCCCGGCGACACAAGCGCTTCACACACCACACACACTAAACACACAAAGTCCAACCGAGACTCGACGACGTCGAGTGCTCGGAAAGAGGCACAAACGGAACGGTCCGATTCGGTGTCCTCTGGGCGCTCTCGATCGAGATCGCCGCATGACTCCAGGCAATCATCCACTCTTGCCAAGACTGCCTCGCTCCCTAGGCTAACAGAAGTTGGATCGTCGGAGGACGAAGACGACTTCCACCCCCAGGCCGCGCTCCAGGAGTCGGAGCCCGCAGTCAAAATCAGCGAGGTCCCACGCTCGAAGGACAGGGACCTTACCCCCGATCCTCGACGCCAGGCGTCGAAAACCTCCGGAGCCACAAAAGGACAGGGAAAACATTTTTCCACTCACGGGGAGTGGTGAAAACAGCAGCAGAAGAAGCAGCCTTTGCACTCTTCCACACCTGTGAAACACACCACTCCCCCTAAACAGACAGACAAGACCAGGTCTGCTGATATGTCTAAAACCAAATCTACTCAAGATAAATCCCTGAGACTTGCTGAGAGTCATTCCCAGTTCCAAAAAAATGGTCCAGTGAAGACATAGATAGGGTCATGTCAAGGATGTCTTCTTTGGCTGATTTTTACGATAAAAATCCAGACCATTTCCTTTCGTATGATCCACAAGGGGCGACCCCCTCAGGCTCTAATGATCCTATCCCCCCGAGTAAGAAGCCCCGGTTTGAAACACCGATGAGGTCTACAGACCCCTTCGAGGTACAACCATACTCAAGACCATACTCACTGTATCAAGGAGAAGCTTCCTTTGGTGAGGACCAAGAATTTGGCATGGTAGAAGAACAAACCGGGACGGGATACTATGGGGATGATGAGGACCAGGAAGAGGAAGAGGAAGACCCTGAAACCTACAGAGTAGATTCCCCGGTAGAAAACAAAGCCCCGGTTACCGACTCCCCTGTCGATAACCAACCCCTCCTAAACGAGGTTCTCACACGTACAGCAGAACATTTCCATATTGAAACCCACGGTGTCCAGGAGGAGAGGGACTTCGCAGAGGAGTTAGTGGGAGAAAGGAGGCCTGTTGCCCAGGCCATCCCGATCCTTCAGTCCATTCAGCGAAGAATAGACCCGTCCCTGGTGAACCCGAACCTCACCAGAGCAGTCAATCCCAGGGTTGAAAAACTTTTCAGGGCAGCCCAGTCTGACCCTCTCTATATAAGAGGACATCTGAAGCCAGACTCCCTAGTTGTCACTAACACTCGTAAGAGGGCTGGAACACCGTTGTCATCGTCCGAAGCTCCTCCCGACAAGGAGAGCAAAAAACTATATGGTTTCGGCAGGAAAGTAGCCTCAACGTCCGCCTATCAAGCAAGGATTGCAAACTCCACCACCCTGTTGGCCAGCTACAACTGCCATCAGTGGGAAGAAGTCGCGGCACTCATAGCCTCTGCTCCTGAACCTTTAAAGGGCCAGTTAGCTCGGATTTCCGCAGAGGGGAGAGCCGTGTCTGGTTGCATTTTGAAAGCAACCTTTGACGCCGCGGACAACGCAGGCAGATTGATAGCAGAAGGCACTGTTATCAAGAGACATGCGTGGTTACGGCAGTCTGGTTTTAACGCAGAAACCCAGGCATCATTGTTGGACAAACCGGTGGAAGCCGATTTGTTGTTTGGTAAGGCGGTCGAAGACGCACTGAAGAATGCCAAGGACGAATACGAGACACTCCAGTCCCTTGGCCAGCTAACCAATAAACCCCCTAACCAGAGAGGGAATAGTAATTTTCGTCGCCCATGCGGCCCAAATTCCCAGAGAGGATCTAACTATTCCCAGGGGCAGGGTACACAGTGGAACAACAGCCAACAGTCTACCCAGGGTTACGGCAGGGGTAATAGGAGAGGTCGTGGTAAAGGCAGAGGCAGCCCCAGCAAGGGAGGCTGCACGCCCCCACCAAAGCAGTGACGCTCAGTTCAGGATCCCTTCTCACGCAACCCCAGTAGGGGGGACGCATTTCCAACTTCACCCAGGCTTGGGAAGGGATCACATCAGACAGATGGGTGCTGTCAACAGTATCCACAGGGTACTGTATAGAACTACTGCAGCGTCCCAGGAACCATCCTCCACGTCAAAGAGTACACTCTTTAGAACATCAGAAGATTCTCCTCGAGGAGATCGCCATTCTGCTAGAAAAGGACGCAATAGAACTCGTCCCGGGACACCCGGTAAACAAGGGTATTTATTCAACTTACTTCCTTGTGCCAAAAAAAGATTTGACAATGTGCCCAGTATTGGACTTACGGCCTGACAACAAGTATGTCAAGCCCCAAAAGTTTTGTATGACAACACTCCAAGAGGTAATCCCCCTCCTAAAAAAGGGGGATTACATGGCAACATTGGACATGAAAGATGCCTATTTTCATAATTTCCATCTTCCCAGCGCACAGAAAATACTTGCGCTTCAAGGTGGACAGTCGGCACTACCAGTTCAAGGTACTACCCTTCGGGATAGCTTCGGCCCCAAGGATATTCACCAAGGTACTGGCGGTGGCGGCAGCACACCTGCGCAGGGAGGCAAGCCCGGTGTACCCTTACTTGGACGACTGGCTCATCACGGGGGAAACCCCAGTAATTTGCAGAACAAACATTCAAAGGACTATCGACCTCCTCTTCGAATTGGGCTTCTCAATAAACGAGAAAAAGTCAAGTCTAGTGCCAAGCACATCCAAACAATTCTTAGGAGCAATCGTAGACACTCAAGAGGGGTTGGCCTTTCCATCAGAGGAAAGAATTCGGAATATACTGCTGCAAATCCCGCAATACCAGTCCGGTCGCCAGATAACGGTACGCAAAGCAATGCGTTTGCTGGGCATGATGGCGTCCTGCATTTACCTGGTCCCCCACGCGTGCCTGCGCATGCGCCACATGTAGGAATGGTTGGCGAAACAGTGGTCTCAGGCAAGTGGTCAGTGGGACGATCTAGTGGTCGTTTCGCCAACACTGGTACAAAGCCTTCACTGGTGGACAAGAGAGAATCTGTCCAAGGGGAAACCCTTTTACGATCCCGAGATGTAGGCGGTAGTCATAACCGATGCATGCCTGACGGGGTGGGGAGCTCACCATCTCCACCAGACAGCTCAGGGTCTCTGGTCTCACGCAGTGGCCAAGAATCACATCAACCTTCTAGAGCTTCAGGCAGTATTCAGCGAGCTTCAAGCTTTCGAACCCTACCTTTTTAAACCTGTCAGTGCAAATCCGGACGGACAGCACTACAGCCATGTTCTACCTGAACAAACAAGGAGGGACTCGCTCTCCAAATCTGTCCAAGCTTGCCCAGAAAATCTGGATATGGGCACTCAGACGGAACATCTTCCTGTCATCACAACATGTTCCAGGTGATCTCAATTCCCTAGCGGATGCTCTGAGCAGAGACCCCCTCCCAGAGGAACACGAGTGGTGTCTACACAGAGAAGTTGTAGAAGACATCTTCTCTCAGTGGGGATTCCCCACTATAGACCTGTTCGCCACAAGCGAAAACAGACAATGCCCAGGATTCGCATCCAGGTTCCCCCAACCAGACTCCCAGGGGAATGCCCTGTGGATGAACTGGTCAGGGATGTTTGCGTACGCTTTTCTACCAACTCCTCTAATCAGGAAGGTGGTCAATGAGATGACCAGAGAATCGATGACGCTCGTCCTGGTTGCTCCCATGTGGACGAGACAACCATGGTTCCCACACCTACGCAGACTGGCGGTGTGTGAACCCATTAGACTTCCGAGCCTGGTACAACCTATTGTCCTAGCACCAAGGTCAAACAGTGCACCCTCAACCCAACTCAATGAACCTGGCAGCATGGCTCCTGAGGTCATACAGTTTGGACATCTCAAATTACCACAGAGGTGTATGGACATCCTAAAGGAGGCTAGGAAGCCCAACACGAGGCACTGCTACTTTGACAAATGGAAGAGATTCGTAATCTGGTGCCAGAGTAAGCAACTCCGCCCAGTTGATTGCACTCCTTCCACTATTGTTACTTACATGCTCCACCTGCTGGATGCGGGGCTGGTTTTTAACTCACTGAAGGTACACCTGGCAGCCCTGTCAGCATACACCACTTCCCATAACAAGGTGTCGTGGTGGAAAGTACCAGTAGTTCAGGCCTTCATGGAAGGAGTAAAGAGACTTCACCCTCCTATTTCAACCCACCACCAGGATGGGACCTGAACGTGGTGCTATCTAAACTCATGGGCCCCCCATTCGAGCCCATGCATAAGACGAGTCTCAAACACCTGCCCTATAAGACTGCCATTACATCCATAAGAAGGGTCAGTGAAATTCACGCTCTGTCAGTGCAGGATCCTTTCTTTACTATTCATACGGATAAGCTGGTTTTACGGACACACTCTAGGTTCTCACCTAAGTTTATTTCCAAATTCCATGTAAACCAGTCCATCGAGCTTCCGGCTTTCTTCCAAAACCCACAAAGCTCGGCTGAGGTTAAACTACACACCCTACATGTGCGTAGGGCGGTCCTTTACTACATAAACAAGACCCGACCGCTTAGGAAAACAGATCAAATGTTTGTCCCCGTAGCCACAGGCAAAGAGGGAGATCGCGTCTCTAAGGGTGCCATCTCCAGGTGGATTGTCAACTGTATCCAGTTGTGTTACTCTCTTTCTGACAAAAAACTTTGCCTTTTACACCCAGAGCCCACTTGACAAGAGGCATTGGGGCCACTCTGGCTTTCATTGCAAATGTTCCCCTTGACACCATTTGCAAAGCAGCTACTTGGAGCTCTATTCACACTTTTACTCAGCACTACTGCATTGACACCCATTCCAAGACAGATACTCAAGTGGGACAAGCGGTTCTAAGACATTTATTTGCTCATGACCCTTCTCAAATCCCACCTTCTAACACTGCTCGCTAATCTATGCACAGCATGTGATCTAAGCAGAATCCACAAGCCTCAGAAGGGATACATTACTCACCGTAATCATATTTCTGATGCTTGTATCTGCTTAGATTCACATGCGACCCACCCTTCCTCCCCTCTGAGAGAAGGCGCATGGATGCTTGTAGTCTTATCTTATCAATCTTCTATCTGCTTGGATCATCGCTACTCGTGCTACTCCTCATGTCACAAAAAATACAATCTGAGGGTCCTAGACGCGTGAGGGATCATGGGTACAGGGGACGTCACACTAGGGATAGTATTACTGGCACGCCCTGTGTCGACGCCCATTTTCCACTAGATGTCGGCCTATGCACAGCATGTGAATCTAAGCAGATACAAGCATCAGAAATACGATTAGGGTGAGTAATGTATCCGATATATATGAAAACAATAACATAAGAACAAATACGATATAGTGAACGAATCTGAGAAAAGGAAGTGATCTGCAGAAGGATAACGGAATAGAGCTTAAAGACTATAAGGGGAATGTCTCAAGAAGAGAGAAGTTTAACAAAGCCAAAAGAATAGACATATAAACATGAACAGACACCATGCAAGGAAAGAAAGATTAAATAAAAGTCTAATAAAGGAATGATGAAACCTACATGAACAGAGACTTACCTGAAGATCTTCCTTATACCAAGATCAGTCATCAAAAGACAAGACGTATCTTTTTTCTGAAAGAAAACAAAGGAGGAATAGAAAATAAACTGTTAATAAAAGTTGTTTCAGAAACACGTTAACATACTTTCAGGCTCAGTGAGTTTAATTACAGTTCCTATAGAGCATAAAGTTCACAATGACCTGACGGACATCCTCGACCAAGCTCCTCCAACTGACCCAGTACTGCATTCCATATGGCTTTGCAAAGAAGGGTGGCTGCAGCTTGGACGGCTCCGGAGAGTCTCCCGGCAGTGAGCAAGTCTTTGCCGTGAAAATACTGTACAGCCAGACATGACCACGCAGCCCACTCTGGAGAGTTTGGTGGTGCAGGCGGCCATGGCCCCAGCAAAGCAGGCGTCGTACCCTATCATCCCTCCTAATGAGGACGAGAAACGTTTTGATGGCTGGGCGAAGAAAGTGTTTTCTTCAGGAGGTATGGCTTTACAGGCGGCCAACTCCGTGTGTGCCTTGTCACGTTTCACGCACACTCTGTGGAACTCTATTTCATTGGCGGCTGAACATATTCCCGAAGGGGAGGAACGGGATGGTTTTCTTTCTATTGTACAGGATGGCAAGGATGCCATGTGTGAGTCCGTTCGGTCGGGTCTGGACATGGCAGATTGTGTCAGCCGGTCCATGGCGGCGAGCACTGTAATACGCAGGTTTGCATGGTTGTGGAAGTCGGGGTTTGCTCCTGATGTGCAGGCCCGGCTCCTCAACATGCCCTTTGATGGTGAACATCTTTTTGGCAGCAAGGCTGACGAGAGCCTCGAGAGGTTGCAGACCTCCAAAGCTTCAGCTAAGTCGTTGAGCGCTGCAGTTTGCCAACCTCCGCCTTTTCGTCCTAGGGGACAGCAATGGAGGGGAGGTTCCTACGTAATTACTCATCCTTTAATAAATCGAGAAGAGCTGCAAGTCAAAGGGGCCACCGTAGGAGTGCCAGAGGTGGAAAACTGGGTACTCGAGGTGCCAAGGCCGCTCGGGCAGTTGCCTCTTTGCCCTCGGGCACTGCCGCAGCCGCTTCAGCCCAGTCATGAGGCCATGTCCCATGGTTCGCCGGTTGGGAGAAGGCTGGCGCAGCAGCTTGTAGAGTGGCGTGCCATTACTTCAGATGTGTGGGTTCTGGAGCTCATAGCCCACGGCTACTGTCTTCCTTTCCGGCAGAGGCCTCACGACAATTCACCAGGGAATCTCTCTTTGAAGAGTCCGGATCCGCTCCTTGCGCAGGAAATTCAATCCCTGCTGGAGAAGGGCGTCATAGAACTGATGCCTGTAGCGGAGAGGAACAAGGGATGGTATTCCCCTTATATTTTGATTTCGAAGAAAGACTGGGGATTGAGACCTATCATGGACTTGCGCGGTTTGAACAATCTCCTCAGGAAGGACAAGTTCAAGATGGTTACTCTTTCTCAAGTCCTCCAGGACTGGTTGGTGTCTCTCGACCTCAAGGACGCTTATTTTCATGTGCCGATACATCCAAAGCACAAGAAGTAGCTGAGGTTCGCAGTTGGCGACTCGCACTTTCAGTTTCATGTCCTGCCGTTTGAATTGACATCCGCCCCAGGGGCTTCACCAAGCTCATGCTGGTGGTGGCAGCGTATCTCAGGAAATGAGGGAATTCACGTCTACCCCTACCTGGACGATTGGTTGATCAGGGCGCGCTCTCCCGAGCAAGTCCTGTATCATCTGTCCGTCACCTGCCACTCCCTTCACAAGCTGGGCCTCTCCCTCAACTTTAAGTACCATTTGATGCCAACCCAGCGCTTCCTGTACATCGGAGCAGTGCTCGACACATCCCTGGGGCAGTATTTTCCTCCCCAGGTGAGGCCTCATCACATTCAGCAGATGGTGCACAAGTTTCAACACGCCCAGAGTCTCCCGGCGTTCGAGTTCTTGAGGTTGCTCGGCCTCATGGCATCCTGCTTTCTTCTGGTGGCGGAGGCCAGGTTGCGGATGAGATCTCTGCAGTGGGCCCTCAAGATGCAGTGGTCGCAGTCCTCCGGCAGGATGTGGGACCCCGTTCAGGTGCCACCCTCGGTCGCCCAGGACCTTCTGTGGTGGGCCGTCGAAGGCAATCTGATGAAGGGGGCTCCGTTTTGGCTACCCTGACCGGAGGTGACTATCGTGGTGGACGCATACCTCACGGGATGGGGAGCTCATGCTAACGAGTTGACGGTCAGCGGTCGTTGGTCTCCGTCAAGTCCAGACTCCATATCAATCTGTTTGAGCTGCGGGCCGTCAGGCTTGCCCTGTCGGCCTTTCTGCTGACTGTGCGAGGAAAGAATGTCCAGATTCTGACGGACAACACAGTGGCCATGCACTACCTCAACAAAAAGTGGGGGGCAGGGTCACTTCCTCTGTGCAGGGAGGCGATGCAGCTCAGGTTGTGGGCCATCCAGCAGGAAGTTTCGATCTCTGCAGTTCATCTGGCTGGAGACGAAAACGAGACGGCGGACACTCTGAGCAGGCAGAGCGCAATCTCTCACGAGTGGGAGCTGGCTCAGGAGATTCTCCTGGAGATCTTCGTCCTTTTGGGGGACCCCTCAGGTGGATCTCTTCGCCTCCAGTGTCAACCAGAAGTGCGAAAGGTTTTGCTCGCGGGAATTTCCTCCAAAGGAGCCTTAGGAGACGCGTTTGTGGTGGAGTGGTCCTTGCCACTGCTGTACGCGTTTCCTCCAGTCCCCGGCATCCTGCAAGTGCTGCGGAGGTTCGGTTCCCGGATGATCCTCATTGCTCTGGCTTGGCCTCGGAGGACGTGGTACCCGGACCTTCTCGACTTGTCCATCTGCCCTCCACGTCGTCTTCCCTACCGAGACGACCTGCTCTCACCGGAGGGGGGTCAGGTTCTCCATCCAGAGGTCAGATACCTCAACCTTCACGCTTGGCTTCTGAAAGGTTGAGGTATAAGGATTGGGACCTCCCTGAAGACGTGATGGAGGTGTTGCTTTTGGCCAGACGGCCGGCAACAAAGTCCCTGTACTGTTGCCATTGGAGAAAGTTCTGCGACTGGTGCAGGGTTAAGAATGTGGATCCTTTTTCATGTGACATTCCTGTGGTTGTCTTTTTTTTTTTTTATTTTTTTTTTTTAATTTGTTTGTAATCTATACAGATTTTTTAACAAAAGAACACTCAGGTAGCAGAAACACTTTGACACTTCGTCCGTCCGGCGAATCTGCACAAAGGTGACTAGAATTAGTTTGAAGATGTAGGTGGAACAATAGTTTGGGTCTTCGAAGGGAGGATCACATTAAAGATGTGTTGCATGATGTTAATTGTGGCGAGCTGCCATGACTGTTTGTTGCCACCCAACAATTTGTTTCAACAGGTTTCCTCGTCTTGAAGAATAAAGTTTGAGAAGATATTGTTCAAGTAAGTAGAGCGAATGGCTTGTGTCGCCGGACAATTCAGGAGAAGATGACGGATGGTTTCCTTTGCAGTGGGGGAGTTACAAATTTGGCAGCAGTTGGATGGTGAGAGTTGTCAAATAACTAAAATTTCATTAGTTTCTAGAAGGTTCAATCGGATCTTTTAAGAAATAGTTTCGCGCCGACCTATTTGGAAAGAGTTTTAGGTAAGGTTGAACATTGTCCAGTTTCTTGAGGAAAGGAGGGAGATGACTGGTGAGTTTATATTTGGCAGCAATCTCATTTGTGTTGATCCAATCCAGCTCTCTGATCTTTTTGATGACCCTGACTGGGTTTGTTATAAGCTCTTCCGTGTCGCATTCTACTGAGTTTAAGATGGTCAAGTTCATGGTTTCCCATCTTCTCAGCATTTGGCAGGATCCAAGCCGAATCTCCTCGCTTATCAATTGGTAAGCGTAGGGAGTATCTTGCTGTATACGTTTCCGGTAAAGCTGGACGCTGTTACAGTCAATCAATGTTTTTAGGGACGCAAGGGACAGTTCTCGTCTGATTAATGTTATCGGTGTGGTTTTTGGAAGGCCCAGGGTTGTTCTCCAAAAAATTGCTTCAAGTTTAGGCCATAATTCTGGGGGAAGATTCGGCATTGCGTCCGCACCATAGGTCAAAGATGGTATTACCTTCTTTTTGTAAAAGTCTTGGACGAGAATGATTGAAAATCTGCCGAGTTTGAAGTCAATTGCTTTCCCTTAGGTTGCCAAATTAGTTGTTTTTACGTACAGGGCCTCTTGCATTGCTTTTTCTTTGGGTGTGCTGTCTAATATAACACCAAGGTACTTAAAGTTGGTGACTCTCTCGATTATTGACGTGGCCAATTTAAGGCAAATTTTTTCTTTCTTTTTCACAGTCTTTCCGATAACCATCATTTTGGTTTTTGATTCGTTAATTTCCAGGTTATTTGTCGTCATGTATTGTTGCAAGTTAGTTAGCTAGCGTTGCAGGCCTATTGGAGTGTTATCCAGAAGAATTAGGTCGTCGGCGTAAAGAAGGCGGCTGATCAGGTCGCCTCCTAGCTTTGGAGGGAAAGCTCGAACCGATTTTTCTGTTCCCTGGAAGTCACCTAAGTAGGTCCAAAACAGGGCCGGGGCCAAAGGGCAGCCCTGTTTGACACCTCTGGCCGTTGTTATTTCTTCCGATAGAGCCCCTTGTTGGTTGAGGCAGACCCGCATGGACGTGTTGTTATAAAGGGCCTTGATCGGATGAAGGATATCGGGTGGGCATTTCCATTGGGTAAGTTTCAGCCACAATCTTGCGCGGTCCACTTTATCAAACGCCTGGGTAAGGTCGACGAAAGTAATGAATAGATGCGGTCGGCCTTCCAGAACTTTACTTTTGAGTGAGCTCAATATTAGGATGTTAGCGTTTGTGCCCAAGTTCTTTTTGAAGCCAGTTTGCAATTTATCCTGGCATGGGGCTTTGTTGGCCCAAGAGGTGAAGTGTTTTAGAAGGAGGGACCCAAACAGTTTACCTATAGGGTCCAGAAGGGCGATGGGGCGGTAGCTGACTGGATCTGACCCATTTCCTTTTTTGTAAATAGGGACAACATTTGCACTTGTCCAAGATGGAGGGATGGATTTGGTGGAGGTGCAGCGTCTAAAGATTTGGCTCAAAAGAGGCAACCAAGCTTCGGGGTGTGATTTCAGGTCGGAAGTTGGTAATTCAATCTGGACCTGGAGCGCGCAATGGTTTCAGTTTTTTGACCATGTCTTGGATGTCTTGGGTGTCCAGGCAAATCCAAGGAGCTTCGCTAATTGCCGGTGCTGGGTCGAAAGTTGTAGGGCTCCGGAAGAGGGTTTTAAAGTGGACTTCCCAAGCCGATTGGCCAATTCCATTTAGTTGGCACGGACGAACACCTGGTGTTGTTGAGTGGAGCAATGACCAAAAGTCTCTGGCATGATTGCCAGCGATAGTCTTGAGGATGTCTTCAGCGTCTTGTTGGAAAAGTTTGTGTCAATGTCCCCTCAGCCATGATTTGTAGACTTTCACAACTGTTTTGATGATGATAGAAGATTGCTGGAAATCAAGTTTCAGCACCTGTCTTTTTATTTTCCTTAGGTCTCGTTTTTTTTCAGCTATCAGTTTGTCGTAAATGTGTTCTTGATCTGTCGTCGTTGGCTTTTTTTTTCTGCAGGACTCTAAAGGTGATCAAAAGTGGAGTATAATCCACATCCGTCCTTAATGGTTGGTTGCCACTATCTTTGTATAATGGTGATATAGAAGTTATGGCCTTTTCTGTCATCCTGAGTCTTGTTCCCTGCGATGTTAATTCGATGTTTGCAGTCATTGTTTGGTAAGTTGGGGAGTTCGAAATCCAGGTAGTTTCTAAGAGGTTGTGATCGCTTTCCAATGTTTTGACCACTGTGTATGAGGTGATGTGTGGAAGTAAGGAACGAGAAACAAAAATATGGTCAATTGATAAATTTGAGCTCCCTTGTTCCCAGGTGGGCAGTCTGTTTGGGTCCGGGAAGACTTGGTCCAGGTTATCCAGTGATCTGGAATTCATCAGATTTAGCCATTTAGTTGATCTCAGATCAGTTGGCAGTGTTTTTGATTTGGACGTCGCAGCTATGGCTGGAGGTTGGCAGTTAATATTGAGGTCTCCACATAAAACTACGTGGTCCGGTTGGTAGGAGACTTGGGCTTGATCAAATTCTTGTTCAATAGTGCTGATGAATTTTGAACAGTCTATGGTGGCTGGGTTCCAGTAGATTGAAACAACTATAATTGTCTTTGTCGTTGTTTTGTTCATGTTTTCATCTCTTGTTAGCCAATTTAGTTTCACCATCAGCATGAAATTGGTTTCCTTCAGTTTTTGTATTTGAGTTAATCCTCGTCCACTGCGAATTGCAATGAGGGGGGCCTGCTGTTGGACGACCTGAGAGACCTTTCTTGGCCAACACTATGTTGGTCTCGTAGCCATCCAAAATTGGAGGTCGGAGAAGCCATGTCTCTTGCAGACAGATGATATTATAGTCGTTGAGGTTTATGGAACCAGGTGCTGTCAGATGGCGAAATCCACGAGTGTTCCATGAGAACATTTTTATTCGATCTTGATTACTGGATTTCAAAGTGACACTTGTGTTGCAGTAGATCTTGTTCTTGAGTGTCTATTTCTGTTGATTTATCTTTAGGGCTTTTGGTAGCCATGACCAAATTGAGAGTAGTGACGAACTTGAGGGAGATGTAGTTGCCTTAGAGCAATGCTCGTTCGGAACTTTTCTTTGAATTTTCAAATCTTCTTTTGAGAGGTTAGTCTTGACCTGTAAGTCAGGAACCTTTAAGTTTTTGTACACCGATTTTGATGAATTTGCAGGACGACTTGTAGTCGACGTTGTTTCTTTTGCTTTATTAGAACTTTCTTTAAATTCCGAATTGGAAGTTATGTTGGTGTCCTTCGGAGAGGATCGAGGATTTTGGCATGGTATGGCAGATTGATCAGTTGCTTTAGCATGCCCCTGCGTCTCTTTGTATTCCCGGTGATTGTGCGATTTTATTTCCCACGTGGATTCAATAAGGTCGTAGCCCATTGTTAGTAAGTCCTCTAGTGGAGATCTTAGAAGGATATTTATTGCTGATGACGCTATGTACAAATGTGAAATCGCTTTAGAGCCACGGTGGCTTGGATCGACTAGCAGTAAGTCAGCCGATTTCACTGATCGTAATTTTGGAATATGGCTGAATAAGTCAATGAATGCTCTTCTGTTTAGTGTCACTTTGTCGTGGTTGCCAGGAACTTGCTCAAGTTTCAATATCCATCGGATTTGCGGTTTCATGTGGTATTTTTCAGTTTTGGATTTGTAGGTCGTCCTCGGGGGTAATTAGTGTCATCTCTTATCAGAGGCTTCTCTTGTCGATCTTTTGAACGGTGTACCCCGAGACTTCTCTGCATTTTGGCTTCATGTCCGATAGTCCGCCTCTGTATGTGGCTGCCTCGCTTAGTGCTCTCTTGAGATTGAGGATTAGATCTAAATTGAGGTTTAACTGAAGGTTCCACAGGGAGATGTTCTTTTGGGTCGTAACTGTTCATGATCGTTCGATGTCTTCGTTCTTCAAGGGTAAGGAATGGGGATTCTATAGCCTCAGTTCCTTCACTAGGATGTCGTTGTGGATGTAAACAAGTTACGGAGGAATCAGAGATTTCTTGGTGTTCCCAGAGAGGGATTGTTGGTGAGTTCGTAAGGTGTTGGGTAATGTTCATCATATCCTCATTGTTTAGAAAGGCGTCAACCCCTCTCGGGGAATGGTTAAGTGGCTTGAGTTTGTCCCTATTCGAGGCCTGTAAGTCTTTTACTTGCTCCTTCGTGTTCAGAGGGGTCGCAGTCTGGTTTTGAGGAGTTATCACCTTGGGTCTGAGTGGCTCTTGTTGATGAAAAATTGGTTCCAATTGGAGAGATGTTTTACTTTTGGTGCTGGCTTCTTTGTTAACTTTGGGTAACTTAAGCTTTTCAGACGGGAAAGCCAATGAAGGATACAGTTTGGGTACGTTCTGTTTTAGTAGGTTGCTTTCCTGGGGGCGCAGATCTCTTAAGTGGAGCTAGGACTTGGATTAAAGGTGAAGATGGTTCTTGAGTAGATCTGCTGACAATCGGTGGTTGGTTTGTCTCTAAGGCCATGATGTAACCTTCCAGGAAAGTCAATTTATTTAACATTGTCGCTTGGATCGATGTATGGTCTTTCATGGTGTCTCCAATTGTTTCGTACAATTTCACGAATGGGTTAAGTGCTATCGTTAGTGCTGACATCAAAGTGTTTGTATCAAATTTTTTTGGTTGTGAGTCATTTAAAGTAGTTGGACCGTGAGGGGCAGGTCTTCCCCTTGTTGGCGACGGCTGGCACGTAATTGGCATGTATACAGAAGAGTCTTCTAGGTGGATGGTCTGAAGATTGCCTTCTTGGGTTATTGTAGTTGTCTAAGTTGAGTAGAAGGAATCTAGGGTTTTTTCAAACTGTAGTCGGTTTACGGATTTTAAAGGGTAGTGGTTTCGAAGGTCCTTTTCTGACGTGTGTTTGTTAGTTTTACAAGGCTCCCTTAAAGGCAGGGTTGGGGTACCAAGTACCTGATCGTTGTGGGTGGTCGAATCGTTTGTTCCATGTTTTGGGTCGCAAATGATCGACAAGTCTTGTGAGAGAGGTTGAATTGGACTAGCTAAATCGAGACGTCCACACATTGGTGGGATCGGACTGTTTGTAAGTGGTAGAAGCCTCTCCGCCACTGATGCCTCTTGAGGGTGAAGCTTACTTTGGTTTGATGCTTCATGTTCGTTACTGTTGGAATTTTGTCGGACTCTGTGGTCGATATATATACACTTTTGGGAGTCGCTTTTCCTGTGAAGTTCCAGTTAGCCCTATCTATGCTATGGGCTAATTTGCCGTCTTCTTTTAAAGAGGGGAGAGAGGATTTACGTTGAACTTGTACCAGCCTACGATGTTTGCGTGGTGGTGTAATTTCGTCCGCTGCCTCAAGAATTTTGGCGTCTGTGAGCTCTTTGCATTTCTCTCAAATAGCTTTTGAGTGTTTATGAAAAAAGTCTGATAAAAGTTTTAGGGGCCGTTGGGGATTTTTAATGCCCTTTCTTGTGCTTTTGGGGCCTAGACGAGCCGTTTTGGAGGACTTGCCCTGTTTTTCTTTGGACTTGCAAGAGGTCGAAGATTTTGCTTGTTTGGTTGTTTTTCCCTGGACAGGTTTTTCCATAATTGAGTCTTCCTTGGAACAAGATCTTTTTCTGATTTTCGAGTGGGGATTCACCCTTAACAAGCCGCGTTGGTTGAGGTACAGGGCTGTCTTTGTTCTAGCGCTTGTCTGAGGAGTGTTCTTATTTCAAAATTCTGTTAATTTCTCAGTTTCTCGAAGGACTTGCGCATGTGTTTCCGCCGTCACCTTTCAAGGTGCCTGGTTGGGATTTGAACCTTGTTCTGAAATCCCTTATGGGTGTTCCGTTTGAGCCTTTACATTCTTGTCCTTTGAGGCTGTTAACCCTTAAAACTGTGTTTCAAAAGGACAGGGTTGTCCTTAGAACTCCTCCTTCCTTTCTTCTGAATAGGTTGGATCCTAGGAGAGCTTTCTTTAAGTGTCTACATTTCACGCATGTCCGGGTCAGAGTGGACGATCAGCTCTTTATTGGTTACGCTGGAAGGCGTTTGGGACAAGCTGTTACTAAGCAGACTTTGTCTAGATGGATTTTCTTGGCAATTTCTGAATGTTACCGCCTGGCGGGTAAGGGCCCTCCGGTAGGCTTACGGGCCCATTCTACTAGGGGTATGGCTGCTTCTACTGCCCTGCAGAGGGGTGTTCCTATTCGTAACATCTGTGAAGCAGCCTCATGGGCTTTGGTCCATACTTTTGTACGACACTACTCCCCATATTCTATCAATGGGCAGGATCTGGCCTTTGGCAAGTCGGTCCTTTACTCTGCAATTTGATTGGGCATTCTAAATTTCTATATTCTAAATTATTTTTCCCTCCTCCATTCGTTGGTAATGCTTTGGGAGTCTGTCATAGATATGGAATACGTCAGAGGACCCAATCCCCTCGAAGAACAAGTTACTCTCTTACGTGGTAATGTTCTTTCGATGGGATGGTCCTATGACGTATTCCATATCGCTCCCTCCCTACCTGCCCCGCTACAGAATTACTTATGCGGCTTCAGCTTACGTTTCCGCAAGGCTTTCTGTGGTCATACTGGCAGTGGTTTGGTGCCACATGTTCTGGGAAAAAACTACAACTGAGGCTACGGGCGTCGTGCGTCCTACTTATAACATCGGGTGATGTCGTCTCGACAGAGGCCCTCGAGGACAGCGTATCGATGTCATCGACGCAGGACGCTGAAAATTTTCTGAAGCAGCACAGCTGTGGTGATTACTGTCATAGATATGGAATACGTCGTCGGACCATCCCATCGAAAGAAAGTTACCAGGTCAGAGTAACTTGTTCTTCTCTGTAACAAATGCAGTTGCTTGTCACTACAAGTTCTACGGTAGAACTGTCATTCGTGTCCTTTTCTGTAACAATTGTAAGAGCTATCAACTAATGTTGAAGCAGTCACATTTTAACAGGTTTTGTTGATATTTCCTATGTGTATTGATTAGTCTAAAAGAGTATTTACTCACCTTCCTTGTGTATATAAAATTAAATGTATCTTTTTATTCTAACTTTCAGTGTGGAAGAGTTTCTTTGTACTATTGTATTGACTGGGTTCGGTGTACTTACCTAGAGCTCACATCCTCCTCCATAAAATAAGCCTGGCTGATCCACTATTCCTTTACGCAGTCGAGACTTATACTAAGAGTTGGGGACCTGTATACCAAGGAATAGTTTTACAGCGTCTTGCCTCCAAGTGGACTTTAGGACAACTCCCCTAACATCATTTTATCCAAAAAGCAGCTAAGAGCGGAAACTCTCAATAGCCAATCAAAGATCACACACAACTCAACAGTGGCCCAATCAGGACCACTGGTGGCACAGCTCATGCATACCATTAAAACACACTAAAACCAGTTTGTGGATTGCGATCAGACAGCCCCAGCCCACTTCCTGACCGCAAACACACATGGCCCTGCAGTAGCCAGCAAATAGCCTCAGCTTTCCTGGCACTGGGAGGCCATATGAGGATTACCTGTCTTCACAGGTTAGGAAGAAGGGTTAGAGAAAAGATGGCTCAGGGACAAATGCAAAAACTTGTGGCACGGCCATGTTTGGACAATAGGCACAGTAGGTAGCCAAACAATAGCAAAAAGTAACTGCTGCCACCAGCTTGTCCCTTAGGCATACCTAAAGTAACCAACAATCCTCTGTATGTTAGACAAGGGTAAAACAAAAGTGTACCCCATTGGACTGCATTGTAAAATGATAAAAAGTTACCAAACGTACTAAGGGGAAACAATGTTTCTCAGTACTGACAACGTGAAGGACATGTTGTTTCCCCATGACAAATTACTAAACACCAGTATAGGGAAGGCTTCACTGCACTGAATGAAGAGCAGGTCCGATTTAAAAATAAAAGCAAAAAGTTTGGGGTCCATAAACTGTACAGAGAAATCTTTCTTAACAATGCCCAGATTCATTTGTTTCTCCTAAATTCATTTTTGCATAGCTTGATTAATTATTTGCATGTCTAGATCTATTACTGCATTACTAGATAGATTGTTGTCAAACTGTAGTGATGTGGCAGGATTGTTATGCTATGCTACATGATACACTCGCAGACATATAGGCCTCAGATCCTCCATTTTGCCTTTGTCTGAGTACTCCCTCTGCCTCCATCTGCACTCAGCTCCTCTGACGTTGCCACACATCACCTGGAGCAGATTAGACCAAGAATCTGTAAGAAGGCCACGTCAGACCTTCTCTTCCGCTTGCTCTCTAAAAGTATAACATTAGCACCATAGTAGGGTTTCTGTGAATGTCGCTTATCCATAGTGCAACACGATGTACCCAGCCAATGTCCCAGGTTTGGTTCACTGCAAGCTCATAAGTGAGATGTTGACAGCTATTGCATAATGTCTGCAATTGCATGCCAAGTACCTCCCACCATTGTGCAAATGCTATAATATATTAGTGATTATGTACTATATGCTATATAACGTGCACTCGAAGGGCTGTCCCTTGAGAGCTCAGAGTACTCACTGCCCGCCACTTGTTTTGCTTGCTTATCAGCTGATCACTCTGTATGCTGTGTAGTTTCTGTCTAATACAAAAAGCTGGGGTCACACATCAGTCTGTGTATAATCTCTTTATTTGCTGCAAGCCGAAGCTGAGACCAAAATGACCCTTGGGGAGGGGCTGCTTTTGGCTACCACCGATGGTACCCGTGGCTCTGGCCTACCTGCGTAAGAGATTTCTGTGGGCTGCCCTCGACCATGACGGCATGGCCAATTAAACAAGGTCTTCACCATACCGGAGAGTCTGTTTTATAAGCACTGCACACCTGTTGACTGTAAAGTTGCCAAATCTGCGGTGGGGGTTTAGTGGTGGGCTACGGAGAATCTCAAGCACAGCGCATGGCTGTGAACCTGTCCCCCTCGGGCTGATGGGTAAATACAACCTTCCTGCCGCTTATTTTCTGTCACTTTGCTTTTCTCTGCATTGCACTATAATTTGACTAAACATTGATTTGTCATGTATGCGCTGCCTCTCTGTCTACACCATCTCGTATATTTTGTTTTTGTCTAACTGGGTAGATAGCAGTGCCGCAGATTTTATTTTCATCGTGTCTGTCTTGCTTCTATTTACTGTTTGATAGCTCCAGTTTAGAGATATGTTCCTAATTGAGTGTCCATTATGGAATTAATGCTGCAGGCTTTTCTGTGCGCAAGTATATTTTTTTTGCCATCTCTGAGGGACCATTAGGATTACAAGTCTGTGTACAGGGATATTGACATACAAGTGTAATACAAGCAGTTAGATTCCCCTTATTTTATTAGAGCAGGTCCCTGCAGTCGCAGAAGCACTGACAGGGTGCCACAGCCCACAACTCCCCCTCTTCCCTTTGTCAGAGCAGCTCCCCGCAGATGCGGAAAAGCACTGGTAGGGTGCCTGGGCGCCAAATCATAATCGCAAGTCCTGCTGGAGTTATATTCAGTAGTTTTAATCGGAGTGTCCTAGTTCACCAATTCCCACTCTTCCCTCAATGACGATCTGCACATTTTAGAGGGCCTGTCTTGCAAACAGCTTTTACTTTATTTACGTGTTATTGTCTATTTTTCAGGTTATGTTAAAAGGGCTTCTGCGTATGTTTATTTTTTTCTTTGCAATTTTGCCAGTGAGGTTTCCTCTATTTTTGGTTTGTCACGTTAGTTTTAACAGTTTATTTTGCTGTTCGGTTTGCAGTTCACACTGTTTAAAGATGTTTTGATCCTCTTTGTATTTTCGTGTGATGTCAGTCTATTTCTGGTCTGCAAACTATTGGGCCATGCAACTGTCTCCAGATTGAGTGAGTTTCAGCCACTGCGCCTGTGGTGAATGTGTGCCGCCATATAGCCACAATTTGTGACCTTGGTGTACAGATTTGGTGTCTAGGTAGGTTGTCGCATGGCCCCCAGGATTGGCCGCAGGTTCCGATACAATCGCCCCTGGTTGTCTATTAAGAGTTCTTTCTCAGCATGCCATCGCTGTAATATATTGTGCATTCCAGCTGATGTGTTGCCTTGTGTTTGTCCACTGTTGCTCTACTATTTTTGACTTTCTCTGGGCTGTGTCTTGCCTTGGCCACTCAATCAAAAGGTCACCATGGTACGCTGTTACCACACATATCTTTGGCCTATGCCGGCCTTCTTTTAATTGCTGCCTGCAGGCCTGCCTTAGTGTGGGGCCATATTCCCTTGCCGATAATTGTCTGTCATTTTGGGTTGATGCATTGACTGCGTGTTTTATTTCTTATTTGTTTTTTTTTTTGTGTGGGCATTGTCCAGATTTTGTGCTACTATTTACCAGAACCCGGTCCATGCTACAGAGAACTTAGTGCGCAGACATACCTACATGCTTTGCTTCCATACCTGGGGGAGGCCTTGATTGGCAAGAGAAAACATTTGATCATAACTAAATTTTCGTGATTGGCCCGCTTCCTTGCTTTATCTACTACAACACTCATAGCCTTGTGGTCTATAATCTATGTTCTTGTTTCAACTGAAGAGCTGATGCTAATGGCGCTGGGCCATTCGGGAGTTAAGGACCAAATGGTATTGCTGAGCTACACCTGAAGCGGTTCCTCTAGTCCACCTTGTGTCTTAATTTATCGTTATATTCTACATCATCTATCAATCCTTTCTTGCTCCTGTCTCCCCGTCTGTACCACATCTGCGTTTGTGTTTATGCTATCACCACCAATAAATACCAATTGTGGGAGGTTGTTTGCGTCACCCCTCTTGACCTGCACTGCCTGCAGGACCAGCTCCCTTTGTGTCTCCACGCTCTATTTATTTTTTTCAAATGTTTTATTAAAGTTTTTGTACATCAAAAATAACATAATTACAGGGCTCTAAGAACAGTGTCCTCCAATGAAAAACATCTTGTTATTCCGCCCCAAACCTAAGATTGTCAACAACCCCTAAACCCTCGGGTCTACATTAACCCAACTGGTGGCCACTATGGGTAGGTCTACATCAAGACATCAGGACAGTTGTTTGCTTATGAGTTGTCAATACAGTCTCAACTGTCATCATCTCTTTGCTCCACAAAATTTGCATTTGCTAGACTTATTTCATATCACATATATTTGTTTATGAAAATGCCCCCCATTCAGTCTCAAATGAACCTTCTCTACCATGGATCTCTGCCGTTATCTGCTCCATGACCTATATTCTTCGCTATAGTAATCCATTCTCTTTTGCCTGGTAATGTGACACTTTTCCATTTTATTGCTAAGCACGCGGTACCTGCTAATAATAAATGGAAAGCCATTTAGGAAGTCTGATAGACTCTCCCTTTACTTCTTCCAAACCAAACAGAACCAATAACAGTGTTCTATCTCTGAGGATCCCATCCAGTTGCTTGAACCACCCTAGGACTTCGACCCAAAAATCATGCACTTTTTGGCAACCTCACCACATGTGTCAGTAGTCTACCCTTGTCCTGCATTCATGCCAGAAAATAGGACTAACATTTTGGTACATTCGAGAGTGTCTGGTTGGATCATATTGCCATCTTTTCAATAACTTGATGGTGTGAAGTTTATACTGATATGAGATTGATGTTTGGAAGGCTCCGTGACATAATCTATCACACAGGTGGGGGGGGGGGGAAGGTCCAGATCTCTTCCCCAAATATCGTTCCCATCTCTGCTTCAGGTTCTCTGGACCCTATGCTAGCCTCCACTAAGACCTTGTATAGTGCGGAAATCAACCCCTTTGTTTGTCTTAGAATCTAGAAGTTTCTCAAAGGTGGGGTGAGCTCCCTCTGTATCTGATCTCTCCAGTTCTCCCTCATCATCCCACCCCTGAGTTGCAGAAAAGAGAAGACAAACTCTACCTATGCCAAGGGCCTCTTCCAGATAGGTTTATAAATCTACCCCCTTCTCTAAAGCTGACCAACCCCCCCCCCCAGCACTGCCTCGTACCATGTCTGAAACCTTTCTGGGTTCGGGAAACCTTCTCACACTCCTGGTACCTACAAGTGAACCAAAGGGGAGGGCCAGGTTGTGATTCCTTTCAGTTACACTCCCTGTCTCCAAATGTGCCAGATGGTCCCTGCGATGGGGCGTTCCCGAACTCTACGAGGGATCCCATTTCTCTGTACCCACAACCAATCGTGGTGGGCCGCAGATGCATATTATCTAGGGCAGTCCATTGGAGGTCCTTTCTGGGCCTTAAAGTGCGGTATTAAGACTCTAAACTGGGCAGCTTTATAGTAAATGTTCACGGCCAGCTGCACCCCCATGCCCCCCTGTGTCTTTTGGAAAGACCAGCACCTCCCTGGTGATCCAAACTTTCTTACCTTGCCAAAGGAACTTTAGGAGAATGCCTCTTGTACCTCAGAAATATGAATCTGGAATGTCGATGGGCAACATCTGGAACAGATAAAGGATCCTTGGGAGGAGAACCATTTTCATAGCATTCATGCACCCCATCCGAGAGATCACGAGTTTGCTCCATTTCTCCATCTCTACCCTTAAACCGGCCATAAGGTGAGGGAAGTTTGCTTCATATAATTCCTTTATGTCCCTGGTGACATTAATTCTCAGATATCTGAGTGTACCCAGTCTGACTTCCATTTCCAGTGAGAGGAACCTGTCTGTGTCCCCATCCCTATGCAGGGGAAATGGGACCAATTTAGACCTATTAATTTTAAAGCCTGCAAAATATCTGTATTGTTCAAGTGAACCAACGCTGGAACAGAGGTCAATTGGTTCAATATATGTAACACAATATCATCAGCTTATAGTGCTATTTTATACTCTGCCCCCGCTAACCCTAAACCCTTAAATCCTGCGTGTCTTCCCTAATCTTCTGCGCACGAGGTTCTAATGGAAGAGCAAATACATTTGGAGAGGGGCAACCCTGTCTTGTTCCCACCCCAAACCAAACCATCTAGAGTGTCCCCCATTCACGACGACATTCTCCCTGGGGGAAGAGTATACGGCCATGATTCCCCATAGGAGTCTTTCTCCAAGACCAATCTTAACCTAAACAGTTTTAGGAAGTCCTCTAATAAAACCCACCTGGTCTGGGCGAACCAAACCTGGGCATTAACCCCTCGAGTCTGGTGGTGAGTATTTTTGTATATATTTTAGCATTGATGTTGAGAAGGGAAATCGGACGGTAAGCCCCACAGTTACGAGGGTCCCTACCTTCTTTGGGTATTACAGTGATAAGGGCGCTAGAGAATGACTCTGGGGCTTTACCAGTTTCCATTTGATCATTGAACAGTTCAGTCATAAAGGGAATCAGTGCAGTACCAATGGACTTGTAGAATCCCGCTGAGAACCTCTCCTCCCCTGGCGCTTTTCCCAGATGTACCCGGGATACAGCTTTTTTAGTTTTTTTCTGTGGAAATTGGGGCCCCTAAAACAATCTCATCCCTGGGCAGTTTTGGTAGGTTTATCTCCCCCGGGTATTAATAATCCCTCCTGCTCCTAGCCTTCTCTCTGTCTTGTATAACATCTCATCTTGTATGAGGGAGACTTCGGCTACCCACCTTTCAGCGCGTTGTCCTCTCAATCTGGCTGCTAGAAGTGCATCAGCCTTGTCCCCTTTTTCATATAATTTCTGTTTTAGAAATTGCATATTTTAAATGATCTTTTCCTCCTGAAGTAGTCATAATTCTTCCCTCTTGCTTTACTGATAAGTTCTTCCGTCTCGTCTATGGAAGTTATTACCCATTTTTGTAGTAGTTGTATCTTACCCTGCAATTTGTTTTCAATGAGTCCTCTCCCTTTTCTTGCGGGCCCCTTCCCTTATCGGTTTCCCTCTCGGCTTACCTGCCTCCCAAACGGTTCTCTTTTCTACCTCTCCCATGTGATTGGTGACACAAAATTCCTTAATTTCCCTTTCCATCTCCACATGAAAAAACGGGTCCTTTCAATGGGACTTGTAACATCTCCACCTGGAGCTACGTGGGCATAACCCCAACCACTCTAGATCCAACGAGACCAAGTTGTGGTCAGTCCAAGTGATCGGGTGAATCTCGGCTCCCTTCCCCGTTTCCCAGAGATGCCTTGAAATAAATCTATCCTCGTAAAGGTTCCATGGGGTTGACAGTAAAAAGTAAACCCCTCCTCCTGTGGGTGAACGAAACGCCATGTATCCCTCAACCCGTGTAGTTGTAGTAACTCGCAAATCTGCCCACACCCTCCCCTGGCCGGGTCTTGGTCCCTCGCGTGTGCCACTTGTCTATCCAGTTTAATTTCGGCACAGGTATTAAAGTCCCCTCCCAGGATAAAGTGGCCGAGCTCTAGTTTTGCATTTTGGGCAGGGTTCCCTGCATACATCTGAAGTGTCCCTGGTTGGGGGCATAAATCGGAGAGAACTTTGCATCAGAATACCCATCCCGGCTTTCCGTATTACATTAAATCCCCAATACTCGCATCCCACTAGACTGCATGGAATCCTGCGTTCCTCACGTTTAAGAAATTTGGTCTCCTGTAAGAACAGGACATCCATTTCCATCTGCCTAAATTCTCTGCAAGTAAGGACAGTTTAGTTGGAGAGTTCGGCCCTTGAACATTAAATGTGCAAACTCTCAAATGTTCTCTCGCCATTCCTTTCCTTCAGTCCTCCATTATGCGACCCCCAGAGAAAAAACACAATTCGTTCCACATATAGAGCCACCAGAAGTCAAACTGGACATTGTCAAAGCACAATAAAGAAAAACCCATAACATGTCCCCAAACCCCCTCATCCACCCTTACCCTCCCACCCGCTCCCTCTTGCCCCAATACCCCGTTGGGCACCTTATACTTCCTGGTTAACATCACCAGGCCAGGACTGAGCCATCAGCAGGACCCGAACGTCTTGGTCCCAGTAAGTCAAATCCAAAACCACACCCCTCTACCACCTCCCCCCACTCATATTCCACTTTTAAATTGAACCCCAATACACCTCAACCACAACTTCCTTCAAAACAGCTAGATGCAGTTAGGTAAACAATAACATTCATTCCCCCATATTTCGTCACTCTGTTTATGCAAACCTAGAATCTTGTAGATCAGTCTGAGTTGAACCTGGATAGCCTTGGTTTCATGGGCCAGAGAAGCACTCAGCTTCCTAGACCCCAGCATCCGTCGTCTGTTCAAACCCTTAATTCGCCACTGTCTATCTTTGGTTCCTTCCCCTTTCTCTCTGGAGCTGGAAGCGCTTCGTCATCTCCCATATTTTCCCCTGTGGCTCCGCAGATATCTGTCACGACCTCGAACCCAGACTATGGGTCTTGGGCACCATGGCCCCCGCCTCAGTACTGTCCCAAGGCCAGAAAGACCCACACTAGCCTGTTGAGGGTGCCTTGGACGCAATCCTGGCACCGTTGGCATCAGGTTCACTTGGCAGGTATGGTTTCCAATGGACAATGGGTGAACATGTCTGCCCCCACAAGGATTATCGGGGAACTGCAACGAGCAGGCTAGCTTCAGGGCGGGGTCCGCCTCAAAGGCACCTGGAATACCTGCCGGGTATTTAAACCACGCCCGACCCGAGGCACGCGCTTCGCGTTATTCTGCTTTAGCAGCATGACGTTCACCGGGTCCTGCTCTGTATCCTGGCCTGCTCAGGCGAACAACTTGGAAGCACATCGCTCTCCTTACCTGCTCAGCTCCAGCTCTTCCATCAGTAGGAATCTTTGAGGACTTTTCCACCGGTACCCAGCTACATCTTCAGGACGAAAGAGGCAAGAATTAGAAGCTACTTACCATCTCACCTGGAAGGCCTCCGCCATTCTGAACATCTCCTTTTGGCGTTCTGTCCCAATACATCGTCGCTTCCAGGAATTCTCCGCGACCTGCAAAGAAACAAAGCACCGGTCAGTCAACTTGCAAGGACGCTTTCAGCGTCGCATCTAGCGCTTCCTTACCTTCTCAAACTCAGTTGTCGGCCTCGGCAATCTCCATCAACCTCTGCAAGACAAGAGAAGAATGTTACTTGGACATTCATCAAAATAGACTTACCTCAAAGGTGGAGTCGCAGCCGGTCTGGACTCCAGGCAAACACCAGTGAAGTAACTTGGCGGATCAAGACAACGACGCTCCCCTGCCTAGTACGGCAGGACGGTGAGTGCAGCATTACAGAAATCAAGTTGAGCAAAGTCCCAAGGGAAAACCGCAAGGGAAAACTGGGAGGAGGGCCGCTGGAGCGAAGGAGAAGTCGCTAGACCCCCCCCACCCCGTATTCCCCCCACCCCCTCCTATCATCTAGAACTGATTTCTGGCAGAACGAAGTCCGGGGAAGGTGCAGAGAGGCCAGAGGTGTCCCAGACCAGTCCAGAGGCGTCCCTGTGGATACAAGTTGAGCGTTACAATTTCTTCCTCGGTGACCAGTTTGTATTGGTCCCTCCACTTCGAAAGAGATGCCGAACGGGAACCCCCATCTGTATGGAATACCTTTCTCATTCAAACACTTCGTAAGCTGAGACCACCACCGCCTCCTCTTGGCAAGAGTAAGTGAAGACAAATACCGGAAGATCGTGACCCTTGCATTTCCTTACATTACCAATCTGATTTTCATTGCCTTCTCCAGCAGGTCTTTACCTCATCAGGGTAGATGTGGAAGTGGACAAGAATAGGTCTGACCCCCCTAGTCCACAGGGACCCCCTGCTCTAATAATTCTCTTGATTTTTCTGGTCATCGATAGTCATCCTCAAATACAAGTTTCATGACTTATGCAGGGTTCTTCTCAGGTCCCTCTCAGTCTCCCCTTTTTCTAGAACCCCAAAAATCCTGAGATTATTTCTCCTCTCCCGGTTCTCAGTCATTCATTTTCAAAGTGACCTTTGCTTCCTTTCTTTCTTTGTCGGCCATCCTGGCGTCCATTTGGGTCTCTACAGTATCCAAGGAGGATTGGTTCTGTTCCACTTCCTGGAGTCTTTCTTCCATCTTGTCAATCCTAAGGGTGGTTTTATCAACCCTTCCTCCTATGTCCGGCCTCATTTTCCTGATCTCCTCTAGCAGGGAAGCTACATCCTTTTGGTGGCCATTAATCTCCCACCTCCCCCAGCCGCTATCGAGCCCGCTAGATCAAGTCCTTTAGAATCCTTTTTTGGTGCATATTCAAAGTTGGCTAGTTTGGACTTTCCCTTCATGTGCCACCTTTGGTGGGCTGATTTGGCCGAATATATGCGAGCTGGCCTCTGAGTCGTATGGTAGCCACTTCCACAACCTGCAGTCTGGTCTGCCTAAAAAGCACTGGCGTTGGTCCCTGTACAGGTCTCCTGGGCAGATAGGAATTCTAGGGTCACAGATCAGCAGTGTAGTCAACAAGCTACTAGTGTGACATTCCCCAGCTCTTTGGGCGACTCCCCTGAGCTTTAGAACACCTTACGTATGAGGACCAGGTGTGTACAACCCCACTCCGTCACCTGTTTCCTCTTCCACCTGCTAGGCTGGTCCTCCCCACCTCCTGGGGAACGAAACCCGATTATGATCCAACCTTCCCCTGCGATAGAAGTGCTGCAGGTGCTATGTTGGCAACTGGGTCCACTTCAGGCAGGAAGGAAGGACCAGGAGGTGGGCACACGCCCCTAAAACGGGGACTCTCACCTCTGTGTCCCAACTGCTCCTATATCCTTGGATCACCCCTTAACTGATGGGGTGGGGGATGGCTACAGTACCATGCAACTTGCTTATTGTCTTTTATCCCGTTGTTGGTCCGTGTGCAGGCCCCAGCCTTGTGTCCTTCCTTCCGTACCTAATCCCTCCACACCCCCCCCAGGTGTTCACGGAAAGTGCAGCAATGCAGGCCGCTTAATACTCTCGGCGGCGGTCCTGTGTGGGGGCACCTGATGTTGCTGGGGGTTCAGGCCCTGTTTCCACAGCTGGGGGTTGGAGAGTGTAAACATTATTCACCGACCTGGCTGTCCTATGGCTGGGGTACCACGGACCCTCTCTGGGCTGCCCATCTATGATACCAGAGATACTGTGACCCTTGCACCACGTCTCCTTGGGAGAGTTTTACTTGCACTTTTTGGGCCTCAAAGCGATCATCTACATCTCTTCTATTATGGCCCCCTGAGACTCTGTTTTTCCACCCAGGTGGTTGGGAGAATTCACACTGCCACTCATCTGGGGGTTATGACCCTGGGGGGTTTAAAGTGGGGGTTCCAGCCATTTTCCTGGCCCAGAACGCCAGAAGAGCGTGCTCCAGCTGCTTGCATAGCCACGCCCCCTGGTGGCCTCCTCCCCGCTTTTTTCATTTCTAGACTTGGTGATGGGCTCTGAGCTATCACCAACAACACTTCGACCTGCACTAGGGACCAATGCATTCTTTGTGTTCAATGTATGTATCGTTCACCTGTAAATATTTGTAAGATTGGAATTTTTTGACTCTGGTTTAAAAGGAGTTTCAGTGGCCACCTGAGTACTTATTTCATGAAGATCATCTTGTTGCCCTGCACAGGGATTTGGAACAAAAAGTCTAAGATGTCTAATGGTCATTGGTCAGCCTTTTATGGCTGGTACAATGAATCAGTGGTTACATTATGTGACAGTCAGACTAGATTGCTTAGGAGCTCTCAGGCTAGGCTAGAGAATGAATTACAACGATAAGAGCATCCCTCTAAGGCTAGCCGAACACTAAACACACTCACAAAAGAGGCCTCTACCCAAGTGCTTCTGCAGACACTGTTAAAGAAGCCCCTTCAGAAGCACCTTCAGTGCCACATGTTCACTTGTTAGATGAACTACCATCATTCCCACCTCTCCTGAGAGCCCACCACCCCCTACTCCACAGCAAGCTGACATGTTAGCCCAGCCACCTGTCACCTTCTCCACCACCCTCTCCTGCCTCTCACACCCCTGCCTGCATCCCCGACAGCCCCATCATCCTATCCCACCACAACCTCTGTCCACTCCTCAAGGAGACTTAACACTACACTTCCAGCGGCCTCTACCTGCACACCACCCTGGACTCCCTCCCAACCGAGTCGCTTCCCACCTCAATCTACATCCACTCCTCTGTCTACCCCCCAGTCGAACAGGCAAATGTCTGACTCAATCTGCCAAAAATAAATGGAGTACTTACAGGCACCGTCCAACTCTTACGCTTTTAACTCCAGGCGGGACAACTTACCAAGCAAGATATTCAATTATCAGTCATCCATTTCTGAGCCCCCCTAACTACACAATATATAGAGACCTCCCCATCCGCCACTGCTGCCGTCACCCTTATGCCTATTGAAGGTGCCCACTCCCCGACACAATATCCAAAAATCAAAATAATGGACACACCCCAGTAGGGAATAAGACCAGGAGATAGATTGCAAGTAGAACAAAGTTTTTATATAAGATAAATTGTGCACGCATAGAACTCTGCTGCCCAGAGAGTGCACTGCCAAACATTACATGGGCAGCACATTATGAAAGGGACGATCATCACTGGTGACATGTTACAATGCACAATTCTACACTGCAATTGGGTGGAGTCGTCGGTGCTGTAGCAGAACAGAAAAAATGTCCAGAGAAAATTGTTTACAAAATTATATCTACATTTATTTTTAAATGATACAAAGATGAGAAAAAGTGAATAAATCACAAGTTATTAGACACTGCATAATTTTTAGAAAACACAGCAGCACAGCCACATTATTTTGTCTAATAAGGCTAGTAAAAATCACACCCACTTTCCATTCATAGTGCAGCATTCAAACACAACTCAGCAATCAGTGACATTCATACAAATTGTTAAAAACCAGAAAAATAGAATTGTAAACCTGAAACACAAATCTATTGAAAAGGTGGATCACAGCAAAAGTACAGATCGCATCCCTTTGAGTTTTTCTCAACCGGTTTCGATGTGGAATGTTAATTTATACGTTGTCTTCATCAGGAGGATGATGTATACATACTAGAGAAAACAACAACAACTATGTAATATTACAATTAAAACTCTAATAAAAAATAAGCTGCATGTACACTGCAATTAAACTAAAAAATGAAGAACAGTGATTAAAAGAATGTCAAATATACCAAAAACAAATAAATATAGTGACATCAAAACACACCAGAGTTGAAACCCAGAGCTAAGGGCGAGTGAGACCCGGAATGAACCCATGCTGAGTGCTGGCAGCAAAGTCCACCAATAGCAAGTCCTAGCAAAACTCTCAAAGAGGAAACTTAGGAAGCTAAGAAACATGCTGGAATGACTAATCTGGAGTATAGCAACTGCTGTATTAAACGAGTTTGCGTGGAAGGATGTCCCATGGTCCTTTGCCATGTGCCCTAATTGGTCCCAAGATCTATATAAACCAGAGGGTAAAGTTAGCGAACAAAATCCTAATGTGCCCACTATAAAGAAAATGGATGGCGCACCAGCAAAGGCTCACCTTAAGAGATCTCGACTTGCTGTGGGGGACACAAGAGGTGGCTACTGCTTGATGGAAGCTAGATGGGCGTAGCCTGCTTGGGTAGTTAGGTGAAAAAGCTGAAAGTAGAACGCACGTCCAGAAATGTCAATTGGCAATGAAAACTAACAATTGTGAGGCTTGCACAGACGATTGTAAGATGAGGGTGAAATGCCGTTTTAAGTTTAAAATTAGACCAAATGCCAAAAGCAACCCGCCAGACATCGGTATTGCTGCCATTAGTCAGTGATATTAATTACCCATCCATTGCCCGCATACGCTGCCTTAGCTCTTTTGACTACTGACTGCTATGCGGCTTCTAATGGCATTCAAACAAGATGCCTCAACTAAATCATTAAAGGAAGAGTAAAGAGGTAAATACAGACTCCTCCTGTAACACAGTCCCCAAACATTGCAGCGCTTACCTCATACACCACGAAACTTCGGGTGGCCAGGAGGAAGTAATTAATCTTCCGCGCCACGGCAGAAAGGACACCGTAAATGCCACACATGCGCAAAATGGCAACAACCTACGGCTCGGGCTCCGGCTTTATAAATAGACCAAAAAGCCTGCAGTATCACTACGCAGCGTGTCTGCCCTTCACGTGACTGCAGGGCGATTGAAAAATACAAGGGGACAAGTTAGATTGTCAAGTGACCACAAGACGTTTTTAGATAAGGAACAGAAAATAACAAAGCCACTTCGGGCGAAAGGAACACACTATTAGCATGTGTAGCGCTCACTTGACCGCAACGCGGTTCAAGAGTAGAAAGTAGAAAAACAGCAGTTATGGCTCTCACAACCCGCAAGAGGTTTAAGAATTGAGGGGAAAATATACATCTGTAGGCGTGGACCACATGGGATTGGTTGATGCTTGGGTGTCACTCCTACTGTACTTGGATCAGCTGGGTTCATCTTCGTGAGGTGAAGGTCAGGCCAGCCAAAATGACACTTTCCCTGACCAACTGATCTTGCAATAACAGGATTTGAGAGCATGAGACAAATGACAATTGTAAAGTGTGGGTGCCTTCCAGAGTTCATAGACAAGTTATGGGCATGCATTGTACCCTCTGTACCCCAATACCCATAAAACTGAAGTCCCCGACCCAGGTGCCCACTTTGGGGATTTTGATCTACCTAATGCCTCACGATGCAAATAGACAAGTGTTCGGGTTAGGAAGAATGAGTGTCTGGGGTCAGTACTCTCGGGGGTGTCTTCGTTTGGTCATTACATGAGGTCAGATGTGTATCTTAATCAAAGAGCAGAGGGGCATGGGTCTGGTGAATTACAGCTCAGCAGGGTGGGGATCAGAAGGGACACAAGCAGGTTAGTGGAGATGAATGGGCACTCAGGCGGGGGCCTGTTCTGGTCTCACACAGTGCAGTGAGCTCATCTGCTCTTGGACCGCAGTGAACGTTGAAACAATGAATGGCTGGACTTCCGTGAGAACAGGGTTTGTACGAAGCTGGCAGAATGGCAGTGAGGTTGGGGCCTGGGCGGGTGGAGTGAGGCCCGGGGCAGACGGAGAACCAAGCTTTTAGAGATCATTTTCAGGCCTAATAAAAAGATGGCGTTTGGCGGGTTATCTAAAATTGAGTCTTTGCACGTTAGTAAGGCCTAATTACATGCTTTCCTTGTTGGTAATTTACTATGTGATTAACACAGATTACAGTTGGGGGGGGGGGGGGTGCCCCCCTTCAGTACAAGTGAGACCCGTGCATGCGGGAGTGGTGAGAGGGACGGGATAGACCACCTCTCTCTCAACACTCCCCCTTTCGTTATTCCTAAAGTAACAAATAACCTCCTCTACATTCTTCTGCCCTTTTTACTGCTTCATCTCATGCAGGTGTACCCTTTATTGGCATCCATGCACGGCACACACTTAGACTTTCCACACACCACGCATATTCCTCAGGAGTTGTAAGCGATATTCAATCAACACTACAGCCAAGTCAATGCCTAGTCTGGGATGCTGAGGAAAACCCTTATTAATGTATTTTTATGTCTAGTTCAGTACTCTGGATGACCACCCTTGTATAACACCCCCCTCTTAGAATCCCCCCTGACCCCACTGAGCCAAGAAGTAGGTTTGTTTTGCAAATTAAAAGGTTTATTTGAGAATTTAAACAATATATATATATCACACTTTATAATAAATTAATATCTGATAGTACACTTAGACATAAGATGTTGATCAACAATGGGTAATCTGGCACTAGCACCCTTCTTTGCAATCAATGAGGAGTTAGTATAGGATGGACAAAGTAGCAAAAATACTTTTATGATTTCAAGGGAAAAGCACTGAGGAATAAAATGCAGTACAGAAATACTTGATATGATTTTAGCAACAGATAAGATAATCACTTTTTCTCTGGCAATTCACCCCCTTCCCCTATGCAATGTAAGAAATGCAAGGAGATGGAAAGAGGAGCACACAGTTCTCAGGAATGCAATCAAATACAATACGAAATTCAGTTCCCCCCAGCAAGCTTAAAAGAAACAGGTAGGTGTTTGAAACACAGGCCCAAAATGCTTTTAAATGCGATGGCAATGGATGGGAAACTGTGCCAACTGATTTTAATTCCCTCTAGAGATTCAGGGTGAGTGGGAGATGCATGTTGGTATTAGTTCAGGCTCACTTTAGCAATGCTCTGAGTTATTACCAAGTTGCAAACGGATTTTAACAAAAGAAAGAATGGAGCTGCTATTTTGACAAGTGGAGAATTTGAGCCAAAATCGCAAATCGCGGTAAATTTCGCGAGTGCGTGCATCGCGATTGCGGTAAAAGATTCTGAGCTTTCAGAGGAAAGTTAAATCTCGTTCCTAGCCCAAACGGTTCCAGAGATACGGACGATTAAATAAAGGTAGTTTTTCGTATTTAAAGTAAACTCAAAATGGCAGGTGACAGCTTGCAGCTGCAGAATTGACAGGTGACAGTTGTGCAGCTTTACAAATGACAGATGACACGATTTCTAGGAGGCTGTTCTACTAGGGTTAAAATAGTTTGGATTACATTATTTTAACTAAGAGATTGGTTCTGCACAGTTCTGCTAGGTAATCACAATATAAATTTGAAATGGGCCTCGCCACGGATCTGGTCAGGTTTTGGACTGGACTCCGGTTCTGGTCTCGGCACTTCACAGTGATCTGGGTCAGCTCTCTGGTTCTGCTCACAGCGGTCTGGGTCACTCTGGATCTCTGGTCTGGTCTCTGGCAATTGTTCTTGGCAAAAGAATTCAAACAGCTTGCCCGGCTGTGGAATAGTTTGCAAATGATTTTAAGGATGTTTAGGCCCTTGCTTTAAGTTCTGAAGTAAAGTTCTGGTCTTTGGAGATTGATGGATTTGAAGTCTGGATCTCTGGATGTGAAGTCGTCGGTCAGCATGCTCCGCAGCAAATGGAATTGAATGTCTCTACCTGTCCCAGCAGTCTCTCATGTGTTTTTTGGAAATGGTTGTGTGCCTGGGCCTAGCTAAGCCTGCCCCTCTCTACTTGTCATTGGCCCAATTCTCCCCTCTCCCATGATTGGGGGAAGGAAATAGATTGTCATCATGATGAGGTCTGTTTATGGGTCAGAGGTTCCTCCCCTGGTCAGTTTGCCCACAAATCTATATTTGATTCAAATACATCTTTCCCAGATATACAATTTGTTGAAATTACATGTACACATTATATATTCCTTATGGTCCATGCTTGTCCGCCTCTGATCTTCCTGGGGGCTTACATTAAAAAATGCCAACATTTTGCGCTTTTTAACTGGTTTTGCAATATCGGACATTTACCCAAAATTACACACGTGCGCAAGAAGTATGGACATTAATTGATGAAGTGTCAGATTTTTAACATGCAGACATTTGGAGTGAGACCCTATTTTCCGCTAGCAACCCCCAGTATACACCACAGGGTCCTAACGCCTCTTAAAATGTTCACAGAAAAATCACAAAAATAATGATATTACTTATATAATTCTGACAAGTCCACACTATGAGTTATCTATCTTTTTAAAATTATGCTCTGGTCAAAAAGGGGTGTGGCTTCCCACATCACAGGGTGGAAAAACTGGTTTATCCACTTCCCCCAAGCTCAGCTGGCTTGCAGAGGCACTGCCCCTCCCAGTTTCCCCTAAGAGGAAGCTATTTTACGACGCCCCCAATATAAATTTGCCTGAGTCCAGGACAGGCCTTTGTTCAACTCCCTGTAGTCCCTAGCTGCTCCACCCCTAATCTAATCAGAGAGGTGTTAACTCCTTTTGGCCAGGGGCAGAGTGGCTGAACATCCAGTTTCAACTCCTGTCGGGGGTAGTTGTCAGGCAGAATTCAGTTTCATTAAGCCAGGTTTCAGCTAAATGTCACTTTTTGTTCCCAGTTTAAATCACTTACAATGTTTACATATACATTAAATAATTACTTCCTTCAAGTCATTTCAGAATATAGTTTTACATTGTATCCACCTCTTAGCAAGTCTTTCCTTGGTCTGGTTTTGATTCATTTGTTCAGTTTTACACAAACGTCTGGTGGTTTTAAAACACCGGCTTTCTGATAGTGGTGAGTACTGGTAATGCAACCATTTTTGGGATTAAGAAAATGAATTCCCCACAGTTCTGAGTTGCTTTTTTGGCAATCAGCATTGCCATTCCCAATGGTTTCAGGCTACTGTGTGTGTAGCCCAATGGTGGTTTTAGGCAGTGCCCTCCTGTGCTCACAACATAGGCAAAAATGGTGGCAGCCTATTCTTCATGTTTTCCCTGTGCACTCTCTGGGGAGTTCTGGCCATCATGATGTTTTCCATGCCAGTACTGCACAGTTTTATGGTAGGGCTTGTATGCATGGGTAAAACATCCCACAGAGTACACGTCCTATAAATGCACCCTCCATCTCTCGCTAGGTCAACCCACACTTCCTTGTGGTTTTCCAATTCTTGGGGCTGTTTGATGGTTGTATGCCATAAGTGATCTACTACAGTGTTGTAAATAGCCACCATACGATATTTAGGTTCTTCACTATCCCCAGTTTGTACTTGAGCGTCCCTAGCGTCATGGGGCATCTTCCCATGTCTATTTTGGTTGCCCACAGTCACCATCATCGCACTACGAGGAACTGCCTCGCACAGCATCAGATTCCTAACTGACACACACATACAGAAGATCAGCAGAAGGACGACAATAAGACACAATAGTAGCTTTGTTGCTGTCCCGAGCCATTATGGTACTCAGTCGAACGCCGCACTGAACCAGTCACTGGACTGTACACCACCTTCCTTTCATCCTTACTCCGGGATCATGGACTGCTGATATCACGTGCAAAAGTGTCACATTTTCAGCATCTGAAGAAGGCACAAATGTGCAACATGCACTCCCGATTTTTTTTTTCAGCAAATACTGCCTTCCATAGCTGTGAGTAGGTCCAGAACATAGCGGTTCTGCATCGTCATTAACCTCAATGCTCTTAGTTCTACCTTGATGACATTGAACCCTTCTTCTGTATCGGTGGCCAGTGGAATGAGCTCCCATCTGATGATCTCGAGCCATTTGGAATTTGCTTATTCCTGAATGCTGGGTATCAGTGATGCAAAAAATGTCTCTGCTGAGTTCAATGGATTGTATTGATCAGGGATCTGTCCCAGAAGTCGGAAGAGTCTTTAGAGAGGAAATTGGACGCTCTCTTCCTGCGGGACACTTGATCTTGCAGCTTGTCCTCTGATAATACGTCATAGATCGGGGGCCCTTTGCTTGCAGGTGTGGGTGCCAGATGCTGTGGCTTGGGCACCCCTTCCCCTTTGATGTGCTTCTCCAGAATTACTAGCAGTGCAGAGTGCAGCATTGCCAGAGCACAGTAGCCCCTCCATGATGATTGGAGGTGCAAGTATGCCTGTTTGCCCCACACCCAGTAGTGGTCCATCAAAGCTGCAGGTCCTTTTCGCATGTCAGGACTTACAAGAGTTCTGTTGCAGCCTGTATTGGAACCCATGGGTACTCTCACTTCCCCTTGGAAGCACAGTTCGTAATTCTCTTCATGCTGGATCTTGATGGGTTTTTCGAGAGCTGTTACCCATGTTAGTTTTGTTATGTGTTGAGACCATACGTGGGCACATATGTCCTCCATCCATTGCAGTCTTTTATCCGATAGACCCCGTAGCGCTTCTGCCTTGCACATTACTGTTGCATCTTGCCATTTGTTTTCAGCGAACATTGTCCCTTTTATTGCAAAGAATGGCTCTTTAAAACACATCGCACCTTCAGGTTTCTTCTTGCATATCTTCATCAGGAGGAAACAGTTGTAGTTTTACTGTGTTTGCCTGGAAGGTGCTTCTTATCCTACATAGTGGGAGATGAACGAGACACTGGGCTTCCACTAGGGGGGATTTTTGTGGCTCTAAAACCTTGGGAATCCCCGACGCGTGAGGTATCAGTGAACACACCTGACAGCTAACGTTTGTGGTCTCCAACCCCAACCCATGATATGCATTGCATCTATATTGCTTTGTTTGTCGCTTCCATCTGTACATTGTCTTAGGTAGTGACCTTTTATGCTGTTTGTGTATACTGGAAACATGAGTGATAAATCAGGAAGAGACCCACTTCTGATGTTACATTAGTACCATTACTAAACTGCCAATATTGAGTGCTTGAAAGTGCTTCTGACGTGTCAATAGGAGACAGAGTATATACATTATTAACATTTGAGGTGGGATATCTGCTTGTATTCAGGTCAATTGGCGGTATTGTAAACATTACTGGAGTGGAAAGAGTCCTATACATAAAGTATGTTTTCACTTCCATTCGTTACAAACGGCCCAGACTGTGGTGACACCTTTGTACGATTCTTGTGTAGGGTAGTTGTTCAAGGAGGCATTATGGTCCAATATTAGTTTCACACCATTCCATATAAGTTTGGGTTCCTTCTTGTTTAGTTGTCTCCCACACCCCTTTCTTTTATGTCCCCAACAATAAAAGAAATGCTCCAGTACAATCCTAAACACAATAATATTGTGGAAAACAAAATGCCCATAAAATAAAGGCCACATTCATACGAATACACCCTAGTGGCACTTATACTATTCCTACGTCTATCTGACTGAATTCAATGAGTTACTTTCTGCCATTGTTGCACCTACAGAGTGGGATATAAGGGGTTAAACATACTTTCAGTTTATCATCATTTTTAAAAATTAAAAATACAGATGCAACATCGCCCAAATAGAGAGAGAAAAAGAGAGAGGGGAGCGAGAAAAAGAAACATGATAAACACGATAAGCAATACATTTTTCTTAAAGACATACATTTCTCTCAGTCACTATATTGCTATTGCTCTGTTATCTCTTGTGCCACTTATGCAGTTTTATCTTGCATTTATTAAGGAGTTGCTGTCTCTCGTTCATTTTGCAGGGGTGTTTCCGGCACTACACTGTCTTGTGATTTTCTAACATCCTACAGGTGGATTCTGTATTTCAGGCCCTTCACCTTCACTGCCGAAGGTGTGCAGTAAATTACCTCACGGCCATGAAATTTTGGACTGTTCCACCTGCGTACAAAGCTGCGGATGTATACTAGTTCTCCAGGCATTAATGTACTTGTCGTTCTATCTGCTGAGGGCGTTGAAGTCAGTTTCATTTTCTCTAACGAATGGTGGGGCCGTTTGTTTTGAAATTACCCGTACTGCCCTTGAGAGCTGTGTGAGGTGTTCCTTAAATTCCTCTCCCAGCACTGTGGCACTTCTATGGGCATGGGACATTCTTCTTCCCGGGGACAAGGGCTTTTGCGTTTGTCACCCAGTTACTATTTGATCGGGGGGACAAATGGTGGTCCTTACTGGGTTGAGTACGCGTTTGAAATAAGGCCAGTGGGAGGCAATAGACCCAACTATTTTTGAGAGTTTGGCAAAGTTTGGACAATCTACTTTTAAGGAGGTGGTTGATTTATTTTTTTTTTCTTTTTTTTTTCTTTTTCTACCACCCCATTCACTTGCGTGTGATAAATTGAACAAGTGTTATGCTTTATTCCCAATAACATAGTTACTACTTTAAAGAGGTTGTTCACAAAATTGTCGGAGCGTATGACATCACATAGGCCCCATCGCAGGAACACTTCTCTTACTAAAAACATAGCTGCACATTTCGGGTCTGGGTGGGCACAGGGACCAGCCTCCATCCAGCAAGGAAAAAGGACAAACCACTACTATTAAGTATCTAGCCTCATTGCACCGGTCTCCCATGTTTGCATAATCAATGTGCAGTTCACGGAAAGATCCGATGGGGCGGGGCAATGTTCCCGCATTGTCCTGAGAGACATTCCAGAGTTGAATGGTTGGCATGTTATTCACTCAATTGCTAATTTATTGACATATTTCTGGAGGTTCTAGATAAACCAAACCTCCTGGATGTCTGCCGCGATGTGTTTTGATGTGTGAGTTGAAAAGTGCAACTGTTCAAACGCTATTTGCAACAATTCTACATGCATCACTACTTTCCCTGTTGTGTCCTGTATCCATAGGAGGTCTGTGGGTGACTGCGTGCAGCCCCGTTTTGGCCATAGCTCTTTTTCTGACTTCACACTCTTTTGGAGCTCTATTATTTGCGCTGTGGGGAGGGAGTTATAGCCGCTGTCTTTAGGTTCTTCTGTCCGTTCTTCTTTCACGCTTCTGTTGCTAATTCTTTCTGAAAATATGCTGCTTGTTTTTCAGAGGCATCTTCCACCTCGTTCCCTAATGATATTTCGTCTTTGTTATTAGTATGAGCTTGGCATTTTACCAGGGCCACTACTGATGGTTCTCCAAGCACCTCGATCAATTCATTAAGTAACCCTGCATGTTGTACTGGTGACCCATCTGCTCTCCTCCATCTAGATGATCCAGCATGTACTGTGTTGGTCACATATGATCAATCTGTGTAGATCGTCACTGTACATCCTTTTGTTGCATGGAGTGCTTCAATTAACAGTACCAATTCTGCTGCTTGAGTTGAATTATGCATTGGCAATCTTTTCTCTATCAACACTGCATACTCCCCAGGAGTGTAGCCAGTGCAATACGAGGCTGTCCTCCTCCCCATATAAGTTCTCTAAGGAGGGAGTCAAGGCAGTCAAATTCGGTGTCTTGAATCTCCAGTGGTGCGTTTTGAAGTACATAGAGAAATCTGGGCAGGGTAATCATCTTAGAGGGCGGCTCTACCCATTAGTGTCAGGGGGAGAAGCCTCCAGTGGCGGACATCGTCTTTAAAACGGTCCATGATCTGCTGGAGGTTAAGGGCTGCGTAGGGCGTCAGGTCCTCCGATATCCAAATCCCAAGATACCGGAAGCTGCTTGGTTCCACCTTGTATGGGCATTCCTGGGGGATGGCCTGTGTGCCGCCCTTTACCGGGAAAAGGATAGATTTGTCCCAGTTAATTCTCAGCCCACTGAATTCACCGTATCGGATGAGCATTTGCGTTACTATGGGGCAGGTTCGTATCGGGTCACCCAAGTATACCAAGAGGTCATCCGCGTACAAAGACGCACTGTCTTCGTGCCCCTCCGGCCACCTGAATCCCAACCAATCCTTGCTCTGGCGGTGCCACAGGGCGAGTGTCTCTATCGCGAGGGCGAAGAGAAGGGGGGGACAAGAGGCATCCCTGCCGTGTGCCCTTGCCCAGGGGGAAAAGCTCAGCGGGCCACCCATTTACCTTCACCTCTGCGGTGGTTAACGACCTACTACACGGGGACAGGGAATTCCCACACATAAAGGCAGAAATTGCAGCCATCCACAACACTGACCCATTACACCTGCTCTACCAGCCCCTCCACAGACCCCCACCTCAAACAATGGCTGCACATGTCCCAAGGGTCTGGAGACGGGCCCACGCCTTTGTGGGATGGAAAGACCTGATCACCACTGCACAACTCCTGTGGCACAATAGTAACCTGGCCGAATTGGGGAAACTCAGTCCGTGGCCCAAATGGGAGGAAGCTGGAATCACAAAGATCGGGGATGTCCTGATAGATGGGGAAATTGCCTCCTTTGCAGCTCTGCAGCAGAAATTCTAGCTCCCAACAACCAAACGCTATCACCATACCCAACTGACTCACGCCCTACGGACATGCATCCAGTTGGATCCCGCTATTCCCGAGTACACACCCATAGAGCGCAATATACTTCCAACACATATCCCTACTAAAGTCACTTCTATATTTTACAATGCCATGTCCTCCTTTGCTACTCCGGAACTTCCTCGTCTTAAATCCAAATGGAGGACAATGTGGGAGCCATAGACCTGGAAGATTGCATCCAGATCCTAATGCATCCCAGGGAGATTGCTATCTCTTCCAGACTCCGCTTGGTCCAACTAAAAATCCTCCACAGAATATACTACCCAAGAACTATGATGCACGGATAGAAACGAGGCCCAAACCCGAACTGCCTCCGCTGTGGGGGAGAGGTTGGAACATTCATACACATCCTATGGGAATGTCCGCGGATCCAGACTTTCTGGGGGGAAATATCCAGGATGCTAGACCACAATATAACACTGGACCCAAAGGTGGTGGTGTTGGGTTCTCCCGACGAGAACACTACTAATAAATGGGAAGGACTGCTCCTATCCACGTCCGCAGGATTGATGAAGCGGAACATTGCACAAAAATGGGGAGCCCCAGAGTCCCCAACATTGGATCAATGGACAGACGATATGGACACACTTGAAATGTTAGAGCACAGAGTTTATGAAGCAAGATGCTGCCCTACCAAAGCTTCTAAGTTATGGGACAAATGGGTGGAGAGGGAATCCCAGCAATTTCATGATGCCCTAAGACAAAAGACTAAATTGTAGATGGAATGGGCGACAAATAGAGACCAATTGACTCTTACCATGCCTTCACTTACTGATTCGTTCCTTGAATGCGTATGTTTTGACCTTGTTTTTCTTTTGGTTTTCGTTGATTGTATTGTTTAAATTCAATAAAATGCAATATAAAAAAAACACTGCATACTCCCCTTCCTCCAATCTTACTACCACTGCACCAATAGGCTTTTCACCTGTCTCTGGACAAATAGACGCTGACCCATCTACAAAATGTAGTTCTTCAGTCAAGGGAATTTCACTCGCTTTGGGAATGTCGTTTCCTTCTCCCTCATAAGTGGCACAGTCATGTGTTTGCATATCCTCCAATTTGCATGGCTCTGTGAGGAAAGTGGCTGGGTTCACTGTTTTGCAGCGTATCACATCGTTTGGACCTGAAATGATAATCTCATAGGCAGTGGCCTTTTGTGTAGTGAGAGTAGACTTCGATCTTTCTGGTACGGCAAAACGAGAATGTTCAACAAATAATGTAACAGAGCATCCCATCACAATCGTGGAGCTTTTTTCAATCGTGAAGCCGGCCGGTGCAAGAGCCTGTTAGCACGTGAAATGGTCTTGCATCACTGAATCGAGAGTACCACTGTAATAAACCATTGGTTTATGGCCCACTGGTGTCTTTTGTGTCAATTCTGTGCTCGTCAGGGTTCAGTTTGATTGCGAGAACAAAATAATTTCTTGTTCATAATCAGGTGTGGCGAGGATGGGTGTTGTGCATATCAGTTCCTTTAATGTCGTAAATGCAGTGTGCATTTCAGGTGTCCATGTTATTGCTGTGTTCTCTTTCTGTGCTTCCTTTAACCCTTGTAGTACTGGTCGTGTGTATGAGGCATAGTCTAAGATCCATGCCCTGCAATAATTACATATGCCATGGAACTTTTGCATGTCTTTCACTGTGTGTGGTCTAGCTGTTGCTCGCACTGCCGCTGCTCTGTTGGGAATTATCCTCTTGCCATCTTTGGATATTAATTGGCCCAAGTACAACACTACTACCAAACATTATTGAAGTTTATTCATATCTACCCTGTACCGCTTATGGGCCAGTAACGTTAACAAGGTGACTGAGTCTTTTCTGCATACCTCCTCCCCTTCACGCTAGGAGGTCATCAACTTATTGAATGATGATGCTTTGAACATGAATATTGCTGAGATCTTTGTGCAATATTCTATTGAAAATGCTCTGGCTTTCGCAGTACCCTTGGGGCAGTCGACAATGCTTGTATATTTTCTCCACTAGGGTAAAGGCTGTCAGGTATTGAGCGTTTGGATCAAGGGGCACTGAAAAAAGGCGTTTATCAGGTCCACTACGGGAAAGTGCTTGGCTTGCTTTGGAATAAGGCACTCTAAATAAATCAATCAATCAAAGATGAATGCCGGGTTGGGAACAAGAGGTTACCCCTTCTTGACAATGTCATTAAGTGGGCAGAGATCTTGTACCATACACCATAACATCCTTTCGCTTTCTTAATTGGATACATTGCAGTATTGCAGGGGGAATTGGAGGGGACAATGATGTTCTGTTGTAATAGAGTATTTATAGTGTCTTTTATGCCCTCCTCTGCTTCTCTTGATAGGGGTTACTGCCTGACCCTGGATAACACTGCCCCAGGTTTAAGCTTTATTTTTATTGGGGTCACTTCCTTCAATAACCCTGGATCATGGGGGTTTGTAGTCCATAAATCCGGTGGCACTAGTTGTAGGTCTTGGTCATAAAAAGATGGCAGTGCATTGACATTGGCCATGAGGGGATTTGTCACTCGTCTGTTTTGTATCATTGTCACAAGGCATACATATTTGCATTATTATTTCACCATCAGTGTCACTGTCGTTTAACAGCTCTTCATCAGTTTGTTCACGCAGTGCAGTGCTATGTTCGGGTCAATACCCAATACTGTCCTCCACTCACCGCCATGCATGTCCAGGCCAATCGCCACAATGCGTTTGGCGGAAACCTGAACCCCCTGCAGATCAAGAGACAGGCTGGTGCCAGGGCAGTATGTTGGGGTTTGCTACTGGGCGGAAAACAAAATCAGAGGGCACTCTCCAATCCTTGCCAGTAATCTCTGGCACCACTCTTGATAACACCTGTATGCCATAAACGAACATGTCTGCATTGCTTTGTATCCCTTGGACAGCCGTCTCCTTTGCTATTGTTTGTATGGGAAGCATTGGTCGTATGGAGCACATGCCAGAGGTGGAACATATTATCCCTATGTCTGTAAATTCGATGGTCATGTTTAGTCTGCTTAATTTAATAAGTCTCGACCTAGTAAACTCACAGGTGAGTTTTCCCGGTACAGTAGGGGTGCTCAAACTGGTCTTCCTCCTGTTTTGACAACTAGCTCTTCTGTGTAAGGAACCGTGACCACAGCCCCTGAGAATATTTGCGTCTTGAGATTGTTGCCAGATAATGGAAAATCACCTTCACATAAACATGACTTCTCTGCCCCCGAGTCCACCATGAAGATGAGCTGTTTGTTTTCTATCTCTGTCCCCACCAGTTGTTCCTCGTGTGGACCTAAGCTAGTGGATATGACTGGAAACGCAAGTGCTCTCTGTGGGCTGTCCTAATCTGGGTGGGTGTGTTGTTCCTGGGCAAGAGAAAACATTTTCACTTAGTACACACGTCACTTGATAAGGTTTTGGGGACGCCATTAGCAGTGGTGGCGAAGGGGTTTGCTTGTGTGCGCGCGATGCAGTTTTGCTGCGTTGAAAGTATCTTTGCAGTATATCCTGGTGGAGGCCTATTGTCGGACTGCCCATCCTGTGCGAGGGGGCCAATGAGGCGTCCATATGCTCATACTGCTGCTAGCTGCTGTACCTCTGCATATTTTGGTAATTGGCTACAGGTCGGATACGACATTCCCTGGCAAAGTGTCCCCATCTCCCACATGACCAGCATAGTCCAGGGCCACCCCCTATTGAACCTTGCCCTCCATATGCATATCCCCCCCCCTTCTCCATACGATCCTCAATACCCACCTCTTCCTCTAGCCGGTCTTCCCTGCCTTTGAGGTCCCATGTACAGCTCCTCTCCACCCCATTGCTCCTGATGGTTGGTTGCCCATGTAGCTGCCATTCTAGCCTGTAATACTAGCGATCCTTCCCGTTCTTCTCCCTGCCGTTCTGAGGGCAGTGCAGCTGTTACTGCTTTGACCTTCACTAGCTTACTCTGTACCAGCTCATCAGCTAATCTCCTCTGAGCTATTTCTTTTTCCCTTTCTTTGATCCTTCTTCAGTGGTGTATTATAATGCTTCGTATCTCTGGCCACCCTTTGGCTTCTATCCCAGCAATTTTATCAAGGGCCTTCCTTACCTCCTTTGGGAGGCCTCGCTTAGTGATAAAATAGAAGAGGGAGGTGCATTGATCCCAGGCTGTGCCAGTCTCCACCCGCCACAGTTCCTGCACCCGGAGAATGAAATGCGTAGCATCTTCCTCGTCCCCCATGGTGCTGCCATGGTCATGAAGTCAGGGGCACAGACATGCAGGGGTCGCATGCACGGGAGACCTGGGTGGATACGGTCTTTGGCTTTGGCGCCAGGCTCATGAACAAAAGTAAACAAGAACATCCATTTAACACCAAAATGTTTTTATTATGGACATAGCACTTCAGATGCATTAACCTTGAACATTCCATCCATTAAGCAGCCCCAAGTGTATTCTTGGTGTGGCTGCTAATGGATTGCCTTTGCACGTGCTCACTCTGTAGGAGTGGCAGGGTGTAGCTGGTAAGCCGGCCCTAATCAGCGTGCCCACGATCTCATCTATATAAGCTGCCCCGATCCTCAAGACAGACGCGCCTCGTTATTCTGCACTTGCAAACAGCGTAACGCTCACCGTTGCCTGAGGTCAGACTTACCTTTGAAGATCCTGCTTCCTGGACATCCTGCTTTCTGCCATCATACTTACTAACTGGGTGAAGCTGTTCTTACCTGTACATCTCTTCGGCAAACCAAGCATTTATCTTTACACTTTCCGGAACACCAAAATCTTCATCTTGGCACCGCAGCACGACACGCTCCATCGTCGACAGCAGCGCCTGCAAGGAAAAACAGAAGACCAGGTTAGACAAGGTTGATGAAGACATTAAACAGAATGAACAGCATCACAAGAGCTCAAAGACTTAGCAATCATAAGGAGAAGCATAGTCGCAGCTGGACTGGACTAATCCTTATCAGGGATCAGTGAAGGAAGTAGACACCATTCGACGCGCCCCTGCCAGAAGTAGCAGGACGGAGAGCTTATCTTCCATAATTCACAGGTGAGCTTTATGGGCTGACGTATGCTCAGAGAAACTGTACTTTGGGGTGAGGGGTTTGAGATGTACAACAATCACAGATTGACACACTCACACACTCTTATCTCCACACAGAAGTAATATCACCACGTACCACCGCTCACAGCTTTTCTACTGAGGGAGAGGCCTGAAGGGGGTGATTCAAGTTCAGAGAGGGCTGCAACTGTGTCCCAACGCCTCCGCAGAGACCAGGTGAGCGTAACAGGTACATTGCATTACTGAGTGTAAATCTGGGATGTTAGGGAAGGTCCTCCGCAGTGCATCACATACTCGTGTCCGCACATGGTTGAAGGATGCCCCGTCATGTCCCATGGTCACTCCCAGGAACCCTGCCTTCACCCACACCGCGTCTGCCTGATCTCCCACTGCAGATATTAAAAGGCTCTTTATGTCCCCAATTGAGGACGTCTCGCTCCCTTGTGGATGAGGGGCATCTGTAATTTTGATCGCACCTTCCCCTTACTCACCTTTACCACTTTCTTTTTTGCCAGTGCCATTCTACCTAACCTGTTTCGGAGCCTTCCCTCCCATCCTTCCTCTGTTGCTGTTATCTGCGGGGTAGCCCATTGTATTGGCTGTACACCTCCCACTGCCCCTTAATCAGCCTTGTCAAAGTCGCTCCAACATTCCTCATCCTTTTCTGAGGCGACTGTATCGTATCCCACGCTTTCTCTCACTCTCACGTTCCACTCGTACTGCTTCTATTGAGGTACTCTCTATTCTAAAAAGGAAATACCCGGATTTCCATTCATCTTCTAGTATTGCAGCAGTACTTGTTGGTATGGTTTGCGATGGTGGCGCCCACCTCCAGGCAACGGCAGCAGAGTTTCGCACAATGCTCGCAATCTGGGCAGTTCTGTTTGGGTAGATGTTAGCGCTACTTCTAGATCTCGAGTGGTGGGCGCTGTGTGGGCAGGAGTTGTGCTTGATGGGACGTATGGAGGTGGTGGTGCAGTGGCCGGTGTTACGGGTGCACTGGCTCCTGGTACATACACCGGGTCTGCGTGTCCCTCTGCGGGTCTTGTGAGCAATGGGTATATTTTCTATGGTTCTTCCCTTTCCTTTCCCTTATCTCCTCCTTCGTTGCTCAGTACCACTGTGTGCTCCATTTCCTTTTCCTGTTTATTTGTAGGGGGAAGTTTCCTCGAACAGCCTCCAAAAATCTAGCACCCCTTGTCTATTTTGAAGCGGTTTCCCTTTATACCATGCCATAAGATAGGTTGCTACATGATCATTATCCTTTTATCAAGAGACCCTCCTTCTTGCCAAATATGAGGTGACTCCGCCCCTTTTATTTCAGCTACCAACTCACCATGGTATTTTTTTTTTTTTTATTCGATCACTATACAAAAGGGAGATGCTTGCAAATGTGTGTAAGTGGCGTATCTAGAGCCATATTTGACAAAGGGCCTTTTCCCCTCTCTTTTTTTCTTTGTATGTAATACTTCAACCTCTAATGTATTCATCTCAGTTTTCAATTTTTTACTTTCAAAACATGACTTAGGCATTTTCATGTCATTTACATAAAACATAAACCAGTGATTGTTTTCACAGAACAGACCAACAATTATATCGACAACAACAAATAGATAACATAAAACACTCTAGAATAAATTGACATGTCCCAAGTTCCCTTTTCCACGCAATCTTGTATTTTCTTTGCCCACACTCTCATCACCCCAGCCCCACCTGGGCCTACCACAAAAAGTTATAGAACAGTATAGATACTAAATATTACTAATTTCTGAGCCTACTAAATATACGAGGATCCTACTTTATTCCATTTCCTCCTTTATTTTCTGCACTGGTCAAGACAGTGCTTCACGGCGCCGCCTTCCACCCCCTTTCGGAGCTAGGTTCCCGTATCTCTTCTTATTTTCTCACTGTACTCCTTGGTATAAAAACCTAATGGCCAGGAACAAGAAAAAGTGCTACACTTTTCAACAAACACTCCATCCAATCATTCTCAACCCAATTCTTTCGTGTTCTTCTTATTTAATCTGCTCTATACCTTCCCTTTCCCCTTTACTTCTGCTTGCAATTAATACTCACGTGCCCGTGGTATTCCGAGAGCCTCGGCTTGCAGTCTATACACAAGTGGGGGCCTCCCTGTCATGGTGGTCCTCGCACTGGTGAGCAGTTGGGTATTCGTAAAGCCGGGACCCCCAAAACCTGACTGGTTGCATATGCGTTTTTTGTTTGAATCTGGTCAGCCATAGGTAGGTGCCATCCTTTTCGGGGAAGCCCTGGATCTCGCCACAGTACGGCGACGTCAGGGACTATCCCGTTGGATGGTCACCAAATGAAGGTGCCCACTCCCCAACACAAAAATCAGAATGGACACACCCCAGTAGGGAATGAGACCAGGAGATGGAACAAAGTTTACATAAGCTAAATTGTGCACGCAGAGAATTCTGCTGCCCAGAGAGCGCTCTGCCAAACATTAAATGGGCAGCACATTATGAAAGGGAAAATCGTCACTGGTGAAATCATGTTACAAATGCACAATTCTGCAATGCAATCGGGTGAAGTCGTCTGTGCTGTATACATCTGTAGGCGCGGATCACATTGGATTGGTTGATGCTTGGGTGTCACTCCCACTGCACATGGGTCAGCTGGGCTCATCTTCGTGAGGTGAAGGTCAGGCCAGCAAAAATGACACTTTCCCTGACCAACTTATCTTGCAATAACAGGATTTGAGAGCATGAGACAAATGACAATCGTAAGTGTTGTAGGAATATGGGTGCCTTCCAGAGTTCATAGACAAGTTATGGGCATGCATTGTACCCTCTGCACCCCAGTTTACGGTACCCATAAACCTAGAGTCCCCGACCCAGGTGCCCACCATGGGGGTTTTGATCTACCTAATGCCTCATGATACAAATAGACACGTGTTAAGATTAGGAAGAATATATGACCGTCTGGGGTCCGTACTCTCGGAGGTGTCTTCATTTGGTCATTACAGGAGGTCGGATGTGTATCTGTATCAAAGAGCAGAGGGGCATGGGTCTGGTGGATTACAGCTCGCTCAGCAGGGTGGGGGTCAAGGGACACGAGCAGGTTAGTGGAGATGAATGGGCACTCGCGCAGGCCTGTTCTGGTCTCACACAGTGCAGTGAGCTCATCTGCTCTGGGACCGCACTGGAGGTTGCAACAATGAATGACTGAACTTCTGTGAGAACAGGGTTATTGCAAAGCTGGCAGGAGGCTGTGAGGTGGGGGCATGGGCTGGTAGAGTAAGGTACGGGGGAAAGGAGGGAGAACGAAGCTTTTAGAGATCCTTTTCAGGCCTAGTAAAAAGGTGGGCATTTGGCGGGTTAGCTGAAATGGACTCTACGCACGTCAGTGAGGCCTAATTACATGCTTTCCTTGTTAGTAATTAGTAGGTGATTAACACACATTACAGTTGGGGGTAAGATTAGGGTAACAACCTACCCTAAGGCCATTACTTAGGCTGAACCTATGAGAAATCACACTCTCTGGAGCTCAACTGACCTATACCATCTGGCACAACGACTCTCCACGTTGCCTGACGACCCTACTGCTTTTATGGAACACTTGAACACAGTGATTGCATGTTATGATGCCAACATTGGGGACCTTAACTCCTATGAGCTGTGCTCAAAGACACTTTATACACATTATGGACAAACTGCTATAGCATGACCCTCTGGTGGAAGGTGAGGCTATTACTGCTAATATTACTGCATTGAGCGCCGTTATCAAAGAAAAATACCCAGTCAAATCTGACTCGTCAAAAATAGCAGCATGCAAGCAGAACCAGTCTGAATCTGCCTCTGACTACCTATTTAGATTGACTGACAGTTTCGCTACATATTATGGTTTTGCAAATGGTGTGGAACAAGCTGAACCTGCATTAGTTTCTCATTTTGTGAATGATCTCCTTCCTGAAATTTCAAACCATATTCAATATGTTCAGATTGGGTGGCATGCTGAATCTATTGAAAAAGCACTCCAAGTAGCTAAACATTTCTTTGACCAGCTCAAACGCCAGGAGCAGGATGGTGCTATCCGCCTCATGGCTTTGCAGATAAGTATGGTCAACATAAGACTGCCTCTCGGGGCTGTAGAATGCCTGTGTACACCACGCCAGCCCTATGCCCAACAGAATCCACCGTCCTCTTTTCACCAGGGACACCAGCCACAACAGACATTTGCACACTCATTTCCGCCTGCCCAACAGCCTCTACTGGGGCAACCTTGCTGTAGATGTTGTAAGAAGACAGGCCATCTCATCCAGTAATGTCCTACCAAACCTGCGAAACCGCTGCAATTTGGTCGCACTACTCTTCGCAATGATTTAATTCCTCCTGGCAATTCAAATGTATACCCGCCACCACTGCCTCCGATTCCTTCTCCTAACGTGGACTACCAGGTTATGCATATGTTCCATGGTCCACAATGATATTCCCAGAGGGACCCTGTTGTGCTGTCTGCTGATTTGCTCCCTCTGGACCGGTCTGGTCCCCATCTCAAATGTGACATCCAAGGAAAAAGGGTGAATTGTTTAATTGACACGTGTGTCAGGCGCTCCACACTGCGAGCTGCTGAATTTCCAGATGTTGCTGTTTCAGAGGAAATTCTCAAGGCTGTTGGTATATCTGGCACCACTATTCCACACCTGGCATCAAATGAATTGGCTCTTTATATTGGTCCCATCGCTGAACATCGTACCTTTCTGTTGATCCCTTGCTCACCTGCAAATCTGTTGGGCATTGATCTACTACGCAAAATGTATTGTACCATGTATTGTTCTCCTGGTGGTATTTATGTAGAGGTTCCACAATCTAGGCAAGCTGAATGTTTTTCTCCTCCAACTGCCCACTCACCCCGATCCTCCTTCACTCCTCACACCCGCACAAGCGACACAGGTGCAACATCTTATTGACTCATTGCCAGTTGCCCTTTGGGCAGCACATGCCAATGAGGTAGGCAACATTCTCTTTTCTAAACCTGTTTGCGTCACTCGATATCCGCACGCAAGTCCCTCTCCCATGTGTGCCCCAGTACAGAATATCACCTCAAGGTGAGGAAGGTATCAAACCTGTCATCTCTTCCCTAATTGATCTGGGCATCCTCTGCTACACTACTAGCCCTTGCAATATTCTGGTGCTCCCAATTGAGAAAAAAGGCAAAAGGCAAATTCCCTTTTGCTCACAATTTGCGCACTCTTAAAAAAGCGGTAATATCCTCACATCTGATTTTCCCGGACCCCCTGACAATTTTCTCCTGTATCACGCCCAATTTTTCACCTGCATTGATCTTGCGTCTGTTATCTTCTCTGACCCATCCACCCCGACTCTCAGTATCTCTTTGCATTCCCATACAAGGGACGTCGACTCACTTACAGGTGCCTCCTCATGGGCTTTATTGACTCCCCATCTTCTCCCAGATTCTGCAGGAAGGCCTCTGGGATGTCATTCTCTGGGGGCTCTACTATGATCCAATACATTAATGACCTACTGCTATCCTCTCCTTCCTTTCAGGTCTCCCTTGCTGACTCTGAAGTGCTCCTCACTGTCCTAGCAGCAAATAGTAACAAAGTGAACAAAGCAAAATTGCAGCTCTGCCTACCTACTGTCCGTTACCTAGGACATATTTCCCATGGCGCCAGGTGCCTTGCTACCCCGAACCCCCCAGCCCCCCATGTATCCTGCATCTTACAATGTCCCATTCCCACCACTAACACAATAACGCTTCTTTTTGGGAATTAGCAATTTCTGCCACACCTGGATACTTGATTCTGCCTCTACTGTAGCACCTATGCAAAAGATAGTACATGACTCCCATCCTGACAAACTCACATGGTATCCTGATGCTTCCATAGCCTTCTCCAAGATCAACCCTGCACTTTCCATTGCTCCCGCCCTACCTGACTACTCTATCATTCACCCTGTTCTGTGATGAGAAAGCGGGGTATGCCTTTGGCGTACTCGCACAGAAGCACAGGGTCCTACAATGCCCTGTAGCCTATATTAGCTCCGTTCGACCCTGCTGTTTCCGCTTTTCCCAAATATCTGAGCGGTAGCTGCCGCAGCCCATCTCCTTACAAAAGCAGACAAAATTGCCCTAGCACACCACATAAAAGTAGCAGTTCCACACTCATCCTCTGGGCTAAAACACAACACCTATCTACTACAGAGAGAATATGCTAATCCTGACAACTTGCGCTTCCACACTAGACATTCATTGCACTTATTTGTACATCAATGGTGAGAACAAGATTCTAAGATTTCTGAAAGTAATTTAATAGTGGTATTTATCACAGCTGGTATCGGTCGTCCTCAAGGCTGTTTGTGTTACAACATGAAAGAAAATAATGAAATAGTCACATGGTATAACATTGTTGCAAAGACAAATCTGTTACATTAGAGATAAGGGTAACATAAATGTACAGGAAATAAAGTGTTACATACCCCAAATTATTGGTGGTAGAAGGATGGGGCAAAAAAAGAATAAACAAAACACAGAATTCAATGAAAAAAAAAATTCTATCACACACAATTGAGTTTGTCATACTTTTGAACCTATTGAGAAAAGGTCTACAACTTGAAGCTTGTCCTCAGTCTACGTGGTATCCTTAAAACCAAATGGGTATCTTAGTCTTTAAATATCCGCAAGGCACCCCATCAATGATCAGTCAGACATATACCCGTGTGTCCTAAATGTGACCGTGGTAGTATCCCAGCACCAGTCCGTGCCTAAAGTGATTGATTGTCTTACATTAGAAGATGTTCAAATAAGATATGATTGTGCATGGTTACCATGTGTCCAATGGTAAAAGTGGATGACTTACCACTTCTTCTGTATGTTTGTATCTGTTAACATAATAACGTAATATGGGGTCAAAATTCCAAACCTAACTTGGTTTTTGCTAAAAGTGCATATATGGGATCACGTACCCCTAATGAAGCTGGTGCTATTTATTTATTTATTTAGATTTATATAGCGCGCAAGCAGCCCACGGGCATTGAGGCTATGACATTTACATATGTACATTCATCTTAACGATTGTTCGCTTGTCTTTTCCCAGTGTCTTCAAACCAAGAATTTGGTTTCATAATTGTATGAAGGTATTGTTAGTGACCCCGGCTATCCAATACATCTTGTCCCGCACTTGCTAATAGCAGATGTTTTTTTGCTCCAAATTGTTTCAAATGTTGCTGGTTCCAATACCTATAAAAATACATAGTTTGGACACTAAATGGGTATGGTGCCCATGAAAATTAACTCTTCAGGTTCAACCGCGTATATAAAATCCACGAATATTTGATCCTTGGTGCCCATTGCCTCAAAAATATTATTGGGGAGTAAATCAGAAAGACTGTGTTACCTGATCTGCTTTATTTCAGTAGGGGATCGATCCCGCACACTCGGTTCACGTTGGCGAGCCGCAGCGCCATTTTTGTTCTTGTTCTTGTTTGTATATGCTAATGAAGCGGTTGACATCATACGTAAGAGCATATGACATCTTTCCAGCCAGTAAATCAACAGAAAGAGCATTGGATGCTTATTGTAATGTGTCCACTGTAACAATTAACCCTGCCGTAATTACTTAAGATCAGTCTGAAAAAGGTGTTTCCATGTTAATGTGTCAGGAGTTGTCCATTTGGACACTGGGTCAAATTTCACATATATTTCATGGCCATATGCCTGGCTATTACTTTGATTTAAAGCAACTGATTGGTTGAATAGATAGTAATATGTGGATGGATGGTCCCTCAATACTGGATATATAGGTGTAAGAATCCTTAAATTAAGTAAATGCTAAGTATGTGCTCATAATTGCTTAAAAGTCTGGATTACAGTTTAACATGAGTAATACAGCATATTATTTTAAGAAGGTAAGACCAGTCATCAGATGAGTGTTTGCCTCTTAGTATTAGAGGCTTTTTGGCTAAGGCTTTCTGAGTCTTCGTTTCTACTTAGGATATGCTAGTGTATGCATAAGGTTCTGGGTCCCAATTCTAAATGAAAAATAGGATATGATTCTGGCCGATCCCATGGGGTGCCATGATGCAAATGCACAAATAACATGTCCTATGTCAGATCAATGAAACCGAAAGCTATAAGTTGGTTTGTTCCCTTACTTTTAAATTATGTTTCACAGAAATACATTCATTTCATGCTCCGAATTGAGCCCCAGTTTGACACACCGCAGGTAGCATATGCATCTTGGCTCCATCTGTCGGAGTTTAAGGTCTCCGCCCCTTTTATCTAACACTGCCTTCATTGGGCCATTACATTTCAGATCTCTCATGACTGCCATTTGGTGGCATTCCTGCCAATGTGTAGCTAGCAGAAGTAGGTGGTCTTGTTTGCTTAAACTAGCCATGTGTTCTCCGAGTCTAATTTGAAGCTGTCTGATAGTACTGCCCACATATAATTTCTTGCAGACTGATATAATAGCATATACTACATAGTCTGTTCTGCAATTAATAAAGTCCTTGATTTTGATGGTAGATGCCCCCCTCCCCCTAGGTCCGTATACTCTGCAATCAGGAAATGCATACCTGAACATGCTGCATGTATAAAAGCCTGTCATGGGTTTAAGCCATTCACTGCTCCTCTTTTCTTTTGTAACTAGAAATTATTGGCAGAGCTTATTCTTGAGTTGGAGCCCTTGTTTAAACAGATTTGGGGTTCTCATCTAAAAAGGGGCATAAGTCTGTGTCCACGTAAAATAGCCCAATGCTTTTGCACTATTTTGTATAAAATATGTGCGTCTTTTGAAAATGTCATAACCTCAATTGTTATTCCTTTTCTCCCCCGTTTTGGGTGTTGGGTTAAACACGTTGGACCTCTGTTTCTGTCCAATTTTATTATGGGCCTTGCTAATAGTCCTGGTTTGATAACCCCTCTCATGAAATTGGTTAGTCAATAAGTCACGTTCCTTACTTTAAGTGTGCTCTTCGCTGCAGTTGTCATGCTCTATAGAACTCTACTACTGGTGTGTTGTTGATGGTCTCCTTCCAGCTGCTTGCATGTAGAGTTAACCTTGGTTGCTTTCCGAAAGGTTTTGGTCTGGATATTGCCCTCTGATATATAAATATGGAGGTCAAGGAAGTCAATTTGGGAGTTGTCACATTGCCCAGTTAACTTAATGCCAAAATTATCATTTAGATATTCAGTATATTCTACAAATCTCTCTGTTCCGCCATGCTATCAATGTAACGTTTCCAGGTTACAATATTGATCTTGCATGTGATTGCTCAGTCTGCCATGAACAGATTAGCTAATGATGGGGCATACTTTGCCCCCATAGCTACCCCTTTGGTATGGACATGAGTCTGCAAACAGAGACAATATTGTCAAGTGTGAATCTTAAAAAATCCTTAAGCATCTCGACATGTAATCAATACGATGCTGAATGTTCTGGAAAGTGTGATCAATGGCCTGAAGTGCCAGCTCGTGATTGATTTAAGTGTATAAAGCTGTGAATCCATTGTGGCTAATACATAGTCCTCCCTCCATTTAATTTCAGATAATAGTTTAAGAACTTCTGTCCTGTCCTTAAAATATGATGGAAGTAGACAAACCTATTTTTTATCACATTGTCAATATATTTCGATAGACCCTCTGTGGGCCACCCTATCCAACTCCTAATGGGCCGAACCTCTGGTAATCTGTAGTATGGTTTGTGGTTTATTTTGGTAGGAAATACAAATAGGCATCACAGGGTTGGTAATAGTAAGGATTTGTTTCTCATCATTTGTCAAAAACCTGCCGTGCCACTGCTGTATTAGTATCTGTAGTTTCTGAATGATTCTTTTGGTGGGGTTATGTGTGAGTTTTGTGCTATGCCCATACTTACATAATCCCTTTTGTTCATAACAACCACATTCCCCCCCTTGTCTGCCTCTTTAATGTCTAAATCCTCATCTCATCCCAAACTTTCCATGGCCAGTTCTTACCAAATATGAAAAACTGCTCCTCTCTGCCACCAACATCACTCATCAGATGCGCCATACTCAACCCTGCCTCCCACCCACACCTGTTGACGGTCACCCGCATGACTGCCTTGCATTAGTTGACGTATCACCAAGAATCGATCTCAAGGATATTCCCCTTCCCAATCCAGATCTCATTCTCTTTGTTGATTGTTCTTGTCATAGAGATTCAAAAGGCGGTCTGCAGGTAGGTTTTGCCGTTTGCACCTGCTTTGAAGTGTTAGAAGCTTTATAGCTCCCATCAATATGATCAGCACAAATTGCTGAACTAATTGCCCTCACACAGGCTTGCACGATTGCCACACAACGCACAGCCACTGTAAACACTGATTCACAGTATGCCTTTGGAATCTCATACGACCAGCAAATGTGCTTGTTATGACCGCCTATGGTATGATAACGAGGGCCGGTTAGTGGCCCCAGTAGAGTAGCGCTCTTACCGTATTTAGCCCAGAGATGCTGGTATGCTCCCAAGTTCCCCTCAATTGCTCAGAAATACTGTGCTCACTGTCAAACATCTCTCGCGTTCAACCCTGGAAATCCTGTCAAAACCACACCAGGGGCACATGAAGTCCTGATTGGCCCCTTCGTGAATCTCAATCTCTTTCATTAGCATGTCCAGATGTGCCTCCTTCGACTATGTCCTTGTAGTGCTAAACACCTTTTCTGGATGGACTGAGGCCTACCCCTGTAAATATGCGGATTCCATTATGGTGGCCAAGAAACCGTTGAAAGAATTCATCCCACGTTTTGTCCTTTCAGTTTCCATAAACTCGGACAGAGGCACCTATTTTACTGGACAGATTGTACCAAACATTTGCAGTGCTTTAGGGATCCTTCAGAACTTTCATTGTAGTTTTCACCCACAATCGGTAGGGGCTTGAAGCTCTGCCTTGCTAAATTCTTCCAGGAAACAGGCCTAAAGAGCCTGATGCCCTCCCTCTTGTAATTATGGATTTAAGAAAAACTGTAAATACATGGTCTCTCCCCCAATGAGCTACTCCAGTTACTCAGCCACCTTCTCCTGAACTCTGTGATTTACAACTGAATGATGATCTTGTTTCATATTGCGAAAGACTAATACTCGTTGTCAGTTCTTACTTCCAGCAAATCCAAGAAGCTCTGCCTCGACCGCCTGAAAAGCAATGCCACAGCCTCCTGCCAGGAGACTGGATAGTCCTGAAAGTGAATCAGTGGAAATCATCCCTGCATCCTCGCTGGATGGGACCGTTCCAGATTCTGCTGACAACCCACACCGCAGTATGCTGTAGAGGCCATGACTCCACACCAGCCAGTGTGTGAAAACAGCAGCTCCAATAGATGAGAACAGCAAGGAGGGCAGGATAAAGACATCCCTCTTCAGCTACCCACTGGGGTCCCAGCAACTAAAGCCCCGGTGGCTCTGCAGCTAAAACTCCAACTACTAAGTTCTGCTACCTGTGTCATGACGCGCCTGTCATGGAAACTGTGGTGGAAATGGAAGAGCGGCTAACCGGCGGTAGAGTGCTTGCAGAGGTCTGCAGCGGTCTAGTGTTTCACACGCACTATGGACGCGTATAATTACACGTCCGTTGTAGGCTCCGTTGCATTGCAACCCTTCGGCTGCTGTGGGTGAGCACGCTGTGTATCTCCCTCTCCCGCTATAGTAAGTGACCCTCCTCACTCTTATCCTTTCCCTCCTTGTTCCTGCTTCCACTCTTTCCTGCCTACCTTTTTCCCACTCTTTACCATTAGCCCGCTCCGGTCCGGCATCCGTTTCTACCTTTGTTTGTTTTCCTCTGCCCTTCCGGAATTCCTCCTTTCAGCATTTCCGTCTCTGAGGTTGTACTTGCCAGGATACTCGTCCGCTCAGAGCACCCAGAAGGACTGTTCCCTTCGGTGGTTCCTATTCTGGGGGCATTGAAAGCAGCATTCGGAACTTCCAAACCATTCCTACCTGGCAAGCACGTGAACAGGCGATTGGAGCATTTCGGTTCCTTCTGGGAATTGAAGTCCGCATCCACAGTCAAACATCCATTCATCGTCAGTGACTGCGACATGACCATCTTCTCCAGGGTCTTTCAGCTACGCTTTTCCCTGGTTGTTGGGGCGAGCCCCCTGGGGGTCTCACTGCCGAGCAACTAGCTAGCAGTCAAGGTGGCCTCGAGTAGGACTCGTCCTCGGGTCTACAAAAAAAAAAGCTGGACACTGCGTGGAGAGAAAGAAGGGTGATACCTTCCGAAGGCTCTTCTGAATACTCCAATAGAAGAAGAAGAAGAAGAAGAAGAAGAAGAAGGAGACCTGTCCCTAGGTATAATTTTTAGAGTGCTGCCACCATCTAACCGGACCTCAGCAGGTGAACCACTCCTACCAGAAGTACGCCATTGCTACACCTGTCTCCTACCGGTGGCCCATTGCTCTCAAAAGTTTGTCGCCAAGCAGCGACAGTGTAGGTGCATAAATTCTTCAGCCAAGGGGGATTGAGGGCCAGCTGAATGTACCCTGCGCCTCAGATGATTTCTTCCAGCTCTACTTGTCTGTCAGCGTTGTTCTTGCAGCGATCCTGAGCTTTTGCCTCATCTCTCTCCCGTCTACCTGGTCCTGTGACGACTGACTCTCTGGGGCATTATCTCTGTAGGGTTGGACTGCTAGGAATAACCCTACATCCACCATCCTACACCCAGATACCAACACCTTCTTCGACTTCTCTTGGGCCTACGCTGACCTAATGAATGCCTGTGCTTGCTATGTATGCTCCCACACTATTTTGTATGCCAGTGGGGGGGGGGGGGATCCCTTCATCCCCCTCCTGTTCAGTCTTTCTGAATGGTATTATGACCTCCCGATCAATGACTCTTGTCCAAATTTGACCCATCCGTTCCCCTGGGTGTTCCTCTACCCCAAGTACTCCAATACTTTACCTCCCAAAATACTGACTGCATTTGTTCCACACGGTCAGATCTTTCACTGCGATATGCACTAGGCCTTCAATGGGTATCACACCAGCCACCTATGTCCTTAATGGCAGTGCTACCACCACCACCTATAACCACTCAGCTGTCAGTAGGATAGGATCATTTCATTGTAATGGCACAACTAGCACTGCAATAGCACTTTACACCCATAGGGGGTTATATTTCCTTTGTGGTGCTAGCGCCTACCAATGGCTCCCAGCTAACTGGTCTGGTCAGTGCACCATTGGGTTCATTTACCCAGTGATCTGCTATGCGTCCCTTTTTTCAAAAGCCCACTACATACTCTATTCCAAACACAACGCCTGGACATGGTTCAAAGGCCTCCTAGGGTTCCTGGTCCCAAACATTGGCTCTGCCAACAACAGAGCCAATCTTCATTCCATATGACTCCTCCTCGAACAGGTAGCGAACAACACAGCAAAAGGAATACATATACTTAAAAGTGAACAAGTTTCACTCAGAACTATGGTCCTCCAGAATAGATGGGCGCTGAGTTTTATTTTTACATTTTTTTTTATTACTAGTTACCCAAGGGGGTGCCTGTAAAATTATAGGACACGAATGCTGTACCTGATGACTTCTCCCATGTTGAGGTCATCATAAAACGCCTCCATGGGGTGGGTACCGCCTTACACTAAATAAATTATGGTATGCCAACTCACTAACTTGGATTCAAAACACTCTTGGCTCACTGGGCTCTTCCATTCTGCATGGTATTTTAATCATTGTTATAATTGTCGCCGTTGCAATGATAGTTTTTCTTGTTCACTGCCTTCTGTCATGCTGTACTAAACAGATGTCTCACTTGCCCGCCAAGGCCAGGCTGCTGCTACTTGAGACATCTCTAAGGAGGACCCTATCCTTATGCACCCATGTACATGGGTAGCTTTTATTGAGACTATGCACCAATCCTGCTCTGTGTGGTCTACACCCTGCCTTTTGGATGACTTAAAGGGGGGGGGGAGTTAATGAGGCAGGACTGTTATTCTATGCTATGTTATGCTCTGCTACATTATTCTCTTTAAGAAATATAGGTCTCAGATCATCCATTTTGCCTCTGCCAGAGGGCTCCTCTCCCCTGACATTCCCACCCTGCCTGGAGCAGATTATACCAAGACCCCAACAAAGCGAAGAGACACGTCAGACCTTCTCTTCCGCTTGCTCTCTACATATAGCATTAGCACCATATATAGCAGATAATAGTAGGGTTTCTGTGAATGTCGCTTATCCATAGTACAACACAATGTACCCAGCCCATGTCCCAGCAGGGCTTTGTCACAGTCACGAGTGCCAAATGTCTGCAATGTACCTCCCACCTTTGTGGAAATGCTATATTATATTAGTGTTTGCATAAGATATGCTATATAACCTGCGCTCTAAGGGCTGTCCCTTGAAAGCTCTGAGTGCCGAAGTGACCCTTGGTGAGGGACAGCATTTAGCATTTTTGTTGCATGGATTGTTTTTTTCTCTAGTTTGTTGTTGCAAAGCTGTAGTAACTTGCTGCATAGCTATATTAATTATGGCATAAATAGACTAAAGGTTTACACAGTTAGATCATTAAACCAGTAAAGTCAATGTTGGAACATAGCTAGATCTGTTGTTGCATTTCCATTTATTTCTGTGATTCTCTCGTTCCTCCACATTATTTGTTTCGCCCCTAGATTATTTGTGGCGTAACAAGATCTATTGTTTCTTCGCCAAATTAGTTGTTGTCCAACTGTGCCTCGCTCCTTGACTGCCTAGATTAATTGTTTCACCTTTGGACTAATCATTACTTATATCAGTCTAACCACGAAGTTGTTGCATAGCTATATTAATTTGCTGTTTAACTACATTAATTATAGTATGCGTACTGTCCCACAGCCAGATACCTTATTGCATGATTAATGATTGCCCAATAGAACTTCATCCTTATTTTGCACCAGGTTAAGGGGCTTCTCCTCTACAATAATGGTCAAACATGCAGATAGATATTAGACTAATGATTGCCCCTCTAGACTGAACACACCATTGCCAGGCTAATTGTTTCACTGCTGGTTAAATTTGTCCAACAACTGTGTTTCCATATTTGGCTGTCCACATTAGTTTACAGCAACTTCAGATTAACTACTCCAACGCTCCATTATTAAATCTCATTGCCACCCTGAGCCATGGGGGGCACACTTGAGTATGACTCTCCCTTCCCCTCATCAATTCAAACGAAATAGCTCCTGTCACCACATGCAATGTTGCACCTATCCCTAATCCCGTTACCTTCTCCCACACAGCCTTCTTGATGTACAACACACTTCTGCAATCCTCATACAAATGGATACCTATTTACCCGCCCCATTTGTTTGGGGGTGATGTCGTCTTGTGTATAATCTCCTCGTACACAAACAGAGGACCATTGTCTGTCATAATACTATGGGGAATACTCTCACTGGCAAAGACTTAATCCATAAACAACAGAACCTCGCTGGTGATGATCTCCCTCTCTACCTTCACCTCTATGCATCTTGAGTACAAGTACACCATCACTATTGCAAACGTCTGTGATCCCATTCCTATAGGACCTAATATATCCATGGCCACATCTTATCACACCCCTTTCAGCATATCTGGAATTATCAATGGCTGCTGCCTTGCACTCCATCCTTTCCCCTATTCTCTAAAATGAGCACTGTCAATTTGTCTCGTAATCCATGAGGTGTCACTACTCTGCTGTCAATGACCACATGCCCCAGAACACAAAAACCACACCATCTAGTGATGGGGGGCAATGTGTCACTTTACTCACTTATGTCCCTTTGGGACCCAAAAACACAGGAGCCCTGGCTGGACTCAGTCCTGGCGCCTTTGGCGCCAGGCTCATATAGAGATGTGAGCAGGAACACTTTATTTCAGTGCAGGGGTGCTTTTACAAGAAATGTCCATGAGCTGAAAGCCTTAATTCCAGAGAACATCCTCCTGTTCTGACTCATCGGGTGTGGCTCCATAGGCCTGGTCTTAATTTGCTGACTCATCGGGTATGGCAGGGTGTGGCAGGCAGGCTGAACCTGGTGGGCGTGGCTTCAGAAGATCAGCTATATAAGCTGCTCCATCCTTAAGGCCGGTGCTTCGCGTTACTGTGCACTTGCATGCGTGATGCTCACTGCCGCTTGGGCCACTTTATTTACCTTTGAAACCAGGCGTTCTCCTGCATACTCACTTCCAGGAAACCAGTGCTTCATCGCTTCATCTGCAGACTCATCTCCTGACATCCAGTGATCTTGATCCCGACGCCGCAGCACCGCGCTCTGCATCGTTGAACTCGGACCCTGTGAAGAAGAAAGACCAGGTTAGAACATCCAATCTAGGGCCACACCGCATTTGAACCCTGCACGCCCCCTAGTTAACAATTTACCAGCTACTGTACCGCTGTACCACTGCAGCTCCATTCCTCGTTCCCTCCGGCTGCCGCCTCGTGCTCCGCAGCTTCTGCCGGGCCAGCAACATCACCTACAAGGGAAGAAAGCAAAAGCGCAAACATCAAAAGTGGAATGGACAGCAATACAAGACAACAAATTTTACAATGCAACAAAAACAGATGAGGAAAGACAAAGGCAAACAGGAACACTTAACTGAAGTATAGTGGCTTAGTCGCAGCAGGACTGGACTACCACGTGCAAGGCATTAGTGAAGGAACTCAGTCCAGATCATACAAGTGCCCCTGCCAGAATCAGCAGGACAGAGTGCTTGCCAAAACTAATCAACAGGTGAGCTTTCCAGGGACAGCGCATCCCACGGGTATCACGGTTTGGGAGAAGGGGTCTGGAAGGGGAATCTGGCACACAAGCTGGCATACTCAGCCCCCTATTGTCCATGCAGGAGCAGTTCTGAGCATCATCACCTATTGCCACCACATAAGCGCAGAGGGCGAAGTCGGACCCGAGCGACCTCACCCCGGGAGGGCTGCAACCGTGCCCCAACGCCTCCGCAGAGAACAGGTGAGCGTAACATATACCTGATCTATACATAATTCCATTCTCCACACGGAGTTCTTCACAAACGTCTGAGGGGTCAGAAATGTGAGGCGGACAACGTTGTGAAGTTTTCTCAACAAATGCCATTTTATTAAATTATACGGTTGGATGAACGCCTCACTATCCCTACCCTGACAAGGATTTGCCTGCCTAAACTAAGCTAAAGGAAAAAACTCTAACAAAGGATATCAGTCCCACGGGTCGCTTATCCCTCCATGCAAGTGACACCGGAGGAATGGGCTTCCTTCGGGAAGCAGATGCTAGCGATTCTGGAATCGCAGTGCATCGGTCCGTCTGCGCCTCCGAGTGGGGTCGGTCGGCACCGCTCGAGAGACACCGCCCGTACGCCTTCGGGCTCGGGCTCGGGTGGTCGGCACGGCTCGCGGGAGAGGTCCCTCTCAGACAAGGGTAGCCGTTCTCGCCATGCCCGTTCCAGGTACCGGTCCTCGACGCGCTCGAGACCGCGTGATCCTGTGCTGTCTTCGAAGAAGACCTAGACGCCTGTGGCGCCAAGGTCGTTGATGATTTCTCTCGAGGTTCCGTCTTCGAGGGGGTCGTCGGCACCCAGGTTGTCGAGAGACACACTCAGAGCTCCGGCTTCGAGGACTGTGTCGACACCGCAGATGCTGGAGGCGTTGCAGCTGACCTCGACGCCGATTCGCTCAACGTCGACGCCTTTTCTGTTGATGCCGACTTGGTCGGCGCCCTCGACGCCTTTTCTGTCGATGCCGACTCGCTTGGCGCCCTCGACGCCTTTCGAGGCGGTGGTGTCGGAGGGGCCCCGTGGCACGGGTTTGCCCCTAAAAAAAAAAAGCTATGGCTAAGGTCCGGCACTGTTTTGGTCCCCAGAGGTCTTCCTCTCCCCGCCTGGAGTACATTTCAGAGGGTGATGAAGGCTCTGATGGCGGCCTGGTTACGGTTCCGGATGACCTTATCTCGGGCCATAGTCAGTTTGATGACCTGAGGAAGTCACTGCATGTTGACAGTGGACTGGACACCTCTCCGGAGGTGGAGTTTTGTCGGTCAGAGCCTGGCACTCATGCCGATTCGTCATATCGGCGCCTTATGTCTCAGGTTACTGAGTACTTGGGTTGGTCAGCTCCCCCAGGGGAGTTCGTTCAGGATGATCTCATGGACATCCTTGATGTCGGTCCACCCACTGACCCGGTTTTGCCTTTTCATATGGCTTTGCAGAGAAGGGTGGCGGCGGCTTGGACTGCTCCGGAGAGTCTCCCGGCAGTGGGCAAGTCTTTGTCACGAAAATACCGTCCAGCCGCGACCCCTGCTACTTGTCTAGGCACCCCACCCCGGAGAGTTTGGTGGTGCAGGCGGCTACGGCCCCGGCTAAGCAGGCGTCGTATCCTACCATCCCTCCAGATAGGGACGACAAACGTTTTGACGGCTGGGCAAAGAAAGTGTTTTCTTCTGGGGGTATGGCGCTTCAGGCGGCCAACTCCATATGTGCCTTGTCTTGTTTCACACACACTCTGTGGAACTGTGTTGCATTAGCGGCTGATCATATTCCTGAAGGGGACGAACGGGATAGTTTCCTTGCTATGGTTCAGGATGGCAAGGATGCCATGTGTGAGGCCGTTCAGTCGGGTTTGGACTTGGCGGATTGTGTCAGCCGGTCCATGGCGGCGAGCACCGTAATGCACAGGTTTGCGTGGTTGAGGAAGTCTGGGTTCGCTCCTGATGTGCAGTCCCGCCTCCTCAACATGCCCTTTGACGGTGAACACCTTTTTGGCAGCAAGGCTGACGAGAGCCTTGACAGGTTGCAGACCTCCAAAGCTGCAGCAGAGTCGTTGGGCGCTGCAGTTCACCAACCTCTGCCTTTTCGTCCTAGGGGACAGCAATGGAGGGGAGGTTCCTTTCGCTATTACTCGTCCTTCAGTAAAGCGAGAGGAGCTAGCAGTCAGAGGCCATCGTAAGAGTGCCAGAGGTGGAAACAAAGGTACTCGAGGTGCCAAGGCCGCTCGGGCAGTTGCCTCTTTGCCCTCTGGCAACGCCGCAGCCGCTACCATTCAGTCATGAGGCCAGGTCCCATGGTTTGCCGGTTGGGGGAAGGCTGGCGCAGCATCTTGTAGAGTGGCAAGCCATTACTTTGGATGTGTGGGTTCTGGAGATCATAACCCACGGCTTACTGTCTTCCTTTTCGGCAGAGGCCTCGCGACAATCCACCAGGGAACCTCTCTTTGAAGAGTCCGAATCCGCTCCTTGCGCAGGAAATTCAAGCCCTTCTGGAGAAAGGCGCCATAGAGCTGGTGTCTGTAGCGGAGAGGAACAAGGGATGATATTCCCCTTATTTTTTTATTTCAAAGAAAGACTGGGGATTGAGACCCATCATGGACTTGCACGGTTTGAACAAACTCCTCAGGAAGGACAAGTTCAAGATGGCGACTTTCTCAAGTCCTCCAGGCCCTTCAACTTCAGGACTGGTTGGTGTCTCTCGACCTCAAGGATGCTTACTTCCATGTGCTGATCCATCCCAAGCACAAGAAGTGCCTGAGGTTCGCGGTTGGCGACTCACACTTTCAGTTTCGGGTCCTGCCGTTCGGATTGACCCCCGCCCCAAGGGTTTTCACCATGCTCGTGGTGGTGGCAGCGCATCTCAGGAAAGGGGGGATTCACATCTACCCATACCTGGACGATTGGTTGAACAGGGGGAGCTCTCCCGAGCAAGTCCTGGAAACAGTGGCTCGAGGTTACTGCCTTCCTTTTCAGAAAAGGCCTCAGGATCATCCACCAGCATACAACTGTTATAGGAAATTTTAACCCTGCTAGAGAAAGGTGCAATTGAACATGTACCTGTTGCGGAGAGTAACACGGGTTGGTAATCCCCATACTTTCTCATCCCAAAGGAGGACAGAGAATTGAGACCCATCTTGGACTTGAGAAACTTGAACAAGTTCCTCAGGAAGGACAAGTTCAAGATGGTAACCCTTTCTTAGATCCCTTCAGGTTTTCCAACTCCAAACTGGTTGTTATCATTGGACCTTCAGGGTGCTTACTTTCATGTGCCAATCCATCTCAAGCACAGGAAGTAACTGAGGTTCGCGATTGGCAGTCCTCACTCTGTTTCGAGTTCTGCCGTTTGAGTTGACCTGTTCCCCAAGGGTGTTCACCAAGCTGACGGCGGTAGTGGCAGCGAGTCTCAGGAGAGAGGGGTGGCGGGGGATTCATGTCTACCCTTACCTGGACGATTGGTTAATCGGGGCACGTTCACCCGAACAGGCCCATGAACAACTGATACCATTCCAAAGACTCAATTCATCCGAGCAGTCCTGGATACTTACTCGGGGAAAGCCTCGCCCCCCAAGGTGAGAGCTCATCACATTCTGCAGATGGTAATAAAGTTCCAGAATGCCCAGCATCTGCCGGCCTTCGATTTTCTGAGGTTGCTTGGCCTCATGGCATCCTGCATTTTTCTGTTGCCAGAGGCCAGATTGAGAATGAGATCCCTTCAATATGCCCTCGGGACTCAATGGTCCCAATTTCTGGGGAATATGTCGGATCTTTCGCAAGTTCCGGCCAGGGTGGCTCAAGATCTTCTATGGTGGGTTTGCAAGGACAATATTCTCTGCTTTTTGGTAGCCATGGCCGGAGATAACAGTAGTGACGGACGCCTCACTCACAGGGTGGTTAGCTCACACCAACGATCTGACATCAGCGGTCGTTGGTCTCCATAGAGTCCAAACTACACATCAATCTTTTGGAGCTGAGGGCAATCAGACTGGCGCTGAAGGCCTTTCTGCCCTCTGTGCGGGGAAAGAATTTCCTGATAATGGCAGACAACGTTGTGGCCATGTAAAACCTCAACAAGAGAGGAGGCGTAGAGTCACTACCACTGTTTAGCGAGGCAATGCAGCTCTGGTTCTGAGCAATACAAGAAGGAATCTCTCTGTTGGCAGTTCACCTAGCTGGAGAGAAGGACACAGCAGCAGACACTCTGAGCAGGCAGAGCAGTCTCCCACGAGTGGAAGCTAGCTAAGGAAGTCATTCAAGAGATCTTCACCCTTTGGGGAAACCCACAAGTGGATCTGTTCGCGGCCAGTGTCAACAGGAAGTACGTACTGTACTGCTCAAGGGAATTTCCTCCAAGAGGTGCTCTAAGGGACGCGTTCGTAGTGGATTGGGATTTTCCACTCGCATTTCCTCCAGTCCCTGTGATTCCTCACATAATCAGGCGGTTGAGAAAGTTCAGGAAAACCATGATCTGATTTGATATGGCATTTATAATGCGCCTATGTACAAGTGCTTCAAGGCGCGACGAGGCAAGGGAGGCAAGGGAGGGGAACAGAGGGAGGACAGACAACGATCCTACTAGGCCAGGTGCCATTCGTATCGCGCAAGTGCGTGGGAAGGGGGCAGGGACAGTGCAGTACAAGATAACAATAAGTATCAGCCAGCATGTGGCAAGTGCATGGGTAAGTGCGGTCAACGGGTATATGGGGCTGGTAGGGGACTGTAGGGATACAGAAACAGTCCCTGAGTGCGGGTTAGCCAGGTGGGCAGTGCATGTATGAGACGAGGGCAGGGGGGGACCTGGGGCCGAGATAAGAGGGTGTCCAGGTAGCCAGAGTGGTTCAGGTTTCAGCAGAGGTGAGGAGGAAAGAAAGCAGAAGCAAATAGAGGTTTTGTGGTGTTTCCGGAACCGGAGATGGTTCTCCTCAAGTTTAAGGGAGGCAGGGAGGCGGTTCCAGAGGGAGGCACCAGCCGAAGAAAGAGATCTACCACCAACTCGTTGCTTGGAGAAGCGACTGACCCTGAGGGAGTTGGAGGCGGATGATTGAAGAACTCAGAAGGAATATATTTAGAAAGGGAGAGTTGAAGATATTGATGACTCAGGCCCCAGAAGGCCTTGAGGACGATGCAGAGTGTTTTGAACTTAATCCTCACAGCCACTGGGAGCTAGTGCAGATTTAGAAAGAAGCTGTTGCAATAGTCCAGCCTAGAGCAAACCAGAGCTCTGGAAACGGTGAGCTTCTGGGGGAAGGAGAGGAAAGGAAGAATCCCTCTGAGGAGGTGCAGCTGGTAGTGTGACTTCTTAGAGACATCAAAGATGTGAGGAGAGAAGGAGAGTGTGGAGTCAAGGTTTTTAGCCTTGCAGGTGGGAGCAGGAAGCGGGCCAAGAGAGGCCGGCCAGAGAGTTACAGGGAAAGAGGGAGCGGGTGTGCCGATGAGGAGAATCTCTGTCTTACTGGCATTAAGACAGAGGTCATTGGCTGCACACCACTCCTGGATAGCAGACAGTCAGAGATGAGGCAGGGAGAGGAGGAGGCCGAGGGTAGCCTGAAAAGGAGCTGGGTGTCATCCACATAGCACTGACAGTTGGGGCAGAGAGTGGCGATACGGTGGGCAAGGAGTGCCAGTTATTGGTTGAACAGCCAGGGAGAGAGGTTAGACCCCTGGAGGACACCACAGGTGGAGAAAAAGGTAGCGGAGAGGAGGGACCCAAGCTGGACCTAGGACGGTCGGTCAGAGAGGAAAAGAAGTCAGCCATGCCAGAGCCTGACAAGTGATACCTAGATTATCATGGAGATGGTTTACCATGATGCTAATTGCCCTGGATTGGGCCAGGAGGACGTTGTACCCGGACCTTCTGGAGATGTCCATCTGCCCTCCAAAACGTCTTCCACAAAGAGAGGATCTTATCTTGAAAGAGGCAGGTCGGGTTCTCCATCCAGAGGTCAAGACACTCCGCCTTCAGGCATGGTTTCTGAGAGGCTGAGGTATAAGGATTGGGACCTCCTGGACGACGTAATGGAGATTTTGCTTTCGGCCAGGCGGCCAGCAACAAAATCATTGTACCAGTGTCATTGGAACAAGTTCAGTAACTGGTGCAAAGATAAGAATGTGGATCCATTCCTATGTGGTACACCTATTGTACTTTCTTTCCCATTACATTTGGCCAATTGGGGGCTCCAGATTGGTACAATAAAAGGTACCGAGCTGTGCTTTCTATTTGTAAGCACTCTGAAGTTATCCTACTTTAAAATTCCATTGGTTGTACAGTTTTTAAAGGATCTCACTAACGTGTACCCTCCAGTCCCATTTGAAGTCCCTGTTTGGGATCTAAATTTAGTATTCCTATTCCTTACATGTATTCCTTTCGAGCCTTTGCATTCTTGTCCGCTGAAGCGTCTCACTTACAAGACAATCCTACTAGTGGCTATTAAATTAGCCCGCAGGGTGGGCGAGTTACAGGCTCCCTCTTGTAAGCCTCCTCACACCGTCTTCCATAAAGACAAAGTTTCCTTCATTTCCATCAAAAATAGTCTGACTTTCACTTGTCCCAAAAGATCACATTGCCATCTTTCTATCCTTCCCCTCATGCAAGTAAGGAGGAAGAAAGGCTGCACAGGCTGGATGCCAAAAGGGCTCTTAGCTTTTATTTTTCTAGACTGGCAAAATTTCGGCAAAGTGACCAACTTTTCATTGGATATACCAGCCACAAATTAGGCTTGGCAGTAACAAAACAGACCTTATCGAGATGGATAATTCTAGCAATTGGAGAGTGTTACAGGCTGGCAGGTAAATAACCTCCAAATGGGCTAAGGGCTCATTCTACTAGGGCCACAGCGACTTTGACGGCTCTTCAGAGGAGTGTCCCGGTGCAAGATATTTGTGCAGCGGACACCTAGTCGTCAATGCACACTTTTGTGAAACACTATGGTTTAGATTCTACCTCATCCCAAGGAGGTGTTTTTGCCGTTCTACATATGGTCCAAGAGTTAATTAGCACTCCCTCCTCCAAATTCTCACTGCTTTGGGAGTCTATTTAAGATGAAGAATACATGGGAGGACACAATCCGTTGGACGAACAAGTTACTTACCAACTGTAATGTTCTTTCGATTGGATGTTCCTCCCACATATTCCTCATTAACCCTCCCAACCTACCCCACCGTACAATTTATGTATTTTCCACAATGTTCTTTGAGAGCTCGTGGTCTAAGGGTAAGTCTTATCAAGTCCTCAGTTGAGAATATCGAAAAACAAACTGAAGCCAACGAGCGCAGCTCGAGCCATTTATTCTACGGATGATGTCGACACTCTGCTATAGCCCTCGAGGGACATCGACGCCACAACATCGAGCACATCGCTCTCTGGTGTGGAAATTATTTTTCCGAAGCAGCAAAGCTGACAATACGAATATCTAAGATGAGGAATAGGTGGGAGTATCATCCAATCGAAGAATTACAGTTGGTAAGTAACTTGTTCTTCTCTACAACAGCATTTCACAGCTATTCCTCTAGTATAACTAACAACATGAAATGTCTGTCGGGACCACCTTATAGCACTCCTTCAACTTCCACCTAACCTGCTTCTATGCCAGGCCTACCATCTTCAAGGTTTGCCATTCGGGTATATTCCCCTGACCGAGGAGCTTTTACCCAATAACAGGTGCTTCTGTAGTCAATGTCAACTGACACAAGGTTACAACAGCTTTACAGCATTCCACAAATTGCAACTTTTAATTAACCACTTTTCGGCAAAACAAGCATTACATTGGTGTCCTTTTTAATACTCTTCTGAATATGATACTCCTCTCCTTCTGGTTATCTTTTCCCAGAAAGGCAGCCTTTTTGTCACTCTTGATTCCCCACTACAGAAGCAATCAAATACTGACAGGGATAGGGTCTCTTCCTGCCTCTCCCATTGTTTTGGCAATGTGTGTTTATCTCAGCTTGCACTATAGGTTGTATATAATATGGGCAATACGTTTAAGAGCGTATAGACCTTGCATTGGCCCCCTTTTGCTGTTAACTATATTGGCTATATTGTGTTTGCCTTGGTTTCACTCTATCTTGGCTTGGGTAATGTTTAACATTAACTCTTACCAAAGTTGCCCCCGCGGGTTGCTGGGTTTTCCAAGATTCGCACTTTTAAGGCTAGTTATTTGGTTTTGATGTAACAGGTTTTTGCAGCTTTTTCCTAGTTTGGTATACAGAATTAACTTGGGAATCAGTTTCATTGACACACGGATGCTGCTTCTGCTGCTTTGCAATAATTCGGTATTCAAAACCGTTCTCTGAACAACTTTTACTTATATGCAAGTGTTGCTCATTCACTGAACGCCTTCTTTCAACGCACAAGCGAAGATGGAGCACTCTGGGGTCACTGATCGCTTGTGAACTCACCGGATAAACCGTGCACCTCTGTTTCCCTTGCCTCTCGCAGGACCTATGCTGCTGTGGCTCCTTGAGAAACGGCAAACTGCTTTGTTTAGTCTGTCTTCGCCCACGCCACTTCCAATTGGAGCTCCTTTTGCTCCTGAGGTCCTCTGGCGCACGCTAGCCTCTGCAGACCGCCTCCTGCATGCTTCCCGCTACACAACCCCTGTACTTCTGATTTCACAGACTCTCTCAGGCCCGGCAGCTGATATCTGCCAACCAGTGGTCCTGGCGATAACTCGATTTTCCTGCTTCTGCCTGGGCTGATAGCACGAACCACGCTGTTTCTAGCTTCCTCTGCGCTCTTCACCGACCACACCAACTCTATGGCCTGCGCCTGAGGAGTCCTTTTAAGCTTCTGGGTCATCTGTAAGGCTCCCGGTTTTATGGTATTTATTTTGCTGCCATTTCTGTCTGTATTTACCCACATGTATTTTTTGGCATATAAAGAGATAATTCGCAGCCGGTATGTTTGTGGATTTATTCTAATAATAAAATTGCATTTATTAAAAAATACATTAAGATGGATTTCTAAACTCTGACCCGGTGGGCAGAAGTTTAGGAGGCCACTCTTGGTTTAGTGAAATAGGGGAGCCTCCTGGACAAGCCAGACCAATCTAGGTAGCTTGGCAGGCGGTCAAGACTAAGTCTCGGGAGAGATGTGAGTGGAGGGAAAATGACACTTTGAAATCTATCCTAACACACATGCAGCCATATAGAAAAGGAATGGTGGCTCAATTTTTTTCCATAACGACGGTTGCTCTTATGACTGCTGCTGCCTTACGATATATGCTGGCAGCAATAAGTTTTTTTTGTTGCCATTTTAGATGATAAGAAAGAGGAATTGTCCCGCAGAACATAGTGCTTACTGAGTTAAGCAATGGCTAAAATTTGAAGTTTTGGAGGGTAGAACGAAAGTCATTCTGAAGAAAGTCCAACACCATGTCCCAGTCACTGGTAAATTTGGATTGTTCTCCCTGTAAGACGTATGTCATCCACTCGAGCGCCACAAAATTCCATACCTTTACAAACCATTCAGTGATATGTGGTGAGATCTTTGACCTCCAGTTTTGAGCAATCGCCAGAAGTTCTGCTAGCGAAAGGATGACGAAGGCTTTGCATTTTTGTTTGGAGCGGTGTCTCATATCTTCTTAGATAAAAACCAACTCACTTGAACTAAGAGTTCTGGGCCCTTGCAAGGGGAACATTTGTGTCATAGGTTTATTTACTTTTTCCCAATAAATTGCAAGCACCAGGCAGCTCTACCAGATATGTACCCAATCCCCTAACGCTCCACGTTCCCGCCAGCACCTATCTGAGGCAGAGGGCTTCATTTTATGTATACGAACTGGTGTGTAATGCCATCGAGTCAATACTTTATACAAACATTCCTTAACTTGGATAGACCTAGTGTATTTGGGCATGTCCTTCCAGATGGGTTTCCCACTCAGCTTCCGATGGCGGCTCCCCTAGGGACAGATGCCAACATCTTGTGCATTTCAGAGGGGTTGTGGGGATGTCGACCATGATTTTGTATAAGTTGGAATTGAGCTACGTCACCCGGTTTGGTAGTTAAACATTTTTCAAAAGGAGATAACTCTCGAACTGCTGCTTTCTTATACTAGGGAGCTAGTATCCAGTGCCTAACCTGAAAGTACTGAAAACAGGCAGATTCGTGAAACCCCATTTCCAACTTAAATTGTGTAAAAGATTTGGGTTCCTTGTATTGAAACATGTCTTGTAGTTCAGTACAGCCAGCCCGCTTCCAGTCTGTGAATTAATGAGGTTCAAGGACTGGTGTGAATTGTGTGTTGTGAAATAAGGGTGTAAGAGGTGAAGGTTAAGTCGTAAGGTGGTATTTCTTAACCGGCTTTGTCCCATACTTTCTCGACCTGCTTCATAATCGCTGTTTTATGAATATTTAGTGATCATTCTTGTTTTGGCAGCCAAGGCATGTCCCTGAGCTGCGTTCCCCCCCAAGTGCCCGCTCCATCTGTACCCATCTTTTCATAGAGTTGCCCACGCATCAATATTTCATGACCCGGATTTGAGTAGCCTGGTAATCTTTCAAAAGGTTCAGCAATGCACCCCCCCTTTTTTCTTGCTGTAGAGATCATTACCGTTCTTGCGGCTAGCTGTGGGGATTTGTTATTCCAAATATATGAAGTAATCGCCCTGTTAAATATTTGGAAGGCGGCGGAGGAACCTGTTGGTAATGCCTGAAACATGTATAGGACCTTGGGTAGAGTGACCATTTTTCCTGAGTTAATCCTGCCCAACCAGGATGCAAAGTGGTCCCCAGTTCATCAGTTGACCTTGGATTTCTTTCAACAATAGGCGATAGTTGGCCCAATATAAATCGGCTAGTAAAGGTGTTCTATTTACACCCAGTAGCTTAATCCCTGCCTGCACCCACCGGAATTGGGTATGAGGGCTGAATTGTTGCATTTCATTTGCGGAGAGGGATAGATTTAGAATCTCTGATTTTGTGACGTTTATTTTTAACCCTGCAACGGACCCAAAGCTTGCCAGTACCCGCACTGTTTCCTGCAAACTAAGGCGAGAATTTGAGGCTAGAAGCAGCATGTTAAAAGTGGCACGAAATGCAAAGTATATAGAAGTGGAGAGAGTGGACACCCTTGTTTGGTCCTACGTTGTAAAGCTATGGGGCAAAATAGTTGCCCTTTGATAAGTAATCTGACACTAAGATGGATGTTACTCTCCCATATCCTGTTTACACATTTTTTTTGGACCAAATCCCATTTTTACCATGGTCTGAAAGAGAAACGACCATCGACCCGGTCAAAAGCTTTTTCCGCATTGAACGATAAGAGCACCGCTGGAATGGGCTTCTTTTCCACTTTCTCCAGAATATGGAACGTTCTCCTGATATTGTCGTGGGTGTGACGTTGTTTCATAACCAGATTGGTCCGGGTGAATTAATGAGGGGAGAAGGTCTTCCATCCTGTTGGCTAATATTTTGGGATACATTTTAGCGTCAAGGTTTATTAAAGCTATTGGGCGGTATGACCCGCAGCAAAACGGGTCTTAGACATTTGCTTCCTCCATAGTGGGGGAGATACAAACTGACTGTACAATAGGAATTATATAAATGGTTTAGTCTGGGTACCAGTGTATTCCAGAAATTTTGATAAACCATGGGACGGGCCTAGTGATTTGTTTAATAAGATTTCGGATTACCTCTAAAACCTCTTTCTGCGTAATATCCCCTTCTAACAACTCCCTATTTTCGGACGTTCGCTGACGGAGGCTTACAGCGTCTAGGTATGTTTTTTTAGATGGTGGATCTGGTACTTCCTACTGGTATAAATGTAAATACAATTTGTGGAACTGCGCGATAATGTGGGGAGTCACAGTAAAGATCTCACACGAGGGGAGTCAGATCGATTGTATAGTTTGAGCTTCCATTTTTTTGCCAGTTATCTGGCCAACAGACAATCCGTCTTGTTGGCTTTTATATAGTATTTTTGTTTCAGATTCAGCAGGGATTTCTGAAATATATTTAACCTGCCTGTTGCCCTTCTAAAAGCTTTTTGTGCAGCTGGACCTGTATTTGTTTCCATTGTCTTCATTGCAGATCGTAGTTCTCCCTCCAATTGAAGGGCCCTTTTCGGTTTGTGTCTAATGGCCCTGCCTACCCAGCTGGACTCGGGAGCAAAAACTCCCCGATCTGCTCTTCAATCTTTGCTCTGATCACTTGATCCCCAAGTAATTTGAACATGAATCTCAAAGCCCATAAACCCCCAGTGCATTTGCTCTAAATAGGTGCCTTAAGATGTGGACCTCTTAGACCTCTTAGATGACTTTTCCATTCTTCTTTCTCCGTACCCCTGTTTCTGTGCCCTTGTCGATCACGTGTGAAGACTATTCCCAGGGTTTAGGTTGCCTCGTGGACTGAGTATTCTCTCCCTCCAACAGACCTGCTGCTGCATCCTCTTCGATCTGAAGTAGAGTGATTCCTGACGCTCAGTAAGTTATTCTATGCTGTCAGTCATCCGGGGGAAAAGGATGTGTCAAATGGAAACGTTCATTTATATTGATCCCACGTGACTGTAAAGTTTTTACTACCACTTGCATATCTGCGCTTTTGGAGGATAGCTTGCAAGAGGTGCTGATATAGCTGTATTTCGGAACCCGTTGTATGTGACTGAGTTCCTCGCACCCCTGAGGATTCGTTCTTTTTGTGGGTATTGTGCACATGCCACTAACACATTTTGAGGGCCGGTTAAGATCTTCCTGGTCTTGTCCTATGGACCCGGTCTAGGGGAATATTGCTGACCTCCTCTTCTGCAATTAGATCTGCAAAAATGTGCAGTACCGTGTCCTTTAGTTCTGTATCCATTACGGTGTCCGTGAAATTTTTAATTAAAATATTACATCGCCTAGACCTGTTTTCTAGGTCCTCGCAATGAATTTCGAGATTGCATCTCCCTGACCAGGTCTTCCAAAGTGCGATCAGATTTCTTGCAATCTTGTGTGAGTTCATGTATAGCCCTTACATTTGAATACACCCGTTCTCGCAGGGAGGATATTTCTTTGCCAAAGTCTGCTAATGAGAGCCTAATTTCGGACATGAATGTGGAAAATTGAACGTGAAAGGATTCAGAGAATCGGTCTTGAATGTCCTGGAAGCTTTTCACAAAGACCTCTTTAGACACTGCCATGCCTGGGTCCGCGTTGAGTAGTTCTAGAGTCGGGCAAGCGCTTGGATTGCCTTGGCTTGCTGATGTTGGTGAGTCTTTTGCCCAAAATGTCTACATAGGATTTTCCGACGTTTGGTGAGCTCGGGTGTGCCCTGGCAGGGAGTGCTTTTTCCTGCCTCTCAGCATGTGCGTGGTATAGCAAACCGCACATGCTGCTAATTTTGAGCATGTCAATGCCAGCGCCAGTTTGCGGAAATCCGACCTCTCTCTAGCAGTGAAAGATTCAAGGCCTCCAGCATTAAAAGCCTATATGCCCACAAAACAGGCAAACTTGCTTTTTGCTACTGCATTCACCTCCTCCAACCTTTTGTGCGGTATCCATCCTCCAAGTGGCACTTCCATCAGCAACCCCCCTTAGGGCACACTTCCTCAACAATGGAATCCGTAGAGAGGCCACGCCCCAGTCCCAATCCCAACAGGTACCTTAAAACTTGCTATGGCAATCTCAATCGTCTCTCCGCAGCTGGGCTGCAATCATTTTTTTTTCTGGTGTGCCCCCGTGCAATCAGAGTCATGGGAAGTCTCCTGCGATCAGTCTGCCACCAAATGTAATCCACGTGTTTCAAACGGGGGCTGAGATGCCGACGCTAGCTGGTCTCAACTACAGTGCGTGTCCAATCCCCCAGTAGAGAGGCACCTTCAGCACACCACGCTTCCACCTATTTCGCCTGTATCTCTATATAGTGAGAGGAGCACTCGGTACGTAAGCAGGAGGGATGCGCCCCCTCCACATCACACTGTGTCCAACCAGCTTCCCCTCTGCTGTGTTGCTCCCATTGTGGATATTGCGAAAGAGGTAGAAACCCCTGTGGGATAGGGATGTTGCTCGAACCGGGCAATGCTACGGGATCGGAGATCTATACAGCCCTACCTCTTGGCGTTTCGCCTCCCTTCGAGGCAGATTCTCTCAGCTCCTGACATGCTGCATCTACGGTCCCATTGATAAAGCTACAGATTACCGGAATGCAGTTAAAATTTGCCCATCATACCCAGTGGCACCTCACCCCTCAGTGCCTGTGACAAATATATCCAACAAAAACTCAGCAGTGCTGGAGGGAATGCAGCAGAACAGGGGACTGGCTAAACGCATGGTTTGGGTGCACAAACCTGGGTGACTTCAGGAAAGTAATCAATAACATACACGGGATTTGTGGAACAGGGACACAGAGGCCCAAAAGAAAGCTTAGCCTGCATAGGTGGCAGAACTACAACTCCTGGGCGAAGTGCAAACGAAAGGCCTATGCAATACCATCTATGGCAGCTCTGTTGGTTATGGTGCAGAAATGGAAAGCCAAAGGACCCCAATGGAACAGGACTGGCTAGCCAAGTAGGAGACTGGGCAGGGAATTGGTGAGTGGTCCCTAGGATTCATCACACTTCTTAATACTTCCTTCAAAAGGTTGGTTTTCCTTGGCTATCTACTTCCCTCAAACTACTTCACTTTATTAACCATCACATCATTTTTGAACTCTGCTTCCCATTCTTTTTCGCCATCGGAAACAGTTATGTGTAGAATTTCAGCTGCATCCTGAACAGGTGGTCGGCAAAAACATACTTTTTCGGTACTACCTCCACCTCAAACTCTCGACTGTGTAAGCGGGTCACCCAACCTGCAAGTCTTTGCAACACCTCATTCATCCCCTTATGCCTCATCCTCATGATGAACTTGGCTCTCCACTCAAATATTCTGAACCTCTCCACTGTCCACACATACAGTAATGCTTCCTTTTCAATCACATAATACCTCTTCTCTGCTCCTTTCAACACCCTTGAAGCATGTGCTATTACTGCTTCATTACCATTCTCCTGTTTGGACAATACCACTCCCAACCCTACCTCACTCACATCAGTAGTGGGAGTCATTTTGTGCCATAGCACCTGGAGCATTCCAAGTGCCGAATGGGATTACAACAGTAAATGATCTTGGGTCCAAATATTATCCATTCAATAAAGTAGGGAAACCTGGTGAACAAACAGATTGTAGCTCACACTCATGCCTTTTGGTTACACAAAAGGTTTTATACCTCGACATACGTCGGCTATGATGGCATTCTATGTGGCTAACAGTAAAAACCTACTGGGTGGAGGGATTGGTTAGGGGAAATGTATACATATAGTTTGTATAAGTGTTACTATCCTCATTGGAGGCATCTTATCTGGTAGGCACGCTTTGAGCCACCTCAAACTACGTAAAATACAGATAATAATGTAATACCAGCAGCGGATAGACCCATGCAAAAAGTATAGTTCACCATTTTATAGACCCTCATGATTGGCTGGCACTCTTGGCAACATTGGATATTTGGCTCATTAGCAGTACGTAAGCAACAAAACCCAGATGCAAGGGAATAACGTCTGTCAACTGCCTTTCTCCGCTAATTAGCCTACCATCCCTCATCCGTTAGGCCCTAAGCCAAGGGTCATTTATTTGTAATTGACCTTGCTGACTTTTCTCATCCTCAGAACTTTAAAGGGAGTGAATGTACATGGCTATCTTTGTCTGGAGCTTTATGAATAGGCCTTGTTTTCCGGTCCTGAATCACGTGTGGGGTGAACAAGATTTTGTCCATTTTGCCCCTCTATCTAGTGCTATTTGATTAAAAAATATATATAATAATTTTATTTAGAATGGATTGAGTCCTCCAAGGTATTCCTCATCTTGGATGTATTCCATCCAGCGTTAGCTGCTTAGAAAAAAAAATTCGGCAGATAGCGCCGTGCGTAATTTGGTCAAGTCGATGGTCCCCCGTTGGCCTCAGTTCTGTTTTTCCGCGGTGCATGTTGCTTTGGAGATTTGGTGCACCTCAAGTTCTGTGACGCAGTAAATACTGAAGAATATTCGATATGTCCTTGTCATCGGCTCCGTGTAAATCTTGCGGTTCGAAAATGTCCATCACGGACCTGCATCGAGAATGTCTGTGGTGCCTCGGTGAAGACCATGACATGGAGGCCTGTACTAAGTGTCAGGCGATGACTGGGAAGGCCTTGCAAGAGAGGAAGGGAAAACTGCAGGTAAGTCGTAAATCCGACCGGAAAGCCTCTAGCGTTGAGTCCAGGTCCCGTGAGGAGAAGTCTCCTCGACGCTAAAGGCATCGATCTAGGTCCCGAAGCGATTCCTATCACTCTTCGTCTTCGATGAAAAAATCCAAGAAAAGACGCCACAGGTCCCCTTCCATCTCGTCCTCGGGCAAATCCCCAAAAAGGATGAAATGCCCCACAAAACATTCTTCCTCCAAAGAGTGGGGAGCATTCATGGTGAAATTTATGGAGGTGTTTGAGAAAGCAAAGCCTCAGTCCGCGCCTTCTTTGGAAGCCGGCCGGCAGCATTATCGCTCCGACACTCGTGCACCCTCGAGCCTTGGTGATCGAAGAAGGAAGGATCGGGAACCTTCCAGGACGCCGAGCGAAAAAGACAGCTACAGTCGAGTCCACCACTCGAGGTCGTCGGTGCCATCAAAAACCCGACACACCTCGAAGGGAAAATCTTCGAAGAGCACCTCGACGCCGGCCCCGTCGACGACCACTATTTGATCGACACCTTTGTCGACGTCGACCCCGAAGCCCTCAGCTCCAAATGTTCCAAAGGCTCCAGTTCAGCCAACTCAACCAGAAAAAGAGAAGGCTGCAAAGGATGTAATGTCTTCAGGTTCCACTAATACACTTCTCCTAACTCTCCCAGAAAAAAAGTTTTTAAACCTCTTCCAAGGAAGGAATTTTTCAAATCCCTGACTTCAATATTTGAGGAACAGGAAAGATCGGATGAGGAGCATGTTCCTTTTGGACTGGAATTTGGTACCCCAAATGTCCCAGAATGCCTGATTTCTGAAGAAAACAGGATGAGGGACCTGGTGGAATCCTTACATAATGCAAGTGGCATTGATGCATCGCCTGAAACAGATTTTGGCAGGTCAGAACCAGGGGAGCATGCCAGTCCCTCATACCGTCAATTAATGACAAAAGTGGTTGATTATTTAGGATGGGCTAGACCACCAATCCAATTCATCCAGGATGATTTGACTGATATATTGGATCATGGTCCCACCGAAGATCCAATCCTACCCTTCCATCTAGCCTTGCAAAATAGGGTGGCCAAAAATTGGGAGACTCTGTATTCTATTCCTCCAGTGAATAAATCCCCCACTTCAAAATACCGCCCTTCCAGTAGCGACCCTGGCTATCTGTCTAAACACCCCACTCCCGAGAGTCTGGTGGTCCAGCGAGCCACAGGTTCAAATAAAATGAAGTACCCTTCTATCCCTCTGGATAGGGACGACAAGCGTGTGGTTGGTTGGGCACACAAGGTATTTTCAGCTTGGAGTATGGCATTAAAATCAGCCAACTCCACATGTTCCTTGGCAAAGTTTTCGTACACTCTGTGGGAGTGCATTGCAATTGCGGCGGAGCACATACCAGAAGGGGACGAAAGGGAAGGATTCCTAGCCATTGTTAGAGATGGATAGGAAGCCATGCAGGAATCCCTTCAATCTGGATTGGACACTGCAGATAGTGTGAGCAGGTCCATGGGCACTAGCACAGTAAAGCGCAGATTTGCATGGTTACGGAAGTCTGGTTTTGCACCAGACGTGCAGAACCATCTTCTGAACATGCCTTTTGACGGGTCTCACCTTTTTGGCAACAAGACGGACGAGAGTCGTGAGAGGTTGCAGACCTCAAAAGCAGCTGCCAAGTCTTTAGGAGCTGATATTAGTTAACCTCAGCCTTTTCGTGCGGCAGGACAATCTTGGAGGGGACGATCCTAACGTTACTCCTCATATGGAAAGGCGAGAGGAATGGCCAGTCAAAGGGGCCAGAGAAATGCCACTCGCGGTGGACGAGGAAAACATGCAAAGCCACCTCCAGCTACAGCCTCTTTGCCCTCAGCAGCTGCAGCAACCGCCACAAAACTGCTTTGAGGACTTGCATCACAAGACATCAGTGGGGGGCAGGCTGTTGCAGTATCTGCAAGAATGGTGAGCCGTTACTTCAGATGTTTGGGCTCTAGAAATAATAGCCCAAGGTTACTGCCTTCCTTTTCTAACGCAACCTCAAAGCAATCCACCAGGGAGACACTCTTTGAAGTTTTCAAACCCGCTCCTGCTGCAGGAAGTTCTAACCCTGCTGGAGAAAGGCGCTATAGAACCAGTACCTGTAGCGGAGAGGAACAAGGGATGGTACTCCCCTTACTTTTTGATCCCCAAAAAGGACGGTGGACTGAGACCCATTTTGGACTTGAGAGGCTTGAACAAGCTCCTCAGGAAGGACAAGTTCAAGATGGTTACTCTTTCTCAGATCCTTCAGGCCCTGCAACTTCAGGATTGGTTGGTGTCATTGGACCTCCAGGATGCTTATTTTCATGTGCCGATTCATCTCAAGCACAGAAAATACCCGAGGTTCGTGGTTGGCGACTCACACTATCACTTTCGAGTCCTTCCATTCGGATTGACTTCCGCCCGAAGGTCTTCACCAAGTTAATTGTAGTAGTGGCAGCGCACTTCAGGAGAGGGGGGGATTCAAGGTTACCCCTACCTGGACGCTTGGTTGATCAGGGCACGTTCTGCCGAACAAGTACTGGATCATCTGATAGTCACCTGCCACTTCCTCCAGAGACTGGGCTTCGCCCTCAATTTCAAGAAGTCACAAATGACACCTTCCCAACAGCTCCAGTACATAGGGGCTGTATTAGACACATCCTTGGGAAAGAGCTCGCCTCCCAATTCGAGGGCTCAAGACATTCTTCAGATGGTTTCCAAATTCCAAAATGCCCAAAGTCTCCAGGCCTATGACTTTTTAAGGTTGCTCGGCCTCATGGCATCCTGCATGTTCCTAGTGCCAGAGGCACGCCTGAGGATGAGATCCCTTCAATGGGGTAAAGACTCGATGGTCCCAGTTCTCAGGTCAAATGACAGATTTTCTTCGGATTCCGAACAGGGTTCGCCAGGATCGTCTGTGGTGGACTTGCACAGAGAACATCCTAAAAGGAGAACAGTTTTGGCAGCCATGGCCGAAGATTGCAATAGTGACGGACTTCTCACTCAACTAGCTGACAATCGGCGGTCGTTGGTCTCCATCAGAGTCCAAACTACACATCAACCTTTTAGAGCTGAGAGCAATCAGACTAGCGCTGAAGGCTTTTCTACCATCTGTCAGAGGAAAAAATGTCCTGATAATGACAGACAACACAGTGGCCATGCATTATCTAAACAAAAGAGTTGGTGTAGCGTCACTACCTCTGTGCAGAGAGGCAATGCAGCTCTGGTATTAGGCAAATCAAGAAGGAATCTCCTTAACAGCAGTTCATCTAGCCGGGGAGGAGATTATGACGGTGGACGCTCTGAGCAAGCAGAGCACAGTGTCCCACGAGTGGGAAGTGGCTCAGGAAGTCATTAAAGAGATCTTCACCCTTTGGGGAAGCCCTCAAATAGACCTATTTGCGACCGGAATCAACCGGAAGTGCGAAAGGTATTGCCTAAGGGAATTTCCCCAGAGAGGAGCCCTGGGGGACGCATTTGTGGTGGAGTGGAAATTCCCACTACTACACGCGTTCCCTCCGATTCACGTCATTCCTCAGGTCATCAGAAGACTGAGACGGTTGGAAAACCTCATGATCCTAATTGCCCTGGATTGGGCCAGGAGAACGTGTCCATCTGTCCCCCGTGACGTCTTCCTCAGAGAGAGAGGATGATCTCTCACAAATGGAGGACCAGGTTCTCCATCCAGAGGTCAAGATGCTCAACCTTCACGCTTGGCATCTGAAAGGTTGAGATACAAGGATTGGGACCTTCCAGATGACGTCATGGAGATGTTGCTTTCGGCAAGAATGCCAGCAACAAAATCTCTATACCGTTGCCATTGGAAAAAGTTTTGCAACTGGTGCCGAAAAAAGAATGTTGATCCTTTTCTATGTTCTATTCCGGGAGTACTGTCTTTCCTCTTGTCCCTAGCACATAGAGGTCTAAATGTTCGGACCATTAAAGGTTATCTTGCAGCGCTTTCCATTTTCAAGCGCTCGTCAGAAGAATGCTCCTATTTCAAAATTCCTTTAGTAGTACAATTTCTAAAAGGATTCACCAATGTGTTTCCTCCTTACCCTTTCCCAGTACCAATTTGGGATCTTAATCTGGTTCTAAAATTCTTAATGTGTGCCCTATTTGAACCCTTGCACACTTGTCCATTAAGATTACTAACATGGGAAACTGCTTTCCTAGTTGCTTCAACATCTGCAAGAAGAGTGAGCGAATTGCAGGCACTGTGTCCCGTAGGGACAGAGTGGTTTTAAGGGTTAAACCCTCATTTTCACCTAGAGTTGTGTCCGATTTTCATTTAAATAAAAAATAGTTCGACCCGCATTCTATCCTCCACCTCATCCTAGTAAGGAAGAGGAAAGATTGCACAGGTTGGATCCGAGAAGAGCTCTAAGCTTTCACATTTCTAGGCTTTCCAAGCATAGTGTGGATAATCAACTTTTCATTGGCTACACCGGAAGGAAATTGGGTCAATCAGTGTCGAAACGAACCATATTACGTTGGATTGTGCTTTGCATTTCAGAATGCTAAAGATTGGCGGAGAAAGACTCACCAGAAGGCTTAAGGGCCCATTCCACTAGAGGCATCCCCTCTTCGACAGCCCTTCAAAGAGGTGTTCCCATAAAATCCATTTGTGAAGCAGCAACTTGGTCATCGCTGCATACTTTTCCAAAATTCAATAGTCTGGATGCTTCCCAGTCTAAGGAGCTGAATTTTGGTAAAGCAGTGCTATATTCAGCCAAATAAGTGTGTCAAAAATCTACTCCCTCCTCCAGAGAATTTTCCATACTGCTTTGGGGGTCTATCTAAGATGAGGAATACGTTGGAGGAAACCATCCATTTGAAGAACAAGTTAATTGCCAACTGGTAACGTTCTTTCGATTGGATGTTCCTTCAACGTATTCCTCATCGCCCTCCCATCCTACCCCAATGTAGTTTCTGCGGGCTATTGCCGCTTCAACTCTTGCAAGGCTACTACTTGACTACTGGCACAATCTACACAATAGAACAAGAGTTGGGGGGGGGGGGGAAGGAGGAAACAGAACTGAGGCCAACGGGTGCCCCGCATGCTACTTGTATACCCGATGACGTCACCCTCGACGGAGACCTTCGAGGGACAATCAACTCGACGCAGGGTGACCTCTGCGGAAATTTTTATCCGAAGCAGCTAAAGCTGGATGGAATACATCTAAGATGAGGAATACGTTGGAGGAACATCCAATCGAAAGAATGTTACCAGTTGGTAAGTAACTTGTTCTTTTAAAGTGTTTTTGGTCAACGTTTGATCTTTACACTCAGAAGAAAAGATAAAACACAAATTCAAAATGTGATCTTTACACTTATAAAAGAATAAGACATCCACTCATCACATAAATTCATCCTACAATAAAATATGTTTAGAATAACATTATATTGGGTGCTATTGCTCTCTTTGGCCTGTGAAGACTTGGTTGCTCGATTCTGCATGTGCTTTTTACATCTTTAATTGAACAATACTTGACATTCGCAATTGTTCCCTCCTTTCCTTTCCTTGTTTTCTTTATAAAGTGCCTACACACAGGCAAGTGTTTCAAAGCGCTCAAGAAGGGTGGGTACATGGGGGGGAAAAACAGACGCTCAGAGCCCTTGAAATTCTGAGACGATAATAGTCTGCACAGGCAGAGTAAGTGCATAAAATGCATTTAACAATTTGAGATACAGCAAATACACCTGATGGCGATTCTGCAGTTTTACCAGTGCAATTAAGGGGTAAAACACAGGAGAACAGACAGACGATCTTCAGGCATGGTGGCTAAGAGGACTGGGGGGGGTGCCAGGGACTTGAGACTCTGAGGTACACCAGGCGGCCAGTCAGCAAGCTGTAAGGAAGAGGGAGAGAGGGAAAATAGCAGAGAGCTAGGTTAGCAGGGTAGAGTGAGAGAAGGAAGAGGAGAAGAGGAAGGTCTTGAAGAGTTTCCAGAACTTAATAAGATCAGGCTCAAGACGGAGGGTGGCAGGGAGGCTATTCCAGAGGGTGGCATTTGCCGAGGATAAGGATCTGCCTCCAAATCTCTGCTTGGAGAACCGGCTCACTCGCATAAATTTGGAGGTAGATGAGCGGAGAGCTTGTGATTGACAGTATTTAGGAAGGCAGTGTTGCAAGTCGGTCCATCCCAGGCCCCAGAAAGCCTTTTGAATAATGCAGAGTTTCCTGTACTCGATCCTTGCAGCCACGGGGAGCCACTGAAGACTTCGATTTGTGGCAACCCTGCCTTTCCACCGGGGCTGGAGTCTGGTAGGTTCAAACGGCGGAGTGAAGGGGTGGTGAAGGGGGGGGTGGGAGTCTTATGAAGGATTGCGCTATTCGTCATTTGAAGAAGGCAAAAGAGATTGGGGATTAGTGGATGAAGACCTTTTTGTATACCATCAACTTTGGCACTGGGCAGGGGAAGCTGTGATGGAGGGGGCAACAAGGGAGCACACTGATTGGGAAAAACTAGTACTAACGTCAGTGGAGAATAAGGGACTTCTATCGGCAATTTATGGTTCACTGCAAGAGGAAGAGGAGGGGGAGAAGGTCTTGAGGGGAAAATGGGGAAAGATGAGGTGGAAGGGATTCACAGATCGCGAGTGGGATAGAGCGAGGAAAAGCTGGTTCACCTCACATACATCAGTGCAACAAAGGGTACAAGATACTACACCAGTGGCATTATACTCCAGAGAAGTTGCACCCGATATATCCCATGTTGCCAGCAGAGTGCTGGAGGGGGTCCGGGAATTAGGGTCTATGGAGTACATATGGTGGAGCTGCCAATGGCTCAAGCACTTTTGGCAAGAGGTGAAAAAAAAAGTTCAGGAGATATTGGGTATTGACTGGGACTTTACAGAGACGGCGATCCTTCTGGGGATCCTTGCAAGGAGAGAAGGGGATGGCGGGGGAATGGAGCAGCTAGGGGCTAACTTAGCAGCTAAGCGTCGCATAGCTCGGCGGTGGAAAAAAGCAGAGCCTCCGTCCATGGTACAGTGGTATCATACCATCTGGGATATGGTGGATGTGGAAAAAATGACAGCAATACTAAGAGGTTCTTAAAAAGTTTGGTCGCCCTTTTTACACTATGCGTGTAAAGACTTGATACACCTGTATATACCAAGGAGACTGCAGACGCTGGGTTTTTTGGAAGATGAAGCAGCTTAAGGGGAGATGTAGATGCAGAGATGGGAACTTGTGGGTGGAATGCGGGGGGGTTATGGTTAATGTTGAATCGAGTTGAATGTGAGTTTGGGAATGACGCAACATAATGCAACAATTTGTTAAAAGCTGTATGATGGATGTTTTGTAAAAGCTTTCTTATTGACATAAATAAAGACATGGTTTGGGGGGAAAAAAGACCCCAAGGTTTCTTACAGGTGGGTGCGGGCGCAGGGCCAAGACAGGCTGACCAGAGTGAAAGTGGGAAAGCGGAATCGGGGGTCCCAATGCGAACAATTTCTCACTTACCAGCGTTGAGGCGAAGGTCGTTTGCAGCACACCATGACTGAATAGCGGACAGTCAGATCTGAGCAATGAGGGGGCAGCTGAGGGTAGCCTGAAAGATAGTTTTGTGTCATCCGTGTAACACTGGAAGTTAGCGGTGAAAGTGGCAATCGCACGTGCCAGGGCTATCATAGAGACTTTGAAAAACCAGGGGGATAGGTTTGATCCCTGGGGAACGCCACAGGTTGAGAGAGCTATAGTCGTGAGAAAGGCTCCAAGTTCCACCTGGGAGGGACGGTCAGAGAGAAGGGAGGTTAACCACGCCAGAGCCTGACCTGTGATTCCCAGGGTGTCACAGACATGCAATTAGGATGCTGTGTTTAACCGTGTCTAAGGCAGAGGAGAGGTCAAGGAGAATGAAGACCGAGGCGCAGCTTCCATGCCTCTGGATGCACTAAAGCCAGACTGATGGTTGTGGAAGCAATCAATAGATTCAGTACGGAGTGTCAGCTGAGAGATAGCCAACTTCTCCAGGAGTTTGTCCAGGAAAGAGGTGATGGAGATAGGGCGGTAGTTTGACGGAATGGAGGGGGTCGGCAGAGGGTTTCTTGAGCGGAGGTTGCACAAGGGAGTGCTTAAGGGCAGTTGGGGGAAAACTCCAGTGGAAATGGAGAGATTGCAGAGATCAGCCAAGGCTGGGGCGAGGGAGTCAATACTGTCTTGAAAGGTTTTAGAGGGCCAGGGGTCCCCCTGTTTGGATGAAGCCTTCATAGATTGGACTGGTCTCATGACCTCCTCGTGTGACGGGTGAGATGGAAGAGAAGGTGAGTGGAGGGGCGGCCAATGAAGGCTGCAGTGTTGGTGCATGCTGTGGAGTGGAAGAGAAGGTGTCTTTTTTTAAATTTATTTTTTGAATGAAGTGTGCAGCCAGGTCCGAGCAAAGGTCCTGGGTGGGTGTGACGGAAGAGGAGGCTGCTGCAGGATTGGCCACTTTCTTGCAGACTTTGAAAAGTTTAGGCATGTTTGATGCCGCAGAGATGCAGGCTTCAATAAAGACTCTTTTCTTGAAGCAGATGCAGAGTCGACATTGCCTTTGAAGGAGGCGGCAGGCTAGTTTGTCAGATGGTTCGCCTGACGTATTCCATTTCCGCTCATCTGCCCTACACTTGCGTTTAAGGGCAGCCAGGTCGGAGCCGTACCAGGTGTTCACTTTTTGGAAGGTTACAGTCGGACCCTCATGGCAGGGGCAAGAGTGTCAAGCGTGTTGGAGATGGGAGAGATTGAGGTTAGCGAGGCTGTGTCAGGGTGAGATTCAGCTGCGGGAATGGGTGGAGAAGAGTAGGTGGCGTCAAAGGCAGCCACTGTCACTTTAATGGGTCTGGTGACTTTGAAGCCAAATGGCTGTGTGGGGTGTGTTGATGCAAGAGTAGAGGAGAGCTTCAGGTGTGTTGAGAGAAGAGCGGTCGGTCCAAGAGAGGGCAGTAGAGAAAGGGATGTCCGAGATGAGGGCATCCAAGGTGTGGCCCGCGATGTGCGTGAGGCCAGAGGGTAGGATAGAGCGGGAGAGCGAGTCGCAACGGTTGCATTTAGGACCCGAAGGAGGTGGCCAGGGCAGCTCATTCCGAGAGGAAGAGCGTGGACTGACCTGGTGGCCAATAGAAGGTGGCAATAAGGAGAGAAGATTTAGGGTAGAGTGAGAGTCTGCAAACTAGGCACTCGAAGGAGTAGGCCTGAGTAGGGATGATGAACATAGATATCCATTCAGGGAAGATAATTGCTGCTCCACCACCTGTCTCTTTAGGCCTGGGTGCAGAGATGATTTTGTAGGCTTCAGGGAGGAGTGTGTCAAAGCTTGTGACAGAGCTATACTTGAACCATGCTTCTGTGATGGTGAACGCATCAAGATCCAGGAGTTGGAGCAGGTTGCAAATGGCAGCCGAGTGTTTGACGGCAGAGCGAGTGTTGAGAGTGGCAATGTGGAACATCTTGCCATCTTTGAAGATCTTCCTAGGGGGGCTCAGGGGACAGTGGGACCTCCACCCCTCCCCCGAGGGTCGCAAGAGGGCCAGGGGGATAGTGGAGGATGGTGAAGGAGCCAAAGCCGACAAGGCAGCCGAGACAGTACGCCAAGGCAGGGGCGACTGTACGGAGGAGGAGGAAGGCATAGAAGGTAAGGGAGCCTGGCCGGAGGGAGAGGTGAGGTTGGGCTTCTGTCGAAGAGAAGGTTGGGTTGAGGACCCTGAACCATGATGGTTCAATTGAGATAAACATCAATGATGGCAAAGAGGTCAAGGAGAACCTCCCAGCGAGTGATGCCATTAATGGGAGAAGAGGCGATAGGAGGGAGAAAGCCCTTGTAGCGGGTCCATAGGTCAGCTGCGTTAACGAAGAAGTGGATGTCAGTGATAGTCTCTCTGGCGGAAGCTGTGGCATAGGTGTCTTCCATAGGAAGGCCTGGGTTGGAGCCCAGTATGATAAGTTTCTTCTGGCCCGATTTAGTGATAGGATAGGAGATCGTGTAGCAGTTGGAGAGAATAGTCGAGCTAGAAAGCAACATGGTTGGCTGCAGTGGAGTGTGGGAGACACTTACCACTCTGGGCACTGATGCACTAGAGGACGCGGTTGGGTGGGGGCAGAGGGTAGTGCACCACCTAATGAAGACACCAAGCAGCCCAGGCAATGCTAGGTTTGAATACAGCAGGACACAGTGAAAACAGGAAGCAGCAACTGGGCGCAGCTAAATTAGTTGTCAGCAGTACAAGGTGAAACCAATGCAGCAACTGGGCACAGCGAGATCAGTGGAAGTCCAGATGAAACTGAGTGAGAGGTGGGACAGTCCCAGGTGTGAATGAAGTTAGTTGCAGGGACTGACCTTCGAGAGAAATGTTAGATGTTGCATTGAATCCAGTGTGTCTGTGTGTTTTCACACGCAGTTTTTTCAAATTTTGAGCCAAATTAAAACAAACATTTGTCTTTTTTTTCCCTTCAATTTTAAAAAAGGTGAAAGGATAAATCTTCATCTAGGGATATTCTTACCTTCTGCAGGAGTGGTATCCCAGTCAGACTGGCGGCAGGGGGGAGGGGGCATTTCTCTTAATCTAAGAGAAATGTCCTGCGTACACGTAGTTGCTCTTGTTGCAGCATTCTTGATTCTTAGCCAAGCAAATACCCTTTGTTCTTTTACACATTTGTATTCCAGTGCCTGTCAGCATTGCAGCCTTGGTTTCCCTTCTTGAGGCTTCTTGCTTACTATTATACGATGCCGAAGTCCATTTTCTCAACATGGCTGCTTTACTCGCATTCTATTTCCTACTTTAGCAAGCTTCTATGTTGTCTTATCTACCTTGCGTTTCTGCATGTATGCATTTATTACATCTATTGTCACTTATCTTGGTGTATATGGCTTTTTTTTTCATATTTACATATACGTTTACTTCGTCACTTCAATCACATCTCCATTCTTTAGGTTTCCATACATAGAGTTCAGTGCGTCCATGCATCTTTTCTCTTTAGTGGTGTCAACTTTACTTTACACCTGTCAGACTTTAGTTATTTTATGTCCAGTGGTGTCTGTAGGCTCACGTCTACTGCATTAGTTAGAGGTTACATTTGATACTGTTTTCTGAGTGCGTAACATCTCACATACCTTTGATGTGGTATTGGCAGGTAGCAGGTGTTGCAGTGCTTTCTTGCGGTTCTTCCAGTATGACGGAGGAGAGGGGTAGGGCACTATAAATAACATCAACTAAATTCGCGTTGGTCCCTTTAATACACCCCTCAAATTCTCCTCTTTCTATGAAAGGTTTTTGCAAACTTTTGAGGAAATTCCACAAGACCTAGGAAACACCTGAATTCCATTCTGGATTCAGGTTGTTCTATCGCTTTGACAGCATTCACCAACTCTTCTTTCGGCTTATCTCCCACCTTGGGAATCTTGTGCTATAAATGTTCTATTTCCCCTTTACGTAACACACATGTCTCCTTGAGAGTAAGGCCCCTCTTACTCAGCCCCAACTCACCAGCAACTCATAATGTTCTTTCCTCTCTTCTGCATACAAGTATATCGTCCTGAAAACAATGGACTTTCTTTACTCCTTGAAACAGCTTGTACATTATTTTTGGAAAAACCGAGGCCGCCGACACTAATCCAAAAGCTGTGCATTTTGATATGAAGGACCCCCTCATGAGAAATAAATGCAGTAAGAAACCAGGACTTTGGATGCAGCCTCACTTGGTGATAAGCTGATGCCAGATCAAGTTTCATAAATACATTACTCTTACCCACTATACTCAACATCTCTCTCATATTCGGCAGAGTATGACTTTCTAACACAATGTTTTTGTTTAACTGGTGTAAGTCCACACATAGTCTCACACTTCCATTGGGCTTTTGGGCTACTACCAAAGTCGAGACCCATTCTGCTGCACCCACCCGCTCTATGATCTTTCTCAGATCTTTCCAGCTCTCGTTTCACAACTTCTCCGAAGGCTGTGTTAAAGTTTAGTTGCTACCGGTTTTGCCCCATCCTTCAAAATGATCTTTTGTACCAACCACTTGAGCTTACCCACTTCATCCAAAAACAACTTTTAGATTCACCTTCTCATATTTCTCACTTATTGTAAGAATGTGTTAATTAGTATTGGGATCAAATCTAATTTTGAAATTGTCTTTGCCCCTAAGAGTGCTGCGGCTTTTTTTGTCATGTAGACTTTGCCCTCTGCTTCTCTTCCATTGAACTCCAAAATCGTAGAAAAATGCTCAAGAATCTCAATTGTTTCCATATTGTAACCCCCTGGGCTTATTTATTTGGTGGGGGAGGGGTGGATAATACATCTCTCTAGTGCCCTTTCCCATACATCACACGAGACCCAAGATATGTTGGCCACGTCTCCGCCATGATGTGAATGGGTCTTCCATTGAACAATATCTCTGCTATGGGACTCGAATCATCACTTTCTATTTCTTCCTTAACTACAGTGGGCACACATCTGGTCCTCTCACAACATGTATGCTCACACTCTTACAAATGTCTCCATATTGTCCCCATCTGTCCCATTTCTTGCACATCACCTTCCGTCCAGGGCAAGGTGGTGAGCCAGCCAAATGTACTTTCCTACCACAGTGGAAGCATGCCTTTTCATTACTGTTTCCCGTCTCCTCCCTTCCTTTTTTCAGGAACCCAGGAGCCAGTACTGTTTGCCTGGCCCGAACACATCGTTGATGGCCTGGAGTACCAACTGCTGTATTCCTGGGCAGAATCTATGAAGCTTTGCTACCAGTGCTGGAGGCATATGTGGAGAGACATCCTCCTGTCAGCAACTGATTTTTATAGATTAGTGATGGCATGAATCACCCCCTTTGTCACGAAGGATAGACGCCCCCATTCTTTGGTTACCCACAAATCTGTGGGTTGGTATGACCAGGACTGCTGGGAGGCCAAGTCCGCCTTAATTAAGACACTCAAGTCCGGGTAGCTACGCCCACGGGGGTGATCAAAAAACGTAACCATGATTATAAATCTTTGCTTATTGGAAAAAAGAGGGAACAAGGCAAATGTACGTGGTAGGCTCTTCAAAGGGCTGCCGGGTCAAATGATTCTAAAGAATTTTGGCTCTTGGTGAAACAAAAAATTAAGATTGACCAATCGGGAGCGACAAGTAATATTACCCTGGTGGCCTGGCACGACCAGGGCAGTAGGGAACTGTCCGGGCAGGTTTGGGCATCCCTTTTTTCCACCAATGAAGATAGGGTTGTTGCGTTTTCACCATTTGAGGTCGCACAGGCTCTGTCTGAAGCGAAAAAGGACAAGGTTCCTGGCCCGGATTGTATTCCTGTCGATCTTTTTAACAGTGAACCCATGCTCTGCGTACTATTTATTTTTTTTAAACATTTTTTAATGATATTTTTGTTAGTAATTACTTACCGGACAGCTGGAAGGGAGGCAATCATTATCCCAATATACAAGAAGGGCGACCAGGGATCTCCTGAGCAACTATATGCTTATTTTGTTGATCGACACACTGGCAAAAATGTACTCCAGGGTGCTCTTGCACGGCTTGGAGGACTGGGTTGCCAGAGAAGGTATCCTTTCTGAAGTGCAAGCTGGATTTGGAGCCTGGATTTCCACGGTAGATCAGGCTATGAGGTTGGACCTCCTATGTCGGAAATACCCGATTCTCAATTCACAATGTCTACACCTGGCATTTGTGGACCTACAGGTGGTCTTTGACACCGTCCTGAGGGATTCTCTTTGGGCTGTGTTAGAGGGATTAGGCATTCCACTTTCCCTGGGTAATGCTATCAAGTCATTGTACTCTGGGAACATAGCACAGATAAGCTGGGGGTCTGGAGAGCCATCTAATCAGTATTTATAGATGTAAGGGTTAGGTAGGGCTGTGTTTTGGCGCCTCTGCTATTTCTATTATACATCAATAGTCTGGTCCTTAGTTTCCTAGAAGCTGCGATAGACGCCCCAATGTTGGCCAACAGAAATTGGAGCCTGCTGCTGTTTGCGGACAATTCAGTCTTACTGTCAAAGACTCGGGTTGGCCTGCAAAACCAATTGGACGTTTTTCACAAGCTTTGTTCTGCAAAGGGCCTAAGAATCAATTTTTCCAAAACTAAAACCATGCAGGTGGGGGATGCTGGGAAAAAGGCCTGAGCACGGGGAAACTTTAACCTGAGTGGCCAGCCCCTCGAGTCTGTGGACTCATACACATACCTGGGTACCTGGGGCTTATCTTCTCGAACAATTTGAAATGGCAGGAACAGATAGCAAGGTCCTCACTTTAGCATTTGCATCAGTGTGGCCTACTTAGAAATCTGGTGACAAGATTGGAGGGTGAGGCTCTTTCGGTTCCCCGTAAAGATTTATCAGGCCCAGACAATCCCAAGGATAATATATGGTGCTGACTAATGGGGAGCGAATGATTGTACTATTCAGACAGCATAAAATACATTTTTGAAAGCATTGTTGGGCCTAACCTGCAATGCGCCATCAACCCCAATGATATGCAAATTTGGCCTGATTGAGATCCAATATGCCATTATGATGCAGCCAGTGTTTTACTGGCTGCGCATTTGGAATAATGAAGTTTTGGCTTTGTTTGGGGAGGGCTTGGAGGAGGGCCAGGTGGTAGGAAACTTCCTTGGTTTAAGCATGTAAGAACTATGCTCTTTAACATCGGACTGGGGGATCTTTGGAGTGACCCCATGTACCTACAAGATGGTACTTAAGAACATTTTTAGAGAATGGGCATGGTGTATGATGATTGATAACTGCCTAAAGGGGAAAACAACAAGGTCTTACCTGCTGCTTAAGAATGTATGGGGGTCGGAGGTATACTTGGACCTCTCAATGTGGGCAAAATTAAAATCCTGGTTTGCCAAGTTACGATTAGGCATACTGCCATTGGTTCTTAAGTCTTCTAAGTGGAAGAGTGGGCCTAGTTCCTGACCCACATGTCCCCTTTGCCAAGGAGGTTGTGAGGATGAGGTGCATCTTTTCTTTTTTTTTTTTGCAAAGTCCACTCGCTGGCAAGGAGGCATTGGCTCGCCCCGGTCTGGAGCCACCTGCGCCTCATCCTTCACTTTCCAACTCCTTTAGCCATCCAAGCCCTGAAATGTTGTACCCTGCCTGAACATGTGGTGTGAGTCTCAACATTTTTAAGATCCCCACTCAAGAAGAGAACGCTGGGATCTGTTATGGGTGCAAAAATGGGAAAGCAGTAGCCCGGGTACAACGTGTCCACGTTGTAGTTCTTACAAATGGTCATTGGTTTTATTATCACATGACTATTTTAAACATTATTTTATCTATTGAGATTAATGTATATATTAATGCAATATTGTGTTTTTGTATTGTAAACTGTACTTTGATGGAGGCCTGCCTTCTGAATAAAGATATAAACAACACTGGGGGATATCATGTCTTAAAGGAAGATATATTCTTTGCTGTCTCCATTGGCACAGCTTTCGGGCCCCACCAAAGTGATTGATCATTTTATTGCAGGCCTGAATCAACAGCCTAATACACAGACCCTGGACCACATGGTTTCAGGGAAATAAGACCAAGAACCAAACATGAAACTTGTTTATATGTAGAAATATATGGTCATTGAATTTCTTTGAAAATTAATTTGTATGCAGTACCTTTGAGATCATAATAGTTAGACGTGTGGCTGGTGTCATTTTCAAGGCAATTATGTTAACATAAACTCCATCCACATGTGATTTATTTTTTTATTTTTTTTTTTTACTCAAGTTATTAGAGAAAAGGTGTTTCTAACTGCCCCAAAAATTGTAAAAATCTGAAATTTACGGTGCTATTGACCTATTCAGTTAGAGATCTGGTTATGAAGTTTCACATTCCTAATTATGTTGTGAGGGGAATATTGATATCTATATATCATGGCATATTATTGGGAAATGTCCAAATGTTGCCTTGTATAGTGTTTTGGGGTAAAACTGGACATGAGAGGGAGGGGAAAATGTTTGACTGCAAAAGGGGAGTTGCAATATCTATTTGCTAGGCTCCTGAACCAATCCTGGGATAGGTGCTGGGCTGGGGATGGGGGAGGGAGAAATGTCAATGTCCAATCCTGGCTGTGAGATCGTAAATTAGCACCACCTAATGTTAATTTTCTATGGGAGGGGCTTAGAGAGTTAAAAGGTCTTGCACTATGGAAGGGGACAGCTACCTAAAAATCACCAAAGGAGATCTGCTGAAAAATATTTTGGGTGGAAATATTGGAAGGAGGCTGGAGATTACCATTGCTTGGGAGACTAGGAAACAGAGGCTGTGATACTTACCTGAAGCCCATAGAGGGAGGATTGCTGAGAGATCCCATTGGCTGAAGTGCTGGCCAGAATTCTGTTTTCCCCCAAAAGCTTAGCCCTGCTCAGTCTCCATGAGTGCCAAGCCCATTGATTCCAAAGGTAAGTAGATTGTCCAACACAATTTCAGTGTGGGTATCTATTCAATTATCTTGTTCCCTTTCAGTAGTGGGTTCCCTTCCAATAGTGGGTCGGGTGAGGGGGGGCGGAACTTGTGCATATTTGTCTGTGTATTAATTTAATGCACTCCCAAATAGTTTGACGTGGGTGGAGCGTGGAAGAATATTAAACTTTCACCCTCTCTCTTAGCGGGAATGTTATAGCCACCTAAAGTAATCCTGATCATTATTCCATTCCCAAATAGTGTAAAATTCCCAATTGTCAACCCTCTTTAAACATTGTATTTAGACAAAGCGTTGCCCTTGGCCTCAAACAAGATTCCCAAACTGTCCTCACTCCGTGAACCTGATCTTTAAACAGAGGGGTGCTGCATATCACAGAGGCCTGTGTTTTTGGTGTTTGGGAGAGTGCTCTGCAAAAGGGAAACCTCATGTCTCTAGCATGGCATTGTATAATGTATAATTTGTTTCAAAATCAAACCTGTGATTCTTAAGTAATATGTGTATGTTAATTACAGAAAATAACATCATTGTGTGTGAAGCTTTGTTTTGCACCACAAAGAAGGTGGCGTGTGTAACACAAACAGAACCTAGTTAAAATATACATTATGTCTGCACACTGGCCTGGTTCTTGGCTCATTGTTGGGGAGGGGGATCCACAGGGCTCTACACAAGTCGTATGTGGGTCTTATTTGAATCCAAATTAATGGTGTATTGTGGTCCCGCTTAACTGGGGGGCGAACTCCCTAGGTGGAGAGTGGGGTGGGGGTTTGTGTGTGTATGTGTGTGTATATATATATATATATTTCTGAGGCTTGTGGAATCTGCTTAGATCACATGCTGTGCATAGGCCGACATCTAGTGGAAGCTGGGGAGTATTACAGTTTGTTTTTCGAAACTCGAAAATGGGCGTCGACACAGGCGTGCCAGTAATACTATCCCTAGTGTGACGTCCACTGTACCCAAGATCCCTCACGCGTCTAGGATCCTCAGATTGTTTTTTTCCGCCATACTGGTCGGAAGCATCTTGCGGAGTCCCCTGGCCTTAGCCATATTTTTGCTAATGATTGAAGTTAAATTATTTATTGACATCCTTCCCCACCCCAACGTCGACCCTCGACACTCGACGACGGCTGGAGAAGACATTGACCGTCGGCTGCTGCACGGCGGATCTGGGCCTCGGAAGGCCGCTGGCCTCAGCCTGGGCCTAGTAGGCCGCTGGCCTCGGCCCTGCAAGTAGGGAGAGTGGGGGGTGGTACATACTCTTCACTCTTGGTATATAGGTACACCTTATATATTCCTACACTTACCAGCCCGCTGCCTCAAGGTGCGTATGGAGGGTACCCCTTTCCAATTCTGCCCCAAGTGCAACCGCAAATACCCTTGGGTCGACAGGCACGCCACGTGCAATCTCTGCTTGCCGAGGGACCACCCCAAAGCGAACTGCAGAGTGTGTAGTAGGTTTAAGCCTAAGACACTTAAGGACCGTTCGACAAAGCGTTGGGCCCACCACGCCAGGCAGGCGGCCATGGCAGCGGAGGGCACCTTCAGCGATGGCAGCGACGCCGTACTTTCGGACGGCGAGGGCATTACGGCGTCGAAAGACCGCCGAGCGCAGGTCCCCGACCTCGGAAGGTTGTCCGGCAGGGCGGCTATGGGGAAGACCCCCGGCGACGCAAGCGCTACACACCCTACACACACAAAGCACACTAAGTCCAACCGAACCTCGACGACGTCGACTTCTCGGAAAGAGGCACAAATAGAACGGTCCGACTCGGTGTCCTCTGGGCGCTCTCGATCGAGATCGCCTCATGACGCAAGGCAATCATCCACTCTTGCCAAGAGTGCCTCGCTCCCTAAATTAACGGAAGTTCGATCGTCGGAAGACGAAGACGACTTACACCCCCAGGCTGCGCTCCAGGAGACCGAGGCCGCAGTTAACACCAGCGAGGCCCCACGTTCGAAAAACACAGATACCTCTCCCGACCCTCGACGCCAGGCGTCGAAAGTCTCTGGGGCCTCCAAGGGGCAGGGAAAACATTTTTCCACGCACGGGGAGGGGGGGAAACAGCGGAAAGCACAGCCTTTCACTCCTAGGCAGACAGACAAACACAAATCTACTGGGACATCAACATCCAGCAAGGGTACCCTTGTTAAGTCCTCTAAGTTGTCTACTAAAGTCATACCCTGTTCCAAAGAATGGTCCAGTGAAGACATAGACAGGGTCATGTCAAGGATGTCTTCCTTAGCTGATTTTTATGACAAAAACCCAGAACATTTCCTTTCATATGACCCTCAAGGAGCCACACCCTCAGGCTCCTCTGATCCTATCCCCCTAAGTAAAAAGGCCCGGTTCGAAAGACCTGAACCCTTAGAGGTGCAGCATTATTCTACTCCATACTCTACTCCACACCCTAGATACCAAGGACAGCCTTTCCCTGAAAGGGACCAGGAGTTTGAAATTATGGAGGAACAAACCGGGACTGAATACTATGCGGATGATGAGGACCTGGAGGAGATAGAAGATGAGCAGGAAATTTACAGAGTAGATTCCCCGGTAGAGAGCGAAGCCCCAGTTACCGACTCGCCAGTTGATAACCAGCCCCTCCTTAATGAAGTTCTCGCTCGCGCAGCAGAACACTTTCACAACGACACCCACGGTGTACAGGAGGAAAGGGACTTCGCAGAAGAGTTGGTGGGAGAGAGGAGGCCGGTCGCTCAGACCATCCCTATCCTCAAATCCATCCAACGTAGAATAGATCCATCCCTGGTGAATCCTAACCTCACCAGAGCCGTCAACCCCAGAGTTGAAAAACTTTTTCGGGCAGCCCAGTCTGACCCTCTTTATATAAGAGGACATCTTAAACCAGACTCCCTAGTGGTTACCAACACTCGGAAGAGGGCTGGGACACCCTTATCGTCGTCAGAAGCTCCTCCCGACAAGGAGAGCAAAAAACTGTACGGGTTTGGCAGGAAGGTAGCCTCAACGTCCGCCTACCAAGCAAGGATTGCAAACTCCACCACCCTGTTGGCAAGTTACAACTGCCATCAATGGGAAGAGGTCGCGGCGCTCATAGCCTCTGCTCCTGAACCGTTAAAGGGCCACTTGGCTCGGATCTCGGCAGAAGGGAGAGCCGTGTCTGGTTGCATATTAAAAGCAACTTTCGACGCCGCGGACAACGCAGGAAGATTGATAGCAGAAGGTACTGTTATCAAGAGACATGCGTGGTTACGGCAGTCGGGGTTCAAAACAGAAACCCAGGCTTCATTAATAGACAAGCCGGTGGAACCCGATCTATTGTTTGGGAAAGCGGTCGAAGACGCACTTAAAAATGCCAAGGACGAATACGAGACTCTCAAATCCCTTGGTCAGCTTACCAACAAACCCCCTAACCAGAGGGGGAACAGTAATTTTCGTCGCCCACGCGGCCAAAATTCACAAAGAGGCAACTATGCCCAAGGACAGGGTACACAATGGAACAACAACCAGCAGTCTACCCAGAGTTACGGCAGGGGTAACAAGAGAGGTCATGGAAGAGGCAGAGGCAGCCCCAACAAGGGAGGTGGCACGCCTCCACCAAAGCAGTGACGCTCAGTTCAGGGTCCCTTCTCACGCAACCCCAGTAGGGGGACGCATTTCCAACTTCACCCAGGCTTGGTAAGGGATCACCTCAGACAGATGGGTGCTGTCAACAGTGTCCACAGGATATTGTATAGAATTACGGCAGCGTCCCCGGAACCACCCTCCACGACAAAGAATACACTCCTTAGAACATCAGAAGATCCTTCTCGAGGAGATCGCCATTCTGCTAGAAAAGGACGCGATAGAACTCGTCCCAGGACACCAGGTAAACAAGGGTATCTATTCAACTTACTTCCTTGTGCCAAAGAAAGATTTAACAATGCGCCCAGTATTGGACTTACGGCCTGCCAACAAGTATGTCAAGCCCCAAAAATTCCGTATGACCACGCTACAAGAGGGTAATCCCCCTCCTAAAAAAGGGGGATTACATGGCAACCTTGGATATGAAAGATGCTTATTTTCATATTTCCATGCTCCCAGCGCACAGAAAATACTTGCGCTTCAAGCTGGACAGCCGCCACTACCAATTCAAGGTACTGCCCTTCGGGATAGCTTCAGCACCAAGGGTATTCACCAAGGTACTGGCGGTGGCAGCTGCACACCTACGCAGGGAGGCAATCCCAGTGTACCCTTATCTGGACGACTGGCTCATAACGGGGGAAATCCCAGGAATTTGCAGGTCAAACATTCAGAGGACTATCGACCTCCTCCAGGAATTAGGCTTCTCTATCAACGAGAAGAAGTCCAGTCTGGTGCCAAGCACCTCAAAACAGTTCCTAGGAGCAATCCTAGATACTCAGAAAGGGTTGACCTTCCCTTCGGAAGAGAGAATTCGGAATATACTACTGCAAATCCCACATTATCAGTCAGGTCAACAAATAACGGTACGCAAAGCAATGCGATTACTGGGCATGATGGCGTCATGCATTTACCTGGTCCCCCACGCGCGTCTGCGCATGCGTCCCATGCAGGAATGGTTGGAGAAACAGTGGTCTCAGGCAAGTGGTCAGTGGGACGATCTAGTGGTCGTTTCGCCAACACTCGTACAGCGCTTACACTGGTGGACAAGAGAGAATCTCGCAAAGGGAAAACCCTTTTACGATCCCGAAGTACAGGCAGTGGTGACTACAGATGCATGCCTGACTGGGTGGGGAGCTCACCATCTCCACCACACAGCTCAAGGTCTCTGGTCTCACTCAGTAGCCAAGAACCACATCAACATGCTAGAGCTTCTGGCAGTATTCCGAGCGCTTCGGGCGTTCGAGCCCCATCTGCTAAACTTGTCGGTGCAGATCCAGACGGACAGCACGACAGCCATGTTCTATCTGAACAAACAAGGAGGGACTCGTTCGCCAAATCTGTCCAAGCTTGCCCAGAAAATCTGGATATGGGCACTCAGACGGAACATCTTCCTGTCATCACAACATGTTCCAGGGGAGCTCAATTCCCTAGCGGATGCCCTAAGCAGAGACTCCCTCCCAGAAGAACACGAATGGGTCCTTCACAGAGATATCGTAGAAGATCTCTTCTCTCAGTGGGGTTTCCCCACTATAGACCTATTCGCCACAAGCGAAAACAAACCATGCCCAAGATTTGCATCCAGGTTCCCCCAGCCAGACTCCCAAGGGAACGCCCTGTGGATGAACTGGTCAGGGATGTTTGCGTACGCTTTTCCACCAACTCCTCTCCAGGAAGGTGGTGTACAAGATGAACAAGGAATCGATGACGCTCATCCTAGTTGCTCCCATCTGGGCGAGACAACCATGGTTTCCACACCTACGCAGGATGGCGGTGTGCGAACCCATCAAACTCCCAGCCTGGTACAACCTACTGTCCCAGCAGCAAGGTCAAACAGTGCACCAGGAACCCAACTCAATGAACCTGGCAGCATGGCTCCTGAGGTCATAGAGTTTGGGCATCTCAAATTACCACAGAGGTGTATGGACATCCTAAAAGAATCCAGGAAACCAAACACAAGGCACTGTTACTTTGACAAGTGGAAGAAATTTGTTATTTGGTGCCAGAATAAACAAATCAACCCAGTTGATTGCACTCCTTCCAAAGTTGTAACATACATGCTCCACCTGCTGGACGCAGGTTTGGTATTTAACTCTCTGAAGGTACACCTGGCAGCCCTCTCGGCTTACACCACATCCCATAACAAAGTATCGTGGTGGAAAGTACCAGTAGTTAAAGCCTTCATGGAAGGAGTAAAGAGACTTCACCCTCCTATTTCGAACCCACCGCCAGGATGGGACCTCAATGCGGTGCTAGCTAAGCTCATGGGCCCCCCTTTCGAACCCATGCATAAAAGTAGTCTTAAACACCTGACTTATAAAACGGCCTTCTTAGTAGCCATTACCTCTATAAGAAGGGTCAGTGAAATTCAGGCTCTGTCAGTGCAGGATCCTTTCTTTACTATCCACAAAGACAAACTGGTTTTACGCACACACCCTAGGTTCTCACCTAAATTTATATCTAAGTTCCATGTAAACCAGTCCATCGAGCTTCCGGCTTTCTTCCAGAACCCGCAAAGCTCAGCTGAGGTGAAACTACACACCCTTGATGTGCGTAGGGCGGTCCTTTACTATGTAAATAAAACCAGACCGCTAAGGAAAACAGATCAACTGTTTGTCTCCGTAGCTACAGGCAGAGAGGGGGATCGCGTCTCTAAAGGCGCGATCTCGAAGTGGATTATCAACTGTATACAGCTGTGTTACTCTCTTTCTGAAAAAACTCTGCCTTTTACGCCAAGGGCCCATTCTACTAGAGGCATTGGGGCCACTCTGGCTTTCATTGCAAATGTTCCCCTCGACACCATTTGCAAAGCAGCTACTTGGAGCTCTATTCACACTTTTACTCAGCATTACTGCATTGACACTCATTCCAAGACAGATAAACAAGTGGGACAAGCGGTTCTAAGACACCTGTTTGCTCATGACCCTTCTCACATCCCACCTCCTTCTTCTGGTACTGCTCGCTAATCTATGCACAGCATGTGATCTAAGCAGATTCCACAAGCCTCAGAAGGGATACATTACTCACCGTAATCGTATTTCTGATGCTTGTATCTGCTTAGATTCACATGCGACCCACCCTTCCTCCCCTCTGAGAGAAGGCGCATGATTGCTTGTAGTCTTACCTTCCTGTCTATCTGCTTGGATTATCTGTACTCGCGCTACTCCTCATGCTTCCTCATGTCAGAAAAAATACAATCTGAGGATCCTAGACGCGTGAGGGATCTTGGGTACAGTGGACGTCACACTAGGGATAGTATTACTGGCACGCCTGTGTCGACGCCCATTTTCGAGTTTCGAAAAACAAACTGTAATACTCTGCAGCTTCCACTAGATGTCGGCCTATGCACAGCATGTGAATCTAAGCAGATACAAGCATCAGAAATACGATTACGGTGAGTAATGTATCCTATATATATATATATATATATATATATGATCCTGCTCCATGCTAGTCCTCTCACCAACCATCACCAACTGTCAGCTCTGGAATCCCCACTAACATTCTCTCCCAACATTACACCTAGAAAATGTCATGGAGCAAGAACCTACTCAACACACACATTACACAACAGTAAATGTGTGTGTTGTCTGCATATCAGTAGAAATTAATGTTTGTTAATGGTATGTCCATGGATTCTACTTATAGGTTGAAGAGGAGGGGAGACATGGAGGAACTTTGGGGAAACCTGTACTTGGCCGGGATGTCTGATAGGGGGGGCATACAGAAAAAGTTTGTCCTGTCAGTGAGAAAGGAGGAGATCCAGTCGAGAACAGTCCCTGAGAGTTTCATCTTGTGGGATAGGATATTTAGGAGAATGGTGTGAAAGGCTGCAGTGAGGCTGAAGATTGAGGAGTGCTGTGCATCCTTTTTATTTGATGTTTTTGAGTTAACCGACTATGTCCTCTGTTGGCTCTCGGTGCTCTGGACGGGTAGGAAGCCAGATTGTAAAGGAGTGAGGAGGTGGTTGTTGGAGTTGGCTGTGGTATAGAAGGATAGTGTGGTATTGAATTGATAGAGGCGAATGTGTTTGGTAGGCCCGGAAGGGGGGAGGTTGAGGTGAGGGAGGAGGTGGGGGGAGAAAATGCAACTTGACACTTTATATTAAATCAACTTGTATATTCGCTGCTGAACTGTATGGTGCACAGGTTGGAATCAATAAAAATTGTTTATAAACAAAAGGTATGGAAGAGTAGTGATGGGATGGTAGTTTTCAGGGAGTGTGGGTCGAGCAGTGATTTCTTGAAGACTGGGGCGATCTGTCCTGTTTGAGTGAGGAGTGGATTGTACCGTGTGTGTGTGTGTGCGCGCGCGACCAGAGTTGATGTTGAGCCAATGTGAAGCCAGGGTAGTGAGGCAGTTTGATGCAGCTTTGGGTGGGCAGGCTTTGTCGCAGAAGTGTGCTGTTTTTTTCTTTGCTGTGTGGGTGATGAGGGTTTCTTACTCAAGGAGGTGGAATCTGTTCCATGTGTCTGCAGATTTGCCAGTAAGGGGTGGGTGACTACAGAGGGGAGGGCTTCTCTTATGTATTGCATTTTAGAGTTGAAGTAGAGTTGCATACTGAGATGGATGGGGGTGTGGTAGATGTGGGGGTGGTTTGGAGAATGACATGAGGATGCGGAAATGTTTGTGTGCGATTGGTGGTGAATTGGATTTCTTTTAGCTAGTGGGCAGCTTTGCCATTGTGATTGGCTTATGTAAGGGATCAAGAGTAAGTCTCGGACACACTGGCATGTTTAGGTGCTTGCTATAAGATTTTATTTATCAAACTAATAAGAGGTTTGGGGGAAATCCTATCTATTCCTAAGAGGGGTTTCCTGTCTCAACAAAACTAAGGATTGTCTGTGTCAGGATGTTAAAGTAAAGAGCGTCCACTCTGAACTCAATATAATGTGTACAAGGGGATTTCTGTAATCTGTAAGTGGTTTCAACCCAGCACTCCACCTAAGTCGATGCCTGGCGTGAGATGCCCAGCTGGAACCCTTAATTATATATATTTATATATATATTCATCAGGCACAGAAGACCATGCTTGCTGCACCCGGGGATCGCACATTCAACATCCCATCTTGCCCCTCTAAAATCTTTGTTGCCCCCAGGCCCCGTGTGCTGCCTTGCAGCCCCGGCTCTCCCCGTCGCTCTTTCCTGGCCTTAAGCCCGCCTCCCAGCCCTCCCCCTCCCGTGATTGGTTGCCTGCATCAGGCACAGAAGACCACGCTTGCTGCACCCGGGGATCGCACATTCAATATCCGGCATCCCTGGGTGAGCAGGTGAGCCCCCTTGAGCCCCCCACCCCTCTAAAATCTTGGGCCTTGCCTTTGCTGCCCCCAGGCCCTGCGTGCTGCCCTGCAGCCCCGGCTCTCCCTGTCGCTCTTTCCCGGCTTTAAGCCCGCCTCCCAATCTCCCCCTCCCGTGATTGTTTGCCGCCCTGGCCTTACCGGTTCCTCCCTGGGCAGCCCACTGCCCGGCAGCCCCTGCGGCTAAGGGCCCAAGGACAAGGACAGCTCCCACATTGGCGGTTCCAATATGTGTCTGCAGGTGCCGGCAGGGGAAGTCAATGAAGCCACCAGACACAGACAAAACTGTAAGTGTTGCCATGGGTGGGGTGTAGAGCAATTACTCTACTCCAGAAAGCTCCTGCCACTCTAACTTACCTTTCAATAACCTAGACTGCTACAGACTTACACCATGCATTCTTAGAGAGATATGTGACCACCAGCCTAAACCTATTCATGGCTGGACAGCAAACATTGCCTGCAGTATAATGTTAACTAGTACCATGCCCGGAGAGAGTCACAAAGATTAGCATGCGCCAAATCTAGATAGAAATGTGATTGTTAGCATATGCCACACTTGGATGGAATTCTCAAGTTTAGCCCGCGTCGCATTTAGACAGAAATGTGATTGTTATCATATGCCACACTTAGATGGAATTCTCAAGTTTAGCCTGCGTCAAATCTAAACAGAAATGTGATTGTTAGCATATGTCACACTTGGATGGAATTCTCAAGTTCAGCCCGCTCTGCATCTAGATGGAGGTGTGATTGTTGGCATGTGCCGCACATATATGGAATTGTTAAGTCTAGCCTTCGTCACATCTAGATAGTAATGTGATTCAGTGATTGCCATACGATTTCGCCGGCCATGCCGGGACCAAGCGTGCAATCATGAATCAATAACAGACTCACTAACAATTTCACCCCTCTGCATATATCCACTCATACTCTAAACAAACAGAACCACAACTCTATAACACAACAAACCGCACAAACTTCACTACACAGCAACAACAAAGCAAAAAAAAACACAGACTCACACAACAGTACACAACGACTACCGAACGGAAAACACCCCAAGCCCAGCCGACGGACCCACCGGGCTGAGGTCACCAACAGCACATCACTGCTCTCTTGCACTTTTCCATCTTACTCCCACTAACTCACCCCTCCCTCCTCCCTGTTCCTTTTGCAGAGCCGCCAGGGCGCCAGAGGATCACTCCGGTGGTGCTAGTGCGCTGTACAAATATCCTTTAACATTAAAGTTTTTATTTCTGAATGATGTACCCTTATATCATGCCCCTCTCTTTGAATCCCCCTCTCCCCCTGGACTCACTGAACCAAGAAGTAGGTTGTTTTGCAAAGTTAAAAGATTTATTTTATCAATTGAACAATATATACATCACGCTTTTATGAATTTGAACAATATCTAGATATCACACTGATTAACATTTATACAATGATCACCAATGATTGATATTACAATCAACAATCTCTTTAATCAATAGGAGTATGGATGAGAAGAATAATGTAGCATAGAATAAAACGATGATGACCGACCACAAGGTCCCTGATGTGAAGCAAGGACTTTAACAGGGAAGATTGGGCAGCCAGGGAGAAATTGTCCCCCGTCAGAGCTTCAACTGTCTGACTGTTGTATTTTTCATCTCATCGTGTGGCTCTGGTAAGATGACCAGCATAATTTTTGTAAAAATTGCTAAGGCAATTACACACGAAAAAAAATGAAACTTTGTGTGGGTTCAATGAAATGCAATGATAGGAAATTAATGCAGCACAGAAATAAAACTTGATATGAATTCAATCAAATGCAATGTAATCACTCTTTCCCCCTGCTACTACTCAATCCCCCCCTAATATGCAATATAGAGATGGAAGGAGAGAAAACAGGTTTCAGGAATAAACACTCTTAACAAATGCAGTTTCAATCCCAGTTCCCCCCAGCAAGCTTAGAGAGAAACAGGAATGATTTTAAACAGGTCAGATGCTTTTGAATCTGGCTTTGAATGAATGGGAAAAATGATAAAAATCGATTTAATTCTCTAAAATGGATTCAGAACTAGCGGGAGCTGCTTTGGATGGCTTCAGGTAAACACTAGCAATGATGGTTGAATGACTGGCAGATAGGAAACTGAATTCAGAGGTTGAATGCAAAGAATAGCTATTTTACATGTGATGAAATTGATCCAAATGCAGAATTGTGGCAAACTTTTCCGCGCGCTTTAAGCGCGATTGCGGCAAAACTATAAGTAGTTGGAATGCGATTCTGGGTTCGTTGGAAAGCTGAGGATGTTGGCTTCAATTTTACACTTCAATTTCGTTCGTACGGTTCAGAAGTTATGAAGGTTTTAGTAAAGGTTGATTTTTCTTAAAAAGAGTGAAGATTTCAAATGAAAGATGCGCTTTTGAATATTACAAACAAGGATGGGATTTACACTAAGGGGCTATGAAGATGCAAGATACCAACGGTACAGCCACCAGTCCAGAGGCTCCTCTGTCTGATATTTGCCCGCTGCAACACTTGCCTTTCTTCAGTAAATACATATTAGCGCAAAGATGATTTATCACTACAATTATCACAGGACTATATGGATGAGAGAAGGATTCAGGAAAGACGAGAGATTCTACAATGCAGTTCTAGATATGATAGAATGGGTTGGATTGGATTATTTAAGGCTAAGAGATTGGCTATTGACAACTCTATGATAAATACTCAGAACTATGGTTTTGGAATAGGCCCGTCAGGATCTGGTCAAAGAGTTTTGGACTGGAGTCTGCTAGCCAATAGACAGGATTCAGGCGGTTGGTTCTGCACTCAGCAAGGCATTCTGGTCTCTGCACGGCTTCTTGAACTGGATCTGACTGGTTGGTTCTGGGTTACAGCTCTGCTCTACTGGTTTGGATCTCTGGGTTCTAGCAAGAGTTCTTGGCAAGAAGCAGAAAAACCGCACAGCCCGGCTGTTCAATTTGTTGTGCCCCTTGGAAGTCTGGGGGTAAAATCAGGTTGCAAGAATTTAAAGGCCAGCTGAGAAGGGTTCAGCTTTGGAGTGGGCCTTCTGCTTTCAGAGTTCTGGAGTCTGGATCTGGATTCTTCCTGCAAAGCGCTTCAACAGTAAATCAGTTGATGGGTGAATGTGTGTATCTCTAGGTCCTCAACAGTCCCTATTTATGTATTTCCCAAGGGGAGGGATAGGCTGATTATACTAAGCCCACCCTCTAGGAAACTGATTGGTCAAAGTATTCCCCCTCTCCTGATTTGAGAAGGAATCCAGAGTCATGATGTTTCATGATGATGCTGTGTTTATGGTCCAGGGAAAAACCTCTCCTTTGTTTCTACACAGAAAATATATTTTTCATATAAAGCATATTTACAGTATCACCAACTTGCTAATAATACATATTTACATCCCAAATTAAATAAGGCACGTATTAGTCCAAGTCCCATCTTCTTAAGAGTTCTGGTTCACAAATGAGTTTTTCGCGCTTTTGGTTGTTTACCCAGTGTCAGATCTGTACAAATTTGTCCACATACATGCGCATAACACCTGGGCATAATCCTGTAGATTTTCATATTCCTAGCATTGTCAAAATTGCTACAATATCAACATTTTTAGTGGTTCAGTCTCTGAACATCGCATACATTCCAGACTAGTTTCCACTTGTGAGCAACATTTTCATTTTAACAACCTATACATTTCAGATTTTTATCAGTTTGGCACAGTTTTCTATGAGTCTTTTTCTCAAAATTATATTTTCTTCAGTTCCAGATACACATTTCATTCTAGCCCTGCCTCCAAGGTTTGGCTGAGCCAAGAGCAACCTGAGCCTCTTCCTGCCAGCAGCTGGTTTCTGTTGATTCCCAAATTTGAATTTCCTTTCAGTCAAGGGAGTCTTTTGTCTCCTGTTAGAGCAACAGGCCAAAGTCCTCCTCCCACCTCCTTTCACAATTCCCTTCCAGTTCCTCAGCAGAGAGCGGGGTGGGGGGATTCCTTTGTTTGGGAGAAGCTGTGGAATGTCTTTGAAGCCGTGTGGCTGGCTTTAACTTACTTTTAAAACACTGTTTAAAATAGTCTTTTTCTAAAATACAATTTACATTTTTAACAAATATAGCCACAAATCTCCTCCAGCATTTTTGAAACATAGAGATTGAATTTTATCAACCTATAATGCTTTTGATGGGAAGTCTCTTCTTTTCCATACTTTGATTTTAATGCACAAGTTTTAAATGACAGTATAGGTAAATGCCAGCTTCTGACACAGGCGAGCGGCGGTACTGCGCCCATTTCTGACATATTTTTCCCATGCAAGCACCTTTTGAATGTGGATTTTCTTCTGATGAAATGTGCTCCTGCTGATATTGTGCTTAGGTGGATTCTTTAAATAAAGTGATTAACACACAACAAGGATATTGGATTTTTTTCTGCTGTTTGAGAATCATTATTTTGCAAATTTAACAGCCAAGGAAAAACTGATTTTAGCAGTTCTGGGTTTCCCTTGGAATGCAGCACTGCTTTTCAAGTACTTTCATGTTACTCTGTGGGCAGCCCAATGATAGGTTTTGGCAGTAGTCTCCTGTGTTACCACTGACATAGGCAAAAATGGATTGGCGGTCTATTTTTCAGGTTTTCCTGCGCACTCCTCCGGGATTTTTAGTGCATAGATCTTTTTGGCAGCCATCCTATTGTTTTTGATGAAAATGGCACACAGTGATGTTGCAGGGAGTAGACTAGTCGGTTAGAACATCCCACAAAGCTATGCACTGCTTTTCTATAAAGTTTTAATGTGCAGAAAATAATAATGTTCCAACAGGAAAGGGTTCTCCCTTCCTCTGGTAGGTTAAAAAAGTCACTTTATCACAGTTCAAGTTTGTCCAAGAGGGATGAGTCTTCCCTTGAGCTTTCTGTAAATAAACAATTCTCTTAAATGTTCGGTTTCTCAGACTGTGTGCTTCCATTAGCCTCCTTATCTCCCCGGTGTACTCTCCTGCCAGGGCAATGGCGGGTTTTCTCACTGATCCTGGAGAGGGATGATTCTTCCCTTTTTATATCAGTTTGTCACCGTTTCACACTTTCAGGTTTACTTCCCTTCTCACTCATGGTTTACTCTCCTGCCAGAATATCATGTTGCTGTTTTAGCAATTCAAGTTCACTTCTTTTCCACTCCTGGTTTACTCTCCTGCCTGGATGTCACACTATTTCTTAGCTTTATCTTCCTGTATGTATGTGGGTCTCAGCGTCGCGGTTTTCCTGGTTCACTAACCTGCCAGTTTTTCCATTCTCCAATCGCTCCTTTATCCATGCATTAATGCTTTTCCAATATTTGGTCACTGACCCTTTGTCATCAATGTTCGTATATGTTTCAACTCTTCTTTTCAAATATTGAGTCACTGACCTTTTTCCAGTAAAGTTCGCATTTACAATAAGTCCTATTCTGATATGTTGGGAAGCCATCCCTGTTTTAATATTGCTTGCATCCATATAAGTTTCCTTACTGGTATCACTTTGACCCGCTAATGCGACACAGCATTCACCTTCAAGTGCTCTGGTAACCCATTTGCTTTCTCTGGGCTTACCTGGCAGCTTTGAAGTTCCTCATGTCTTCCCTTCTCGGTCCGCAGACTGTGTGCATCCCGTCAGCAGGTTAGCCCTCACTTTGGCATCATCTACTCCATTCGGCTTTAGCTGCTTAAGGCCGTCAAGCAGTGAGCTTCCTTTGGTTCAGTCTCCTTGCACGCCTTTCGTGTCCGCATCCGTACTGCTTTTTACAATTTGCTTGTTTTGTGTTCCGACCGGCGTCAGAATAAGTTACCAACAGTTTCAGTCTCTTCCTTACTCTCTTTCTAGTAAGCCGTGCCGGCTTTAAACTTCCCTGCAAAGCTTAACAATTTCCAAAGACTGGAACGCAGCATTGGCTTCCCGCTTCTGGTCATTTTCATTGCTCCCGCCCTCTTTATCGTCTCAGTACTTAAAAGGGTCGGGGGGGTTGAATAAGGTGGCTGGCTAAGAAAACCTGGAGTTTATGTAACTACATCACTGAGCCATGTAGGCATGTTGCAGGGGCACATGGAGTGTCATTAGGAATTGACTGCAAGAGAGCTTTGATCCAGTTATTGTCTGCCTCTCTTTGGTATTTGTCTTCACTTAGTCGGTTCTCCTGCAGAAGCTACCCGCAGGGTCAGTTGGGTAGCTTCTGCCTTTCCCTGGCGACATAAAAGAAGCTTCCTTCCAGAAAATAAATCAGTGACGATATTGATAGATTCGTCACACCACCTTCCGTTTGTTGCAGCAGCGGTTAAGTGGTATCCTGGTGGCGGTGCATGGTTCTTTGGCCAGGCTCTTTCAAGGCGCCTGGCTTCCTGTTTGGTGGTGGTGGTACATGGTATGTGCTTGTGAGATTTGTGTTTTGGGTGGAGGAGATTTTGTCGAGCGCCTGTGTGATGGGGGTGGAGTTGTAGTTGGAATATGGACGAAAGTGTGTGATGGGAAGAGAGGGTATCGTGAGTGTTGCTAAGGCAAGGTCTAATATTTTTGGTTTGTTTGGGAGTAAGGTTGGGTGTGTTAGGTGGAGGGATGATGTGTGGCAGTTAATGTGAAGATGATTGCAAATTATCAGACCATGAAACTCACATTCGATTTTACACAGAGATGTCATTTGTGCAAGAAATCAGACAGTTGAGGGTTCTGCCATCTGCTGTGTGTGGGGGGGCTAGGTGATCTGTATAAAGGTATAGGAAAGCTGCAAAAAGATACGTTTTTCTTACCATGGACCATAAAGAAGCATGACCAAAGCTAAATACTGTGAGGAATCCGAGGGCGTCCTCACATCTTTCCCCAATATGCCCCCCCCACCCCAGGTGGCCAGGGAAAGGAAGTCACTATCTGATCTTGAACGTGGGAGTGGATATGCGAGGGAGGATCATCTTGGTGGAGGAGACTTGGGGAGTGGAGATGAGGCACCCTTACGTGAGACATGCTATCCCGAATTTCCCTTTCACCATGAGTGCAATGTCCCACAAGCCTTTATATGTAAATCATTCCCAAAAATGCACCAGTTATATACTGGGACGAGGAAGAGACCAACTAGAAACAGACAGCCTCTATTTATCGCTACAGACTCATACAAACATCAGTTAGGTACTGGGACAAGGAGGAGGCAACCGAGAGTAATACAGAACTCCCAAACCAGCAATGAGTGGGCTAGTCTTTTTCTGACGAATCAGCCATGTGGGAGTTTAAAAGCAGGAAGCTTGAAGAACATGGAGGCAGCTGTGGAAGCGGGTATCTGGACTGCTGTGCGAGAGCAGACCTCCGGGAATGAGGCATGTCAGACGGAGTGCTCGAGGAAGTAGAGAAGATGCAGTGTTTACAGCAGGAAGTGCGACTAAAGGAAGCTGGAGGCCGATGGCAGAGTACAGAAGCAGAATCAGCGTGAGCAGGAGAAGGTGCTGAGTGAGGGAAGAGCTGTGAGAGACGCATAGTTTGTGGGAGCAGAGTTGGGGAGAGTCGCTGTCGGGAAGAAGCCAGGAGCTGCTTGAGAGAGGGAGTTTGTGACAGCCGGGAGCCTCGCTGGAACACTGTAAGCACCAACCAGTTAGTCCGCCTAGAGAAGGACACCGGAACAGAAGGCGAGCATGTAAGACTTATCAAAGTTATTTAATACAGATTTTAAATGAAAGCAAGTACTTTGAATATCGATTTGATTGAAAGGAAACCGGGTTGAATACAGTTCTGGTGTGTAAGTTGTTTTGTGGAATCGCACAAGTTAAAGGAACTGTGCAAACATTGGCAAGAGCCACAAGAATAGAATTGTGAGCCATGTGAGTATGAGTGTAACAACCGAATGGTGGCAAAACGAGCAATGGGGAAGCATTATAAGGATGTGGAAAGAGTTTAAATCAAAACACCACTGTAGAGATGAGACAGTGGAAACATACCTATGAAGGAGAAGCAAGTGAGGTGTTGGTTGTGTAACCTGTAATAGGTGGACCATGTGGTCCAACAACTGCGCCTAGACCGAATACACCCTCTTGATGGAAAAGCCACTTGAACCACAAAGAAGCTTGTGATTGATTCTAAAAGTTAACCTTGTGTGAATTGAAAGGAAGATGTTGAACCCCGACATTGGTGAAAGATAACCAAGACAGAAGAGTTGGGAAGCATGCCAAAGAATGATATTGTGTTGAAATTGTTGAAAGACTTGAAAGCTTGGGGAAGGGAGCCCCTTGTTTGAACTGTGAACTATGTGGACCTTGGGGAAGGGACACCGTTTGACCACTGGCTGGACGAAGTGCAGAACCTTTATGTTGACACTTTTGTGGCTGACATCCCTACGTATTGTCTAAAAAATGTGAGGGCAAGTACAGGTTTTGGACATTTGCTATGGACTTCCTGACACAGCCTATCCTCAATTTTATTTAGGTAGGACACTTCCACCTTAGTTTAGGACAAGATGGGCCTTTTTCCATCTTTATTTATCTGAATAAAAGTGTATAGCCCAAACCTTCGATGCATTGCCTGTGTCTCATTCATGATGCCTTCACGATAACTAATGTGTCCAGTATAGAACCAGAGGAAGACCGGTATCTCTATTAGATAAAGGTCCCTGATGCACTTAAGCACTCATACATCCACCTGACTATTTGCTTAGGTGTTCCAATCCGGGAACTATTTTTTTTAAAGATAGACCTCTTCCTGTCCACGCTAATGAGGATTTCAAATGTACTTTTGTGTCATGTTCTGTTGGATCCGCTACATATGCAAAAAGAAGGAAAAACGAATTGCCATAACAAATAGCCTGCAGAAGAAAGAAACCACAAAAAACATCTGTTAAATAGCACCTGGACATTTGCCCTCCCATAAGAGTCAATTGGGAAAGAAAAAATGGCAGAGTAGTATACCGAGTTTTGATTCGTGCTGCCTTGAAAACTCCGACTTCAAGGTTTTATCAGTGTGTATTGGAGATCTAGCTCGTCTAGCCCTGCAGTTCCCTCTCTCACTTGACTCCACTCTGATGCCCCATAGCCTAGTAGTAATCCTGGACAGAGAGGTTTAGCGCTCCGGGAGGACATGGGTCCCTGTGAGTAATTGTTTTGGAGTGTTCTCATCAAAGTGGCATGATCCTTGCAGGTTTGAACTAACCGAGTGGCTGCCCAGGGATAGATTCTGTAGCTTTCGGCCTTCAAGCAAGGCCGCATGGCACCAGGACATGAGCAGGTGTGAGGCTGCACAGGCATAGTTGCTTTAAAACTGTAGCTTCGGGATCAGAGCGGAGGGAAGGAAGGATGTCTTGCAGTCTGGTACTGCAAATGGACACAGGAGCTTGTGGGGCAGATACATTGAAATGTCATGCAATTGGTAAAATGCTTTTTCTCCTTAAATCTTGGTCATTGTGCGTTTGCTTTTAGCATAGAGACATGACTTCGACAAAAAATTCAAATGTATGTTATCTGAAGTGTTACAGTATTTCACCCATAGGTAAATCGAAGAATAACAACAAAATGTACTTGAACCATAACGTCATTTTTTTTGTGGATACGCAAACATGAATATTTAAATGAGACAGTTTTCTTTTTTAGTTAGTCATACCGACTACATGACCCGTTATTTAATTGATGGAATTCCCTTTTTGGCTTTTAAATTGAGATGCCGCCAAAATGGTAAAAATGTTATTTATATTGGTTTTTCTCTTGTTCTTTTTCCCATAATGTTGCGTCTATTTTTTTTTTTTATAGATTGATTTCAAAAACAAGCTGTACCTCGCACCACTTACCACTGTAAGTACATGTTTAATATGAAATGTCTGAAAATTAACATGTATCAAAGTTGTGTATTTGGTAATTAATTGGGTAAACTGTGCTAAATCTGTGGCGTAATAGTAAGTAGAGTCAGAAGACTTTTTTTTTAACAGTAGTATCAGACGCGTATACAACACCACAACCCTTTTCATTCAGCATTCCATCACATTCCCACCCAACCCACTTCTATAATCTTCCATACAGCAGTCACCAGGTATATCCACAGTAGGTTTCCAATAGAGACTAGTCGGCCGAATATTCGTCTGACCCAGAGAAACTGTATTGGCCGGAAATGCCACACCAGGGGAAAACTCAATCTGTTCACCCACTATCTCTTCAATTGTGAAAGACCTCGGCTCATTAGTTAGCAACTGGGTAACATGCCCAAGGTAGGTGTAAGAAAGTGGCTGGCGTGTGCGCACAGCACACACATTTGTGTATGTCGGAATAAAATGTTTAAAGGTTTGTTGGTGTGTAATACATCTGGTTTAAGTATTTGAAGTGCAGTAATTTATACCGCCTGTTGAGACACGCCTGGTTTGCATGCAACAGTATTTCAATACCTTGTCTGGGATCACAGATAGACTCCTCCCACTTGCGGTGCGCGTCTTCTGACCATCCTTCTGTTTGCTCTGTTATTTTCGCATATAGGTATGACATCAACTTGGCCTCTGCCCTAGGCTCCATGGCCTAATGCAGCAATGGCATGATATCCGGTTGAGCTGGGAATTTAGAAAAAACCTCTTTACTGCATGACGTTTCCTAAAATAAAGAATAAAGAAATATATGTAGCGCACCCCAATGTTTTACACTCCTTGAGAGACAAGAATTGACCATTTGAGAATGTCTTGAAATCTGGGTAAGACCATTTTATCCACGCATTGCAGAGATGCCTTTTCACTGTTGAGGGTAACCTCTGGTTATACATGGGTCATAAGACACTTGAGCTATGACCAGTAGACCCACCAAGTTGATGTAGCAGAGAAAGGTGCATTGGCCTGTTGGATGAACAATAAGAAATTGTTTGGTAAATGCTTTTGTCCGGAGAGGTTTACATAGACTTTCCATCTGTAGTTATGATCTGTGTACACCTGTTCTGTTTTGGCTTTTAACAGATTAGTGTACACCCATACAGAAACAATGAATTAAAATACAAATGCCTCTCCTCCTTAATGTGTCCATTTGCCATGTCCATCATCCAAGAATGAATTTGTCTCTGTGGCACCACCGTGCAGGATATTCCATGAATCCATGACAAACAAAAGGCTTCTTTTGCTGTACCAGTCAAAAATCTGTTACCAGCTGGCTCACTAAGCCACAGACACGCGTACACACACATGTATCTGAGCATTACATTAAATATGCCTACATTATTTGTGGATAATTCTAGTCTGGACAATTACATACTTATCATGCAGCACAATACCCTCTTTCCGCTACACTTGTAGGCATGTCTGGTTTACAAGATGCTCTGTCCCAAATCAACATTAAGAAGTAGGAGTTGAGACGTTGCCTAGTCCGGCTAGAATCTAAATGTATCTGTCTTCAGGGAAATTGCTTATTATCTACCTTGCTCCCTTTAGTCGTTGCAATCCTTTCTTTGTGAAGTGCACATACTAAGAGTCTTCAGGGCTTGAAATTGAGGGGAGCTGGGTGCTATATAGCTCCTGCTTGTAGCCTTGAAGAGCCTGGTTAGCTTGACGCCAACAGCTGCCAGGAGCTACATTTGGCTCCCTAGGCCGACTGATGCCGAACAAGCACACCAATGTGAATTTACCTCTCTGCATTTGGGACAATCTATACCACGTTCACACACATTTATATGACATTTATAGCATATGGGTTCCTAAATAATGGACCAAATGATAGCTATGTATCCTATGTGGAAGTTATATTTGCAGGAAAGCTATGTATCTGCTCCTCGTTCCCCTGTGGTAGCTCCTGTTCACTGGTTAATGCTGGATACCCAGGAGCTACTTTTAACTCCTGGGTAAAATTATTAGTAAAAGATTCTTGTAAAGAGCAACACCCAGAGGCCTCAGTACGCACATGTAACATAGACCATGCATGCACTACATAAAGGGAAAGGTCAATGTCGAGAAAAGTAAGCTCCAGGTGATAAAGAATCTAACAATCTGTGAAGGGGAGTCTACTCTTTAGACTTAAAAAGAAAAGTCTCAGTTGCTTTTTTTAAGTTGGGAAGGCCTGAAATGTTTCTCAGTTAAGACGAGGTAGAGCTCAAGAGGCTAGTGGCAAAAGTATAAAAACTAATGCCCCCAAAGTTCTTTAGCTTATATCTTGGTTGGTACATTTTATCAAGGCCATTTGAGCGGAGGTAGTATGTAACTGGGGCCTTCCATAGGCTCGTCATTGGATATAAAGGAGCTTTCCCTGCCAGGCATTTGTAAGTTGGGGATAGGATTTTATAAGAGATGCGATTGGAGACTGGTAACTAGTGTAAAGATCTCCTAGCCTCAGCTATGTACTAATTTCTCGCCAGTCCGCACATCGCTCTGACAGCACCATTTTGGGCTACCTGTAGCATATTTATATTACTTTTAGAGGTGCCTGCTATAAGACTGTTGCAGTAGTCAATTCTAGAATTAACAAGTGCTGTGGTCAGCACAGATACATTGGCCAATGATAAGTATGGTTCGATCAGCCTAATTTGCTATGTGTACTTTTTCATGTTTAAGGAGTCCAACTATTCTCTGAGCGTTTTCACCCAGAGGCTGACTTGGATTGTGCAAATACAGTTTCAAATCGGCTATACCAAACCTCTAACTTACTTAAACGTTGACTAGAGCCAACCAGCATAAGTTCAGTCTTGCTGTTTAGGGCCAGCTAATTATTATTAATCTAACCCTGAATCATGTTGTATGTATGATTGTCTTTATGTCCTTCTCATAGCCACCTGTCGGCTCAAAGACCACCTGGGTATCGTCGGCATGATTGGTGTATTTGATGCTGACGCTGTCCAGGAGTTCAAAGAGCAGACTGGTGTACAAATTAAACAGAGAAGGAGAAGGACAAGACCCCATGAGGAACTCCACCAGATAATTCAGGTGGTGCTTGCAAAACCCTCAGAGGCCACTCTAGCCATCCTTGGGCCCAAAAAGGATGCCATCCAGGATAAGGCAGGTTTAGACTAATTTACCTTTTATTTTAATACCTCTCGAGCAGCAAAGCATGAACCCCAAAATCTGCCGAGGCATCGAAGCATTAATAGAGCCACCTGGCCAGAGTCCACTTTGTTGGCCAAATTGGTACTTAGTTCGAGCATAGTGGTTTTCGTGCCATGCATGGCACGAAAACCAGACTGCAAGGTACTCAAAAGGTCACATGTATCCATGTGATTCTGGAGCTGCAGGTATGCCGCCCTGTCCAGAATTTTTAATAAAAACAGGACGTTGGTAATGGGGCGTTAGTGGGCCATAAAGGCAGATCTAATGTTTACTTTTTCAGAATTGGTGTAATTCATACGTCTTTAATGATAGGAGGCACGACCGATGTAGAGAATGAGAAATTGACTATCTTAGTAATTCGTGGGGTGCAGGCAGCCAATAGCATCCTTAATACTGGCTGGGCACGTGTCTCCAGCACAAACAGAAGCTTCAAAATTTTGACAATTTTTGTCAGATCATCCTCTGAGATTTGTTGGAGACTAGTTAAATTGAGGCAATTTCTATTGTTGACAACATTGTTGCCCATATAGGATGAGTTCATATGATGTGCATCGATTGCTGCTCGAGATTTCATTTGAATCTTAAAACCATGATGAATTTCAGTGCACCATGTATCATGTTTTTGATATGGGCGGGTTAGGTGCTATTTTCTTTCCGCTCTATCTCTTTGAGAACAGAAACAGTTCTCTTTGGCTAGATTTCACAGTGAGGATCCTATTTTCAAAATAAATTTGTTTAGCTGAAACAGTTGCATTTTTATTTTTTGTAGCAGCTTTATGATACATGGCCAGCGAGATTCTCCTGATAGGGTAGTTTTCACCATATCCTTTCGCATTGTCTTTTAATTCTTCTGTGCTCTATTATGTTTTCCGAAAACAACGTTTTTCCTAAGGTCTCAGTCTTTACCATTTTTATAAAGACGGTGCCAGTGAGTTTAAGATTAGTGTTTAAATGTCTTGAAATTGCTCCATGCGGACACGCATCTCATTGGTCTTGAAAAAATGTTTAATCATTGGACAGGCCATGTCCGCAAAGGCTTCAGGGGAGACTCTGCGAGTGTTTCTTACTTGAGTTAATCCTAGGATGACTGTTGGCTTTTTTGAGTTGGGTCGGAAGAAGTTCTAAAGAGATCAGAAAGTGATCAGTCCAAGGACTAGTAGAGATAACCTAACCGCAGGGGTAGTAAAAATATTGTAATTGAGCACCCAATTTAAAATATGTCCCTCCTTTGTGTAGGGTTCTTGACCAGTTGAGAGAACCCAATTGCCTGGAGGGGCAGTGAGAAGGGAGTCTGCCTTTGGATCATTCTTGTGATAAACCCATAAGTTAAAATTGTCTAAAAATAATATATATGTGGAAGTCTTTGTAAATTCTCCTATTACGCTGAAAAGTTGTTCTTCAAAGGATGATGTGATCATAGGCGGTCGATAAAGAACCAGAATACTAATAGTGGGATTATGGTCGATCTATAATTTACTAAGGCTATATTGGCTATTGTCTAGTGTAGTTAAAGTGTGCATGTGTGCATTAAACGTGTCTCTCAAGATAATAGCGGTACCACAACCTCTACCTTCTGTCCTGAATATTCTATATCCTGTTGGGATAGCCAAGAGGGCGGCATGATTAGTAGCATCATTAAGCCAAGTTTTATTTAGACCTATTCTGTCCATATTGTGGCTCACAATTTCGATATGCCACCTCTGTGGCATGTCTGACCTTAAGAGTGTGTATTTAATAATGCAGTTTTTAAATTATCAATAATTGTCGAGTGTGGAGTGAAAACCATTTTGTCAGCATCAGGTGCTTGTTCATTAAACGAGTTTATAATATTGGAGCCAGGGTTCTCTTGAACACTGTCCATCCTGCATAGCTAATGGGATTTCTAAGGTTTGTTGGCCATTGATCTGAGCCGATTCTATCATTAAGCTCCAGCAGCTCCATTACTGTGTCCTTTATCTATACTAGTCATGTTTTTAGTGATGTTTAAAGTGACATCACATAAATTATTAGCTACCAGTGATGGTGTCTGGAGGGTCATATACTGCTCCACAATATCGTTGTGGCGTGTGTAGATATAAAGCATTTGAGCTTCACAGGAATCTGTTCCCAGATTGCTCTTCGCAATCTTAATGGCTTCTTAAGGATGCATACATGTCCAAAATAACCAAGTGCTAATAAAATGCATTCAACAAGGTACCTTAAGCGAAGAACCGCACTACCGCTCGGTCGGCACAGACTGGCTAGTTGCTCACCCGGCCATTAAGCAAACAGTAACTTGAACTACAGTACAGCTGGGAACGTGACTGAAGCATAGCAGCAGCAGTAATTTGATACCAAACCTCTCAAACCGTACAAGATATTTAACTTCAATAAAGTGCTTGAACTTGATGTTATAATATACCCTAGAGTTTAAATAAAATCTAGCAAAATCAATGTAAATTAGACCAACCCTAGTTGCTAAGTGCAATGTCTTAAAATGTGCAAATAGGCAAATTAGCAGCACGAAATAAAAAATGGCGAAATACCTACCACTGCTACCAAACTCACTGGATATTTGTATCAGAACTTTAAGTGGAGTCCCATCTGGAAGATATTGAGGGAATCAATGGTAGTAAGTACTGGGACAAATTGGGAGGTCCAAGAATAATGCACATTAGTTATTAATCCTCAATTACCTAGCCACCCTCCTTTGTCACAATCCTTATTTGATGAGCAGTATTTAAAATAATTTATTGTTTGGCTGCATACATTAATCTTTCAATTTACAATATAAACCTACTAAATGTTGTCGGTTAGCAAGTTAATCATACAAGATGCAGAATTTCACTACATTGCACATTATTAAAATTAAAGTTAAGAAAACGGACCATGTAATGAAAAGTAATAGCAATTAACAAAGACAATTGGTGACAGTTTTGTCAATTATTACATTATCAATTCCCAGTTCATCCAATAAAAGAAATGTCTCTTTTCATTTAAAAATGTACTGACCTCTTTAAAGTATGTTAAAAAAGTAAAAAAAGAAGAAAAAAGCTTCATACAAAAGTACATCATATAGTGAACATTCTTGTAAACAATATACACTCATCTAAGGACTTTATACCCTTCTTACCCTGTGTTAAAGCATTCATGTTCAAACATTGGTCTATCTATTTCTTACATATTGCGTTTCTTTTCCACCATGTTATGATTAATTTAATTCAAGACCTTCCAAAAATTGAATGGTGGCAGTTCTAATTGAAGCTTTGTTTGTACAGAATATGTTTTGCCATACGTCATCAATTGACTTGATTTTGTAATGCGTAAACTCTGGTTGTGCAGTCATTTTGATCAAGGAAGGTTGGATTTTGTGCCCATATAATTATCAACCTCCTTCCTAATTTCATGACGTCTAATTTCAATGGCTTGTTTTTCTGTTTTTAAAACCTGTATTCCTTGAATAGGGTCAGATATTATAGGTTCAGATTGCCTGCCAAGTTTTCTGGTCTCAGCCTCTTGTAGTTGGGAGGCAGCATTGATCAGATCCTCAAGTGGGGCAGCATTGATCAGATCGTCAAGGGGGGGGGCATAAGGTACTTATGAGTTGATGCTTGAGTTCAATCTATCTTTTTTTCGATGGAGCTATGTGGGACTACTTTTTCAAAACCGCGACCGAAGCTATGGTTGTATCTTTTCTGGGTAGATTGGGTGATTTAAAAAAAAAAAGTTTTGTTGTTGAGTAGAGGGCTGCGACATTTTTGTATTTTGGGATTTTTTTTCTTGAGATGCTTGTTGACCATTTTTTTTTTTTACTTTTAATTTTGTATGGTGCAGAAAAAACCATATAAGCATGTTTACTGGTATCCGGTATAATGTTAGTGGTAGGGACGCTGTCATGAGACTCCGCTTGTTTTATTGCAGCAAAGTCTTTGTCCATTGGCACTTCCGACTCAACAAAAGACTGAATTATTTTATCAATGCAAGGCAAAACCTCACTGACACAAGTTGTTTTTCCCATTTGTTTTGTTTGATTGCATCATTTTGTGAAAACTTTGAACTTGAGTGGGAATGCTACCTTTAAGAAGTAATTTAGTATCAGGAACGCTTCTCTCTCTCTCTACGTGCATTATGAGCCGACTGCCAGTCCAAGATCTTATTGATTTTGTGCTGCTTGAATGTTTAGCTTAGAATCAAGTGTCTCAGTCTTAAGATACTGTGAGGAAGGGAGCACTGCAGCGCCCACGGCACTCACAGCAGTTTGCCTGGTGGAACCTGCCGGCCGCTCTCGGATCTTTCCTGACCATCAACGTTGTGGCAGTGCAGGCCGGGCTCGGCTACCCGCAGGCACCAAGCAAAGCCCTTCCCCTCTGACCTACGGCGCGGCCGGCCCCAGGAATCCAAGTTCCATGCACGGCCTGCCTGACCGACGTCAGAGGGGGAGATGGGGAAAGAAACCACGGCCCTGAGCCCCAGGCGGCTCTTTACCTGTAGGGCCAACGGGCCACATAACATCAAGACGGCGGTCCGGCACAAGAACCTCCACAGCCACTCCGTACGAAAGGGGCAGAGCCTACAAGAGGCTCAGACACCAGGCTACCAAAGTGGACCGCAGCGGTCACGAGGAGCCTGGGGGCTTGGTGGGAGGTCCTGGCTCAACCAATGAGGAAAGGGGAAATGGAGGGGAGATGGCAGCTCTTTTCAGGGGCAAGAATCACAGGTTACCAGCCAGTCCAATGGAGGGTGGGGGAACTGGTATATGATTGGCCCATACACAAGCCTATCTCAGAAGAACTGGATTTATCCTCCTTTTGTTGCTCATTGCAGGGAGAAGGAGAAGAGAGTGGAAGCGACTGGTCGGCCTATTCGGGCTCGAGTGAATTGGAGAAACCTCTGAGGGAATTCTTACCCCGGACTTTAAACCTACAGTGAAGTAACTGCCCTAAAGTCTGTGGTTATTCAGTTCATGAACTTACTCAGTTTCCTTGAATAAAGTATTGTTCAGCATCAGTACCGGCTCTTGTTGTGATTCCTACAGAGACATAATTGCTGTATTCAGGGCATTTAGCATGGTTTCTATTAAAGTAGTCGGTAAGATTGGGGATAGGGGAGTTGGAGCATAAAAAATATGATTATTTGGTTTCATTGGTGTTGGTGCAGCAAAGGACAGAGCTAGTATTGGCTCTTCGACAGACCTGTTGGCAAATAGAATAGGTGACTGTGATAGATTAATTGGCTCTTCACAGCCTGAAAAGTAGGAGCCGTTAAAATCTAGATCAATCACAGACGGTTCTGAATGATTTGTCTCACTGAGAAATGAAGAATTAGGAAATTGCTTTTGGTTAGAGGCTGTTTGTTCATCCTGATCGAATAAGATGGGGCGGTCAGGGCATTTTGAGTAGCAGTATTATGAGGTATGGCCGACAAGAGTGAGGCTGTGTTTGCAGCTCCTGGGATGCTGAAAGGTGTTTTTGCTCATTCTCTGCTATGAAAGCGGCAGTATCGGCATCATTGTTATGGTTCGATTTACATTCCGTGACCGTCGTAGAGGGCTTCCTTCGCAGCCAATAGTTAGAGTAGCGTCAGACATAGTTAAACCACAGAAACCTATATGCAGAACATCCAAAGGTTCATGCAGTGAAACTGACAAGTTTAGTCTGGGGATACGTGAGCTGGCTGGGCGTTCATGACAAAACTGCCTGGTATCCACTTTGATTGCTTTATGTTGCTGTTAGAAGAAAGTAATAGATCCGACGAGTGTGCTAATTTTACAGCCATCTTACGCACAGTCCTATCGGTCAACTTATGTTTCCCATTGGCAACAACGTTACTGACCTGAGTGGGCATGTATACGAAGCAAGCACCCAAAGAAACCAGTGTTGCCGTTCCTCGCGGCAAAGAGGTACTTGAAGGTACTTGCTAGGTGCGTGCAGGTTCCTGTTTAAGTAGGGTGCACAGCAAGGGGTCGTGGCCACAGGAAAGTAAGTGTATAAGGTATCCTCAACAATGAAAGAAAACATGAAGGTAATGAACAGGGTCCTTGAAGGTACTTGCTAGGTACGCGCAGTATTCTACATTGTTTATACTGAGCCAAAAATCACAGGCCGCAAAGCTATGCCCACAAATCATGTACACTCTGCTTTGTAACCTTTACTGATATTTGTTGGGTATCCCGTCTTCCTCTATGTCCAGGTGCAGATGGTTCACTAAGAAATAGTAAATGTACACAGACCCTGAATTGGGATGTAATCAGACAGGTTTGTGGTTCCAACTGCATGTTTGGGAATCTATTATGCAACTTGTTTCCATATGTGTCTTTCTTTGATGCCTCCAGATCGTAAGGAAGTTTGATCCATTAGAGCCTGCCCTAAAACATTCATATTACCCGTTATTTGCAGTTTCATGCTAATTCGATGTATCGTTCTACTTGCTTTATGAGCAAATTCTTAATGCAGTGTGCGTATTTTAGCTCAATGATGACTGACCTATAATTTATGATGCTGATTTTGTCTGTCTACATTATAACTCTGGTCTACGTCGTTTTGAACTTTTTTCTGCCCATAACAGTAAAGTAGCTGTTCACTTGCATGGATTGCATTCTCTCTGATGGCTACCGTTTTCAGAACTCTTGGCTGCCTTATTTCTTTGAGGTCCTTTTATCCATGCCTTTTTTGCACCACTAGGCATGCCCAAAGGCATCTCTAAATTATGTACTGTCTATTGGAAGCTTTTAGTCGGGGCCCTACCCTTAAATCCACCGACATACTACCTTTAGGGGTCGCTATTGGGATCCCTATTTCCATGAATTAACTGCATTAAGGGGTAGTGAGGTTGCTTGGAATTACGTTGGGATCACAAAAAAAGTTTGACTTTCACACACCAAAAAGCAATGAAGGGACTTCAAATGCCATGATTCCCCACGTTCACGTGGGAATCGGTAATCTGAATCAATTTTTGTGATCCACCTATAAAGGGCCTTTACATTCCCCCCCCCACCCCAAAAACAGTTGTTGGTGTCTTAGAATCCTGGGAGAACACCTTACCTGTACCCACTCTGCTCAAGCGCCAGGGATTTGTGGTGTTAAATTCGAGGGCTGCTAGATCTGCCTCAGTATCTGTACCTGCTTCTTCATTTCTGTACACTTCTAAAAGCCAAGAACAAAACACATGAGTTGGCACTTCAGTTAGTGTGTCAACAAACTACACTTTACTTTGGACTAGCAATGGAGCAGGAACAGGGCATGTGACTTTAACAGAGCATGAAGATGATTTGAGATAGAAATAAAGTTCTAGATTTGAATGACGTCTGCCTAGTACTGTATTTGGTTATTGACCAGCACTTCTGATTTACATAATTATCCTGCAGTGCCCAGTGCACTTGAAGGACAGTTAGTGTGTTGGGAAGGAGAGAGGGTCTTCCCACTCCCATATGCAACACCGAATAAGAACTAGATGCAAATAGGGCACATCCAGGGGGTAGAAGGTGCACATAGAGTGGTACACGATCACCTTAGTACATGTATTATAAGCTATACAGTAGATGCAGGTGTGAACACCATCTTGACAAATGTCAGTCATCTTAGAAGAGGCCCCAGCGCGGCAAACAGAACCTTGTGTATAAGTATTAGGCCACTTACATGAGCACCAACAACGCCCCCATCCTGGCCAGGTCTCAGAAATCCACAACCACCTCCATTGTTCAGAGAGCTACAGGCCCTCGTGCCCTGTGAACAATGTGCCCTGCAAGGTCATGAGAAGGGAGCAGAGTGCCTCTTGGAAGTACCATCCCACAAAGCACATAAGGCCCGCCTGCCTCCAACAATGCCCACTTGAGAAAAACAACCTTGACATACTTTCGTCCCATGACCCCCGCATGCCACAGCACCACCCAGACCGCCAACCATAAAACATTTATTCCCCTCTATTGATCACTAAGAACAGAATGCAAGGCTATTGCACATTCAGCAATGGGTCACCTGATTTACGCAGAGAGGTGCAGGGTGGCATCAGAATTATAGCTCAAAACAAAGTTGGAGGACCTTGATTTGAGTCGAGTATTTAGAACGCGTCTGAGACGGACGTAACCGGATGAAGGCGCAGTTGGAACCAGATACATATAGAACGCGAATAGAGAAAGGGTGAGACGTCACCAAGTGAACTGTATTGTTACTATTTAAAATGACCAAGTGTCTGACAATCCCTGATCTCCCGCAGTAAACTGTTCTAGATTTTGGGACCGAAGACTGCAATCTTCTGTCTCCTCTAGTAACAAATACTGACCTTGGGCTGCTCGGCAGCAGTTGGGTTGCTTGAACCGAGTGTCCTTGGGGGATGGTTATAAGGAGAGTTTTTTTTGGGGGAGTCTATCTTGGGAGTTGCCGATCTATCTTGGACCGAGTGAAGTTTGTGTGAGTTAAGGTGACCTTGGTTCTCCCCCGAACCCATCCCTGTATCTACCGGGTCCACTGTTAGAATAACATTGTGTGTTAGAGTAGCTAATTAATTGTTAGGTCAGCTCACCACGGATGACGAGCCCAGCAGCACCCACTTGAGCAGAGATGGACAGAATAAGATGGACCAATGGCCTGGAGCATGCCCTACACCTATAGGCCTCCGCCAATCCATATTGCAGAATTGTACTGTATAGTATGACGTAGTTAGTGACATTTTTGTGCTTATAATGTGTTGCACATGCCTTCGGACCTCAGAACATTCTGTAGCAGCAGAGTTCTTTGTTGATGCATTACTATGTTTGTAGAAATAAATACTTATCCTTGCAAGAGCGTCTTGGGCCTTTTTCCTTAGCGGGTTGTATATTTTCTGGTGTGAGCATGCAGGGGTGTGCCTTCAGGTGTTAGGTTAGATTTTCATTTCTATGCTAAATCTCCCTCCATTGTGAGGCCCCCAGCAATTTCTAATGGACTTTGGATTCATTTTCCTGAATGAGTGGGAACCTTTTTACCCACTCACCCTTTCTTTTACTCTTTTTATTGGAGTCATTTTGCTGACTCTCACTAGTGTTTAAATCTATCCGTTTTGGGCATCTGCAGTTATTTATTGCAGCACACAGCACTTTATGTGCAGTGTTGCTGGGTTTCTCCTTGGGCTTCCCTTTTTATTTTCTCTTGACTTACACTGTAGAACTACTATTCTCCAGGATAGAGAGGGGTTTCCATCCCCTTTACATGAGACCAGCACACCCCACCTTATGTAGAGTGTTGGGGAGATGCGTGGTATCCCTTTTCTCACTGTTCCAGTAATATTTGTTACTATGACTAGCTTACTATAATGGCTGGTGGCATTGAACATTGTGTTAATATTACACGCAGGCTGTCAAACCAGCTGCGGTAATGCACAGGAGGGTCACCATTCTACTAAGATGGTGGCTTCTTTCTTTTTTTGCCATTTGTCATGTGCTTGTCCTTTCGTGGGTCGTCATCTGCTGTCCTGGGTTGTGGAGGTTCTGGTTGAAGTTCTGTTTTCAGCGGGAACCCTTTTGTGTAGCCGGCCAAGGCTCCAGAATGTGCTTCTATTTGTTGCCGGATGCCATGCCATGTTCAGATCCCCTCCCAAAATTATCTCCCCTTCGGCATAATCCTCCAGTTTTCCCAGAGTCTCCCGCAAAAAGCCATCTTACCCCGTATTCGGTGCATATACCAAGGCTAAAGTAAGCTTGAGCCCATTGATTGTGGCATTTGCAAATGCCTACCTGCACATCTTGTCCACTAAGCTGCTGTGTAGATTTATGTTCCTACTTTCAGGGACTGCAATCAAGACCCCAACTTTCTTGACTATAGCGTTGGATTGCCCGATTAGCTTATAACCCCTTATCCATCCCACAACGTGCTGTGACCCTCCTGGGCTGCAAACTGCCAATCCCCTGGGACCTCGAGCCTGAGTGCTATGCAACATCTTCCGAAGTCCGATTCTCGCTGATACTTTGGTGGATTCTTGCTGGACTTCCAGAGACACAAGCTGACTCACCAGAGTGAAGGACTGAAATAGCGAGGAGAATCGGACCAGCAACAACCGTCATTCATCTGGTACCTTGAGAAGGGCGCCAAATCCACAGAGCCGTGGGAAGCACTGAAGAATCTTTTGTTGGGAGCCGTTTCTGTCGACTGCTGCTGCAAGTTTCTAGTTCCCATCCAGTGTCTGTTATTTCGGCACCACGACCAAGAAGACCAGGTCCTGTGCTGCTGCATCGTGAAAGTGTCCGCCTGCAAGCTCTTCTTCACTTCTGAGGTACTGTGTGGATGCAGAGGACAATAGTGGCACGAGCTGGGGCATAATAATGTCAGACGAAAGAAAGGAGGAGAATGAGAGGGTGCAAAGAGAGGGCATATGTGGGTTTTCAAAGGAATCAAGAATAGAGAAAGCGAGATTTAGAAGACCCTAAAGAAAGGACACAAAAACCAACACATTATACTGAGCGACTACAAGCACAATCTCGTAGTGCGGAGGAATATATCCCCACCATATGTAAGCAGGTTAAGATCATTACCAGGAAGGAAACGAATGGGCGAGGCAATCTCTGCCTTGAAAACCAAGGAGAGTAGGTAAATATGATTATTAACCAGTATTTTCACAATTCTAATCATTGAGGAAGGGGGAAGACCACAAAATATACCATGGCTGCAGATGGCTAAAGACAATTTAAAGTGTAAATTGCTGAGTTTAACTTCCGGTGCGGGAAAATTGATTTATGAGTTGGAAAGGATGACATCAGGAATTATGTTAGCTATAGGTGATATAAAAGGGCTGCTAGCGGCTATCCTAGGGGAGAGAGCTGACATTTGGAAATAAGCAGGATACGCAGGTGTGACTGTGCAAAACACTACGCACGTTGGTGCGCCATTTAATAATTAGAGCAGACGTATGGCGAGTGCTCAGAGTGCTATACCTCAATACCTCGATACATCAGACATGGGTGCGCTTATGATTAGGAAAATGGGAGCGGATGAACATCCTGTTGCTTATATTCAAGACAAATGGTGGCAGGAGACGTGTGAACCGTGGAATAAAACGGTAGTATTATTTTACCACATTTTGTGTCAGGGTCTGCCCGAGCCAGTGCAACAGCAATTGAAAAAACAAGTGGGAATGGAAGCACAGCCGTGGCCAGAAATACAGTTGACGGTCGTGCATCACTGCTGATTAATGCAAAAGAAAAATAAGAAGTAAGTTGAGAACAGAACGCAGGAGGAAGCAATGATAGTTCCGATTTAAGTTGTCCAAAATAGCCATTGAGGAGTGGTATTGACAAGTAATGAAGGAGGGGTGACACAGGAGATAGCCAGGGCAGCGAAATAGTGCAGGATATCCCACTGACCAGAGTGGGTACAATTTTTGGCCAAGAGGAGATGTGCCTAGAGGAGTAGTAAGAGGTGGATTTCAAAACTCTCGGGGATGAGTAGGATTTATCGGTGACGTCCACAACAATGTTGGAATTGTGGAAGAATTGGCCACATAGCTAGGACATTCAGGAGCAAAGGAGGCATGCCACAGAATTGGCAAGCTCCAAGGGGGGGATGGGTTATGCTCCACAATATAATACACAACCACAGGAATATTATGCCCAAGATCACACGTATGCTCAGAGAGATTTGCCAAAATCTCAACAAATGCAGCAAGTACCGCTGCAAATGTAATCGCTGCAAGGGCAACAGCAGCAGGCACCCATGAGAACACAACAGGCACAATCCCAGCCCGCACAGATACAGCAGGCTATAGAACTACAATGGAACATGACCCCAGGAGTCCAACAGGCACCCACACCTAAATTGGGCAGTGTGACTTTGATGGGAGGGAATCCTTTACAAGTACAGGGATACATTTATATCCACAATAGGACAGCCCACAGAGCGACTTGATGTGTTCAGTACTATCAGTAACACCACACCCGCAAGAGGAACAAAGGGTCAGAGTAACTATAGGAGGCAAGACCTTTTTATTTCTAGTAGACCCTGGAGCTACTTGTTCCTGTGTCCACGAGGGAAAATACCCAATGTCAGGTACTGTAATGAATGCTGTGAGAAACCTGAAGGTGTCTCATCCACTGGTCCCTGGAGATGTTGTCCAGGTGGCCAGGACACGGCCATCGCTATTGGATTCAGTTCCTGGGGGTGGACCAGTGGGGGAGGATAACCTGGGCGAGGTATATTAGGGGAGTGGAAGTGGGACACTGAAGATAGAGACGTGTTATCCCCTTCCTTGTAACACCTTTTTCCCGTCCTACCCTGTGGGATATTTAGAAGCTCTACCCCCTCCGCCTTTCCGACACAAATACTTTCTTACACTGTGACAGACAACGGACTAGCACCAGAGCCGTTTATCTGACATGTCCCACCCAACACATGTTTCAGGCAAAGTTGGCAATTGACAATAATCACGCACACCTGACGGCCCTTTATCTTCCCCACAGGGGTAAAAGGCGGCACACTACGAGCAAGGGTGAATTCACGAGGAAAAAGCTACACCAAACCGTTAGTTCAAATGTAGGAGAAAGGCGGCAATACCTGGAGGGACGGCGAAGAGGGTACTGCCCTTGCCCTTTTCAACTCAGACCCCCAAAGCCTCCGAAAGGGAAATCATAAGACCAGGAGTTATAGCTGGCGTTCGGAGCAGCAGATGTCGATGGTGCACAGGGGCTTCCCGCATTGATAGTGCAGCTGGGAAGGCAAGCTGGCTACCGTGGCACCGTCCTTGACTCCAGAGACAAGAGAAGCCAACGGGTTCAGCACAGCCGTTGAGTCGGAGGAAGCTGATGGCAAAACGCGCTGGGGGGTGGGGGTGGGGTGGGATGGGATGGGATGGGGGGCTGGGAGGGGTGGGAGGGGTGGGGGTGATGTGTGTGTGTGTGTGTGTGTGTGTGTGTGTGTGTGTGTGTGTGTGTACACGTGTGTGTGTGTGTGTGTGTGTACACGTGTGTGTGTGTACACGTGTGTGTGTGTACACGTGTGTGTGTGTGTACTTTTGGGAAAGACCGGGCAAGGGCCAGCGGCAAAGTGCTCATTCGAAAGACTCTCGCTGGCCCCTTTGGTTTTGTGTTGAAACTGAAAATACCAGAAGGGCGGCGTGAGGTGTCAGAATGGTCCTACAAGGGGCATGTCAAATCCTTTGTACAATCGAAAGTCTCTGACCTCATTGCCAGGAGAAAGCTAGGGGAAGGGAACCCTGCTTTCTGATCAGATTGTTAGCTGGGGAATAAGGCAAGTGTGAACCCGACAGAGGGATGCCTTGAGTTGGCGTGAACAGTAATACACCCGTGAACTGTTAAATTGGCAAATGTGAATACAGTTGAGGGATGCATGCGAATCGGGGTGAATCCTGATGCACACGAGAACATTGTATTGATATGAGTGAAAGGCTGTAATGAACCTGACGGGGAGAAGCCATTGTTTTAAGAAGGATCCGAGCCCAGAGGGAGATTCAAAGGGCGAAGAGCAATCGCCCAAAGGTGCAAGATCCTTGAAGGAACTTTTGTTTGTTTTGGTCCAGGCAGCCTTCTAAGGCAAGAGACTTTGTAGAAAAGAAACTTGGCCTCTGAAGGTCCTGATATCATTCAACAGAATAGTGAACCTTGAGCTGAAGAGCCACAGGAGTGTGCTGTGCTTATGTCCCACCTTGTCCTGTGCTAAAAAGATGGGCAAGCGAGACCCCAGCCATACCATCCTGACTTATCATTTTGTGAGCACTTCTTTCTTTTCTGGTCAACATTATCCCAAACTATTTGTTTAACTTGGTGGTAAGGATTGCCAATCTGTATTTTATTTTTTTAATTTTATTTTTTTAGTATAGGCCCTTTTTATTTAACTAGACACCATTAGGACCGCCTTATTATTTGATAGTCGTAACCTGCGGCCATTTTAAGTTTAGGTTTAAATTAGTTGTTTATCTCACCCATTATAAAGTTCAATAAACACCCTTGAACTGTGATCACTTGTGTCTGTTTTTACTGTTGCCACCACAAGTTCCTTACAATTCTCAAGAATTCTTTGGGGCGATGAGTTTATTCCTTTTACAGACAAATTACCAATCTCTATAAGAGAAGATATGTCCATGCCATTATTACACTCTAGGGAGATACCAGTCCATATATTGGGATGTGACTTAATGACAAAGCTTATCATGACAATATATTTTACTGACGAAGGAATAGTGTGCTCTACTCCAGGGATACACTATATGAATGTGGGAGAGTTTATATTGGCCTTTACAGGCCAGAAAGCATTACCAGGAGTGCCTTTAGATCTTGAAGTATTTTTGGATGGAGTGAGTATCTTATCATGGTTACCCAGCTTGGTAGGTAAAATATTGAGTATACCTGATGAATTTATGTTCAGGGCAGAAATCTCCATGGACGTTGAGGAAGGACTGATCATTCCCTTAGACTTTAAAGTAGCAGTGGTCAGAGAAGAAGGGGTGATGCTTCATGGGACAGATGATGAAGGAAGGGATGGAGGACAGGGATTGCCCTCAGTGAAGGTTATAGGTTGACTGATTTGCAGACGAAGAACTATTTAGATATGATTACTCTGACGATGAACTAGTGTTTCTTTTAAATGTAAGTTTCACTTATTGGATTAAAGTCAAGCATCTAGAAATACTGCAGAGAATTGACGTTGATAAAAAGACTGCCATTCTTTCAGGGAGACTTGGAGAAAGTACCATAGATTTTATGGACTACAAGCCCATATGATGTTGGCTTATTAAAAAGGATAGGTGCAGTTAAAATTAAAGCAAAACCAGGAGCTCGATTACCACAAGCAAAGCAATACCTCCTGTCCAGAGAGGCGGATGAAGGTATATTGAGACCATTTCCGCATATTGTTGCCATCAGATTCGTCATATAACATGGCTGTGTAAAGGGGGGAGTGGAGATGTATTCACAACCTTGGCCCTCTAAACAATATAGTCGAAGCAGAGTTTCCTTTTAGTTCCAAATTCTACGACAATACTGTGCAACACATCCATGGCCAAATATTTCACAGTTGTCAATTTGAAGAATGCATTCTTTTTGTTTCCCCTTCATGAAGACTCAAAAGATGTGACTTCCTTTTCGTATAGAAATACACACCTGAAACATGCTCGTTTGCCCCAGGGGGTACTGCGAGCCCCCTTCCATCTTTAACAGAGTCTTCTAGATGGACTTTGGTAATGTTCAACTCGAAGTGCAATAATTGAGTATGTGGACGACATGTTGGTGTGTAATGAGACAGAAGAAAGATGTAGAGATGACTTAGTTAAACTCATGACCATACTTTCAGAGGAAGGATATAAGGTAGACCAGGAGAAATTACAATATTGTCAAGAAGTCTTGTACAAAGGACAGTTGATCTCTCACGAAGGGAGAAAAGTGAACCCTGAAGGAGCAGAATCCATCATGAAAACCGTAGCACCTAAAACAGTGAGGGAAATGCAACAGTTTAAAGGCATATACCATTATTGCAGGGCCTGGGTTTTTCTATTGCAGTACATACATTCAATCACTTCTAAAAGGACTCAAAGAATCACAGGTAGAGCACAATAACGTTGACAGATGAGATGACTGAATGGTTTGAAGAATTGAAAAAGGCAATCTCTACAGCTCGTGTTGGGATCCCAGATTACAGTGAAGAATTGTATGTATTCTTCTTTTCAAATGGAGAAGTTATGATAGCAGTTCTTACACAGAAGATGACATTAGGACATGGACATAAACCATTGGCATATTACAGTGGGATTTTAGATACAGTAATGAAAGGACACTAGCTGCTGCTGTATTTGCAATAGAAAAAGCTTCAAGTATAACAATAGGGTGCCCAATAACGTTACTTGTAGAACATGCATTAGTTGCAATTTTAGAGAAGCCCAAAAGTACCTTGACCACACAAAGAGCATCGGGGTAGGAGGTGATTATTTCCAACCCTGCAATTAAAATTGTTAGATGTAAGAGCGTGAATCCAGCAATGTTTATAGCAGAACCACTAGTAGAGAATGACTATGTACATGATTGCACAACATATAATGACTGTTATGATATTCCCCAAGCTAGAGAAAATGTCCTCGGGAGGGGGAAGGAAGTTGTTTTAATTGATGGTTCTTCAAAAATTGACCAGACAACTGGGAAATGGCATACTGGAGCAGCAGCAGTAGTGAAACCGAATAGAGAAGGTGAATTTGAGGTAGTAGCAAGCATGAGGTTGAATTTGATATTATTCAGCACAGGATGCAGAATTAGTGGTGCTCATCGAAGCGCTGCAGAGCTTTGAGGATGAGGGAGTGGCGTACTCTGACTCTGCCTATGAGACTTCAACCATAGATACAAGTTTTCCACACTGGAAAAGGAGGGGCTTCCTCCAGTGCAACATACAGCCCTATTGGATAGGCTTAAAGAAACCTTGAGTCTCTCATGGACCCTTGTAGTCATAAAATTCTCAGCGCATTCTAAACAAAAAGACTTAATTTCCTGCAGAAACAAAACTGCAGACGTGGAGGACAAAAAAGCAGCCCATTTTCCACCCATATCTAGTTTGGAACGAAAAGACATTAAACAAATGACAGGACGATGCATGTTCGCAAAGGAGGGCTTTAACATGCTGTCCATTGTCCAGTTAATTGAATACAAGGTCGATCTCTTCAAGAAGGACATGATTTATGGAGAAAGCAAGGGTGTTCTTTATCCCCCACTGAGGCAACTTGGAGGCAGGATAGCACTGGGAAGCCAGTTATGCCTCTAGCATTATTGAGAGTAGCACTGGAGCAGCTTCACTACCCAGCACACATGACTTGAGACAGAGAGAGAGTCTTGCTGCAACAATTGCAGAAGAGTGGTTGTCACCCAATCTACTACAATATGTGGTACAGTCCATTGTGAATTGCATCGTGTGGCAGAAAGTTACCTCAGGGCACACTTTGCGAAAGTGAGAGGAGCAATCCCTAGATCCAGTGGCCAATTTCAGCATCTACATATAGATTATGAAGATATGCTACAGATATGCAACAGCTACAGATATATGCTGGTCCTAGTATGTCCTTTTTCTAGATGGATAGATGCAGGTCCATGCACACACCCTGATGCACTGTGCACTGCCAAGTCCCTTGCGAGGTGTTCCCCAGTTTAGGGGGGTGTGAGGTTTTGCGGTCTGACAGTGGACCGGATTTTGTAAATTAGTTGTTTGAACAGATATGTCTTCTATGGGGCATAAAACATATATTTTCTTATGCTTATCACCCACTTGCGAATGTAGTCTGTGGTGAGAGATTAGATTGTTAAGAGCACATAGCCAAGGTAAATATCACTTTGGAAAATGGATGGCTACATTGCCTGCCCTTTGCCTTGTATGCTCTGAGAAATCAGTCTGGTTCGGATCACCATCTAACTCCTCATGAGTTGGTGACTGGACAATGCATGAGAATGCCACTTGCTCCTCCAACTAGGGTAAGAACTGATGCCCACAGTGTAGTAAAGGCATTCGGCGATGAGATGCACAATTACCTAACACTGATTTCAAGTGTTTCTTTCATGTCTCAACAGATCAAGAACAGAATGGAGAGTTCCAAAAGAAGTGGGAAAGTTGATCAATCTCATGAAACATAAGATTTGTTTAAACCTCCAAAATTATATCTAGGCGACCAGGTGCTAGTGCGTAAATGTATACGCACCTGGCGTACGCCCCGCTTTGAGTGGCCACATGAGGTTGAAGAAGCTAGCCCCACTGCTGTCAAATTGAAGGGGCAAGCGTGTGGCTACATCTACATGACCTCAAATCCTAATCGGGGAAACATCAATCCTCCCGCAGATATCCGAAGTTAAGCAAGAGAAGTAGTTAGACGTGTGTAGACCCATTCAAACGAAGCAAGAGAAGAAGTTATGCGCATGCATATTCGCCCGATTGCTAGAAATGAGAATAAGGAAAATGAAGTGCACACAAGCACCATAGGTTAGGGTCCAGCGTTTCTATTTGACAAGAAAAAGACATGCAGCTACCTGGGAAAATGTGAGAAAAAGTCCAGAATTTGAAGAAGAGTATTGACCATCGTTTGATACCTATTACACTGGTATACACACTTGTGTCTGTTATTTTTTCCTGCATATTGCAGACTTAGTCAGCCGTAATACGAAGAGGAATATATGTTTCTGGAAGACCCCAAGAAAAACTGTATTGTGTGGAGAGTGATGACTGCAATTATATTGCAGTTTCTGAAATAAAAGTGATTAAAGGAGATAACAAAATGTATATCAAGGTCAATACAAAATGGAGAGGCTTCAAAATTTCAGAGATTCATTGCCATTTAGAAAGTCGATTGGTTTTCATGGAATATTGATGAGATCAGTCGGTATTATGATTTGATTTTTTCTCATTATTATGGCAGTTCAAGCTGTAGCAAAAGGCAGTACAGATATGAAGGATGTCAATGAAACGTCTTATTGTCCCTACTAAGAGTATAGACGGCCTGTTTTACAATATAACTAGGAGTCTGTTTCGATTTAAAAGGGATGTTGAGGAGGACTGTAAGGAAAGATTTCCATTTAGGGGTAATTTTCCCTCGAGTTGTGCACCCCTTCCATCCCCCAACTCTTAGCTTTTGTCTGGCCACCCTAGCCTGACTTTTGTCTTCTGCTGCACTCTGCTGGGCTTTTGCTCATTTTGTTATGTGGAAACTGACTTGCCCTTCAGACTGCCGGTACTGGGAGACTTTCTTTCCTTTAGTCGTACACGTTGTTGCTATTTCTTAGTAACATTTTATCAGTGCACAATGTACCTGCAGTACAGTGCCCTGGGGTCCCTTTTTCATTTTTAAGGCCCTCGACACCCTGAAGGATTTTTGGTGAATGTACAAGTGTGTCCAGAACGGAGCTGTGGCAGCAGCTACTTTTAAATCACTTTTGACTCTTTTCTATGGTCCAAACCGTGTTTACCGTGGTTGGCCCAGGACAGTGGCCAGTGCCTAAAATGGCCATGCCACGAGGTCCTTTGTTCTGTCCTTTGGCCATTTCGTCCCTTTGCCTTCCCCAGGTCGAGCAGACCCGATTAATTCCTCATTTGGTCATGCAGACCCCCGCACAAACCAAAGCTTTTGCGTGCTTCTGCTTGCCTTGTGTGTGTGCGCCCAGGATGTGGGCTGGAGCTGTCTAGTTCCAATACACATCTTGGGTGCCAGGATGTCTGGTGTGCTGGGATGACTGGCACCACTGTGATCTGTGATTAGTCCACGGCTGGGTTGGCTGAATGTGAGTAGATCTCTCATTCGTTTCTCTTTGTTTTGGCACGTAGGAGATTTTGGATAAGGGAAGGCTCCTTACACCATTTCCAGGTCGATCTTCTGAGTTCAGACCGAACTTAGTAAAGGAGCCAAGTATCCTGAACTGAAGAAGCAGATCTGTGGTGACCTGCTAGGTTTGCCACCCTGACCCCGCTGTTGTCCCTTTGGAGCCCCTGTTTCTCATCGATTATAGAAGGCCTGCAAGGACGCTTCAACCCATGGGAGTAGTGGGACTAGCTACTCTCAGCACCTCCTGCTTAACTTGTAAGCAAGCCTTTTCAGAAGTGTTCCTGGACAGCCCAGTGAACTGACCAGCTTGTACGGGACCTTTGTCCTGGAACCCTGGAACTGCTGCTGTATCGAAGTTCGGCTTGAGCAGACCGTAAGCTTGTGGTATAAGGCACTCTCCCGCCGAGTTTTGTACACCTAGCATTCCTAGGTCTAGAATTAGGAGAGTGCCCCTGAACCCGAGCATACGTGGTTCCCGTGTCGCCCTGCTGTGCTGCCTTACTGCTGTGCCCTAAAATGAGCTGCAGTGGAACTGGCCCAATCCCTTCACCAGAAGCCTACAAATCGCCACTGTCTCGCCACGGACTGATGTCCCGGAACCCAGCCCCTGAAAGCCGCAGAGACGCGCAACTGCAGGATTCTAACCTGCAAACGAACTGGACTTAACTGGTGAAGTTTGGTCCAGAGTGCATTGAGGGTCAGTAAGTTCTTGCAACCCTTAACGGTGGCCCCTGGCGCATCCATGAACTTTTACACACAAGTGTCCCCTGTGGGCCACTCTCCTTTTTTTAAAAACCTTTATTTATTAACTCATTGTCGCTTTCACATTTACTTCAGGACATGATATTTGCTCATGTTCTCCTCAACATAGAATTCGCATTTTTTGAAGTACCAGTTAGAGACTCTTATTCGGGCTGCTTGTCATCAGTGCAATGAGTTCATTTTATATAGTTTAACTGAACAAAGGACGTTTACCATAAAAAATGGCAAATTAACAAATACCTTCCCCCCCGCCTTCCCTAACTCAACAGGTATGGCTTGTTTTGAGATCTTATGTCTCGAGAGCACTCTTTACCGAAGCGATATTCTGTGAGGTACCCCCACGTCCGTCTATAGCACACTCATATCTTTAAGCAAGTTCAGCTTGTGGAAGTGTTGTTCCTTGACATATTTGTGAAAAGGGAGCCAGATCTTCAAGAATTTCTGATCTGTCCCAGCACACACCTTTTCCATGGCTAGTATGTGCCAGATTTTAACCCACCAACATGCCAGTATAGGTCCCACTACTGTTTCCCAATTCTGGGCTAGGGTCATTCGGGCCGCCGTTAATAGGTGCATGATGAGTGTGGTGGTGGCCCTACTTGCAGCATAAACCAACCAGATCACCTTATGCCAACATGCTTTGTGTGCCCCTGATAAAAAGTACCAGAGCAGATGGCTCCAGCTTCCCCTACCTCGCACCCTCGCACTGGAATGCCCTACCTCCTACCCTCTGGGGTGAGACTCCCCTCACCTCTTTCTGCAAGGCCATGAAAGCTGTTCTCTTTGCATAATCTGTTATTAGCTGTACTCCCTAGTAACCTTCAACCCTACCTTTACGTTGCATACCAATGTATCGATGTACTAACCTGCAAATGCTTTTCCCAATTGTACCACCCTGGTAACTAAGTTCCCTGTAAGTAACAGCGCCTCGATGCCCTTGGGCTGTTTGTGCGCTATACAAATGTAATAAATAAAATAAACTTCCCCACCTCTACCCCCAATAGTGTCATGCTGGCGCATCAGGTAGCTGTGCCCCTGTAATCTTTTTAATGTGACCCAGGACTTCTTTCCAATACATTTTGGCCTCACATATGACCTAGGTCTCTTGTTCCCCCACAATGCCTCCAACATAAGGGAGAGTAGTTTCTGTTCATCCCATGTATTTGATGGGGTGTGGGGGTCAGATACCATCTATAGCAGATTTTGTATGCTGATTCCTTTATAACCGTACACTTGGATGTCTTGTGGGCCCTCCTCCAAATTTGTCCCCATTCCTCTTCCGAGATAATGACCATGAGGTCTTTCTCCCATCTAGCCATATAGGGGAGCTTGTCTGCAGGTTGTGCTCTATCAAATAATTTATATATTCTTGAGATTCCTTTAGCAGTAATCCGCCTCCCACATGGTTAGTTCAAGTTGCAATTGTACCTGCTACCTTTACGTCCCTTTGAGAAATCCAGTGTCTGATTTAGATGTATTTGTACCTCTTGTTTTCCTATATGAAATTTCTGCTTGCATTCCTCAGAGTAGTGAGTCCCCATTGTGATAAGTCTTCTAATTTCAGTTTGCCCTGCCCTTCCCATCTCTCCCAATAGGTTATGTCCCTTCCCGGGGTGAAGTCTGCATTATGGTTCATTGGGCTATGGGGCCCTAGTCACGGGGTTATTTCCCCCATTTTGGTGCCTGATCCCATCCCTGAAGTGACGCTTTTGTTGCTTCTAGTAACTGGCCTCCACTCCTCTAGTCTCATTTATCAGGGACTTCAGTGCACTCAGTGGGATGGAAGTAACTTCTTGTTTGATTTTGCTCCAACCCTTGTGTGTTTTGGATTCTGACCACCGTAACATGGGCGCTAATTGGGCTGCTAATATGTATCTTTTCACGTCTGGGACTCCCAATCCCCCCATCCATGTCGAGCGGAGGAGAACCGTCCTCTGGATCCTTGGTTTCTTTTTATGCCAAATGAAGGAAATTATTTATGTCTGTAGTGTTTTAATCATCTGAGTTGGTATCTCTATGAGGAGCGAGCTATCTACATACAGCAATCTGGGTAGTATTGTAATTTTAACCGCTGCTATTCTGGCAAACCATGAAAGTTCCTGCTTGTCCCACTTATGGAGATCGTCTATTAACCGTTTCCACAGAGGAGGTATGTTGCCTCATAAAGCTCCTTATACCCTTTTGTTAGGATTATCCCCAAGTATTCTATGCCTTTATCTTCCCAGGGCAGTGGGTGACCTCTGTTCAGCTCCAGTATTTAGTTATGGTCATCTGTTATGTTAAGAGCTTTACATTTGTTGAAATTAATAGTGAATACTGAGACAGCTGCAAATTCCCGTAATCTTGCCTTCACTTTCGGCAGGGTTTTGGTTAGTGTCCCTCAGAAATAAGATGTCCTCAGCATACAGCGCTATTTTGTGTATCCCCCTGCACTTTCTACTCCCAGGATTTCCTGATATTGTCTGATCATGGCTGCCAATGGTTCCATGGCCATAGCGAATATTAATGGTGACAACCGGCATCCCTGGCGTGTACCTCTCAAGATCTTGACCTGTTCTGTAAATTGCCCATTCACCAGGAATCTCGTTGTTGGTAATTGGAAGTCGGCCAGTACCAGCCACCTGAATGCTGGCCTGCAAGAAAATGCTACCAACACACATCCAGAAATCCCTAGTCCCGACTATCTAATGCTCACCTCGCTTCTAAGGCCAGTATAGGGAATTTCTTCTCCGTTCCAGTACCCAAGTCTATCATATCTATTGCCCTTCTTCTGTTGTCTTGCGTGTCTCTTCCCTTTATGAACCAGGCTTGATCTTCGTGGATTTTCCTTGGTAGGGCTCTTGCTAATCTCCCTGCCAGAACCTTAGCTTCGATTTTAGTAATGCTATTCAGTAAGTAGATAGGCCGATAATTGGCACAATCAGTTCTGTCTTTTCCTGGTTTGGGGATCAGCACAGTGGTGGATTCACTCCTATCCTCTGTGACTGTTCCTTCCTCTCTGATTCTGTCAAATAACTGTGTCATGGGGATACCAGTTGCGCTCTAAAGGTTTTTTTAGAATCCATTCCTGACACCATTCAGTACGGGTGTTTTATTACTTGGTAAGGATGTTAAGGCTTTGTTGATTTCTTAGGCCGTGATGGGCCTTTCTAAGATTTCCCTTTCCTCCTCGAATAGCCGGGACAGCTCGACATTTCCAATGTAAGCTGCTTGGAGACCCGGATCCATCTCTTCCTGTTTTAAAAAGTTGGCATGGAATTGCTCCATGATCCTTGCTTTATCTGAATCCGCAGTGTAGAGTGCCCTGCTTGTCTTGTAACTACATCTCAGTTGCAGGTTTTTTGCTTCCGCAGTTTAGCTGCTAACAATGGGTTATCCTTGCCCCCTTGGGGTGTAATATGTTTGGTTAGTATTCAGTAATGTTATTTTGCATTTATATAGTGCCTTATATACCATTGGTATGGTCTGGTCAGCAAGGTTTGCGCAGAGCGATCTGCCATATGTGCCTCTAATTGCGCTCTAAGCTTTTGCAGTATTCGTAGCGATCTATGTGATTGTTTATTTTTGTGTTGTGCTTCTGCCGTTTGCTCCTCCCTTTCCATTTCCTTCCGCAGTGCTTTTTTCCCCCTTATGTATGACGCAGCCTGAGGGATTAATTCACCCATATCACCACTTTCCCAGCATCCCATACCATGCACCAGTCTACTTCCCCAGTGTTGTTTTCTGTAAAGTAATTGGTAATCACTTTCTCCATGTGGGCCCTAAGAGCAATATCCCTTAGAATTAATTTGTTCAGTCTCCATTGTTTCTTGTTCTCAGTTTTACCCCTGTGTCTCGTGTCTCGATTTGTAGTATCACCAGAGCATGGCCCGTGAGATATTTGACCCCAATGTCAATTGCCGTTATTTGGGGGATTCATGTTGATGACACTAGGACCATATCTCTTCTCGAGTAACCCTTGTGTACTGCGGAGTAATGTCTATAATCCCTTTTGGTGTTGAAGAATCTCCAAGATTCTATTAGATCCAAGTCTTGAAAGAATGTTCTCAGGGGCTGGCCGTTAGTATTGTCATTGGCTGTGGGGAGCAATGTTTTATCTAGCATGGGGTCCATGACGCAGTTGAAGTCCCTCCATTACCACCTGGCCCTCCCACCAACTCCCTGTTTTCTGAAGTACAGTACCCAGGAAGTAGTCCTGCTTTTCATTTGGATCATAAAGTGCTATTAATCTTTGTCTGGCTTCCCAAGGTGCCTTTGAGTACCAAATATCTCTGCTCTGGAATGTCAGCGAGGCTCCTAGCAGAATCGCCACCTCCTTTGTTTTTGTCCCACTTGTTGCAAAATATTGTTTGGGGAAAGCATGATGTGTCATCCTCCTTTCATCTTCAGATAGGAGGTGTGCTTCCTGTAGGAATACCAGTGAGGCCTGAAGGTCTGATAGCTGTTTTAGTTTAGAGTGGCGTTTCATTGGTGAATTTAAACCCTGAACATGGTTACCATTTTTATCTCAGCCATACTCAAGGTGTTGTAGTGCTCTATATTGCTGTTGCCCTTAGTTTGTTTCATTCCCGGTCTCCAATAAGATATGAGCCATAGAACTATCCCATAAGAACAGCAAATAATTCAACCCAAACCCCCACAACATCCCCAATGTATTATTCATTTGCATATTCCACCAGTTGTAGCAACTAATCCGGGTGGGTGAACCAATCGGGGTCTCTATCCAACCCTGCATCCTCCCCCCTCCATTACCAACCATTGAACCCCCAGATCCTTCTTTCAATGACCCTTCAGTTTTTTTCTTCCGCCTTTTACACAAAGATCTCTTATGCTTATGCAGATCCTACATCTCCCCTTTGAGTCCTCTTCAAGTATCATTATGCTTTGGGCCCTTCCCCCTTCCTTTTGGGTAAGGGCGCTCCTGTCGCCATCCTTCCTTCCTTGTACGGTCTGGGTGTTTTTCAGACTCTCTCTCCGACGACGGGCCTTTGAATGTGGGTTGTCACCCTTATTCATTAGATCCGCCCTTTCCTCTTCCTTTGCTATGTGATATGTCTTACCCTGATATTCGAAGCAAAGTCCGCAAGGAAAAGTCCATCTGTAGCGGAACCCTTTGTCTTGTAGCCAACTTGTGACTTCCTGAACCCTCTTTTGTCTCATCAGTGTAGCTTGGGCCATATCCTGGTAGAGGGTAATATTCCTCGTGCAGCCTTCATGACCTGTTCCTCTGCCCGGAAGAAGTGCACCCTTTTGAACACTTCAGCACCAGATATTTCCTTTCCTGATGGGCATTGTGTATTCTGTGCGTTCTGTTCAGCATCATTTTCTCTCCCACAGAGTCTCCTAGCACCTGTTGGAATAGTGCTTGAACATAATCATGTAGTTCAGCTTCCGGAACTGCCTCTGGTATGCCCCCAAGCCTTATAATGTTCCTTCGGGATCTGTTTTCGCTGTCCTCTTGCCTGGCTATGACCCATTCCATTTTGTTGCTCCAAGGAGTCCATTTGTTTTGCCAGTTCAACTTGCTAGTATCCTTGCTCGTAGAGTGTCGTCTCTGTCTCTTCCGCAGTGTTCTTAATTGCCAAAACTTGTTTGTTCAGATCAGTGATGGATTTGATGAGACTAATAACACAATCCTTTATTTCCAAGGGATTGTGTCCTCCGACGTATTCCACATCTATGAAAGGTAATCACCACAGCTGTGCTGCTTCGGAACATTTCCTGCGTCGATGACGTCGATGCGCTCCCTTGAGGGCCTCTGTCGAGCCGACGTCACCGGATGTTACAAGTAGGACTCACGACGCCCGTAGCCTCAGTTGTTCCGCAAACGTGTTCGCCTCGGAATCTCAGCGCGCCTCTGTTCTTCTGGTTTCTAACGGTTCTTCGAAATTGGTTGTTTGTGAAGTACCATGTCTTCATCTTCTTCTACTCCGCGGTCGGGCTTCAAGATGTGCCGTGGCTGCTGTTCCAAGCTGTCGCTTATGGACCCGGACGACATCTGCCTGTGGTGCCTCGGTGAGGACCACGCCACCATGACTGTGACGATTTCCAGTCTTTGACATTGTTAGGCAGAAACCTGAGCAGTTCCCTTGGGGACCACTGCAAAAGATTTAGGACTAAAGGTGTTGGCAGTAAACCCACTTGGTAGCAGTCTGTACCACCCAGATTTACCTGGTAGCTGTGGCTGAGGAGTCAGACTTCCCTCAAGAAGAGTTGGGCAGTATGTAAAGTATACACAATAGGCACTCAGACACAATAGCACAAGCAAACACTGACCAGAGCTTTGGTATCAAGGTATATAATTATTTATTTAAAGACACACTTGTTGATGCACTCCAGCACTATTATTGTAAATCACTTCAAACACAGTTACTATTAATCTAAATACATCCCTTATTCCTTATCAGACAAGTTTTAGTTAACACCACTTATTTCCAGACAGAGGTGAGCGCTTAATTATAGATGACACTCCAATAAATTAACGAAAAAGGGAGGGAAAAAGGCAGAATGTAGGAAAATACACCACACTAATATTTAGAAACTCTTAAGCAAGGCAGGAAAGTCAAACGTTACTTGTGAGCCAAAGTCCATAGGCCGGGCCCACTCTTGGAGAGAGCAGGGCACAAATGCACCCAAGATCACACAATGACAACAGACTTAAAAAGTCTTGCAGGGAGTTCAGAAGGGTTTTAGTTAGGCTCAGAAAAGTTTAGCCAGGGTGTCCCAGGCTAACCCAGGTTCGAAAGCCGGGGGCTAAATCTACCCCGTACAGTCGGTTGCAAGGGAAGCCAGGCGGAACACGGTACCTTATGTGGAAAGGATCCTCCAGCGGGGGCAGTTGTTCCTGGCAGCGGGTGCAAGTTGCGGCGTCATCCAGAGGAAGAGAAGATCTCGACGTGGATGAAAGATGAAGGTTGTTGCACTGCCAGGGAAGAAACCAGCCGCGGAGTTTTCCGGTTAAAGCTACCACCCTTTGTTTCGCGGTTGTGGTAAAACGTGGTATCCCGGTTGCCGGGGTGCTTGGCACGGGCAAGGCGGCCACGAGATGCTCCAGGATGCGAAAAAGGAAGGCAGACTGGTTATCACCACCAGTCGAAGGAAGAAGACTCTCCGGATTGGAGATCTCTGTCGTTGGGAAGTGGCGAGACGGGTCAGCAGGGCTCCACGGGTGGTGTCGTCGTTGCAGGTCGGCTCGGATTCTTAGGTCCTGTGGCGACTTCTGAAGAACCAGTCCCCATGGCCCTGCTTTTATGCAGCAAACCCCCATTCATCAGTCCTAGCTGTCACTCAAACATGCTAAGTGGTGAGCCGGGCGGCTCACCACTGGGCCAACCAGAGAAGAGTGCGACTTGGGTTGCCAAGGCAATGCAGTCCAGGGTGCCTAAATCCCCCTCCACCCCTTCTAAGTACCCCAGACAGAGTGGCACCACTTGGAGGGCTTCTGTGGAGAAGCCCGCCAAAAAGGTGGAACAAAGGGCTCGAATTGGGTTGGGGTCACAGAAGCGGACACAAATGCCATTTTGGAACCGAGTTTCGGCAAAATATACCAACCGGCGATTTTATATTAATTTAATAAACCGGCGGTATGTTCGAGGCTATATTAAAAAGTGGTAGCCTCGAACAATGGGAAAATCCCGTAGGGATATATTCGCGGTCGAATATAAAAAGTAGTTTCCACTGCCACCAGCCAAAACTCGATCAGGGGGGACGGAGACGTGCCCCCTCGACTAACAGACCCCGGGGCAATTGAATTGCCCCAGCCAGTACGTCCACAATATGATGGTTTGTACTGGTTCTGTTCAGAATTTGAGACTAGTAAAGTCAATGGTGACTTTACATGCCCTGGGAGACGGTAGTCAGTCCCAGGGTATGGAGTCTATGACACCCCTGTGTTACTGCACTGAGGGTGCTGTGTAACACACATCACAAAAACACATGAAGCCCTATGGAGTAAAAGACCCCATAGCCCATTAAACACATCTAGAGTCAAAGAAACACACTCAAACCATGCCCAAGAGTGAGGGTAAAAGAGTCTCACTCTTGGCAGGAGATAAAAAATAAACCCCAAAAAATCCAGCAAAGCTGCTGGGGGACTCACTAGGTTTGGGAAATTAGCCTTTACAGAGAATTCTCCCTAACAGACGTCAAAGGCCTTGTGGGAGCGGAAGATGTTGGCACTCGGTAGGGTTTCCAAACCCCCCAAGTCTAGATCCGCTGGGCTTTCGACTCACGATTCCAGGGGCGACTTTCCGCGTCGGCGTAAATCCAGGGGGGGGTCTCGGTCCTGGAGTGGTTCCCGCCATTCCTCTGCCTCTTCTAGGTACTCACGGAAGCGCCGTCACTGGTCGCCTTCCTCATCCGAGGACTCTGCCAGACGGCGGGTAGCTTGTCCAACAAGCATTCGTCTCCTGCGGAATGGGACGCCTTTCGCAAGGAGATGAGGGCTCCGTTCCGTCCGCGCCTTCCAGAGAAGCCGCAAAGGAACGCGCTAGGGCCACCGGTCGCACACTTCGGGGCGCGATCGAGAGCCATCGTGGTCCCGATCAGACAAGGTGGATCTCTCTAGCCATGACTGCTCCAGGTCCCGGTCCTCGACGCCCTCGAGACGGTAGGAGCCTGTGAGGTCTTCTAAGAAGACGTTGACACCATCGGCGCCATGTCCGTCGAAGGACTCTCTCTCGAGGCTCTGCCTCCAAGGAAGTCGTCGACGGACACGATCGGGGCTCCATCCCTCGAGGATTGTGTCGAAGCCGTCAATGCTCTAGACGCCTTTTGTGGAGGCTTTACCAGAGGTACCCCGTGCATCGGTGGAAACTCAGAGGAAGGCCCTGAGGAAGTCATTGAGGCCTGTATTTTAACCATTTTCTGTGCCCTCATCCAGGGTTTTATTCCAGCCTCTGGATTACATCTGAGGTGGATGAAGGGTCTGATGAAGGTTTGGTTCCTGATGAGCTATTGTCTGGTCAAAGCCAGATGGAAGACCTGCGTCAGTCTGCACGATACCAGTGGTCTGGACACCTCTCCGGAGGTTGAGTTTGGTAGGCCTGAGCCTGCCATGCACGCTGAGTCTTCATACCAGCGTCTCATGTCCAGGGTGACTGAGTACTTGGGGTGGTTTGCGCCACCAGTGGATTTTCTGCAGGATGACCTGACAGATATCCTGGTCCAAGGTCCACCAACTGACCCGTTACTGCCATTTCATATGGCCTTGTAAAGAAGGGTGGCATTGGCTTGGACTGCTCTGGAGAGTCTCCCGGCAGTGGGTAAGTCATTGCCGAAAAAGTACCGTCCAGCCAGTGGCGACCCCTGCTACTTGTCAACGCACTCTACTCCAGAGAGTTTGGTGGTGCCGGCGGCTACGGCCCCAGCACAGCAGGCGGCTACGGCCCCAGCACAGCAGGCATCATACCCTACCATCCCTCCTGATGGGGACGACAAATGTTTTTACAGTTGGGCGAAGAAAGTATTTTCTTCAAGGGGTATGGCTTTGAAGGCAGCCAACTATGTGTGTGCCTTAGCAAGTTTCAATCGCACTCTGTGGAATTGTGTATCTTTGGCGGCTGAACATAATCCCAAAGGGGAGGAACGGGATGGCTTTCTTGCCCTTGTACAAGATGTCAAGGATGCCATGTGTGAATCCGTTCAATCGGGTCTGGACGTGGCAGACTATGTCAGCCGGTCCATGGCGGCGAGCACCCTGATGCGCAGATTTGCGTGGTTGCGGAAGTCGGGGTTTGCTCCGGATGTGCAAGCCCGGCTTCTTAACATGCCCTTTGATGGTGAACATCTTTTTGGCAGCAAGGCTGACGAGAGCCTTGAGAGGTTGCAGACCTCCAAAGCTGCAGCAAAGTCCTTGAGTGCTGCAGTGCGTCAACCTGCCTTTTCCGCCTAGTGGACAGCAATGGAGGGGAAGCTCCTTTTGATACTACTCTTCCTTTAGTAGATCGAGGTGGGCTGCCAGTCAAAGGGGCCAACGTAGGAGTACCAAAGGTGGAAAACAAGGTACTCGAGGTGCCAAAGCCGCTCGGGCATTTGCCTCATTGCCCTCAGGCACTGCTGCAGCCGTTTCCGCTCATTCATGAGGCCATGTCCCATGGTTCGCCGGTTGGGCGAAGTCTGGTTCAGCATCATGTAGAATGGCGTGCCATTACTTCAGATGTGTGGGTTCTGGAGATCATAGCCCACGGCTACTGTCTTCCTTTCCGGCAGAGGCCTCACGACAATCCACCGTGGAAGCTCTCTTTGAAGAGTCCGGATCTGATCCTTGCGCAGGAAATCAAATCCCTGCTGGAGAAAGGCACCATAGAACTGGTGCCTGTAAGAGGATTCAATTCAGCACTACAGCTAAGTTAACGCCTAGTCTAGAATACTGAATGAAAACCCTTATTGATATCTCTTTATGTCCAGTTCATGCGTTCTGGATGACTACCCCTATATAACACCCCTCTCTTGGAATCCCCCTGACCCCACTGAGCCAAGAAGTAGTTCTGTTTTGCAAGTTAAAAGGTTTATTTGATAAATTAAACAATAGATATATATATGTCACACCTTATAATAAATTAATAATTGAATATCACACTTAATCTGATATGATAAAGATTAACAACGGAGAATCTGGCACTAGCACACTTCTTTATAATCACTAATGAGTTGACATGAAATGGATGAGATAGCACACTGGTAAATAGGAACAAAAGAAGAATAATGTGATAGAGAATGCTTTATAGAGTTCAAATGGATGCAAGGTTGAATGAATGAAATGCAGTATAGAAATACTCAATATGATTTCAACAAAACAATGTAATCACTTTTCTCTGGCAATCCCCTCCCCCCCTTGATACAATGCAAGGAAATGGAAGGAAGCACACAGTTCTCAGAAATGCGATCAACTGTAACTCAGTTCACCCCAGCAAGCTTAGACTACAGAAGTTTGAAAACACAGGCCCAAATTGCTTTGATATGTGCTGGCAATGAATTAAAAAATATGCTAAAATGCTTTTAATTCCCTTTCAGAGGTTCAGGGTGAATGGTATCTAGTTAATATTAGCTCAGGCTCACTCTTGCAATGATTCAGGAATGATTAGCAGGTTAAACGAATTTCTGGCAAATGGAAGGCAAGCAGCAGCTGATTTTACATGTGGAGAAATTTGCAAATCGCGGTAAAATTCGCGGATGCGTGTTCCGCGATTGCGGTAAAACTATAAGGGGTAGGAAGGTGGTTCTTGGTGCGATTCAAAGCTAAGATTCTGAGCTTTCAAATGAAAGTTACTGCAAGTCTCTAGCACAAACGGTTGCGGAGATATGAGCGATTGAATAAAGGTCGTTTTTCAGATTTGAAATTTTAAAAGCTCAAAATGACAAGTGCAGCTTGCAACTAGAAAATGACAAGTGACAGCTTTACAAATGACAGGTGACAGTTAGGAGACAGTTCTACTTAGATTAAGCTAGATTGAATTATATTATTTTAACTAGGAGATTGGTTCTGCACAGTTTTCTAGGTACTCACACTATATTCTTGAGTGAAATGGGCCACGCCACGGATCTGGTCAGATTTTAGACTCGCCTCTGGTCTCTGCACTTCACAGTGATCTGGGTCAGCTCTCTCTGGTTCTCTGGTCTGGGTCTCTAGTTCTGGATAGATTGAAGTCTCTAGTTTGGCTCTCTGGAGGTTTGATGGAGGTAAAGTATGGATTTTTCCGGCAGAGCTTCCAGCGGCAGATGGAATTGAAGGTCCCTATCTGTCCTGTCTGTCTGCTTTTATGTGTTTAGAATGTGGGTGTGTTCTAGCATCACTGACCCTACCTCTCTCTCAGCTTCTAATTGGTCAAACTTCCATTTATCATTTGATTGGGGAAGGAAGTGTGTGTCAGCGTGATGTCATTTTATGGCTTGCAGATAGGACACTCCTCTGTCAGATTGCACATATTCTATATTTGATAATAAAAGACATATTTCACAGTTACACAGTTGCTTGAAATTACATATACATGGTGTGGCTGAATTTAGCCATGTCTCTGTCCAAATCTGCTGTTTCTAAGAGCTTGCATTCAGAAATGGCACATAATTGACTTTTTAACTGATTTTTCAATTTCTGACATTGACCCAACTTTACATACATGTGTGCAGGGAGTATGGACATTAACTGATGAAGTTTCAGATTTTTAACATGCATACATTTAGAGTAATATCCACTTTTCCGCTAAAACCCCCCTGAACATGCCACCGGGTCGAAAAACCTCTTAAAATGTGGGCAGAAAAATCACAAGAATTATGGTGTCATTTATAAAATTTTCACATGTCCGTACTATGAGTGATCCATCTTTTTAAAGTTATGTTCTGGCTCCAAAGGGGTGTGGTTTCCTCTCAGCACAAGGTAGAAATACTGGTTTATCCAGTTCTGCCAAGCCAGCTTGCTCTCACAGGCAGTGCCCCTCCCCTTTCCTCAGGAGGAAGCCACTTTTTACGACCATTTACGACTCCTGCCAATAAAACCTTTGCCTGAGCCAGGACAGGGCTTTGTTCACTTTCCTGCAGAGCACAGGTAATTCAATTATCAGATAGATGGCATATCCTTAGTGTGGCCAGCAAAAAGGCAGATGGGCCTGGGAACACAGTTGTGACTCAAGTTTCACTCCTGATGGGGGTAGTTGCCAGGCAGAATTGGAATCTCTTTAAGCCAGTTTCAGATAAAATGTCACTTTTTGTTCCCCAGTTTCTGCATTCAAATAAAACTAAACATTTTCACATATGCAGCTAGAATGCTGATTCTAAGTGCAAAACTATGACATTTCAACAGTTACAAAGGCATGTGACACCAAACATAGGTCACTCATTTAATCTAAACATTTTCGATTTTAGTGTCTTTAAATCCAGTGCAACTTAAACTGCTGCAATCCACAGCTCAGCCAGTCTTGTTATAAACCTTCAAGTCACTTCAGAATATCACTTTACATTGTATCCACCTCTCAGTAAGTCTTTCTTTAGCCTGCTTTGGGTTCATTCAGTTTTACACAAAAAAGTAAAATCTGGTATGGTTTTAAAATGCCGGCTTTTGGATAGTGGTGAGTACTGGTACTGCACCCATTTTTGGGATTTAAGAAATGAATTCCCCACCATTCTAGGTTGCATTTGGCAATCAGCATTGCCATTCCCAATGGTTTCAGACTACTGTGCGGGTAGTCCAATGGTGGTTTTAAAGCGCTTTGAAGCTAACCGGCGCTACTGTTTTTCCTTTGGCAACCCATTTCCCTCATGGCAACCCGGCCTTTCATTCTCGCACTGGTGGGTGACAAGTGAGGCAACCATTTTGGTGTGCGCACAAACTGCGCAGCTTTCCTGGATTTCGGCGCACATGTGGGTTTTCCGCCATCTTGAATTTTCTAAGCCCACAGCACCAAATGTTGTAGCATGATAGCTTAAACGTGGGTCAGGACACCCAACATGCCTGTATCGGAGAGGAACAAGGGATGGTATTCCCCATATTTTTTGATCCCGAAAAAAGACGGGCGATTGAGACCCATCATGGACTTGCGTGGTTTGAACAAGCTCCTCGGGAAGGACAAGTTCAAGATGGGTACTCTCTCTCAAGTCCTCCAAGCCCTTCAACTTCAGGACTGGTTAGTGTCTCTAGACCTCAAGGACGCTTACTTTCATGTGCCGATTCATCCCAAGCACAAGAAGTTCCTGAGGTTCACGGTTGGCGACTCGCACTTTCAGTTTCGGGTCCTCCTGTTCGGATTGACCTCCGCCCCGAGGTCTTCACCAAGCTCATGGTGGTGGTGGCAGCATATCTAAGGAAAGGGGGGGATTCACGTCTACCCCTACCTGGACGATTGGTTATCAGGGCGCGCTCTCCTGGGCAAGTCCTGGATCATTGTCACCTGCCACTCCCTTCACAGGCTGGGCTTCTCCCTCAACTTAAAGAAGTCCCACTTGACACCTACCCAGCGGCTCCAATACATCGTAGCAGTGCTTGACACATCCCTGGGGCAGTGTTCGCCTCCCCAGGTGAGGGCTCGTCACATCCTGCAGATGGTGCACAAGTTCCAACATGCCCAGAGTCTCCCGGTGTTAGAGTTCTTGAGGTTGCTCGGCCTCATGGCATCCTGCATTCTCCTGGTGCCAGAGGCCAGGCTGTGGATGAGATCTCTGCCGTGGGGTCTCAAGATGCAGTGGTCGCAGTCCTCAGGCAGGATGTCGGATCCCGTTCAGGTGCCACCCTCGGTCGCCCAGGATCTTCTGTGGTGGGCCGTCAAAGGCAATCTGTTGAAGGGGGCTCCATTATGGCTACCATGGCCAGAGGTAACGACCGTGATGGACGGATCCCTCACGGGATGGGGAGCTCATGCCAACGAGTTGACTATCAGCGGTCGTTGGTCTCCGTCGGAGTCCAGACACCATATCAATCTGTTGGAGCTGAGGGCTAGCCCTGAAGGCTTTTCTGCCATCTGTGCGGTGGAAGAATGTCCTGATTCTGACGGACAATACAGTGGCCATGCACTACCTGAAAAAAGGGGGGGGGCAGGGTCTCTCCCTCTGTGCAGCGAGGCGATGCAGCTCTGATTCTGGGCCATCCAGCAGGAAATTTCGATCTCAGCAGTTCATCTGGCTGGATACGAAAACGAGGCGGTGGACTCTGAGCAGGCAGAGCACGGTCTCTCGCGAGTGGGAGCTGGCTCAAGATGTTCTCTTGGAGATCTTCACCGGTTGAGGGACCCCACAAGTGGATCTCTTCGCCACCAGTGTCAACCGGAAGTGCAAAAGGTTCTGCTTGAGGGAATTTCCTCTAAGAGGAGCCTTGGGGGACGCGTTCGTAGTGGAGTGGTCCTTCCCACTGTTGTACGCGTTTCCTCCAGTCCCCGTCGTCCCGCAAGTTTTGCAGAGGTGACAGAGGTGCGGTTCCCGAATTATCCTCATTGCTCCGGCATGGGCCAGGAGAGCGTGGTACCCGTACCTTCTCAACATGTCAATCTGCCCTCCAGGGCGTCTTCCCTATCGAGACGATCTGTCCTCACGGGAAGGTGGGGGGGTCAGGTTCTCCATTCAGAGGTCAAGTCTCTCAACCTTCATGCTTGCTTTCTGAAAGGTTGAGATATAAGGATTGGGACCTCCCTGAAGACGTGATGTAGGTGTTGTTCTCGGCCAGAAGGCCCGCAACAAAGTCCCTGTACCGTTGCCATTGGAGAAAGTTCTGCGACTGGTGCAGGGTTAAGAATGTGGATCCTTTTTCATGTGACATTCCTATGGTTCTGTCTTTTTTTGCTTTTGTTAGCCCACAAGGGCCTGCAAGTGGGTACCATTAAGGGTTACCTGGCGGCGCTGTGTATATTTCAGCGCTCGTCTGAGAAGTGTTTGATTTCTCCGTTTCTTTAAGGGCTCACTAATGTGTTTCCACCTGCACCTTTCCAGGTGCCTGGTTGGGATTTGAACTTGGTGTTTAAGTTCCTGGTGGGAGCTCCGTTTGAGCCATTACATTCTTGTTCTTTGGGACTGTTGACCTTTAAAACTGTATTTTTAGTTGCGGTAACTTCCGCTCGTAGAGTGAGTGAGTTGCAGGCACTATCCGCTAAACCACCTTTCACTGTGTTTCATAAGGACAGGGTTGTCCTTGGGGTTCGTCCTTCTTTTGTTCCGAAGGTTGTGTCGGAATTTCATTTGAGCCAGAAGGTCATTCTTCCAGCGTTCTATCCTCCTCCGCATCCTGGTAACGAAGAGGAGAGGCTCCATAGGTTGGATCCTAGGAGAGCTTTACGTTTCTACATCTCACGCATGTCCCGGGTCAGAGTGGACGATCCGCTCTTTGTAGGATACGCTGGAAGGCGTTTGGGACAAGCTGTTACTAAGCAGACTTTGTCTAGATGGATTATCTCGACAATCTCTGAATGTTTCCGTTTGGCGGGTAAGGACCCTCCGGTAGGCTTGCGGGCCCATTCTACTAGGGGTGTGGCTGCCTCTACTGCTCTGCAGAAGGGTGTTCCCATTCGTAACATTTGTGAAGCAGCCACATGGGTCTCTGTCCATACGTTTGTAAAACACTACACCCTGGATTCTATCCATGGGCAAGATTTGGCCTTTGGCAAGGCGGTCCTCTATCCTGAAATTTAATTGGGCATTCTAAAATTCTAAATTCTTTTTCCCACCTCCATACGTTGGTACTGCTTTGGGAGTCTGTCATAGATGTGGAACACGTTGGAGGACACAAACCCTACGAAGAACAAGTTACTTTCTTACCTGGTAACGTTCTTTCAATGGGATGTTCCTCTGACGTATTCCACATCACACCCTCCTGACCTACCCCTCTACAGAAATGATTATGCGATTGCAGCTTACGTTTCAGCAAGGCTTTCTGGAGTCCTACTGGCAGAAGATTGGTGCCACACGTTCTGGGGGAAAAAACTACAACTGAGGCTACGGGCGTCGTGCGTCCTACTTATAACATCCAGTGACGTCGGCTCGATGGAGGTCCTCCAGGGAGCGTATCGACGACATGGACGCAGACGCCGAAAAATTTCCAAAGAAGCACAGCTGTGGTGATTACCTGTCATAGGTGTGGAATACGTCGGAGGAACATCCCATCGAAAGAACGTTACCAGGTAAGAAAGTAACTTCTTCTTTTTTAATCTCAGCAAGCATTTCTTGCAGATCCAAAATCCTCGTAGGTGGGTCATCCCACTCTAGGCTCGTCCCGGGACGCGTGGGCGAGTAAATTTGTGCCGCGATCTGTTGCTGTCGTCTTGTGGGATCTTGATTGCATCATGGCCTTGATGTCGCCCAAGTGAGGGGCCTTTAGTTAAAGTTCTTTGCCATTTTGACCTTTCCAGGTCTCGCCGCCTATTTTGGCTCTCCACTTCCTTTTATTTAGATGGTAGTTTTTTCAATTCACTTCCCCTCTCCTCTGAAGGAGAGGTCTGCAAGGGTGTGGGGGTCAGGTGATGAGGGAGCAAGGAAGCTTCCTCCCGTCAAAGGTATCGGGTATTATGTGTCTTCATTTGAGGCTTTAAGTCCCACTGCACGCGCGTCTTCCTAAGGGCTCTTGTGCTCCCTTCTTTCTGTGTGTTTTCTTGCCCTCCGGGTATCCTGTTAGTTGCTGGGCCTCCATGTGTTTTATGCTTTTGCAGGCATGCCTCTGCGCCTCCCCCACTACCTATGGTTCTACCACTGGCTCTGTAGTTCCTCTCTTTGTTGCTGCAGAGTGTTCACACATTGGGGCTTGTGTTCTTGCTTACTTTTGTGTATTTTCCTTCCCCTCGGGGCAGTCTGTTCATTGCTGGGCCTCTGTGTGTTTTAACCGGTTCACATCCGTGCCTCTGAGTCCCCACCACTCTATGGCTCTCTCGCTGTTTCTGCAATGTTTTTCTATGCTGCTGTGGAGTGTTCACACTGGGGCTTGCTTCTGTGTGTTTTTCTCCCTCCTCCGGTTATCCTGTTAATTGCTGGGTCTCTCCTTGCGTTTTAATGGAATCTTCTTCGTGCCTCTCAGCCCCCTCCACTCCCTATGGCTCTCCCACTTACTCTGCAGCTTCTCTCCCTGTGAGCACGGAGCATTCACGCTGTGAGGGATGCGTTCTGGACTTTGGCCTCTCCTGTTCCAGGGCTCAGAGAGGGGCTCCCGCCTCCCGCTGTTCACTTTTCTTTCAATTGCTCACCTCTGTCTCCCAAGGGCAGGCTTCCAGGTCTCGCCCTGTCACCGCCTCTGCCCACATCTGTGGTGTAGATTCTCGCAGGGCTACCTCTGCATGTGTTCGCCGATTGTCGCTTTCACTGTGTGGGGGAAAGGCGCCTCACTTACGCGGCACATCCCCTGCTCTCCGATCTCTGTACTTGTGCTCTGCGGGCGGACCTTCACTTCCAGGGTGCTACGCTGCCTGCTACATTCCTTGTCTGAGGAGACATTGGACTCGCCTGATGTCGTCTCCGCTCTCAGTCATCTGTGCACCCGCCATTTTGGGTAAATGTCGCTTAAGTTTTCGTTTGCTCCTTTTATTGGGAGCCAAGTCTCCATTTGCGTTTTTAGGACCAGGGGGTGTTGTCACAGGGTTCCGAGCCTCACTCCATAACTCTTGCTTGGTGGTCACATTTGAGGGTTGTGGGGGGGGGGGTTCAGGCCCTAGTCAAGACACGGCCTGCGGAGCTCAACGAAGAAGCAAACGTCTCGGTCCTCGGCCTGCCACACTCAGCCACTCTCCTTTAAGGTAGCCTGTATTCCTGATTCTTTGTAATCGCTGTGCCCTTTTGTCAGAGTGGAGACCCTCCTTGAATAGTAGAACTCCATTCTTCATCTCACCCACCTTCCTGAGTCACTACAGCCCCTTGAAGAAGACAGTTGTGAACTTAACCGCATTATCGAGCGCTCTGGTACTTAATGTACTTTTGAGCACAAGGCTCCACACTTCGTAGGGCCTGGACTGCCTATTAGTTATGGTTTTAATTGTTGAAGGACGGACTAAAGTATATTTGCACTGTGTGACCCCTTTCTGTTGCAGGTTGTGGATCTCTACTTGAGTAATATTCCTTTAGGCCAATAGTTACTGTATATATGTTTCCTAGTTAGTGCTGTTAGTTTTGTTAATATTGCTGAGATTTACTGTGTGAGTTAAAACGCCTTTAATAAATGCATGTTTATTTGTGTTATATGCACCTTACTGAGAGTAATATGTGGTGGTGTTTACTGTGTGTGCTCATTGTGGGCTTTCAATCACCCTCACCCCTCCTGAGACCTAGTCTTGACCGCCGCCAATGTTACCTTGATTGGTCTGGCTTGTCCAGAAGGTTACCCTTTTCAAAGAAACTAGGCTGGCCTTTTGAACCTCTGCCCACCAGGTCATGTTCAGAAATCCATCTTAACAAGGACCACAAAGATTAAATGCATGTCTTGATAATTTGGCTCATTTAAAAAATAACCCATAGTATCAGCACATCAAGGAAGTGGGAGAGAGAACGTCATATGACAGTTGCTATGTCTGTTCCTTAACGTATTCCATGAATGCATCAGGGACATTTATTCCCAAAGTGATGTCTGCACTTGAGGAAATATGTCTGTCATCTAGCAGTGTGTACTACCAGAGTGCAATTCGAAGGAAAATGGGCAACTTTACAATGGCGACTAAGAGGAAAATGTCCATATGAAGTTGGAGAAAAAGAATGGAAAGTGGGATGGGATGGACAAGCAAAAAACTCATGTATCCATCCCAAGCTGGAGAACGAATAAAGATTGTCTAGATGAAGAGGATGGAGTGCTCAGACATGACTGAGATCAGGAGAGCCAAGATGCTGGGAGAGACCTCAGCTATTGGGATATGGGCACGCTGCCACCAGTACTGGATGGGTAGGACGACTATTATCTTGTATTATCTTGCCCTGCACACCTATTGAAGAAGGAACCGGTAGCTATAGCACAAATAGTGAATGGTAGATGCCTAGAATCATGGGCCAGGTATTCTAATTTACAAACCTGGGTCGACAATGAAGCAGGACCAGTATCCATAATACCATTGAAGAATGCAACATGATTCAAGAATGGAGGTTCGGTTCTTGTTGTACAGAACAAAGGATGCGGGCAGACCCTCGAGTTCCCAGGAATGAATGGAGGAACTGCAGTACTGATGAACCGATATTGGGCCTGCGGATCTAGAGCTTACGTGCAGTTGCCTTCGAATTGGGGGAGGAATATGCTCTGTTGTAATTGTACATGTGCCAGCATTGGTGATTCCTCAAGGTGATCTCTATAATGAGAATTTCCAAAATGAACACCCGAGAAGGAAGAGGTCGTGTATTCTTACCGCCTGAAAAGGGAGAACTATTTTTCGTCAAAATCAATAACGGCCTATGAAGACCTTTCAGATGAACATAAACTGTTCAGCAAGACAGCAATGATAATGACATCTATATTCATGCCAGAACTCCAGACTGCAGAAATGGTAAGTGGCTGCAGATCACCAGATGGGATCTGTTACAGATGATTGTGTTAAATCCTTTATTGTTACATTAATCAGAGAAAAATTGCGAGCCATCAGGCTGATGACCCTACAGAACATGTATGTCTTGGACTTAAATACAGCCATCGAAGGAGGCGTGTGCGCCAAGATCGGGCCGTCTTGCTGTACATTCACACCATCCCATGATGTGAAAACTGGAACCCTGACGGAAGCAATAACTATGACGATGCTGCATACAAAGATGGAAGAGGAAGCCGATGAGACAGCAGGAGATGACTGGTTCTCATTCCTATTGTCATGGATATCAACCTGGCTGGCCAATGTTTTCAAAATAGTCAGAGCAATACTCATGTTTGTATTGCTAGGATTCTGTTTTATGAGGTCATTTTAGGACCGTGCAAGAAGACAGCCAAGAAAGCTATAGGGATAATGATTGACATTAACACTGGAACAGGTGAGCAGATGCAAAATGAAGCCAGTACCTGTGAGAATATTAAAAAAAATACCCTTGCACCTACAGGAACCAAGCTCAATTACCCTAAACATCGGAAAAGATATGTAGGACGTTGGATATTCTGTTCACCATCTGAAGAGTGCTGCCGCATGACCTGGAGTGTGGATGAGCGCATAACAAATGCAAGTCCCCTGAGGGGGGGTGACAAAGATTTGTATCCCATAAAAGAAGCAGGCTTAAGAGAAGATACTGACGAATGATGAACAAGCGTAACCCAGTAAGAACTACCATTTAGAATGTATATGTAGCTACTACTATTATCCAATCCCTGTACCCCATAGGTTTTGGTAACTAAGATTACGTCATTCATTCTAGTGATATAAAGTTCCATACTTTAGCAAACCATTCAAATGTTTGAGGTGGATCTTTACACTTCCATTTCTGGGCTATTACAAGCAAAGCAGCTAATTGCAATATCACAAATGCTTTCTGTATGGCGTTCGGCTGATGTCTAAAATCATAGTCCATCATAATAACCAAACGGGTACGTAGAGAAAGAGAGGAGCTTGTATAGAAAAGATTTCAGAAATAGAGTTCACTTCTCCCCAGTATTGGGTTAACCTTGGGCAACTCAGCCAAATATGTTCCCAATTCCCAATATGGTCACATTTGTCAGATATAATAGCTATTATTTGGGTTAGGCGAGCTGGCGTGTAGTGCCATTGCACCATGAGTTTGAGCCAAAATGGTAAGTTTGTAGACTGTCTGCCAGTCATGGTCGGTGATCTCCGCCCCCATTGTGACCTGCCAGCGTGTTTTGTAGCTTATTCTTGTTTTGGGTGACCCCTCCCCCCAATATGCTATATAGATTAGAAATCAATGCTATACTCCCTGGGTTGGATAACACATGGTTTTCAAATGATGTAAATTCCCCGGTAGCCGCCGCTTTAATCGGGGAATCTAAAATCCAACCTGAGATATTGAAACCTAGATTTTTCATTGAGTCCCAGTTCCTGTTTGCATTGTATGAATAGTTTTACCATATCTCCCACACACATCTCTCAACTTCAAGCACTCAGCTACCTTCGATTCCCTCAATGTATTTGGTTCCAGGCCTGCGGTAAATTGGGGATTATAAAAAAGGGCTGTGAAAGGTGAAAGGAAGGTTGTGATGCTGTTTTTACAGAATCGTCCCAGATATTTTCCACTGTGTGCATAATTCCGCTCTGGTGTATGTTATTTGGGCGATCTGATCTTGCTAACCACAGAGCTTCCTTTTAATCGGGGGCCACCCACAGCTAATTCCATCTGGACACTGCGTTTTTCACTTGTATCTGACGACCATTCCTTTATAACCTTCATCTGCGCCGCACAGAAATATGTCCGAAAATTAGGAAGGCCCATGTCTCCTTTCTGTGGCAGTAGCATCAGTGAAGTTAGGGCTACAGATTCTTCTTTTTCCTCACAAAAGCCGAGAGAACCTTATGTACTTTACGAAAGAAAGATAATTGAACCTTTATGGGTAGTGCTTGAAAAAAGTAGTGCTCTAGGGAGAGTGACCATTTTTATTGAATTGATGCGGCCCACCCATGAGATTGAAAGAGGGTTCCACTTTTTAAGTTGCGATTCAATGTCCTTTAATGGAGGGGGATAATTGGCAGCATATAGACCCGTGAGGGATGGAGTGATCTTTACCCCTAGTATAGTAATTCCTTCTTGTGCCCATCTGAACTGCGTCTGTGCTTGCAAGTCGGCAATCTCTGCGGATAATAGTGATTTAAGATCTCAGATTTGTGCCCATTAATTTTCAGCCCTGCAATTGCTTCTCAATTTCTTGTTTTGATTCCCGTATAGTGTTGGATGGATCTGTGGCTATGAGCAGCATATCAGCGTAAGCCCTTATTTTGTGCCAAGTGCTGGCAAACATTACGCCTTATATACTTTTCAATTGTCTAATTTTAGCCAATAACGGTTCCAGATGTAGTGCCTATAAAATTGAAGAGAGGGGACACCCCTGTTTGGTACCACGCTGGAGAGAGATTAAAGCAGATAACTGGCCAGTTATTGGTAATTTTATCGACCCATTTTATATAGTTTGGACCAAATCCCATTTTCTCTAACGTCAAAAAAAGAAAAGACCACTCATCTGGTCAAATGCCTTTTCAGCGTCTATAGAAACAAGAACAGCAGGAATCAGGTTTTTCTCCACCTTCTCCAGTATATGGCAAATTCTGCGTATGTTCTGTGTTTGCCCATATTTGATAAAGCCTGTTTGGTCATTATGTATTAATGAGGGTAGCATATCGACAATTCAGTTAGCCAATACCTTAGTAAAGACTTTGCTGTCTAAATTAATGAGCGCAATGGGACGATAGGATCCACAATTTATCGGGTCTTTGCCAGGTTTGGGGAACAGAATTATTTTTGCTTCTTCCATGGTAGATATTTGGACCGTTTGCAAGAAAGAATTAAACAGCTTGGTTAAAAGAGAAGATAGGGTATTGCTGTATGTTTTATAAAACCTGGCCGGAAAACCGGCTGGACAAGGAGACTTGTTAAGTGGAAGTTCACAAATAACTCGTAACACCTCTTCGGATGTGATAGGTTTTTCCAATTTTTAGGTTTCTGTTTTAATTAGTTTAGGGAGTTCCATCAACTTTGCATGGAGGTGTCTGGCTTGTCGGATTTATATAACTTGGAAAAAAATATATGAAATTGAGTTAGGATACCAGTTTCAGAGGTTGTATCGCCAGGGTGCAATTGTATTTTCTGTATAGTCCTAGAAGCCGTTTTTTGAGTTTGGCTTCCATTAGACGATCTGTTCTGTTGGCTTATGTAATACCTCTGTTTGAGTAATAAAAGAGCTTTTTCAGCCTTTTTTTGTGAGGTGAAGGTTTAGCCGACCGGCCGCCGCACGGTATGCTTTCTGTGTTACGGGGCCTGTTAGTTTCAATTTTGTTCATAATGTGCAATTATTTCGTCTCCAATTCTAATTCAAGGGCAACAATCAGTTGGCATCCTTTGGCCTCTGCAGCTATAAAAATACCCTTCATAGTAGCTTTAAACGCATCCCAGATAGTATTGATTGAAAACTCCACCCGTGAATTTAGCTCAAAGTATTCAGTGATGTGTGCGGATATATAATTTCTAATTGCAGGATCTTGTATTAAAGCGAGTGGACATTTACAGGACCAAGCTGCGACTTAGTAGTTGGGATATCTAATGTTACTGTAATTGGTTCGTGATGTGAGAGAGTGATTAAATGTGTGATAATTTCTGTTATGCAGCCCAATAATGGGGCAGAGGACCACCTGCAGTCGACCGGGAAAATGACATATGTACATGAGAGTAAAATGAATAGCCTTTTTCATCCCCCCTTCGGAGCTGGCCAAATATCTACTAAGGATAGGTTCGCAAAAATATCTTGCAGCCCGCCCAGTGGGGTGGGCGAAGTACAGTGTGTTAGCCTGCTTCTATCCTGTGCCGGATCCAGTGTAAGATAATAGTAAGTCACCTTCCATAAATGGCTCCAGTAAGCCCATCACATGTTTCAAAAAGCCATCCTGGCCAGAGTTTGGGATATATATATATGTATGTATGTATGTATGTATGTATGTATGTATATATATATATGTGTAAAGGCAGGTTGAAATACTTAAAAAAAAAAAAACAACATATTAGAAGGATCATTCTCGAACGATGGACTAATTGCTGCTTTAAATGCACTATGCACTTTATGGTCTGCTATGGTATTCTCTAACGATGGACTAATTGCTGCTTTAATTGCACTATGCACTTTACTGTCTGCTATGGCATTTCATTAGGATATTTGTGCCAATAACTATTTGAAGTGCATATAGACTAATGAAGCTTGCCCTATGTATCTGTGAATAAGGGTGTAGGCCCCTTTAAGTAAATCTCAATTTTGAGGTTTGTCATGTGACGAAAAAGGAAAAAACATCTTTTCAAACAGGAAATGCGCTGCACTCCGCTCTGGCTTTTGTGAAAGGCACTCCAAGCCATGGGGTGTATTGGTCTGCTGTTTTCATCATGAGTGATGAAACGGAACCATTCAACGTAATATTTGCGCACTTGCGCACATAAACACACTATTACTAATTTAATTTGATATTAGAATGCTGCATTAGGCTGGTGATATGCAGCTTCTCCCCCGCGCTCTTTCAAATTTCACCATGTAACGTATAGTAGAGGTGGGATGTATTTACATTCATATCTAGGCATGCGGACCTCATTCCAAGATGGCCGTAGTTGTATATGCGAGTCACTACGGCATTGTAGCGATCACATGATCGATATTTTGAAAGCAAAAGGGAGGAGCCTAATATCAACGCCGGTCCGGCGTCTGTTTTCATAAAAAGAAAGTGTTTGCACGGATTTGGGAATAAAAAAGCCTGAGGAAGCTTGGTATACAAGCGGAACGCGTGGCGGTTTCCACCCTGGTGGGGATGAGCGTCTTTACAACCTGTTTTGTCAGTTAGGGAGGCATGGGAATGATGCCTACCCTTTTTAAGCCATTAGGCAGTGTTGGTTGCACGAGAATTTTTGTAATGAAATAAACATACCTTTTTGAGAAAGCGGTTTGGTTTTGTGTGCAGTTTTTTTTTTACATGTTGTTGGTTTTTTTTTTTTGAAGTATTACAACCTGCCTTTACACATGGTTTTTTGCATATTTAGAAATCCAGCCAAGATTTCTACCCTTAGCGCCAGCTACTTGCAGGCTGAGCACTATGTTGGCATATCAGTTGTTTTTCTGATATATAGCTACTGTTAATGTGATAGTGGATACCCTAAAAACCGCAAACTGCGGTATTGCTCATAGCACATGCCTGAATTATTGTGGGATAAGAACAAATCTGGTTTGTGCCGCCTCAAGAAAGAGTCCACCATACTTCATTTATTGTCGTGTTTAGGCCCCTTACCTTCCAGGTCAGGCACTTGAATTGTACACGTTTATATGGTGTAGAAAAGGGCTAAAGGATATTAACACATTGTTATTACGCATCAAATCGTAACATATTTTAGCATTACAGATAGGATTCCCTCCCTCAACTAACTCCCCCCCCCCTCCTCCCTGACAGCCCCTCAGAGCTGCTATCAGGTAAAACCTCCCTCCCCCCTCAATGCCCCTCCACCCCTCTCCCCGTGTCCATAACCCCCCAACAGTTCCCTGGTGTGAATCACAGTTTCTACGTTGTTCCAGGACAAACTCATACGGCTGTGATCCACATTTCGCCCCAGGAGAAAGTGCGGGAAGACCTAGCTACCCCATCTGTTTCTAAAAAATGAAATGGATTCCAAAACGAAAGAGTCACACTCTTATTATATATCAAGAATCCAAAGTTCTCCAGCATGGGGTCTGGCATGGATTCACATGCTCATGAATATTCCCCGTCGTCAGGCTGGGAATCCTCGGTAAAGAAAAAACCAGTATCAGTTTCGTTTCTGATCTGTCTTTCGTAGTAATAACCAATCACTGGTCTCTGCGTCATACTGACCACAGCCAATGACTGCCCTCTACCTAAGCACCGCCTCCGGCAGCCATCTTCAGATTTTTACCGCACGTTCATGTGTTGGGATCCTCGTGCTATTGCTCTCGAGCGTTAGTGCTATTTTTTTCGCGCTTTTTCACAAAAAACCCTATTCTTTCGGTCAAAAGAGCCTCAAGCTCCACCGATCCTACATCCGATCAACGGGGACCCGTGTCGGATTCGCCTGTGCCCCTCAAGGGTGAAGATTTCGTCGAGCTACACTTGGGAGGACTCCAGAAGCTTCTCAGGCCCGGTCTCGGAGATGGCCCAGGAGAAGGGAAGCTCGACGCCCGGAAAGCTGTTCAGGGTCTGCCCTGGATGCCAGCTGCAGAACGTCTTTAAGGAGGACGAACACTCTTTCTGCCTTTACTGCCTTCATGAGGACAAAACGCACGTGGAGAAGGACTGTGTGTTTTGCGGCAACATGTCGGAACGGACCATGAAGGACCGTCATCAACGCCTCGCCAACTGGCTGGAGGGTAAGAGCCCGTCTGGCGAGAAGAAGAAGAAATCCGAGCGGTCTTCTAAGACCTTTGAGGGCGCCCCGGCGACGGGGGCCCAACATAAGGCCAAGCACCGCGAGTCCGCTGGCACCGGGAGCGCCGAACGGTCGGGCTCTACGGGCGCCAGGCAGGGTGCACCCTCCCCGGCACCACGAGCCAACGCTCTGGGTCAGGTAAGAGGAAGGCCGAGCACCCGGCGAAGCTCCTGGAGAGGCCCCGGTCGAGCTCTAAGGCAGAGGAGGAGCGTGGCAGTGCCCCCTCCCTCAAGGATAAGGCGGTGAGCGCACCTAAGGTGGCGAAGGCCTTGATCCATCCGACCAAGCCCTCTATCGAAACGGTTGCGGCGGCCCTGGCTCAGCCTGTGGAGGCTGCACCAGTGGTGGCGACCTCAGGGCCCAGAATCTCCCTGCCTCCTCGGAGGGAGTCTTCTTTTGTGCCCATCGATAGGACCCCCGTGAAACCCTCCGTGGGGAAGAAGGGGGGGCAGGGCGTCGTCGTAGATTCAGCCTCAACCTCAGAAGAGGAGCTGATCGAGGTCTTAAGCCACGGCCTAGGCGTGGAACAAGGCCAGCCCGTCGGAATGGACCCCGACGCAGGTGACGACGACGACATCGTCGAGGATTCCGACGGGGCCCCTGCTCGCCCGTCGGATTCCCCTCTGCCAGCGCCGCAAGACAACTCGGCGGCCATTTTGTTGGCCATACAGTCCTTATGCTCCGAGATAAGGACGAGGCTACCGTTACCGACGGAGGAACCTCTCCCGTCGGGGGATCCAGAACCGGGACCTTCTGGTGTTCCCCCTGCCAAAGAAGGATCCATCCACCACCTCCTTTTCAACCGTCGCGCCCCGTCCAACCCTCCTCCCCGTCCATCCGAGGGGATGATACGGGGACGGACACGGCAGCGACGGGTACGGACGACGAGGCATACGACCAGGATATTCCGTCGTCGCCTCCCACCAGGGCTTCTCCGCCCGACGAGATCGGATCTTTCCATTCCATGATCTCCAGGGCTTCCGAGCTTTTCCAACTCTGCCCTGAGGAGAAGAAAAAGGAAGGCTTCCTTTATCAGCGGCGCGAGGCCAAGAGGAAGACGGTCCTCGCAGTGCCTCTGTTGGATGACATTTGGGATGAGGGCCTTTCCCTCCTCAAGAACCCTTCCACGACGCCAGCTAGAAGAGACCGGTACGAGAAGAAGTACCGGGTCCCTGACACGGCCCCCCTATGCCTCAGGGCGCAGCCTACCCCGGATTCCGTCGTCTCCGCGGCAGCCAGGAAGAAAGCGGGGGGGGGGTGCGGCCTCCACATCGACTTCCCCGCCGGACGGCGAGGGAAAGAAATTGGATGCTATGGGACGTAGAGTCATCTCGTCGGCAGCGACGACGATTAAAGCGGCCAACGCCTTGGCTATCGTGGCCCGCTACGACAGGGAGCTCTGGTACAAGATAGCTCCCCTGCTGGATTTTCTGCAGACGACAAGAGGGCGGAGGCCCTGGAGATCCTGCAGGAAGGTGAGGTGGCCTCGGACCACGCCATCACCGTGGCGACGGACATCGCCGACACTGGGTTCCGCCAGCTGGGCAACGGCGTTTGCCTTCGACGTCGTGGATGGCTCAAAGCTACGGACTTCCGGCAGGACGTCCAGACCAGAGTCCTGGACATGCCCTTCGACGGGAACAACCTGTTTGGCAAGGCAGTGGACGATTCCCTTCAGGCCATCAAGACGGATACTTAGACGGCCCGGGCCCTTGGAGTCCTGCAGCAACGACAGAGGCCCTTTCGGAGCGGCGGAGGCAAGGGCGCCTCCAAAGGTTCCGGCGGCGGTTTCGCTTCCTACCGTCAGGCGGCCCGCTCGTCGTCGCAAGAGGCCTACAGAGGACGAGGCAAGTCTAGCGGACCCCGCCGTCGTCGCCAAGGAGGTCAAGGCGGCAAGGCCGCGTCCAAGCAGGATTGAACCGGCCGTTGGGTCGGGCCCCCACCGAAGCACCCCGGTGGGAGGCCGGCTGGCGGGCTTCGTCAGCGTGTGGGAGTCCATCTCCACCGACCGTTGGGTGCTGGACGCCCTGGCCCGGGGCCACGCGCTCGAGTTTCAAAGAAGGTGCCCGCGCGTCCCCCCCGTGGCCAGGAAAGAACTTCACGTCCCTCAACTTCTCCTGGAAGTAAAGGCGATGCTCAGAAAGGGCGCCATCGAACTCGTCCCAAAGAGGCTTCGGGGCTCCGGAGTCTACTCTTCCTCGTGAAGAAGAAGACGGGAGGATGGCGCCCCATCCTAGACCTGCGACGTCTGAACAAGTTCATCAAGGCGCAGAAGTTCCGGATGGTCACCCTCCAGCACGTCCTGGGTCAGCTGGAGGAAGGAGACTTCCTATCGTCGTTGGATTTGGAGGATGCCTACTTCCACATTCCCATCCTAAAGGGGCACCGAAAATTCCTCAGATTCGTGGTCCAAGGGCGTCATTACCAGTTCAAAGCCCTTCCCTTCGGACTACGGTCGGCACCCAGGGTATTCACCAAGTGCCTCGCACCGGTGGCGGCGCAGCTGCGCCGCGAGGGGATTCACGTCTACCCCTACCTGGACGACTGGCTCATCCGCGCCAAGACGAGGGAGCTCGCCGTGGCCCACACGGCAAGGACCGTCCAACTCCTCACGGACCTGGGATTCTCCGTGAACTACGCCAAATCCCACCTGGTGCCCGCGCAAGTCGCACTGTTTCTGGGAGCGAGGCTCGACAGTGTCCCGTCTGGCCTCCCCGTCGGAGGAGAGGACCAGGACCATCTTGGGCAAGGTGCAACGGATGTTGGTGGCCGACGCGGCCAAAGTGAGGTCCATCAAGTCCCTCCTCGGGATGATGTCTTCCTGCATCTACCTCATTCCCATGTGCAGGCTCCGGATGTGCCCGTTGCAAGAATTCCTGGATGCGCGCTGGATCCAGACGACAGGCAGCTTCGAGGAAAGGATCAAGCTCGACGAGAGTTTCCGACGAGCGATACGGTGGTGGGGCACCCGCGCGCATCTGACGGCGGGCATGGACTTCCAGACCCCAGCCCACCAGGAGACTGTGACCACGGATGCCTCCCTGGAAGGGTGGGGAGCGCACACTGAAAATCTGCACGCAAGGGGACTCTGGCTCCCGACGGAGAAGTCCCTGCATATCAACGTCCTGGAGCTCCGTGCAGTGTTTTGGGCCCTCAGGTCCTTCCTTCCGTCCCTCAAGGGCAAGGTGGTGAGGATCTTCACCGACAACACCACCACCATGTTTTACATCAGGAAACAGGGCGGAACCAGGTCCCCAGCGCTGTCCAAGGAGGCGCAGGACCTGTGGCATTGGGCCGTCGCCCAAGGGATTTTTCTGGTGCCATTTCATGTGGCAGGGATAAAAAACACCGTCGCCGACTCACTCAGCAGGGAGCTGCGCTCGTGCCACGAGTGGGAACTACGGCAGGATCTGGTGGATCGCCTCTTCCGACGGTGGGGCACACCCCAGATCGACCTGTTTGCGACGGCGACGAACACCAAGTGCCGGAGGTTCGCCAGCAGGTTTCCCCAGACGAGGAGCATGGGCGATGCTTTCTCGTTCCCCTGGGGGAGGGCCTGTTCCTCTACGCGTTCCCTCCCTTGCCTCTGCTAATCCGGCTCGTCAACCAGCTCAAGAGGTCACGGTGCAGGATGATCCTCGTCGCACCTGCGTGGCCGAGGCAGATATGGTTCCCGGACCTTCTGGACTTGTCAGCGTCCCCGCCGATCAAGCTGCCGGCGGACGCGGATCTACTCTCCAGGGTAGGAGGCGCCATCCTCCACCACGACCCGAAGTCGCTGAACTTGCAGGCCTGGCTCCTGCAGCGCTAGAGTTTGGAGGATACGACATACCGGCCGATTGCAGAGAGGTTCTTGCAAAGGCCAGGGCGTCCTCGACTCTTAAATGCTACGGACACAAATGGAAGAGGTTCTCTGTCTGGTGCCACGCACAGAAGATTAACCCTCTACGGATTACGGCTCCCCAAGTACTGCCGTACCTGCTGACGCTGGCCAAGGCTGGTCTGGCACACGCGTCCATCAAGATTCATCTTGCTGCGATCTCACGATACACCAGAACCACGGGGCGGACGTCCTTGTGGTCTCATCGTCTGGTGAAAGAGTTCATGAAGGGACTGTTCAGATCGTTCCCGCCGGTGAAGGCTCCGGCCCCGGCGTGGGAGCTCAACGTGGTGCTGACCAAGCTCATGGGACCTCCGTTCGAGCCTCTGCACTCGGCCCCGTTGAAGTTTCTATCGTGGAAAACAGCTTTTCTTGTGGCCATCACCTCCGCACGACGAGTGGGAGAGATCCAGGCCCTTTCCTGCAAGGCCCCGTACTTGACTTTCCACGACACGAGGGTAGTGCTCAGGACGCACCCCTCCTTCATGCCCAAGGTACCGTCGGACTTCCATCTCAACGAACCCTTGGTGTTGCCTGTGTTCTTCCCGTCGCCTTCGTCGCCGGCTGAGAGGACTTTGCACTCGCTGGATGTAGCTAGAGCGCTGAAGTTCTACGTGGACCGCACGAAGGGTTTTCGGAAGACGTCACAACTCTTTGTGAACTTTGGACCTGTCAATCAGGGGAAGGCTCTCTCGAAGGCTTCCATCTCCAGATGGCTCTCCGGCTGTATCATGTACTGTCACCGGTTGGCAAACCGACTGCTGCCTGGCCGTCCGAGAGCCCATTCCACCAGAGCGATCGCAGCTACCACGGCGTTCCTATCTGGTGTGCCCCTGCTGGACATATGCAGGGCTGCTACGTGGAGGTCGACGCACACCTTCACGAAATTCTACTGCGTCGACCGGGATTCCAGGGAGGAGTCCAGGGTCGGCCAAGCAGTGCTGCGCAACCTGTTCGCCTGAGGTGAGCCTGGTGAGGAGGTAAGATGCTTAATGTTGAGTTGATGTGATGCTTAATGTTGAGCCTTTGCCACCTCCCGTGGTTGTGCATGTGTGTACTGCTATGTATTCTCTATTCATGAGCATGTGAATCCATGCCAGACCCCATGCTGGAGAAGGAACAAGTTACTTACCTGTAACTGTTGTTCTCCAGCATGGGTCTGGCATGGATTCACATGCGAACCCTCCCGCCTACCCCTCTGCAGCTCTTCACTTGGTCATACTGCCACTTCACGTGCTTCCAAATCTGAAGATGGCTGCCGGAGGCGGTGCTTAGGTAGAGGGCAGTCATTGGCTGTGGTAAGTATGACGCAGAGACCAGTGATTGGTTATTACTACGAAAGACAGATCAGAAACGAAACTGATACTGGTTTTTTCTTTACCGAGGATTCCCAGCCTGACGACGGGGAATATTCATGAGCATGTGAATCCATGCCAGACCCATGTTGGAGAACAACAGTTACAGGTAAGTAACTTGTTCCATCCATGTTTGATTCATCCAGGGAAAGACAAAAGATAGAAATATAGAAAAGAAAAAGTATCCAGCACCGACCAACTGAGTGTGTTCTTTAAGATAATAATTTGTGCATCGGGCCTCTCAATCTTGAATGCCAATCTTCTTTTTGTTGATCCCTGTGATTCCTTATCAGCCGCGTGCTGGTCTGTCACTGTCCAGCCTTAGGTTTTGTGCTGCTTGCTCCCGCTTTAGTGTTTTCTGGCAGCTCATCAGTAGGGTCCTCTTCTATTTGTAGCAGGGTCAGGCCTTACCTGGTCGAGATTCTGTGCTGCCTGATATCGAAAGTGAATGCGAGGCCAAAGGGAAAGGTCCATCTGTATCTTATGGCCCTGCTTTGGAGGGTGCGCGCCACATCCTGAAGCTCACAGCGTTTTTGAAGTTATCCTTGGTAGAACTTGATATAGTTGGATTTCAGTGTCAAGGGATATAATTATAGCTTCTTCACCTTGTAAAAGGTTTGCAAATATCTGTTTCACAGCTTCTTTCAGTTCTGAGTCTGCAATTGTTTTCAGAAGGTTCCTAATCCCCAAGTTGCATCGACATGACCTATTTTCTAGATCTTCATATTGAAGTTCTAAATGATGTGTTCTAGTTATTTTTTTTCATTTATTTATTGCATTTGTTACACGCCCAAACCCCGAGGTATCGCGGCATAAATTACATGAGACATGCTTAACTGATTACAGGATAATCGATCGAGGCATAGCATGGTTATTGTCCAATATAGACAGTGCAACACAGACAACGCAGGAAGCAGGGTGCGGCAGGGAAGGGAGAAGCTTGGTGGCTAGGGCAGACTCGTGATTAGAACTGGTTGAAGAGCCAGGTTTTGATGAGGCTCTTGAAGCGCTGATGGGAAGGCTTGGGTTCCATGTTTTAATATCCCCGCAAAAATATCGGCATACAAAAATATTGCCATATTTCTGCAGCAATATTAGGCCATGGAACCTGCGGGTGGCAGCCCCGCAAATCCACCTTTTTTTAAACTGAGGTGGGGGGGGGGAAACACCCCCGCAATCCCTGTACCCATTTACCCATGAATTATCCCCACCAATATCGCCTATGGCCTTAACCCACGACCATATATATGGTGCTGTTATTGGTGAGGATAATATTACCTGATACCAAGGCTTGTTTCTAATGTGCATGGGGAGGGAATTTCAAATTTTAGGTGCAACTATTGGAAAAATGACTTTACCCAAAGAGTGGCTTCTGGGGAGAAGTTTAAAGTTCACAGCGAGGGCGTTGCAAGGCTTGTTTCGGTCTACCAAATCAAAGGCAGCAGACAGGTCAAGTAGGTAGAAGGATACACATTTTCCCTGCATCTATTAACCTGGCCCGTCTGGATCTTGAGGTTGAAAAGGGCAGTTGCAGTACTGTGCTTGGGCCGGAAACCAGATTGTCTGGCTCCTAACAGGTTTCTTTCCAGGTAATCTTGGATTTGGGAGTGTAGGCTATCTTGTCCACTATTTTCATTAGAAAAGGAACAGCTGTGATGGGACGGTAATTTGTTGGTAAGGTGGAGTCTAATGAGGGTTTTTTAAACAGCAGGGTTACCCATGCTTCTTTAATGGTAGCTGGGACAGAATTGGAGTTGAATGAAGCATTGATGATAGGTGTTCGAGTGGGGGCACACAGTTTGACTAGGCGAGCCGGAAAGCTGTCGCCTTTACAGGTTTCAAAGTGGAGATGGTGTTAATCACCTTGTCTTGGGAGACGTTGGTGGATTTTAATTGCGTGGTATTTTTTGAGGTGCATGTATCCTGCACAAGTGAAGGCAGGTTTTTGTTGGCCAAAAGGTTCCTTTTGGTTTGGATTTTGTTTTGAAGGGCGAGGATTTTGGAGGCAAGTGCGTTTTGGATGGTGGAACACCAATCTTTACTCACATTTGTAGGGGTCAGGGGAGTTGCTAGGTCTGGAAAAGACCCGGGGCTAAGCTGATGTCGGTACTGTTGGGACTGGGGGCTAGTAGCTCCTGAGATTCTATCCGGGGCTACAACCAAAAGATCAGGGGCTATAGCCCCCTTAGCACCCCCCTAGCAACGCCCCTGGTAGGGGTGGTGGCGGGGATCCGGGCTTCCAATTCTCTCAGTATGGGGATTAGCTCCTTGGTGTTGGAAGAGGCTGTTACACTCACCTGGTATCCACGGGGACGCCACCCAGCCCTGGTTGGATGATTTGCACTCTCGAACCCTGTCCCGGTCCCTTGGTAAGGCCTCTGGTTAAAGATGGGTCTTAATATTGTAAAAGGTGGATTCTCCATCCTGCTCCTCGTGGCAGGGGCGCGTAGATGTGGGGGGCGAGCAGCGACCAAGTTACTTCAGTGGTGCAAGCCCCCCTGTGGGAATCCAGGCCTGCTGCGACTCAGTAGGTTTGCTGCTTTACATGCAGTTCTTATGTTCCTCTTAGTTCGAATAATAATGTCTTGCTTCTTTCCTTTTAGATATGGAAAGGTATTTTGGTGTTGTCATGCAGTTTGGAGATAATGATGGGCGGTAGACGAAAGCGCGGTGTGCTGCACGATGCTGTCCGGTGAGTAATGCACGATGAGTGGCGCTGTTTTGCCTTTTATATTGCTAACCTGTGTCTTTTCTCTCCTTGCAGGTTGCGATGTTCCTCGCCGAGCGCCGTAATGTTTCAGCAATGATACTAACCAGGAGATGACTACCCAGGTAAGAATTGTGTGGCTTTCTTCATTCGGGAGGAAACGTGAGTAAACGCTTACTAATGCTGTCTTTCTTTCTCCTCTTTCCAGGTTATGGTATTCCACGATGCATGCGGTGCCGGATGATGGATTTCGTACCTTCAGGTGAGTGGAACTGAAGTTGGCGATGGATTGAAGACAGGATACTGTTCCAGGTAAGTTTCGTAGTGTTCTTTCTCTCTGCAGGTCCTTGGTTTCAGGTAAACTGGCATCAAAGAACTGGACACGGTGAGCGTTACGCTGCCCACAGCAGAATAACGCAAAGCATGTTCTGCTGCTTGGGTGCGGTTTAAATAGTCTCAGGTAAAGTAGTCCAGGTAAAATAGTCCCAGGCCTGCCACACCCAAAGTAGTCCAGCTAAAGTAGTCCCATGCCTGCCATACCCAAAAGACTAGACTGCATAGCTCAGTTCCTTGTAACTGAGCTATGTGTGTGCCTCCATGTTGGCTGAACCCCACCAAGTTAAATAGTCACATTCTAATATTGGTCTTCATGATGGTGATGAGCCTGGCGCCAAAGGCGCCAGGACTGACTCAGAGTCTTGGATGAGGTTTTAAGGCATTTGACCTGGCCCTAACTGGAAGGCTGACTTGCCAGTGAGGGCCAGGGGCAAGGGTCATGACAGCGGCATCATCAATACTGGTATTCAGGGAGTTTGCTTTATGTGCTGTAACTGCTGCTTTATACGCTTTGTTTGCTATTAAAAATAGGTTGGCGAAGTCAGGAGATGGGGACTTTTTGAGAGTGTTGCAGCGCCCTTTTGTGGCGGTGAAGAGTGAGCTCTTCATTAAACCAAAAGTTAGTTCTCTTGGCGTTACGTAGTGTTTTGGAAGTGAGCGGGCCAACTGTATTAATGGTGGGGTTTAGACACTCATGGTAGATATCGGCAATAATGTTTGGATTGTTGAGTGTGGTGGGAAGTGTTTTGAGGGAGGCAGACAGTAGAGGGTTGTGGTTATCTACTGTGAGTTTATGGGTGGTTCTTACCATAATGGGGGTGAGTGAGTTTTGAGGCAGTCTGAATATCCGGGATCAGCATGCTAAAACTGATTAGGAAGTGGTCGTTCCACTATCGATTGATAGCTTGGTATTGAGGGTGAGAATCCAGTCTAGGGTTCTGCCTTTGGAATGATTGGGTGAATTGACCCATTGGGTAAACTGCATTTCTTGAAGGGCTGCATGGAAGGTGGTGACTGTGGTCTAAATTGTCGTTAAATCCAAGGTTGAGGTCGCCTAGAATTATAAATTTGATATTTGGATTGAGGAGAGGGGTGAGGAGTTAAGGGGATGTTGGTTTCTGGGTGGATGGCATTATTCAGTGCTCTGTAAATCATGACGAAGTTCATTGTGGTTTTCGGATCCGTTGCGAGTTTACGATGTAACAATTCCTACCCGGGTAAAGGGTCAAGTGAGCAGGATCTGAATTGTAGTGTGTTTGTGTTTTTTTTAATTTTTTTTTCTTGAATGCGTAAAACAGGTGAACGCATAGTGCGCCCAGTAGCCGCTCTGTGAATTTAGAAGTATGCCCAACTACCTCTCTGTGAAAGTTGAACTTAGGAGGGTGCTCATTAGCCTCCCTGTGAATTCAGAAGTGTGCCCAATAGCTTCTATGTGGAAATGGAGCTTAGAAGTGCGCCCAATAGCCTCTGTGATTCTAGAAGTGTGCATTTAAAAGCTGAATTTAGAAGTGTGCCCAATAGCCTCTCTGTGAATTTAGAAGTGTGCCCAACAGCCTCTCTGTGAATTTAGAAGTGTGCCCAATAGCCTCTCTATGAATTAAGAAGTATGCCCAATAGCCTCTCTGTGAAAATTGAATATAGAAATGTACCCAATAGCCTCTCTGTGAATATAAGAAGCGTGCCCAATAGCCTCTCTGTGAATTTAGAAATGTCTGAAAGGGCGTGTAACCCATCATATCTCACCAACGCGCTTACTCTCTCCTTACATCACCACTCAAATAGAACACAGAGATACTATGACACCATTCGGTATAACTGTTCTCATATCAACATTCGCCGCTCACTCCACATCATTCTAAGTAATCACTGCTGGTTACACCCCCCCCAGCCAGGCGTTCTCCTCAGGCCTAACGCAGCCACTTCCGATCTGGATAAATCCTGCCAGAACGAACACATACCCCTGACCTCTCAACCATCACACCTACCGCTAGAAAGCAGCTATTACACAGATACCACACGAGCTGTACACATAGCCAGTGCTCACACGCACCTTTTTGACTCTACTCTCTCTACTGATATGAACTTCGGTTCCCAAGGGCGTTCAACCTACCAGCGCCTACCAATGGTATATAAGGCGCTATATAAACGCAAAATAACAATAACAATTAAAATGATATGGTTTGATACACAAACCTTTCATTGGCATTACATTTCCAGATACATTTCTAATCAAACTAAGTCAATATTTCCAATAAAGGAGAATGTCTTTCTGCAGACAAGGAGAGGAGCAAGGAGTGTTTCTTTGCTTCCTCTTATTTCATGTTTCAGGGGTATCCATAATGTTACTCCAAAATTTCACAATTGTGTAAATCTTTTTTTTTCATTTCCCAAGAGGATTTGGGCCCATCTGTCTTCAGAGGAGAGCTGATTTAGATTTTTAAGGAAGATTTCTCTGTACTGGTTTCTTTTTTCAGCCAGTGCTGGGCATAACATGATAAGATGTTGCAGGGATTCTATTGAATCCTTGCCATTACAAAAGCGGCATTAGTTGTGGTCATGCAGTATTATTTTCCTTGCTGCCAGGATTTCACGTGTTGGCAAGATGTTTAGCCGTAGTCTCATGAAGGTTTTGCGAAATAATTTCAGCTAAGTCAGTAGTTTGTTCAGGGCTCTCTGGTCGAATCGACATGGGAGGTCGTGTTGATATTGGGCTTTTAGATCATTTGTTTTACGATCCAATGGTTAACCGCAATTCTCTTTTTTGCTTTTTGCGGAAGGTTCATTAGTGTGTCCATCGATATTTCCCCTGCTTCTCTTTTGGCATCTACAAATTCTTTCCATATGGCCAATGGTTGTTTGATTTTTCGGCTGGGTTTAAACCGGAAGAACTGTAGTGTGGATTTGGCGATAATGGCCACTCCTCCTCCAATGGTGTCTTTTCGGTCAGCCCTTAGAATGGTGTAGTTAGATGGGATGGCTAAGGCTAACAAAGGGCCGGATGCTTGGTCAAGCCAGGTTTCCGTCACAGCTAGGAAGTCTAGGTGTTTTTTGCTGTATGGGAGGAGAAGTGTGTTTTGGCATACAGGTGGATGTAGAGAATGTTTTGCTAGCCCAGAGTTTTTCAAGTGATTTTTGAGACTTTTGGTGGAGCTGAGGTTGTTTAACTTGGTTCAGTTTGTCTCCGTTCCCCGACATGCGTCGGCCGAAGTGCAGTCTTGAAAAGATACAGTGTAAGGTATAAGTAACCTGGAAAGAGACTGTGCCTAATTTTTGCAAATTAGTTTTATGTCTCAGAAAATTACCCTTATAGTTAATGACAAGTGTTTCGGTCCTCCAAGGACCTTTTTCAAATCAGGGCTATTGATTAGTCTTAACATCATATAGTCATAAAAAAGACAAAAAATGAAAACATAAGCAAATAGTCACATTGGTAGACATGTGTATATGTCCAAAAATAAAGTGATGATATGGATAATAAGATTATTAAGTATGCATTGAAAGAAAAAATACATAAACACAAAAATGCATGGATTTTAGAAATAAAAAGCCAGACAATAATTGGATGGGGAATAGGGGTTGGAGAAAGCAGGGGTGAGATTTGGAGAAAAATAGATGCAAAAAACATTGTTATGGTCATTCATATTCTTTCATGTCACAGAATATATGGAGAAGCTTGTTACCTTGTAGTCATGTAAAATGCCCCTGTCACATAATGTGAAAAATGAGCTTCCATATAACAAAAGGGTAAATCCCTGTAAGTAAAAAATCATATCATGAACAAACTCTTATCTTACCCTAATATGAAAACTAGATAGTGAAAAATGCACTTAGTATTCGGTTTCCAACTGCAAAATAAACGTAACATGCATATGAAGTGTGCCAAAGTTGCACGTATTCTTAAATATCAGTCTGTTAAGTGAAAACTACACGTAAAAAAGTGTTCGCACTCCTAATAACTCAAAGTGCACTTTCGCGTATGAAATTACACGTGGAAAAGCGTTTACACGTACGAAGACTCGCAATGCACTTTCGCGTGAAAAAATACACGCATAAATGGAGTTGCTGGTCTGATCCGTGAAAGACATGCACATACGCGTGCGAAAAATATGTAATCATTACAATAACGGGATCCTGATACGTTAAAGCAACCGGTAAGTAATAAGTGCACGTACGTGTGCACAAACTAGTGGGTGACAAAAGATAGTTGCATCTTAGCTAAACGCGTGAATGCTTAAACGTGTGAAATCGTAGTGGAGGATTGACACGTACTCTATACTGGAGGCGCACAATCGCGTGCGCGATATTACGTGTTAAAGCGTTTAAGTGAGTCTATGCAAGTAACAAATGCACGTTCGCGTGCGCGAAAATCGCATGGATCTTCAGATACGTGAAAAGTCAGACGCTCTCTTACCTGCTGTTCAGAATAAGCGCGTACGATCGCAAAGTTGCTACAAGTCTCGAGGGGGCGCCATTATGCATCCTCTGTCATATCTGTTGCTAAGGTTGTAGATTCCACAGTCTGTCCTTTCTCCATGTTTAGTCGCGTGTTCACTGGCGGCCATATTGTAATGGAGTGAACATACCATAAAGATATATGGTGAGTCACATAAAGTAAAGTAGTAAGTTTGAAAAAAGGTCTGCACATCAAGGACTTTTAATGTTAATGTATTAGAAATGCTTCTGTGTTAACATATCGAATAAAGTCATAGTCGGAAAGGCCTTAGTGTATGATATTGTGAATGAGATGGTAAACATGTTTCTAAACACTATAGTTACAACTTAATTATTGTTGTAAAAAGGGAAACCATTTCATTATCAGTGTTAAGTCAAAGTACTGTGGAGTTGAGTTTGCAAATTATTTTCGCCTCAGTTTGTCTGAGTCTCTTTTCTCTGTCACCTCCACGTCTTCCGAGGGTTACTTTTTGAAGACCAATGAACTTAATATCAGCTTTATTATCCAATTGATGTTTCTCTTGCCAATGACGAGCAAGAGGAAGTCTAGGGTCCTGACTTCCAATTTTAGCAAGATGTTCACGCACCCTAGTCCTGAGTTCCCTGATGGTGCTCCCAATGTAGACTAATTTGCATACACATATAATCGCGTAAACCACATATTTCGTTATATGAGACGAGTAAGGCTGTGGATTCACCAGGTCGCACTTGTCTACGTTGTGTCACAATACCGATGGTAGGCAGGAACAGTCGGCAGCGGTATCGACTATATCCACTTTCCTTGGTGTTCCGATTTAGGGATGAGAAAAGAAGAGGTCTGCTGACGTGTCAAATGGGAGTTTAGTTTTGCTGGCTAGGTTCTGGTGTAGAATGACGATCAGAATGTTCACTTTCTGCTATTAGCCCCAGGTGTCTCGAGTTAACAAAAAGGGCTTGCATGCTCAGTGGGGGCCAGGTTTTAATGCATGTGGCAGTGCTACAAGACCGTGGAAGCTGTCACTGAACTCGGAGCCCTCTCTGCTGAAATGTGCTGGCAGCTGGCTCATGAGTATTGCTAATTTTAAGTCCCTCGCCTTATTTAGAATCTGCCACTCCTTGATCATGCAGGACTGGCGCCTCCCCGATGCCGACAATTCATCACCGCACAGCGTTTCAGACCACAGGAGTTACGAGTGTTTACATGCGTGGGCATAGTCAATCCATGATTCTTTTTGCATGAGGTAAGCGACCACTGCAAGGTTTTTGCAAAGGTTGGAAGGCCTCTTGAAAGCAATCTCCGGTTGGTTGTATCAACTTAAGGGCAGAGCGTGTTCCGGCACGTCCTCGTTAGTTAGCGGCCATGTTGGAATCCCACTCGGCATAATGAAATCAAATTGGCTGTAAATAGAAGGCTGAAATGGACACATTTGTGGTCTCTTCACACGTGATTCAGAAGTCGAAAACAAAGGCTATTCATTATAGCCTTAAGCTATGATAGGGGTGTGCTCACAGTCCCTTGAATGTTCTAGGATAGTGAACAGAAAACAAGATGAACTACAAACTGAAGACTTTGGCTGATGCCCTACCGATGAGAGATGGACTAATTGGGGAAAATGGGGAGTAGTCTGATGGGATTCAAACACCCAAGTGTCATTTAACAAATGTGCTGCTAAAGAGCCAAAAGTCCAAGGTTGGGATAGTATGCCAAGCAATCAGTGGGGTTGAGGTACAACCTAACGTACGATGTTGCATAGACCAATCCACAGTTGTGTACGCTATAATCGGTACTACACATTTAGAAGTAGTTAAATGCGTGCCCTACATACAGACAAGGGGTAGCCAATGATGTACTAATCCTTATATGTTCTATAAATAGATCTGTTCCCTTAACAAATCCCTTCCCTTGGTGGGTTTTATATTTTGCCACGTAGGATGACTTCATAGATGATGCATAATGGGGTATAAGACCTCTATGTAATCGAGCTTCTGTGCGAGTGTGCATGCATCACTTCGATGAATGCGAGTTCATCCTACTTTTTTAAAATTGACAATAAAGTAGTACTTTGTCAAATTCTTTGAACCTGTGCGATTATTTGGTCTGAGATCATTATTGTAATTCCGTCTAGCACAAAATATGCTTCAAGGTGCTAGAGCCACAGTGTAATAATAGTAATCTTCTTGGGGTTTCCTCTCTCATGTTGTGGTGTTTTGCAGTCAGTAGTGGTGTTCCTGGCAGTGGGTGTATGGGTTCTCCTACTGTTGTTCTTTGGCTCCCACTCATCCCGTCTCTAGCACTACATGTATGCTGAGGTTGGATGAGTTACCACCATTGCCAAAGCCACGGTTATGCCTTATCATAGATTTGCATATAGGCACTGTGGTAGTTCTATGTTAATATTGGCATGAATAACTTGTCAGGATAGGCTATTGTGCTGCTTTAGTGTGGCAAGGGCCTGAGATGAAGGGGTCTAGGCACCTCCATCTTGGTAGCTCAAGTCTCTCTCTAGCGAGCTGTGGCACCCTTTTTCCTTGGCCGCAGGGTCCCTTCTGAGCATAGTAAAGAAGGTAAATGTTTGGCTTTTTTCACATATCCCTCCTGAAGCTCTGGATTTCCTCAGCGGAAATGTTTGGTGAACAAAAGGTTCAGGTTCTCTTGGAGTTGCATTTGGGTATCGCATTCAGGTAAAAGAATCTGCATTAATTTTAGCATGCTCGAACTCGAGCTGCTGTTAACTGATCTGATTGATTGCACAAGGATGACTCAACTGTCCAAGGGCAGTTGGAATTGCAACTTACAAGGAAAATGCACGTACATTTTCTTTGATTGGCCGACAAAACACATGAATGAATGAATAGTATGTAGTAATAGTATCTCCGGGACCAGAAGCATCTCAAGGCCTTCCTCTTTTCCTCTGCCCCCCATTAGCCCCTGTTGATCTGTTTCTTCTCTTGGCATAGTGCACCTGGCCACCCTCTGTCATTCGGGCCCAGGTACCTGCTCACCCTTACACCCTCCGGGCAACCCTCCGGGCCACCCTCTGCACTAGGGTTCTGTATCTATACCCATAGACTCCCCCTCCCACATTTCTTCTGCACTTACCAGATATACCTTTCTGACTAACTTTCACCTGCCACTTACTGGCTGCACTACCATGGTTTATCGCCCTTATTTATTATTTATTTTATTTAATATTTATTTGTTTTGTCTCCTCTGCCTCGCACTTTCCACCCCCCCATCCATTTTTGCCCGTTTCCCTTTTCCATGCACTTGGGCTTTCTTAAATGTCACGGGGCGTAGAAAGATTGCGTTTTTTCTTTTCTTCTCCCTTCTTCCCCCTCCCTTTTTGCCTGGTCACGCTCTGAAACACTTGTGTACGAGTGCGATATAAATAAAATATTTCATTTCATTGTTTTCACATTTTACCTCATCTTGACAAGAAATAAAAACTTAAAAATCCAGGGAATTAGTTCCCTCTACTGAAGGGGGAGCCGCGCCCTTTGGGACTATAGAGGTGAGTCTGCTACGCATAAATCCCCTAGGAGACTGGGCAAGCAGGATCCCACTGGGGGTGACACTCCTCCCTTAAAGGTCAGGCAATCCCTAGGTTAGTCCCTTGCCCCAAGAATACAATAAGGTTGTTACATGTATAGGAAATGATATGGCTAATGAGATTCCTCTGCAGGTATCAACACATGGAGTGGTTTCTGACTCTACTCCGGCACTGTCTTTAAGCCAGCCCAGAGATCCATATATAAACATGCCTCCTCTCAGGTGAGGGAGATTGCATCCACATGTGCAAAGTCAAGGAGAGCCCGGCGGACCAACGTAGGAGACGACGCATCCTTGGAGGTGTGGCGTCTGGAGACACACCCAGCGTGATGCCTTGACCCACGGAGGCGGCCACGGGATGTGAGGAGAAGCTGCCGCAACCAATAAACAGAAGAGCAAAGACCGTGTGCCAGCACTAGAAGCTGGTCAAGCGGGATGGCAGCGAGATGCAGAGCTGCCATCGAAAAACCCATTAGGAGCTGGTGGGAAGGGAGCATCTGTTCCAACAGCACCTAAGGAAGCCGCAGGACCAAGACTGTGCCACCATACAGTGTACCTATACACCCCTATCTCAGTCACCTCCCTCAATGTGCTGCTTCATCTCAACATGGGAGGTATCACAAACATGTTTTTAATTTATTTTATTGTAAAACTTCTGTTCAATATATTATATCAAACTTTTGTTACATTAAATTCTCCTCGCCTTTCAAAAGAATTATACTCCAAAATCAGTATTGTCAGAAAAAAGAAAAATAGAGGAGAAAAGAAAGCAAGCAATGAAGGAAAAAAAGAAAGAAAAAAAGACAGCCTCAGCAGTTCCTTAGAACAGTCTTAACAGCTCAGCTCATATTGTACTCTCCTAATCTAAAACAATGTTCTTGTTACCTACCTGAAACACCACTGACGAGAGAGGTACGTGGACGGTCAGGGAAACCAGAAGGTGGTTGGTGAGGTCAAAGACAATCCCATAGTGGGGGGAAAACCAAATTACTCCAAGGCAGGGCGAGAAGCAGAGGACCCCAGGGTGGAGTAAGACTTGTAGAACTGCAGGGTGGGGTTAAAACCAAATGAACCCTAGACTGGGTGAGAATCACACAACTCCATGGCAGGGTAAGTACCCGTGCTGGTGAAATTGGTCCACCCAGAATACCCAGGTTGGGGTGTACAACCCGGTACCCCAGTGTTAGGGAGATGTATCATTGTTATGCTTCATCCCCTCTCCTAGTTAGACCTTCAGCACATTTTGCTGGACTGCTGGACCTTTTTCTTTCTATGTTGAATGATGGGAGCCGTTTCCCCCCCCCCCCTCATTCATTCTTATTTGCTCTGACTTTTGGAACTCTTATGTGTTTTATCTTTACTATGGAGTTTGCTTTCCTCCACATCGCTTTAAAGGCATCAGTTTTCTTTTTCTTTTGCGCACACAGCACCTTATATGCAGTGTTGCTGGGAACCCTCCCTTCCAGCAGACTGTGTCGCCCTCCCTCAGAGCCGAGGTACAGAAACTTCCAGATCTTCTAGAGCAGTGGAGCCTGTTCCCCCTCAGGGAGCAAGGGGACGGCTACTACTCCTGTTGTTTAGTGCCCAAACCCAACCATGCTGGCCTGCGCACTATCCTCGATCTTTCCCAGTTTAGTCTATCTCTTCCCCAAGAGAAATTCAAGATGATCACGCATTGCCAGATAAAGTCCTCTCTTTGGAAGGGCAATTAGCTCAGTTCAGTAGACCTCTAGGATGCATACATGCACATTCTGATTTGAAACCCGCATCGGAAATATCTGCGGTTCTCCGTGGGAGCGGAACACTTCCAGTTTCGTGTACTCCCTTTTGGTGTCAGCTCGGCACCACGTGTCTTTACGAAGGTGTCGGTCGTTGCAGCTTTCCTCAGACTGTAGGGGGTTATATCCATACTTGGATGATTGGTCCTGCGCAGTCCTTGCCCACAAATGGCCTTGACCAATCTTCAGTCACTTTCAGCTGCTGTTCCATCTTGGGCTGTCAGTGAATTGGCGGAAATCGTCCATGACGGTCTCACAAGACCTGATTTTCCTGGGTTTCCATTGGAATACAGTCAGTACCAAGGTGTTCCTAACAGCAGACGGGATTGCAGACCTAGCAACCACGTGTCCGCTCTTCCTCCGGTCCTTGTACATGACGGCCTGGTGGTTCCAAAGGCTTCAGGGTCTCATGGCCTCTTGCATGCTAGCTTTACCTCTTGCACGTCTGAAGATGAGGCGCACTCGGCTCGCTGTTCGGAGCTACTGGTCTCGGGCATCGGATCCGATTTCCAAGATAATTCCAGATCCATTCTGCATGACAGCGGATCAACAATGGTGGTCCTCGACCAACATCCTTTCAGAGGGGGCCTCCTTCCAGGAGCCCTGCTCACAAGTGACGGTTACCATAGACTCTTCCTGTCTGGGGTGGTGAGCGGTGCTGCGTCACCTCGAAGTATTCGACCTGTGGGCACCTCAGGACAGGCAGTTTCATATCAATTATCTGGGACTCCTGGCTGTGTTCCTGGTGCTCAAAGCTTTTCAACAGTCTATCACCAACACGGTAGTCCGCATTCGCACTGACAATTCTGTGGCGATGTTTTACATCAACAAGCAGGGCGGCCCCAAGTTACCTCTCCTTGTGGATCTTACCATACAAATTTGGGACCAGGCCATTCAGCACAAGGGCTGGATCCAGGCTGTACACATCCCAGGTCATATCAATGTAAATGCAGACTCACTCGGCTGTCAGTCAGCAGCAAGTTACAAGTAGGAAATGAACAGAGATGTCCTCTCCAACCTTTTCCACCAATGGGGCACTCCAGAGGTGGACCTCTTTGACCTCTGTGCTACTTCTACAAACAAGACACTTCCTATTTATGCATCCAGGGACGAGCTTGGAGCTCCTCCCTGGGAGACGCCCTCGACATTCCGTGGGACAACATGAAGGCCTATGCCTTCCCTCCATTGCCACTGAGTCATCAGTCACTCTGCAAGCTCAGGACTGCATCGAACTGCACTCTCCTGTTAATAGCTCCTTGGTGGCCAGCCAGATTCTGGTTTTCAGAACTTCAGCATCTGTCGATTCTTCCCCCGATCAGATTGCTGCTGATACCCGACCTTCTTCACCAGAGTGAGCACCAGCTGTGGCAATCCGCCATTCAATCCTTCAGCTTGGCAGCTGAGTTCAGATTTTTAGCGCAGTTTAATCTGTCCAAGGACAATATGTGCATTATCCAAGCAGCTAGGAAGCCTTCTAGAAGGGCCCAATATAAGAGCAAATGGCTCAGTTTTTGCCACGGGTGCTTAGCTAAACAGCACAGCCCCAGGCATGCTACGGTCAACACCGTTCTATCCTTTGTCTCACCTGGCAGCTTCTGGCGTTCATGTTCTGTCTTGCAGAATTTACTTATCTACCATTGCGGCCTACCTGTCCCCGGACAGCTGGTCCTTCACATTGGCTAATCCAGTCATCAAAAGGCATTTTGCAGGACTCCTTCATCTCTTCCCGCCAGTATGCTTCCTCATCCCAAATGGGATTTAAATGTGGCCCTCACCACTTTATGCCGTAAGCCGTTTGAACCCGTGGCCACTTCTGATCTTAAGTGGCTTTTCTGCTTGCCGTAACATCCGCAAGGCGAGTAAGCGAACTCCAAGCGCTTTCTGTGGAACATCCGTTCCTCACTTTCCGCTAGGATAAGGTTGTGATTCACACTCCTTCCTTCCTTCCTTCCTTCCTTCCTTCCTTCCTTCCTAAGGTGGTTACTGACTTTCATTTGAATCATTCTAGCTCCTTACCAGTCTTTTTCCCTAACCCGGCATCTGATGCCGGGAGAGTTCTACACAATTTGGACATCGGGCGAGCTATCAAGTTTTACCTCTATAGAACGAGGGAACTCGGAAGCTCCTCACAACTCTGTTACGTTTGGTGACCCTAGAGGGAAACCAGCTTCCAAAGTATCCGTTTCCCGTTGGATTGCCTCATGCATTTGAGGCCTATAAAATCCAAGGCCTTCAACCACCTAAGAGCATCCATGCTCATCTAGTCCGTGGCAAAGCGGCTGCTGTTGCCTTCCAAAAGTATGTTACTTGGGAGTCCATTGCCAAGGTGGCTACGTGGGCATTCCCATCAGCTTTCTGCAAGCATTACTGCTTAGACCTGAGCTCCAGGGCTGATGCCCAATTTGGCCAGGCTGTCCTCAAAACTTGTTTCAATGAAGGAATTTTCCATCCACCGTTAATACCTCTGGTTGTGCTCGGGAATGTCCCACAAGTATGGAGGAAAGGGGACTGGACGTAGGAGTACCGTAGTGACTATTTTACTCCTAGTCCATACGCCCGCTGTCCCCTCTAAAAAGTATCCATTATTGCTTAAATGGTCTCAGACCTGGCGATGGAAAAGGACTAAAGGGCGGTGCGTGGGGCTCAGGAGGGTGGTGTTACGGCCACGTGCTGTGGACCCCGGTAAAAATAAAAGGACATAATGACATTTTTTAGACTTTTTGACCAAAGTGCTCTGGTCCTGTCCCGAAGGACGGAATATCAGGAGTAACTTTGTTAAATTGAGCCATCTCCCGAGGTGCTGTGGCTTTCCAGAGCTGCAGATCATGATTACCAGGAGACCTCCGACTCATTTGCAGTGCAACAGCTTTGCAAGGCTGAATCCGTCCAGAATTTAAGGGCTCCAGTTGGACCTCCAAAGGCACAACCCCACTCATCCAGGTCCCCTCACCAGAGTGCAGGACTTCAGAATTGTAAATGATCAACCGGGCAAATACCGTCCTTTGTTGGAGCTGATAAAAAGGTGCCAAAACTGCAGACCGACCAAGGGGACTGAAGAAATCCGTGCCAAGGGTCCTCTCTCTAGACTGCTGCTGAGACATCCCATTCAGAGTCCTTCCTTTTGTCACCAGACCGAGGAATCAGGAAACTGGTCCGTCACTGCTGCACAGAGGAGAATCGAGCTACTTGTACTTCTTCTAATCTAACGTACTGTGGGGTTAAAGGTAGAACTTACCTTGACCCGAAGAGTTGCTCCAGTGTAACTGGAGTCCATGAAGGTGTCCACCCTACCTCTGACCCAGGCTTGCCATCTTGTGTCCCTTTACGGAGTCATTTTGCAGGGTCCCTCTAACTTGTATTATATTGCTAAGTATCATATTCTAGAGACTGCAAGCATCTATTCTGCTACTTCATAAGACTTTGGCTCCACTCCTACACTGACTTTTTCGTAAAGTTGGGGATTGGACTTTAAAAGCATATTAGAAGCTGAGAAAAGTGTCTCTATAACGTCAATTGCTTCTGCTATATGTATAACCAACATTTTCCCTTCCAAAAGACTTTATCGGAAATGGTTTTGGTAACCTATTACAATTACCGTTTATCTGTGAAGTAACGCGAGTGCACAGTAGTACCGATAATACAGTAGAACTGTCATTGGTGTCAAACTCTGTAACCATTGTAGCCGCGAGCAACTACTATTGAACTAATCACCTTTTGAAAAGTATTAAGAATTCCTGTGTGTTGGTTAGTGAAATAAGTATGTATCTATCTTCCTTGTGTAAATAAGAATACATGTATATTTTAATATAACATTTACTGTGTAAGAGTTTCCTTGGACTATTGTACTTATTGGGTTCAGTGTACATACCTACAGCTCACATGAACCTCCTATGATAAGCCTGGCTGTTCTGCCATTCTACCAAGATATTATGGGAATTACAGACTTATACTAAGAGTTGGGGACCTGTATGCCAAGGGATAGTTGTATAGAGTCTTACCTCAGGTGGACTTTAGGAACATTCCCCTAACACCCAGGGAGGAGAGGTAACTTGAAATTCTGGTGCCAGGGTTTTAGTGTTCGACTCACATCTTCCTGATTAACAGGGTATGGTGCTTAGTTTATCCGTCAGGGATATAGAGCTCCTGCTCACTCTTCAGCAGTTTCAGGTCTTAAAATGTGTCTGACTTTTCAGCCTCTCTGGCTTCTCAGCATTTCAAGGGGCAAAACCTTGTCCGAGGCTTCCAAGCTTTTCACAGATTGCCTGCTCGTTCAGCTCACACAGTCCTCTGAGCCATTACCAGGTGTGGTAAATCAGACCCATGAGGCAGACACGATTTTATGTTGGTATGTTTTATTAAACAAAAGAGAATAAGGCCTATCCTGTCCCTACTCTGAGGTGTTCTCTGCCCAATCTAAAATAAAACAATAAAGGGTACTCATCCGGATGTCTCATCACAATTCAGTCCTCTGTCGAAATCCTAATCTAACCTAAATTCTGCCCATACTACTAACCAAAAGGAATAACTAACACTAAGCCAGGAAGGTCTGGAAAGGGGATTTTCTCTCAACCTTTGAGGTGGTAGCTGATATCTGAACCGGCCCCCCCACCACCCTCCCACCCAAATGTATCCCTGGTTTCTCTCAGGCCACAAGCCTGATTTTACAGTTCAAAGTTCTGGGTTCCTGAAATGATATTTTTTAAGTCTTGCTGTCGTCCCTCGGTCTGGAATGTGGTTTCTTGCACCCTGCCTTGGGGTTGTCTCTCGATAACCCTCTCTGGGGTACTGCTCCTCCTCTTGGGGGTATTTTTTCTTACTCCTCACTATATACTCCTCCCTGCGACAAATACGTACCTTGTTTGTTGTAACCGCATTCCTTGTTGGGGGGTTGGAGGGGTGGTCTCTTCTGCTGTTCGGCTGTACCTGGTGGTCTTAGACGGTATGTCAGTGCCTTGAAGTGCGTGTGTCAGTCAACCCGTGGTTGGATCTTCTCTTCTATTTCGTTTGGGTCTCTGTTGCTCTGTAATGCCTTGGAGAGTTCAGCATTCCATGGGCTCCTCCGCTTCTAAGCATACAATTCCTTCTGCGTTGGCCTCCTTCCTGTATCTGCCTTCCAGGAAGACCTCTCCTCTTGTGGCTTGCTCTGCAGTATTTCCTCCACCTACCACTGGCTCAGCAGGCTTTCCCCTTCTTGCGGCTGACTTTGCAGACTTTCCACCATTTACTCCTGTGTCGCTCGTACAGCCTCTTTGTTTCAGTCAGAAAGGTGATTGGACAATCCGTTAATTCTGTGGTTCAAGTAGTGAGGATGTTATAAAAGGGTCAGAAACCACACCAGCTATTTCTAAAGGGAGATGAAAACAATTGTCCTGCTCAATCCCCCATATAACAACCAAAAAGGTGATGGGTGGATGGTTGTGAATACATCTGAACGGCTGCCACTGCTCTGGGCAACCTTCCACACCACTGTTTTTTAGCCCGTCTGTGCCATTGCAAAAGGGGTTCAGCTATATGCAAATCAGTCGGTACTGACGCTGATTTCGATGAAACATATCTGGGGATGCTTGTGGTCTCATGCAGAAGGAATCTGACAAAGCAGTTCAGCTGGAATGTCACTTTTGGGGTGGAACCAAGCCTGGGTTGCATATGTTTTTTTCCCCTTTTGGAATGGCTTGACTGCGTAAAACGATGGTCGGGAGGGTTGGCCAGAGCAATGTCAGCCGTTAAGATTAATTCTACACCTTCCAGCCTTTCCAGGTGCCCAAAGCGAAGGGCAGGCTAAGAAAAGGGCAGTTCCTGTTTGGATCAGGGAGACCCAGGGCCTGACCCCCCCCCCCTGCTCAGACAGCAGGTAAGCATGCACCAACATGTGTTAATCCCCTCTGTTCCCACAGGCCATTCCCACCCCCTATGATTCCTCTCGTGATGTTCCCTTGTGCCCCTTCCCTTTTCGCACACAAGTGTTGCCAGTTTTGCTTGATTCTTCTACCCTGCTCCTCCTGCCCCCACTGCCTGTCCCCCCCCCCCAGTTCACTTCTGCAGGAGTCTGTCCTGATACATTATTCTGGTTTCACTGTTTTGTGGCCAATGCTCCATTCTCCATTTTCCTATCTCCTCCCCTCTTCCTGTTACTTTCTTCTATGCACTTTATCAGAATTGTCCCTGGACCTAGTATGATAGCAACCTCATCTCTCACCTCCCCAATCTCCTTACTTGTTCCCCCCCTTAATTGCCCCCCCCTCCCTTCCTTATCTATGTCTTAGCTCTTGCACTATCCAAAATGTTGTCAGGCTGAGTACGATAGTTAATTTCACATCCTTGCTGTTCATGCCCTTTAAGCGTGTCATTGTATTTTCCCTTGTTCTCTCCCTTGCCTTGAAGCACTTTGAAACACATTGTATATAGGAGCTATATAAATAAACTATCCCATCAGATCACCTCTTTTGTTTTTGCTACAATCCACATATAGCCAACAAATACATGGGATATTTCACTTGAGGGAGGGAGGATGAATATAAACCCTTTCTGGAGATTCCTTATCCTCTAAGGGAGAGTCAACTCTGTGGTATCCTTCTTGCCCTGTCAATGAAGTTTTAATAGGGGTACTCTTCTAGCACCCTAGCCTTTTATACTTGGGCAGCAGTTATATTTTAAAAAAAAATTATATTCTAGTGTGCACATTTGCATTTACTGCGTATTGCTACTAAACATGGATAGGGCCCTAAAATGAACATGCCTCGATTTTCGCGTGTTCTTTGGCCATATTGTGGTTTGGCCTTCCTACCTTGCCAGGTCAGGAAATCCCATATAAGGTCATGCACTTGCCCGGGAAAGCTGCAACTTTCATAGACTAGTGTTGCCTTTGTGTGTAGCCCAGAAACTGGGTGGGACTGTCTGGTCCCACTCAGCATCTATGGTGCCAGAAAGTCTGGGTGTTTGGTATGAGTGAAACCAATAGTTGTTCCTGATTGGACAACTACTTGTTGTTTTAATGGTGGGCTTGGACACACTTCCCCGCTGGATTTTGGATAAGGGGAGGACTCCTGCATTTCTCCAGCTCAGCGTTGGAGCCAAGAATCCCTCATAGAAGAACACCCGACTGAAGATCCGAAGAAGACTCCCAAAGAGGCGTGGCATCTCTTCCTGCATCTGACTCTGTGAAGCCCCTTGGACTACCTGATCTGGGAAGTCCCTGTGTATTGTTTCAACCACTGGACTGGTGGGACCAACCGGTCTCGCTGTGTTCTTTTGAACAATCGGCAACACAAGCAACTTGCTACAGATACATTTTGAGGAGAAGCAATGTGGCACTTGTGACTTCTTTGCACAAGACCCCATTCTTAGGAATTGGACTGCTGAAGTTGGGGAATATCACTTGTGATTTGGTTGCATCTTTACTGCATCACTTTACTTACTTTGATTGTTGATTTAAGTCCTTTAATGCATTTTTAGAGCCTATAGTGACTATATATGTTTACTTTTGACGGTTGTGCGATATCGCCTGCTTCTTTTTTATTTTTTAGTGTTGAAGGCCTAGAATAAATACTGTATTTTTATACATTACTGTCTAAATTGAATTGTGTGCTGCACTGTGTGGACTCATTGTTGATCTCTGACCCCACTCACACACTCCTGAGAATAGACTTGACTGCTCTCCATTGCTATCTTGATGGGGGGGTTTTGGCTAACCACAGTTACCCTCTTGACTATAACTAGGGATGCCCACCTAAAATGTCCACCAGGCCAAATTCTAGAAATCCATCTCAATAGCAACTGCACTCTGTATTCTCCTCTTCATCTGGTATCTGTTCACGAGGATACTTGCTGGCACACGGGGGCCCTGTTGGTTCTGTTGCACACTGCATATTTATCTCTGCTTTCAATCTGCAGGCATTTCCTCATGATGCACTGTACCCTACGGTACTACAGTGGACTCCCCAGTGTGTAAACCTCACCTATGCTGCTTCATGGTGTGGTTTCTGTGAGCGTTCCCCTTGACAGTTGGGACACCAAAATGAGGGTTTCGAGGGGATTGGGTCCTCCGATGTATTCCATATCTATGACAGTAATCACCACAGCTGTGCTGCTTTGGAAAATGTTCTGCGTCGATGACGTTGATGCGCCTCCTCCGACGGCCGACGTTACCCGATGTGATAAGTAGGACGCACGACGCCCATAGCCTCAGTTTCGTTTTTTCCGCTAACGTGTTCGTCTCGTGGATCTCGGTACGCCTCGACTCTTTGGAGTTTCTGTTGTTCATCTCGGTTCTTCGAACCTGTTTGTGTACGATTTCTTCGTGAAGATGTCTACCTGATCTTCCACACCGTGTCCGGGCTTTAAGAAGTGCGGGGACTGTGGGTCCAAGATGTCTGTCACGGACTCGCACAACGCCTGTCTCTGGTGCCTCGGGGAGGCCCATGACACGGATGACTGTGTCGACTGCAAGTCGCTCACGTCGAAAGCCATGCGGGAGCCCAAGAAGAAGTTATCGGTAGGTAAGGTGTCCAAGCCCCGGAAGTCGAGATCTGCAGGGCTTTCGACGGACGACTCGAGGGGTGACTCTCCGTGTCGTCGTCAGAAGTCCAGTGGGTCTCGGTCCCGGAGTCGTTCTCGCCACTCCTCTGCCTCTTCGAGGCACTCCCGGAAGCGCTGTCATTGATCGCCTTCCCCGTCCTCATGCGAGGACTCCGCCCGCCGGAGGGTCGCTTACCTCACCAAGCATGCGACACCGGAGGAATGGGCTTCCTTCGGGAAGAAAATGTTGGCGATTCTCGAATCGCAGGGCACTGGTATGTCCACGCCTCCGAGTGGGGTCGGTCGTGATCAGCCGAGAGATGCTGCTCGCACGCCTTCGGGCTCGGGTGGTTGTTGCGATTCGCGGGAAAGGTCCCGCTTGGACAAGGGGAATCGTTCTCGGCATTCCAGGTCCCGGTCCTCGACGCGCTCGAGATCGCGTGAACCTATGACGTCTTCGAGGAAGACGTCGACGCCTGTGGCGCCGATGTCTTCGACGGACTCTCTCGAGGCTCCACCTCCGAGGAGGTCGTCGATGCTGTCGGCGCCCAGGATGTCAAGGGACACGCTCGGGGCTCCGACTTCAAGGCCTGTGTTGACGCCGTCGATGCTGTCGGCGCCGCGTCTGGGTGAGGGCTCTGATGATGGCATGGTGCCTGTCACGGTGCCTGACGAGATTCTCTCGGGGCATAGCCAGTTTGAGGACCTGAGGCAGTCCCTGCATGATGCTAGTGGGCTGAACACCACTCCGGAGGTGGAGTTTTGTAGGCCTGAGCCTGGCACTCATGCTGATTTTTCGTACCGGTGACTTATGTCACGGGTTTCTGAGTACTTAGGATGGTCTGCTCCCCCAGGGGAGTTTGTTCAGGATGACCTTACAGATATCCTCGACATTGGTCCACCAATTGACCCGGTGCTGCCATTCCATATGGCTCTGCAAAGAAGGGTTGCAGCGGCTTGGACTGCTCCGGAGAGTCTCCCGGCAGTAAGCAAGTCTTTGCCGCGAAAATAACGCCCAGCCAGTAGTGATCCCTGCTACTTGTCCAAGCACCCTACTCCGGAGAGTTTGCTGGTGCAGGCGGCTACGGCCCCGGCAAAGCAGGCGTTGTACCCTACCATCCCTCCTGATAGGGATGACAAGTGTTTTCTTCTGGTGGTATGGCGCTTCAGGCGGCCAACTCCATTTGTGCCTTGTCTCATTTCACGCACACTCTGTGGAACTATGTTTCCTTGGCGGCTGAACATATTCCCGAAGGGGATGAACTGGATGGTTTCCTTGCCCTGGTTCAGGATGGCAAGGATGCTATGTGTGAGTTCGTTCAGTCGGGTTTGGACATGGCAGATTGCGTCAGCTGGTCCATGGCAGCGAGCACCGTGATACGCAGGTTTGCGTGGTTGAGGAAGTCGGGGTTTGCTCCTGATGTGCAGGCCCGGCTCCTCAACATGCCCTTTGATGGAGAAGATAATTTTTGGCAGCAAGGCTGACGAGAGCCTTGAGAGGTTGCAGACCTCTAAAGCTGCAGCAAAGTCGTTGGGTGCTGCAGTTCGACAACCTCCGCCTTTTCGTCCTAGGGGACAGCAATGGAGGGGAGGTTCCTTTCGTTATTACTCATCCTTTGGTAAAGCAAGAGGAGCTGCCAGTCAAAGGGGCCACCATAGGAGTGCCAGAGGTGGAAAACAAGGTACTCGAGGTGCCAAGGCCGCTCGGGCTGTTGCCTCTTTGCCCTCAGGCAACGCCGCAGCCGCTTCAGCTCAGTCATGAGGCCATGTCCCATGGTTTGCCGGTTGGGGGAAGGCTGGCGCAGCATCTTGCAGAGTGTGCGCGCCATTACTTCAGATGTGTGGGTTCTGGAGATCATAACCCACGGCTACTGTCTTCCTTTCCGGCAGAGGTCTCAAGACAATCCACCGGGGAATCTCTCTTTGAAGAGTCCGGATCCGTTCCTTGCGCAGGAAATTCAATCCCTGCTGGAGAAAGGCGCCATAGAACTGGTGCCTGTAGCGGAGAGGAACAAGGGATGGTATTCCCCTTATTTTTTGATTTCCAAGAAAGACGGGGGATTAAAACCCATCATGGACTTGCGCGGTTTGAACAAACTCCTCAGGAAGGACAAGTTCAAGATGGTTACTCTCAAGTCCTCCAGGCCCTTCAACTGCAGGACTGGTTGGTTTCTCTCGACCTCAAGGACGCTTATTTTCATGTGCTGATCCATCCAAAGCACAAGAAGTACCTGAGGTTTGCGGTTGGCGACTCGCACTTTCAGTTTCGGGTCCTGCCGTTCGGATTGACCTCTGCCCAGAGGGTCTTCACCAAGCTCATGGTAGTGGTGCCAGCGCACCTCAGGAAAGGGGGGATTCACATCTACCCCTACCTGGACGATTGGTTGATCAGGGCGCGCTCTCCCGAGCAAATCCTGGATCATCTGTCAGTCACCTGCCACTCCCTCCACAAGCTGGGCTTCTCCCTCAACTTAAAGAAGTCCCATTTGACACCAACTCAGAGGCTCCAGTACATCGGAGCAGTGCTCGACACGTCCCTGGGGCAGTGTTTTCCTCCCCAGGGGAGGGCTCATCACATTCCGCAGATGGTGCACACGTTTCAACTTGCCCAGCGTTCGAGTTCTTGAGACTGCTCGGCCTCATGGCATCTTGCATTCTTCTGGTGCCAGAGGCCAGGTTGTGGATGAGATCTTTGCAATGGGCACTCAAGCTACAGTGTTCTCAGTCCTCCGGCAGGATGTCGGACCCGGTTCAGGTGCCGTCTTCGGTCGCCCCGGATCTTATGTGGTGGGCCGACGAAGGCAATCTAATGAGGGGGGCTCCATTTTAGCTGTCCTGGCCGGAGGTGTCGATCGTGACACATCCCTTACGGGATGGGGAGCTCATGCCAACGACGTGACAGTCAGCGGTCGTTGGTCTCCGTCGGAGTCCAGACTCCATCAATCTGTTGGAGCTGAGGGCCGTCAGGCTAGCCCTGAAGGCTTTTCTGCCGACTGCGAGGAAAGAATGTCCTGATCCTGACGGACAACACTGTGGCCATGCACTACTTCAACAAAAAGGGGGGGGCAGGGTCACTTCCTCTGTGCAGGGAGGCGATGCAGCTCTGGTTCTGGGCAATCCAGCAGGAAGTTTCGATCTCGGCAGTTCATCTGACAGGAGATGAAAACGAGACGGCGGACGCTCTGAGCAGGCAGAGCGCGATCTCTCACGAGATTCTCCTGGAGATCTTCGCCCTTTGGGGGACCCCTCAAGTGGATCTCTTCACCTCCAGTGTCAACCGGAAGTGCGAGAGGTTCTGCTCGCGGGAATTTCCTCCAAACGGAGCCTTAGGAGACGCGTTCGTGGTGGAGTGGTCATTCCCACTGTTGTACGTGTTTCCTCCAGTCTGCGTCATCCCGCAAGTACTGCGGCGGTTACGGAGGTTCGGTTCCCGGATGATCCTCATTGCTCTGGCGTGGGCCCGGAGGACATGGTACCCGGACCTTATCGACTTGTCCATCTGTCCTCCACGCCGTCTTCCCTACCGAGACGATCCGCTCTCATGGGAGGGGGGGTCAGGTTCTCCATCCAGAGGCCAGGTCCCTCAACCTTCACGCTTGGTTTCTGAAAGGTTGAGGTATAAGGATTGGGACCTCCCCGAAGACGTGATGGAGGTGTTGCTTTCGGCCAGAAGGCCCGCAATAAAGTCACTGTACAGTTGCTGTTGGAGTAAGTTCTGGGACTGGTCCAGGGTTAAGAATTTGGATCCTTTTGCATGTGAAATTCCCATGGTTCTGTCTTTTTTGCTTTCTTTGGCCCACAGGGGCCTTCAAGTGGGTACCATTAAAGGTTACCTGGCGGCGCTCTCCATATTTAAGCGCTCGTCTGAAGAGTGTTCCTATTTTAAAATTCCTTTAATTTCTCAGTTTCTGAAAGGGCTCACTAATGTGTTCCCTCCATCGCCTTTCCAGTTGCCCGGTTGGGATTTGAACCTTGTTCTCAAGTTTCTGATGGGTGCTCCGTTTGAGCCTTTGCATTCATGCCCTTTGAGACTGTTAACTCTGAAAACTGTATTTTTAGTTGGGGTCACTTCCGCCCGCAGAGTGAGTGAGTTACAGGCTCTTTCAGTGAAACCACCCTTCACTTTGTTTTATGAGATCAGGGGTGTCCTTCGAGTTTGTCCTTCTTTTCTTCCAAAGGTGGTGTTGGAATTTCATTTAGGCCAGAAGGTTGTTCTTCCGGCATTTTATCCTCCTCCACATCCTGGTAAGGAAGAGGATAGGCTCCATAGGCTTGATCCTAGGAGAGCGTTAAGCTTTTATATTTCAGGCAGTCCCGGGTCAGAGTGGACGATCAGCTCTTTATTGGTTACGCTGGAAAGCGTTTGGGACAGGCTGTGATGAAACAGACTTTGTCTCGCTGGATTATTTTGGCTATCTGAGTGTTACCGCTTGGCGGGTAAGGACCCCCCGGTCGGCTTGTGGGCCCATTCTACCAGGGGTATGGCTGCCTCTACTGCCCTGCAGAGGGGTGTTCCTATTCGCAACATCTGTGATACAGCCACCTGGGCTTCGGTACATACTTTTGTATGTCACTATTCCATCGATTCCATCCGGGGGCAGTATCTGGCCTTTGGCAAGGCGGTCCTTTACTCTGCAATTTGATTGGGCATGCTAAATTTCTGGTTTTTAAATTCTTTTCCCACCTCCTTGCATTGGTACTGCTCTGGGAGTCTGTCATAGATATGGAATACGTCGGAGGACCCAATCCCCTCGAAGAACAAGTTACTCTCTTACCTGGTAACGTTCTTTCGATGGGATGGTCCGACGACGTATTCCATAACGCTCCCTCCCTATCTTCCCCGCTACAGAATTTCTTAATGCAATTGCAGCTTACGTTTCCGCAAGGCTTTGTGTGTCAGACTGGCAGTAGACTGGTGGCACACGTTCTGGGGAAAAAACTGCAACTGAGGCTACGGGCCTCGTGCGTCCTACTTATCACATCGGGTGACGTCTGCCGTCGGAGGAGGTCCTCCAGGACGGTGCATCGACTTCATCGACGCAGGTCACAGACGCCGAAAATGTTCTGTAGCAGCACAGCTGTGATGATTACTGTCATAGATATGGAATATGTCGTCGGACCATCCCATCGAAAGAACGTTACCATGTAAGAGAGTAACTTCTTCTTCTCTAGGCTGGGCATGCCTGACTCACCCAGGGGCTTTTATGATGGACAACTATAGTGATGTTGCTGATATCCTGGGAGCTGGGGAAGTTATACTTAACCAAAGCCTAGATCTTTAGGAGCTAGGCTGCAAATCCCACCATCTGACCCCTTCAGGTAGCTCATGACTCTGCCAACAAGACCATGGTAGGTCACTTTTCCGGAGTAGCAGAGTCCCCTCCATAACTTGGAACTAGTTGGCATCTTTGTCCAACTACTGTGTTGAGAGTGGTAAGGCACAAGTGAAGTCATCTTGTAATGACTTTGATACGACTTGAAATGCAGTGCTACTGATAAAAAAAACCAGGGGTGAAAGATTCCACGGCCCCTGTAAATGGAATGCAAACTTATTTTAAAATGGGACATGAATATGCTTTACCTTCCCAATTACATATAATAAAAGTTGAAGGCACCAATGAAAAGACCCTTACGATGTTCTTAAAGCCCATATTCTTTAGCTATGATGTTCTGACTACTTGTGGAGCTCTGACATGTTATATAAAGCTCTGGATGGTTGTAATATCTCTAAACTGCAGGTGTTTTTTTTTTTAATCAAATTTTATAACTTCATGAAATCTTCATAAAAAATGTATCGCTGCTAAGATTATGATTCCAGCGCCCACCTCTGAAGCAGGGTAATCTTCTTGAAAAATTGTTTGACTCCAAAAAGCCTGCAAAACCTTTATTTCATGTAAGATTTCCTATTAGAAATGGGGAGTAGTGTTGTTGGTGTCAAGTTAATTTCCTTTGTTACTCTGCCATTGCTTATCCTTATTTGGTTTGAGTTACTACTCAGTTATTTATTTATAATTAATAATGAATATCCAATGATGAAAGGAACAGTTGCTTACTTGTAATCCTAATTCCCCACTATATGCATCTTCCTCTAATATAAACCACCCACCCGGCTCCTCTTTGTTTTGGATCATGGTGGGGTAATGCCTAGGAAATATATTCTCATTATTGCTGCAAAAGTATATGGAAGACCCACTTAGACTGCAGTGCATCATGGGGGCTAATTTGATACTCTGTTCTTCAGTATACAATGGTTTTTGAAACCCGGAGGTTCACACCATGGATACCGTTAAGTGAGGGATGTAAAACCATCTAACCTAAAGATAAGACCGGGTTTCCAACCAAAAGAAACACCAGTCACTCTACGGTAGTCCCTATGGCAGAGCAGTCGCGATTAACTCAAGGAAGGAGGTGGGCTGGTAGTGAAGTACTGTTATTCCAATAGCTACCCATAGAGAATACACCACACTGGTATACTGAAAAATGATACGATAAACATAGAATATCTAGAAGTTCAAATAAGTACTTTGGGTTACACATAGCACATTGTAAGATACAATGTATGTATAAAATCAGAAAAGGGCCATAGACAGACCCTGCCCAATATTAAGCAAAATGTATGCTCACTACCGGGTTGTAAGCACAATACATAAAAGGTTAAGGTGGGGAGAAGAAGGGAATCATGTACTGCAGTTAAACACATGACCAAAGACCCAGGGGACCTCAGAGGATAAATCTGATGTATAACCCACAGTCCAAGAGTCCAATCCCAGGGTTGAGTATCAGCCCATACGATTTAGAGAACATGGCTGAGGAATGGTGAAACAGACCAGTAAGTATAAATCTTCTTTTGAAGGGCAAGTTATAGGATCTGGTCCCCAACGGACTTAAGTCTGGATCTGATGCAAAAGAGGAATAAACAACCTCATCAGGATGGTAACCGACCAGCCAGTAGTGAAAGCATTGACTGAGATGGCAAAAGAAAGACATGGGAACCAGACCAAGTGAATTAAGATGGCTTGTTGGGCAAAATGGAGCAACCAGCTAGCAGAAAAGTTCATGTTCCCACAAAGGGGGCAACAGTGGAGGAGGCCCGGACCAAGAGCAGAGGGTGTGTGGTGGTGCCATACGACCCTTTTTTTTATTGTAAGAAAACTACAGTTCAATAAATCAATATCAAACTTTTGTTACAATTATGCATCATCCACATCACATCACAGCACCTAAGTCCATATTCACAGTAATTGTTTATAGAATGTTAGTGGTTCTTATGGGTCCTTATTAATTAAAATGTTTGATTTTATGCAGGTGACGTTCATCAGGCACAAGCTTTATCACAAATAATCTGCATTTGTTGTCTGTGATGTCTTTGTTTCATCTTATCCAGAGCATTTCCCGATTGCTTAGGGCATTTAGCCTGAATTTTAGGAACCTTTTCCTGTGGTAACGTGAAGGGCAGTCTAATAGGTATTTTGGTGGCTTATGCAGTTTGATTTCTCCTGGGCCTAGTAGGAGAGCAGTTTTGAGTTCCATGCGTTTTTCAATGTTTTGAATCCAATCCCATTTTTCTAGTTTTTTTTTTTTAGCATGTTGGGGACGATTGATTAGCTCGGGTCGGCTTATGTTGGCTGCTTCCATAATGGCATCTAGTTTTTGTTTCCAGATTCGGATTAATTTGCATTGCATGTAGTCATTTCCAATCTTGAATATTTTATATGCTGGTAACTTTTGGCTACAGTACATTTTCCTCAAGGTGGAGAGAGATTTCCAAATGACTGTCATGTGGAGTGAATTGAGTGCCAATTCGTATCTCAACGCTGAAATGGGAATATAGTGGGGAAGCCTCAGTGCACGTTTCCAAAAGATACCTTCGAATCTTTGCCATAGACAGTGTTCTAGATTCCAACCCGTTTCAGCACCAAACACAATGGTCGGAATGACCTTCTGGAGATAGAATGTCATTATTGGCGCAATAGTACATTTCCCATAGACGTGATTGATCTTTGCTCCTTGTAGACCGAGTTTGATTGTTCTACTGGTCAACTCGTTAGTCCATGCCATTTCGCAGACAGAGTTGTTAAACATCACGCCCAAGTATCTTATAGATGTTACAATACTGAGTTTGTCATTTGCAATTTGCCATTTGAATTTTGTATCTGCTCTGTTGCGCATGTGGCTGATATTCATAATTTTTGTTTTTTCGGTGTTTATCAGCAGCTCATTTGTTTCCATATACTCATTCAATCGTGTCAAAAGGCGCTGTAAGCCGATCTGTGTGTAGTCAGTTAGTACTACATCATCTGCGTAGACAATACATTTGACTGGGGTATCATTGATCTTGGGTGAGAAGCATGGTACCGAGTTTAACCATGCCGGCAGGACAGCTATGAACATTTTGAATAATTCTGCTGCCAACGGGCATCCTTGCTTGACACCTTTATGGGTTGTTAACGGTAGGCTCAAATCGCCTTGTTGATTTAGCCTGATCTGTATCGTGGTGTTAGAATGAAGTGCTTTTAGTGGTTCCAAGATTGTTGAAGTACATCCCCACTTTCTTAGCTTTAACCACAGTTTCTCACGGTTTATCGTGTCAAAGGCTTGCCTCAAATCTATAAATGCAAAGAAGATTTTCCTCTTTGCTCGAAGAGCCCCCAGTTTTAAGATGTTCAATAGTAGTAGGTTTACATCAACTCCAACACTCTCGGTAAAGCCTGTTTGTCGAATGTCGTGTATCCCTGACTTGGAGGCCCATGAGGCAAGTCTCTTTCGGAGAAAGGAGCCGAAGATTTTCTCGATTGTATCGAGAAGGGCGATGGGACGATAATTCGCCGGATCGTTTCTATCGCCCTTCTTATAAATTGGTACCACAATAGCTTTTAACCATGACTCAGGAATTCTCTTGCTTTCCGACACTCTTCTGAACAGAGATTCCATGAACTTGGCCTAATGTTCTTTATTTCCCTTCAGCATAATGTTTGAAATTTGGTCAGGACCTGCTGCTCTTGATTTTTTTAGATTCTGTATTACTATTTCTATATCACTTTGTGGTGTTATATCCCACACTGGTGCTGTGACTCTTTCTTGAGCTTTAATGTCTTCTGTAGGTTGTTTATAAACTTTCTCGAAGTACTCTACCCATTTCGTACCATCAATTGGATTGAAGATAGTCAGCGCAACTTTTGTGTTTCCTTTATTTAGGATTGCCCAAATCTCACGTATGTTTTTTGTAATCAACAATTGAAGCATCGGCTCAGCGCGATTTTGTTCTATCATTACTGAGTGCACCTTTAGCCAGTGTCGATATACTTGACGTCTTGCTTTTACTTTGATAGCCATATTTCCTGTTGGTGTCTTCATTTTCTTGATCGATCTGACGCAAATCTTTCCTTAGTTTCCTTTTTGCTTGTGTGATGACATTGCTGAACAGATGTTTATTTGAGTGGCCAATTACACTAGAATTAACAGTTTCCAGCTTGGGGTCCAACAACAGGGGGACGTAGTCCACATTGTTCTCTCTGGTTAGGTCAATTCTAAGTTTCACAATTTGCAACCGATTGATCCTCAGACGATTTCCTGCCGTATTTGATGTGACTTGTAAGTCATGTTTGTCGGGAGGTTCCCCCCAGTCAGTCTCCCAAACTAGGCGGAGTAGATCGTGATCGCTGTTGGACATTGGGATTACATTTAGGGAAGCCATTTGGTCAAAAAGCTGTCAGGAAACCCAGATGTAATCCAGTGTATTTCGACTATATGGGCCTTGCCATGTTGGATTACAAGGCTGATCACCTTTAGTTTCCCCATTGACCATGATGCAGTTTCTTATTGCTAATGCATCAAACCAAAGCTGTCCTCTATGCTCTACCTCGTCAGCCGACTTCAGCGTGTTCATCTTTGTTGTATTATCATAGTTATACCAACTACAATTTGTCACCACACACCATTATGGATAGATTGTTATATTTCAGTGATGTCATCAATTAGAGTTGTCACAGTACTGATGAAAATATTTGTGGAAATCTTGGCAGGATTCCAATATCCATTTATTAGGAGTAGATGTTGTTTCACAAACATTATTGTAGATGTTATTTGGACCAAAGTACCCAGGACAAAAGGATTCGGATTTAGCGATTCCAACGGCGTCAGCCAATTGTAGATATTCAATAAGGTGACCAGACCAGAGAATGGACGACCAGTAGAATTTTTCCCAGCAGGATTTAGGAATGTAGTAAAGCCGTCTCGGGTCAGTGACTCGCGTAGCCATGTTTCCTGTAGGCATACGGCGAAGATATTGTCCATTGGCACCTCAAAGTTGTTGAATAGGTGAATGAATCCTCGGGTATTCCAGAATAGCACGATTTGGGCAGAGTTGCTCTTCTTCAATCATTGTTATTGATGTTTATCATTTGAAAGCCGGGTTCCTGGTCGTGTTCGGGTGGGTGGGTAATCCATGAGTCCGGCTCTTTGTATTTTACAGGAGAGTGAGCTAATGATTTCCACAGAGTAGCTCGTTGAGTGTCCATTCCTTCCGCCTTTGCGCGGACGTCACGTTCCAAGGTTTCTTGTTGAGACTCATACTCCGGTTCCAGAGTTAAATCGAAACCAAATACGAGTAGTTCTTCTGTTGCTTTCAATAGCATGTTTTTCACCGCTGAAGAGCCAATGTGTAGTAATACTTGAAAAGAAGTTAACTCAGTTGGATATTCTACGATCTTTGTTGTCTGAAGATATTGTCCGTAGAACTGGAATACATGCGAATAATTTCATGACATTTGCTCTGTTTAAGTTGACGTTATCTCCAGTTTGGATGTTTTGAAGTCGTAGTTTCCAGAGCCGAATATTGGATGTTCGGTTTTTGGCTGAATGTACCCTAGATGAATATTTGGTTTTGGTGTACCTCTGATTATACGTCAATTTTGGATTTAGCTTAGATGCTAATAATGATGATGCTCTTGAGGTTGATTTTGCCATCTCTTTTTGTGGGCAAGTCCCGGTTGATTTTTTGCCGGGAAATATATTTTGTTGTTTTCAGCAGATAATGTTGTTTGGGCGCCCAAACTCTCAATCGGACGGCCAATATTTATTAGCTCATCTTGGTCGTCAACTTCTGCTGAATATGTTGAAAGGTCACATAAATCTATTGCTGTGGCATCAGCAGGACTGCCATTGCTCGATTCGTCTGATTCAAGACGGCGACGTTTTGCTGACTGTTTGTTGGTTTGATGATTGTTTCCTTTGTCTGGATCTCGGTCAAGCACATCGTTTGTCATCCGCTTGCTTGTTCCCGTGTTCCGGTCAAACAAGCCTGGTTTTGTTGGCGTACTAAGATTCCTTATACATTTTTTCACATTTGGCTGTTTGAACTTTAATTGCTTTTTTTTGTTTTCTTGAAATGGGGCATTGTTTTCTTTCCTTGCCGTTCTAAAGGTCTTTTCGGTCATCAAAATGGTTTTAGCAGAACCATTGAATATGTCAAATGAGCTCTTTGTGTTAAAAGGCACTGTTGATGTCGAGTTTTCCAAATTATTCGTCAAGGCTGGGGGCATATGTGCCTGGGGTGGGGGCAGTAACTTTCCAGCATCACTTTGCAAGATGGTATTTGCATTTGTAGTGTCCTCAATAGATTGTTGGCTGTTTATTTCGATACTCCTGACGTCGATTTTATCTGTGTCAAGAGGATGAGATCTTGCCTGAGACTCAGAGTTATCCACAGTCGTTGTCGGGGTTGGATGTAGTAAGTTGGCATCACCGGAGGCCTTATGCTTTGAACTGTTAGTGGCATGGTTGCCGGACAATGCCCCTGATCCTTTGAGGTCTTGTTTCCAATTTGTAGAGGTGTCAGTTTTGGCAAATTATTTCACATCAGAGAGGAATCACACATCTGGGTTTTCTTTTCCGCCTCTCCGGACTGGTGGCGCATCCATTTCACTGCTAGCAAACTTTCGATTAGATTATCATTTTGACAGTGATGTCGTGCAGCTAAGTCACTTAAACGTTCCTGCCATCGGACAGACAAATCTGCCTGTAGTTCTATATGTTTCTGTAAAAAACATGTAAAGAGTTTGAGTTTTTCCATTTTGTTTGTTAGATTTGAGAGCATTGCCCCTTGATCACAAATTGCCCCATTCAAGGATTCATATAATTTAGTAAAGGGTAATGCGACAATTGAAGAGGCAGCTACAAAATGTATTATGAAGTTGAGTTAGTGTCAACAGATAAGTTCACTTGTGCGGCTTGCACAGATGAGTTGTTTCCATTTGATGATACCTGCAAGTGTTCTATATCAAACTGTTCATCTGGAAGTGAAGAATGTTGTACTTTTTTTGCATACTCCTGGCTGGAGCTATTGTAATTTTTGGTACATGGAGTACTCACATTTGTTGGTAAGGGTGCAGGCTCATCGAATGCCGACTGATTTAATTTCAATTCAATAATTTGCTGGAGGCGTCGAGCTCTTGCCATCGAGCTTGAGTCCATGCTAGCCATCCTGGGTGTTAGGCAAGGTGATCCGTGGTCTGATGCCAAGGCATCTGCTTTTGCCGAATCCATGCCTAATATAGGCAATGTGTTTCTCCCTAAATCATCTGGGGCTTGGCATGCATAAGCACTATGGTTTGCGTTTTCCTTTGCCTGGTTGATTTTTTGTTTCTCCATATTGTCGTAAGTTGAGCTTACAGCGAAATTGATTATTGCTGCAGGTGAGTTGTTCCTATTACTTGATGATTGGGCATCTTTGTAGGTTTTGTCGACTCGTTCATTGTGCACAGCCAGCACTTTGTTAATTTTATTGTTAATGGTACAGTTTTTTCCTGTCGTAACTTGTAACTTTGAGTTTAATGATGGAGTCTCTATTGTCTCTGTAGTGACTCCTTGACAAGCAGGCAGACACGGTTGTATTGTGTTGGGGGGAATTCTCTGTTTAGGCTGAATTTCCTAACCCAGTGAGTCCCCCAGAAGCTTTGATGGATTTTTGGGGTTTATTTTTTTCTCCTGCCAAGAGTGAGACTCTTTTACCCTCACTCTTGGACATGATTTGAGTGTGTTTCTTTGACTCTAGATGTGTTTAATGGGCTATGGGGTCTTTTACTCTATAGGGCTTCATGTGTTTTTTTGATGTGTTACACAGCACCCTCAGTGCAGTAACACAGGGGTGTCATAGTGACTCCCCAGTATAGACTCCATACCCTGGGACTGACTACTGTCTCCCAGGGTCTGTAAAGTCACCATTGACTTTATTAGTCTTAAATTCTGAACAGAACCAGTACAAACCATCATATTGTGGACGTACTGGCTGGGGCAATTCGATTGCCCCGGGGTCTGTTGAGGGGGCACGTCTCCGTCCCCCCTGATCGAGTTTTGGCTGGTGGCAGTGGATACTACTTTTTATATTCAACCGCGAATATTTCTCTATGGGTTTTTCCCATTGTTCGAGGCTACTATCTTTATTTATTTAATTATGATAGCCTCGAACATACCGCCGGTTTATTTAATTAATATTAATTCTCCGGTTGGTATTTTTTTCCAAAATGGCGTTTGTGTTCTCTTCTGTGACTCCAACCCAAGTCGAGCCCTTTGTTCCACATTTTGGCAGGCTTCTCCACAAAAGCCCTCCAAAGTGGTGCCACTCTGTCTGGGGTACTTAGGAGGGGTGGAGGGGGATTTAGGCACCCTGGACTGAGTTGCCTAGGCAACTCAAGTCGCACTCTTGTGTGACTGGCCCAAGTGGTGAGCCGGCCGGCTCACCACTTAGCATGTTTGAGTGACAGCTAGGCTGAGTGAATGGGGGTTTTCTGCATAAAAGCAGGGCTTTGGGGACTGGAACTTCAGAAGTCGCCACAGGACCTATGAATCCGACGAGGGAGAAGCTGAGCCGACCTGCCACGACGACACCACTGGTGGAGCCCTGCTGGACCGTCTCACCACTTTTCCCAACGACAGAGGAGATCTCCCGCCGGAGAGTCTTCTTCCTTTGACTGGTGGGGATAACCAGTTTCACCGTCTTTTCGCCTTCCCGACGTATCTCGTGGCCGCCTTGCCTGTGCCAAGCACCCCAGCAACCGGGATACCACGTTTTACCACGACCGCGAATTAAAGGGTAATACCTTTAACCGGAAAACTCTGCGGCTGGTTTCTTCCCTGGCAGTGCCAACGACCTTCATCTTTCCTCCAAGTCGAGATCTTCTCTTTCCCTGGACGACGACGAGACTTGCACCCGCTGCCAGGAACAACTGCCACCGCTGGAGGATCCGTCCTACTTAAGGTACCGTGTCCCGCCCGGCTTCCCTTGCCACCGACTGTACGGGGTAGATTCAGCCCCCAGCTTTCGAACCTGGGTTAGCCTGGGACACCCTGGCTAAACTTTTCTGAGCCTATCTAAACTCTTTTCGAACTCTCTGCAAGACTTTCACAGCCTAGTGTAACTGTGTGATCTTGGACGTATTTGTGCTCTGCTCTCTCCGAGAGGTGGGGGAGGGGGGGAGTCTGACTGCTCAGCCACAGCTACCAGGTAAATCTGGGTGGTACAGACTGCTACCAAGTGGGTTTATTGCTAACACCTGTAGTCCTAAATCTTTTGCAGTGTTCCCAAAGGGAACTGCACAGGTTTCTGCCTAACATATTGGTAAGACAGCAACATCCTTGGTTAATATTCGTGCTGTTTCCCATTTTCTTTAAGTGTGCTTTTTGGAAGGGCACCTTCCGCCAGTTCTTGAGTGTCGTTGATAGCTGATTGCCGGTCGACATTCGGAACGTTTGCAACACTAATTAGCTCAGCGTCGGTAACCTCGATGGCAGAAAATGGCGAATTAAAATTGTCTGACAAATCGCCAAGGTCGCTATTCATGGCTGCAGTCTGTATAGTGGGTGTCAAGTGACGTCGCCTGCGTATTCGCAGTTCCAGTTATATTTACTGTGACTTCCTTCTGTGTTGCACTGGCTTCGCCAGACAATTGTTGTCGAGCATGAAAGGCATGGATGCCGGTGTTGTGGGACTGATCGGTAGTATAAGTAGATTGGTCGTGGGTCTGAACGTCCATGAATTTGTTTGTATCAGAATTCGCAAAGTGAGGCAACAAGTTTTGCGTGTTAGTAGTAATATTTATGCAATCACAATCCTCACAGGCAATGGACAGGTCCTTTAGCAAGTGTGTATTTGTCATTGCTGTGACAGGCGATACCGAAAAGGGTGGGGCAGAGGGTAAATATGCGGACCAAGGAGCACCCTTGCTTACCTTGCCGCCCCCGTCCGAGGTGGATTTCAATGCGCTCCACGGATTTGCCATTCTTCGATTGTGAAGCGTCTTCCTCCGGGTCTGAGGATCTTCAGCAGACCGCGTCATGAAACCTGCTTTGCAGTTTTTTGGACTCAAGTAACTGCAAAACTGCACTGAGGAGCCCTCCAGTCGAGCAGCAAAGCAGCAAGCAGCAAACGGCCAAACAGTCGCTGTAGAACGATGCTCGCCCTTCTCAGGCTTTACGCCGCAAGGGCTCCTGGGGGCAGCTTTTAACAGCACTCTTCCTGGAGTGGGCGTGGCTTAACGGCGCTTCAGTGATGGATGCAAATAGCTGCAGCAAACGCCAAACAGTCGCTGTAGAACGACACTCGCCCTTCTCACGCTCGGGCTTTACCACCCTTTTGGATGAAGTAGGATTCTTACTTCAATGCTCTATGACCAGAGGGATAAAACAGCCCAAAAACATTCCCAGCGCGGATCATCCAGTTTGTCCAGTGGAGGATGAAAGGCAGCCCAGGAAGGATGTCCAACAGCCAAAAGTAGAATCCTGAGCAGAGGTTGAGGACACCAGGTCCAGCCAGTAAGGCCAATCATTGTATTAAAAATAAAAATATAGCAGCATTCAGCTTCGTTCACTTCCCTTTTTGCTAATTTGTTAAGGGAAAACGGATCAGTCCTTCAGACTATCAGTACTTGGAGACTTTGTTTCCCTCTGAAATTCTTGTTTTTTTATATTGCACACAGCTTCTTACTATGCAGTGCAATAGGGATACTTTTGTATTACCCTATCTTTAGAAGCATGGGATTTTTGGTTCCTTTTATATGTGCCTAAACACAAGCTAGTGGCAGAAGTTACATTTTTACAATAACTGCTGTGCAGATTTGCGTTGACTAAATGTGGTTAGTGCCCTAAAATGGCTGCGCCACAAGATTTTTGCTTGTTCTTTGGCCATATTGTATTTTGCCCTTCTTCCTGCCTTCTCAGGTCAGGGAAGTCCTTATAAGGTCAGGCACTTTTCCAGGAAAGCTGCTGCTTTTGCGGGCTAGTGATCCTTTGCATGTGTGTGGCTCAGGAAGGGAGCTGGTACTGTCTAGTCCCAGTCCACTTCACTGGTTCCAGAAAGTCTGCTACTGGGGTGGATATGAATCCAGTGGTTGTCCCTGTTTGAACAACTATTGGCTGTTTGAATGGTGCAGAACCTTACCTTTGGTGGGCTTCGACTTGCTTCAATCTCAGATTTTTGATAAAAGGATGACTCCTGCTGCTAGTCTAGCAATCTATGTTTGAGGCAAGAATTGCTCAAAGAAGAGCAGACCGTTGATGACCCAAAAAAAAGGAGTGAACCAGCATCCCATTTAGTGTCCAGCCTGGCGAAACCCTGCTCCTCGATGGGATCTCTGAAGACCCTCTGTGGTGCTTCAGCCCTTGGACTAGGGGGACCAACAAGTCTCAATGACATTTAGAGGATCCAGCCCTTCAGAGCCTTTGGAAGTGTCCCTGGGCTGCCTGGTGGACTGCCCCCCTCTCTGGTGGGTTACCTCACCATAACCATTGCAATTGCCTTTTCAAGCCTAGAACGTTTCTGGTTGCCAGCCTGTGCCACAAGTCACCTTCTTTCTGAATTCCAGCTTCCTATCTTCAAGGGAACCTGTCCGAGAGCAGCATCTGCAACCGTGACGAAGTATGCTGGTCGTCGCCTGCAAATGGTGATTGTTTCTGGAACTCTCCTTCCTCTTTCCTGCGATGTGTCCTGAAGAGGTCTTCAACGTTGGATTCTTCAACTCTTAAGTGTCCTTAAGAGTTACAGGTCCCAATACATGTCTTTTCAGGAGGGTAGGAGACGCTCTTATGAAGATTGAACAAACGTTAGCCTGAGTCAACAAGTAGCTGCAAGTGTTTCAAAGTTCAGTATAAACAAGAGGAAAGTCTTGAACAGACCCTCTCGCAATTCAACCGCCATAGGGGATACCCAGGGGAGGATACCAGGCTAGAACACCACTGTTGAAGTCTAGGCAAAGGAGAGAGATTGCTAGGGGGTTACTCCCATACAACCCTGTGGAGATGGGAGGGGGAGGTGCAAAACAGTCATGTTTCACCCCTTGTAGTCCTATACACTCGGGACCATTTTAGGAGTTCCTGAAATGGCTGGGCCTTCTGGATGCGTGCTTAGCATCCATTGGAGAAAGCCCACGGTTCCCGTGTGCAGAGGTCACTTCAGGCATCGGGTTCTTGGGCCTGGCTAGTTTGCGGTTCTGTGTTCTGTTGGACTGGATTTGGGATTCTAGACAGGTGGACACCCAGGGTGTACGGACCTCGGGACCACCACTCTGATGATGACCTCAGAGGATTCCAAGGATGTGATGCAGGTGGCAAGAAGTGATGGGCACTTATAGAAAACACAAATCCGACCATTGTGGTGGAAACAAAGCAACTGGTCCTGCAATGCCCCTCTTCCTGATGGAGAGCTGCAGCTTGAGGGAAAGGCTTCTTGTGCCATGAGCTCAGGATCTGACGAGTCCCAATGCTCAACTCGATATGGCAACAATTGCAGTGAAGTAGTCCAGGATGACATCTTCTAGCCCAGAGGAGGGTTTCCCGAGGCTGTTCTGAGTGCTTTCAGCAGCTGGATCATTGAGTAGAGGTTGGGGCTAGTTGTTGCCATCGGTCCAGTGGTTAAAGCACTGATGAAGGTCCTCTGGAGATCTTCAGAAACACAAGGCTTTGCCAGTCAAGTGAAGAAAGGGCTGCTGGCGATCTTCACGTTTTGAGTCTTCAGCGGGCTGCTCTCCTTCATAAGGGTTTTGGTTCTGATCATGGTGTGAAGAACAGCTGCAGGAGTCCCCCATTTATCCATGAATCGTGCGGGAGTTTCCCACAGTCCATCAAAGGTAAGGATCTGCACCAGTCAAACTGGCAGGGCCTTTGCAATACTGGACAGCCTCTGGCCACTGCATCTGCCCAGCAACAGACACCTGCCTTACATGTGTACTGGGTCCAGACAGACCTGGCCGGCCACACACACACAGACTGCTTCTTTGCGCATGAAAGTTGGAGTTTTCCCTGGGAAAGGGCTTGCTATAGATGTAAAATCGGGCCACTCCAGGGAAGGAAGGTGAAAATGCAAGATGGCCAGAGGACATGTAGAAATCTCGTGGCACTGCAATCTTAGAGTATATGGTACTTGTATTGGCATTAAGTGGTAAAATGGAAAAGCCCACAGAACTATACAAAAGAAAGCACTCCAAGAGTATCCGCTGCCACTAGCCCAACCTGGACACATCATGCAAGTAACCATAAAGTTACCAAAAACAAGTTTGCAGGGAAACCATGTCCCTATGGGACTACACAAGGTGATGTGTGTGCCATAGGGACTGATCAGTGCCCACTAAATCGATGAGCTTAGCAATGTAATTGGAGCAGAAATATTTCACTTTCCTCCAAATGTCAGGAACATTTCAACAGGACTGCAAAAAGTAGGGTATCCCATTGATGTCTATGGAGAGAAAGCAGCAAAATGAAAAGCAAAATGCATTTATACAGCTTCCTTTTTTTCTAACCGTGGCAAATATTTTCCAGGAAGCAGGCAAATGCATATAGAAAATCCAATCAGACTTGAGGAAGCTACTGGCTCTCCCCTAGATATACCCATTCACTCATTGGCTGGCCTAGACAAGCCCTCCAAAGGTCACACAAAGGGTTTAGCGACTTGCTAATCAGGATGGCCCTACAAACATCCAGTCAGGGCCACCCACAAAGTTTGTGTTTTGGCCTGCCTATGGCAAGGGTCCCATTTCAACCATCCAAAACAATCCAGTGTGTGCAGGACTGGGCTCAGATTGAACCCTTGTTTGCTCCGCAGCCATTTTAGGCCTACCTCGTGGTTTCACCAAAGGGACGGCACAAGACAAAATGGTAGAGAAGAACAAACAAATAGTACTGCAATGTCCACGGTAAAGGTACATTTGACTATTAATGTGGCAAATTTGACGGCAAATTACAAATAGCACCATCCTACTCCACAAAATATTGTAGGATGATATAATCACTCTAGGGCAAAAGAGGGTGCTTAAACATCACCCTTATTATAGGAGCCCTATGGGCTACCATCGGACAATGTCAATATGGTTAAAGGGGTAGTAGTGGCAGGGGGACATCAGTAGAGGTCCGACGGACAATACAAATAAATCTGAGATCCTAGAAAACGAAAGGGGGGAAAATAAAGTGTAGGATCACAAAGTAAGGCCTCCAAAATGGAATACTGCCCTAATATATTCTATTTCACATTTTCTCTTTGTTATGCACAGACAATAAAAGCAGAAACATTCTAATAAAGACACTTTTATAGAGATGAAAGACATTTCTCTTGTGAAAAAAATGTGCATTCCGTTCATTTGTTTAGATATTCCCTTTAGTGGCTATAAAGAATATACCCTGTGATGGATGACTTAGATTACCTTTATATGTACTTTTTAATGGTATGCATTCCCTATTTAACAATGTTTCCATAGCTACCTGGTGATTATACCTTTTGATTATGAATAACCACATTCCCGTTTTTGGTCTTACCATTTTCAGTGTGGGAATCTGCCGTTTAGAAGAATATGCAAACGTTTTGGAGCTGATATTACCTGTGGTGAAATGGCTATGTGTTCAAAACTGCTTCAGGGCCAGACATCGGAATGGGCCCTTATGAAACGACATCATACTGAAGACATCTTTGGTGTTCAGGTTAGTCATTATTTTATTTGCATCAGATCATTTTTAGGAGGGGCTTTATTTCAAAGTGTATCGAAGTTTTGGGTAAAAATCACTGTTATTTCAACTAAGCCGATTGGATAATTAGATTGATATATGATATGATAGTTTATATAGCGCCTATACAAAATGTTTCATAGCGCTTCAAGACAAGGGAGGGAACAAGGAAAAATACAATGACATTCTTACAGGCCATGAGCAGTAAGGATGTGAAATTAACTATCATACTCGGCCTGACGACATTTCAGATAGTTTAAGAGCTAAGACATAGATAAGTGAGGGAGGGGGAGAGTGGGAAGGAAATAGAAACAGACAGGTGACTACCGTATTAGGCCTGTTGACATTTCTGGTAGAGCCAGAGAAAAACAAAAGGTGAGGGAGAGCGGTGCAGAAAGGGAGGGGAGGAACAAAACAAGCCACTATCATACTAGATTAAAGGAATAAGTCATTTGTGGACAAAAGGCTTTTGTTTGCAAGCAATGTCTTTTATTCCTCGTAACAATAATTGAAACTTGAATACATGTGTAAAATAATGTGTTGAATGTTGCAATAAAATACTGTTCTTCTTTGTGAACAAATAATTTTTTTCTTACTTTTGATGTCCAAAAAACCGCCAACTGAGTTTTAACTTTGTTAGCCCAATGCGACTTCCTTCTCTTCTGGTAAAACAGAGATTGATGTACACAGGATTACTCTTATAGTTGACGTGTACCTACAATATGTACAACATTCTTGAATTTTCTTAATCATATAATGAAAATAAGAATGAGATATAGTACTAGCATTTATACAGCTTCCTTTTTGATAAATTGATTTTAGTTGCAATGAGAACACACAATGTAGACCAGCATATTGTCGTTAGGGATACACATTCCTGCACCTTCTATAACCGTGTGGTGTGACTATTAATAACAATTATTTATGAATTTTTTTTTTCAGTACAGATATATAGTCAGAGATGCCCTAAAAGCATACACAACTTTGCTGTGCACGTTGCATTGGTAATGTAATGGTAGTGTTGATTTGTATAGCGCCTATACACAAGACAATTGTTTCAAAGCGCTCAAGGGGGGGGCAAGGGGAGAAAGTCATTCAGAGCCCTTGAATTTCTGAACGATACAAGTCTGCCAAGGCAGAGTAAGTGCATAAATACATTTAATAGGATAGATGGAAGCAAATAGGTCTGACAACTATTCTGCAGCTTTTCCAAGAGCATAGGGCGCAACCATGCAGGAGGGGATACAGGGAAGAAATGGTAGACTATCTTCAGGCATGGTACATTCAGATTGTTTAAGTGCAAGCTGGTACAGGAGAGGAGAGGGGGCGGTAAGTGCAGGGGGGGTAAGGGGGAGAACCAGTCCGGCCGGTTAATCCGAAAACTGGTAAGTGCTGAGAGAAGTCATTCTCATGGGTCATTGACCAAGTGCAGTAGCAAAGGAGCAAGTGCAGGCCCTGGGGCAAGTGCTGGAGGACTGGTGAGGAAGCCAGGGACCGGTGAGAGACTGAGGTATGCCCGGCGACCAGTTGGCATGCTGTGTGGAAGGGGAGAGAGAGTTTAGCAGGGCAGAGGGAGAGAGAAGGAAGAGGAGAGGAGAAGTTTCCTGAGGAGTTTCCGAACTTGGAGATCAGGCTCAAGATGGAGGGTGGCAGGGAGGCTGTTCTAGAGGGAGGCCCCTGCTGAGGATAAAGATCTCCCTCCAAATCTTGGCTTGGAGAACCGGCTTACTCGCAGAAGGTTGGAGGTAGATGAGCGCAGGACTCGGTAGGGACTGTATTTGGGAAGGCATTGATGCAGATGGGTGGGTTCCAGGCCCCAGAAAGCCTCTACAATGCAGAGGGTTTTAAACTTGATCTTGCAGACATGGGAGCCAGTGGAGGGATTTCAGCACCGGAGAGATGCGGTTCCAGGGCTTGAGACCAACGATAAGTCTTGCGGTTCTGTTCTGGATGAGTTGCAGAGGGTGCAGAGCAGAGCCAGGGAGGTTGGGAAAGAGGCTGTTGCAGTAGTCCATTCTTGAGAGAACCAGTCCTTTGGAACAGTGAGCCTCTGGGGGAAGGTGAGAAAAGGAAGATTACTCCTAAGGAGGTGCAGCTGGTAGTAGGACTTTTTAGGGATGTCCGAGATGTGAGTGGAGCCTAAGATTACCCCAAGGTTTTTTGCCACGCAAGTGGGTGCGGGCGCAAGGCCGAGGGAGGCCAGCCAGAGTGAGTACGAAAGCGGGAGCAGGAATCACAATGCGAACGATCTCAGTTTTTATGGCGTTGAGGTATGGTATTGTTTATTTATATAGCGCCTATACACAAGCAAGTGTTTCAAAGCGCTCAAGGAAGGTGGGAACATGGGGGGAAAAAGTCATTCAGAGCCCTTGAAATTCTGAGACGATAATAGTCTGCACAGGCAGAGTAAGCGTGTAAAAATACATTTAACAGTTTGGGAGACAGCTAATTCTGTAGTTTTTACAGTACAAGATTTGAGGACAAGGGAGAACAGACTGACTATCTTCGGTGCAGTGCGTGCAGATTGGGCAAGTGCACAGAGGATTACAGGGACGGGGAAGATCAAGTGCACCCGGTTGAGGCAGAGGTCGTTTGCAGCACACCACCACTGAATTGCTAACAGTCAGTCAGATAAGAGCAAGGTAGATGCAGTGGTTGAGGGTAGCTTGAAGGAGAGTTGCGTGTCATCCGCATAATACTGGAAGTTAGAGGTGAAGCTGATAATCACACGTGCCAGGGCAGCCATGTAAACATTGAAGAACCAGGGGGATAGGTTAGAACCCTGGGGGACGTTGCAGGTTGAAAGAGTGATAGTAGAGAGAAAGGACCCAAGTTCACCCTGAGATGGGCGGTCGGAGCGAAAGGAGGCTAACCATGCCAGAGCCTGACCTGTGATTCCCAGGGTGTCAGAGACCTGCAATCAGGATGTTGTGGTTTGCCGGGTCAAAGGCAGAGGAGAGTTCAAGAAGAATTAGGACAGAGTGTTGGTGTAAAGATTTGAGCAGGTCTTCACGGGAGATCAGGAGAGTAGTTTCCGTGCCTCTGGATGCTCGAACGCCAGACTGGTGGTAGTGGAAGCAACCAACAGATTCAGTGTGGAGGGTGAGCTGAGAGATGGCCAACTTCTCCAGGAGTTTGCTCAGGAAAGGAGTGATGGAGTTGGGGGCGGTAGTTTGCCAGAATGGAGGGGTCGACCGAGGGTTTCTGAAGCAGAGGGTGCACAAGGAGTGCTTGAGAGAGGTTGGGAAAACTCCAGTGGCGAAGGAGAGATTGCAGAGGTCAGCCAGGGCTGGAGCGAGAGAGTCAATGTTGTCCTTAATGGTTTTGGAAGGGTAGGGGTCCACCAGTTTGGATGAGGCCTTCATAGACCGGACTGGTCTGGTGACCTCATCTGGTGTGAGAGAGAGAGAGAGAGAGAGAGAGAGAGAGAGAGAGAGAGAGAGAGAGAGAGAGAGAGAGAGAGAAGTGATGGAGCGGCCAAAGGAGGCTCCAGAGGTGTTGGTATAGGATGTGGTCTGAGAGTGAGAGAGGAAAGTATGTCATGGGTTTTTAAAGTAATGTGGGAGGCCAGGGCCGAGCAGAGGTACTGGGTGGGTGTGATAGTAGAGGAGGCTGCTGCAGGTTTGGCCAGTTCCTTACAGACTTTGAAATGTTCGGCCATGTTATTTGATGCGGCAGAGATGCAGTCGATATTGCCTTTAATTGAGGCGGCAGGCCAGTTTGTGAGAGGGTCCGCCAGATGCATTCCATTTCTGCTCAGCTGCCCTACACTTGGGTTTGAGGGCAGCCAGATCAGAGTCGTACCAAGAATTGCACTTTTTGGAAGTATTCAGTCGGACCCTCATGACCGGGGCAAGTGTGTCAAGGGTGTTGGAGATAGAGAGATAGATTAATGTTGACGAGGCCTGTGTCATGGTGGGAGTTAGCCGCAGGAGTAGAAGGCGGAGAGTAGGTGGAGGCAAAGGCAGCCACTGTCACTCTTTTCATGGGTCCGCTACCTTGTCAATCCTCTGGGTGATCTTATCCACCTTTCCGCCTATGTATGTTCTCATCCTCCTTCATTGCCATTGAGTTTTCCTCTTTCCCCGCCATGGTCTCTCTGTGGTCCTCTGTCCTTGGGTCAGTCCTCAGGGTGTAGTTGTAGCCTGCGAGCTTCAGAGTCCAGTCCATGCGACATCACCACCTGCAAGGCGTGCTTGTATGGGGAGTCTACTATGAGGATAAGTCCCTGGGGCCTTTCTAGTCCGTCCCGGGTATGCAGGACCCCTGCGCCCCCCAAGGGAGATATTTGCACCCTGCACCGATAGGGAGAGGTATCCGCAGCTGGGTTGTGGTTGTTCACGTTGGGCCGCTCTCCTCAGAAGGCGACACGCCTTGGTCACGGAGGCCTGTTCCTTCTTGGGCCTTTGTACTTCCCCCAGTCCGTGGTGAAGGGAGGGTTGCCCTGGGTGCTCGGAGGGCTATCCGGTCCTCCTCCAGCGCGCCAGGGACCACTCTCATCCTTTGTTGTTCCCTTTCGTTCTGGCACCCCAGGGCCCCTATGGCGGGTCCCTCTGCTCACTGTGGAGCAAAGAGCTCCTTACTACCCACTGTCTCCAGGGGTCCGGCACACGCCCCAGTATCGGGGGCCCACACCTCCCTGTTTGCCAGTGTACTTTAGTTCCTGAGTCCTAGGCCTCAGGCCTGTGCTGGTGGCTGCCCCTCTCCAGGGGGCATGGCCACATGTATGTCCTGCAGGGTCCCTTCCCGTTCTGCCCCTGGTTGTTCTGGGGCCTCGGTGAGAAAGGCTCTAGGCCTCTGAAGTAGCCGGGAGGAGAGTGCTAGCTCCTTTAACGCTCTGTGGGGGAGGGACCGCTGGCTGCAACTCGCAGGGTAGCAAGTGAGCAGGGGGCAGTCTACTTGCGTCTCCAGGTGGGGTCTGCCCACTTGGAGCTCGTGGTGTCTTCTGCACGGGGCTCTCTCCTCCGGGCCGTAGAGGGCCCCTCACATTGCTCCTCTGCAGCTCTCCTCTGTGCGCTGGTTCACTTTCCCGCTGTCAAGGCAGCCAGCCACAACTCCTCCTCCTACGGCACTGATCGTGCCAGTTGTTGTAGCCCAGAGTCCTGGGGGACCTCACAGTGCCTGTTCTCCAAGCAGGCCACCACAGGGGTTGGGGGGTTCTGGAAGTGGATGCTCGGGTCACTTTCCGGGTCCCTTTCCGGACCTCACGTGCCGTGATCACACAGCTAGGGGACCGTGTGTCATGCCTGCACCATGGGCGCATACATTTACGATCAATATGGACTTTATTTTCCATTTGCGAGACTTTGGTGCTTTTCTATTTTTCCCAACAAACTACACTTAACACAATGCACTTGGCTATAACCATCTTTTCCTGGCCATTCCTATTCGCCATCTTCGGAACTACAATCCCCAGAAGCCCTAGGGATCTGCTCTGCTTCCACCCGCTCAGGAACAGAGAGGGAGGAGGCCGATTGTCTGCAGGTGTGTGGATCCAGGTGCGACCAATTAGCCTGCCTCTGTGCTGGGCTGGGCGGTATAAAAGCTGCTGCCTGCAGGAGCTCAGTCTCTTGCATTAGGAGTCTTTCTGGCACCTCTTTTGATCTTTTGCTTCGAGCTTCGGATCTTGTATGCGGTTCCTCCTTACTCCGGCTTTGGATCCAGTGCCCTGCCGGGCTCTCTACATTGCAGCTGATCACGCTCTGCTGCTTTCCAGCCTCCGCCCTTGCCCTGCCGGGCTCCCTGCTTTGCAGCCGATCACACTCTGCTGCTTTCCAGCCTCCGCCTGTGCCTTTCTGGGTTTCTGCCTTGCAGCCGATCTCGCTCAGCTGCTACCTTCCGCCCTGGTCTTCCAGGCTCCTTCCCTGCAGCCTGACTCACTCCGGCTGACTACAGCCCTTGTCCTCTGGGCTCCCTGCTTTGCAGCCTGCCTCACTCCGGCTGCCTACAGCCCTTGTCCTCTGGGCTTCCTACCTTGCAGCTTACAGTCCTCTGCAGCCTTCTACAGTCAGCGGCCCTGCTCCTCTGGGCTTACTCCTTGCTGCCGGTCCTTCTGGCTCCTTGACGCGCAGCCCGCTTCTCTCCGCTGCCAACAGCCCTTGTCCTCGGGGCTTCCTACCTTGCAGTCGATCACGCTCCGCTGCTGGTTACCTACAGCCTTTGTCTGCTGGGTTCTCAGCCTAGCAGCCCTCTACAGTCCTCTGCAACCTTCTACGGTCAGCGGCCCTGCCCCTCGGGGCTCACTCCTTGCTGCCCGGCCCTTCTGGGCTCCTTGCCGTGCAGCCTGCTTTACTCCGTTGCCCTAAGCCCTTTCCTTCTAGGCTCTCTACCTTACAGCCCTGCTCCTGTGGGCTTGCTCATTGCTTTCCTGCTCCTCTGAGCTCTCAACCTTGTTCCTTACTGTCCTCTGCTATCCAATCCTGTTACACGACTTTCCCTTCTGCTAGTTTGCTATCAAATTCCTTTTGCTGGATTTGTCTGTAAGTATCTTCTATTGTACTGTTTGTAGACCCTTTTGTACAGAGCTTGTCTGTTGGTTTCCATCGGGCAACCTCTGCCCCTTCCCTTGTCTCGTTTCTATGTTACAGACACCCATAGCTGCTGTTCCAAGCCATGAGCAAACAGTGTGGGTCTCTGTTATAGCAAACTGTGCAGAAGGCTAGAGTTTTTCCTAAGGTCCGTGGAATACTCTTTTTCTATATCTGCATACACCTCTAGAGGGAATCCATTCTGCAGCACCTTATTCCTTGCTACACTTGACTACTCTTCGTTCTCATTACTTTCAGCTGTGTGTGTACTGATCTGTCCACCTTACTTCGGCACAACCACCCGAAACCCTTCCTGGGTTTCCTATGTCTCTCTTTTCAGGGAGTCATCCCGTGACACTGTGTTCTGTGTACCCCCCTGGTGGCCTCCGCACCACCTATTTTTTAACTGTAAATGTCTGGTTCCCGCCCCTCCCCCTGTCACTAGGTTGTGTTGCCTCTCCTTGATAGTAATCCCACATTCAAGTATAGCGCTGAGGAGTCTTCAAAGACACAAACTGTTTTTATATGCCTATTTAAACTGATAAATTTTAAAATGTGTAGCTTAATGTATATATTTTTCAGTATATCCGTGTGGTGTATTGCTCTGTGAATACGTGTCAGCTGCTACCTCTTCCTGAGAGTTATGCCTGATTGCGCTGCCATGCTACCTACCTTTAAGGGAATGAGATGAATCCTGTGCAGTCATCACTGAAACCCAGCCTAAAATCTCCTCCCATGTGGCCAGAGGAAGGCAGCCGCTACGTAATCCTTACCTTGGGGGTGGCATCAGGGGGGAGGATCAGATGGGAGGAGATGGTTGTCAGGGGGAAGTGGTGGCTCCCTTGGGAGGGGACGCGGTCTTCATTTTATGAGGATGAGAATCCTATATTTCCTAAATCTCTAATGCCTTCACTGCACAATTCGCTCCCATGAGAAAATCCAGAGAACATTCTATGAAAAGTCCCCTAGACAGAATAGGTTTTGTACTTTGGGAATTCATGAATCACATGTGACATTCTCTATCGTAATTCTGTCTTAGGTAAAATTCCTAACTCCAATACTATATCACAAATCCTTCACATAACAATTTGCAAGCTCTGATTACATCCAGTACATAAATTAATCCGAACTAAGCAGACATGAAGGAGCCATAACCACTATGGACTTTAAGATCCATAATGCCTGTGGTACTAGGATGAGGAAGAGAGACAGAGTTAATGAGGGTCAAAGGTGCTACCAATAGGAATGTGCGGTCTAGTTGTTGGAAGTCAAGGCACCTGAGCGGGACGTTTAAACCTGAGAATGTGTCACATCTAGGGGAAGGAGTAGCAGAAGCAGTCAGGAAGACCAAAGCGGTTGGAGCTGAATCAGGAGTGCAAACAGCAGCAGAAGCTGGAAGTGAAGGTGTGCGGTTTTGCAGAGTATGTGCAGCAGGAAGCAGAGTTGTGGTGAGCAGTAGGGAGAGAAGCCCAGCTGTATTGGAGACATGCTCTCAACCCAATGCAAGTCGTTCAGAGGTGCTGGACGACACAGACCCAGCTGAGCTCCAGAGAAGGGCTATGCTGGTGGAGGCAGGTACAGGAGAGCTGTCAATGGGATTGTCGGCCCACAGAGGTTCCGTTGCAGCAGCTAGGAGTGACGTGGAAAGAAGCCTCTGAGTTGGCCTGCAGGAAAAGGTAACCCTGGGGTGCTCCAAGCAGAAGGTTTGCTAATACCAGAATATTGCTGCCCTCTGCCCTTAACATCGTGATTGGGCGCCGGCAGGCGAAGCCGGCCCACCTCACTCAAGGCACACTGAATCAAGGCAGGCACCTGTTTGCTGCCTGTGAATCAATCTATCTCCGCCAGCCAAGGAGCAGGAGCTCCTCGCCCAGGACTAGCCCCTCAGGAGCAGTGGGCTCAGGACACCAGCCCAGCTGTCCAGCGCCCCCCCATCTGCATTTGTCATGCTCGCCGCACACTTCCGTGCAGAATCGTCCCTTCGAGCAATGAGGTCACCACAATTCATGCTGCGCCAAATGAAGATAGTAGAATAGGCTGTGTAGCCGAAATACGGCTGCCTGTGCCACTTCGTGCACCTACCTACTCGAATCTCCATTAAGATGCACGAGGTACCAGCTCACTCTAAGACGGCCGCCCACCCTTTGTTGCCTGCCTCCAGAGCCTGACCTGGCTCATCACAGCCACTGCCACCCCCGGATTGGCTGCCCTCTGCCCTCAACATCGTGATTGGGCGCCGGCAGGCGAAGCCGGCCCACCTCACTCAAGGCACACTGAATCAAGGCAGGCACCGGTTTGCTGCCTGTTCGCGCATGGGAGCGCAGCATGGCCACCCCCGTTGCCGCCCTGACAAATTACTCTGGCTACCCGCGGCACCTGCTAACGGACTCTCATCTACAGACTACTTCTCCAACTAACCTGAATCACCACTCTGCAGCAGGTCGGACTGAACAACTTATTGAGTAACTACGTGTATTGTGCGAGCTACTGTAAGTACATGTGCACATTTGTATTACCTCGAGTCCCAATTGTCCCGATTGCAATCGTCCTCCTCATTACAATTGTTCGTATCACCTTTACTTCAGCCCAGTGTATTATACCTGATGTACTATACCTGCTTTCAGCCTCCGCGCCACTAATAGTGCCTTACCGCGGGGGAGAGAAAGTATAAATGCTGCATACCCTTAACCCCAAAAATTATGCCCAATAGTCACAGGCCACATTTGCCCGCCTGATTGCACATTATAGCTGCTCTATGCCACCTATGACTCTTTGATTGCCCCCTAGTGTGTCTCACAGCCATTAACAGACTAGATTTGATTGTGTTGTGCCCTATGGTCATTAACAGACCACTTTGATTGTGTTGTGCCTTATGGTCATTAACAGACCACATTTGATTGTGCTGTGCCTTATGGTCATTAACAGACCACATTTGACTGTGCCGTGCCCTATGGTCATTAACAGACCATTCTGATTGTGTTGTGCCTTATGGTCGATAACAGACCACTTTGATTGTGTTGTGCCTTATGGTCATTAACAGACACATTTGTTTGTGGCGTGCCCTTTGGTCATTAACAGACCATTCTGATTGTGTTGTGCCTTATAGTCAAACACCTAGCCTATAGTTGTCGCATGTGTATCATTGATATCTAGCCTAGCCTGTGCCCTACCTAGGATCACCGTTTCTAGTCCAATGCTGTCCCATGTGCTTTAACGACACTTAACCTAGCATGTGTCCCTCTAAAGATTACGTTTGTTAGCCCACTACTACCTTATTCTCGACTACTGTATCAAGCCTAATTGGTGTAAACAAAGTGAGCCTAACCTCAGTACACCCCACCCCCACATCCCCAGCTATGATAAGTTGGATCGTGTGCATCATGTTCCCCTTCAGCCTTGTCCAAGCGGACACCCCATGTACTGGCAACCACTTCTTCGCCCTTAGTAATGGGCTTACCAAACTAGCCTGCCCTAGACACCATCCCATCCCCTGTCCTAACCCCTTCCTCCCCACCACACCTCCCTTCCCATCCTCCTCCACTCTCACCCCTAGCCCTAAGGTCCCCCACACAACTAGTAAGGAACACTATCCCATCCCAGCCTTCACCAACGATCCACATGCACCCCCCAATCCATCAAGTAATGGTAAAACACACCCTATCCTAGGACATGAGAGAACAGCCCGACTAAGAGTACGCACAAGGTTTCCACACCACTACCCCACCACCAGGGCCCAGCCACCCAGTTCACCCAAACCCACGGCCCTTACAACCAATATTAAACATAGCCAGCCTTCAGCAACCAAAACGACTCCACTAAGCTGCCCACTAACTAAAAATACTCCCACTAAGGAACCCAACCGTCCCATTAGCCTCAAAAATGCACTCATCAACGCCCGCTCCCTTGGAGCCCACGCCATTGAAATTCATGACCTCATCACCGAACTTGACCTAGATCTGTTAGTCATCACAGAAACCTGGCTTCACCAAGCCTCAGGTCCCCTGCTAGCATTGGCCATCCCACCAGACTACACCATTCTCAGATCTGATAGAACCACCACTCCAGGAGGCGGTGTTGCCATCATTGCAAAAAATACCATAAAATTAAGATCAAGCTCCAGTGAAATTATCGCAGGGTACGAACTATTGCTCGCCAAACTCACGTTGAATGAAAAAACCACAATTAATATAGTGGTCATATATAGATCTCCTAGCACAAACAGCCACCCAGAAACAGACATCCCACTAATACTAGCGCCCTTCCTTAAACCCAAAACGAAATGTATCATCATTGGCGACTTGATTCTCGGTTTTAATGACAACCAAGATACTAAATCAACCGCCCTTCTCCTGGCACTAAATGACATGAATTTCTGTCAACACGTCAATGCCCCTACCCATTCCAAAGGCAGAACTCTTGATTGGATCCTCACCCTCAATACCAATATCACTGTAGGCCCGATTACCCCACTCAGCTGGACAGACCACCACTGCATAGAATTCACAATCACAAGTGACGACTCCTGCATACCCAAGAATATAATCATGGATACCATCGAAAGCAGAAACCCTAAAAAGCTCACAGCTGAAAACCTCGACCCCACCCTGAACAAACTGCTAGATACCCACTCAATCCACAGCAATGACCCAACCGCCATCGCTGAGTACTACCACAAATGCCTCTCCACAGCGATTGACACCATAGCTCCGATCACATCCAAATTAAAACGCATCAATAAAAAATCTAACTTCTGGTTCAACGAGGAAATAATCGCCCTTAGAAGGAAAAAACGCTCCCTCGAGCATGCCCACAACAAACATCCTTCCCCGGACTCAGCCAAAGCATTCAAAGACACCAATACCCTCTATAAATCAGCTATCATCACCCATAAAGCTAACACTTACAATGTTCGCATTAGCAATGCAGCATCAGACTCTAAAGAGCTCTTCTCTATCCTTGGAGAACTTGAAAATCCACTTCCGTGCGACACACCTACTAACACAAGCAAAGAATGGTGTACCACCATACAAGATGTTCTTGCTTCCAAAATTACCATACTGCAAAATAAAATCAACTCCAAAAAACTACTCCTAGCAACTAAGAACTCCCCCACCCCTACCCCGCGCACCCCAGCCAATGACAATTCCAAACCCCCCTTTCAGTTCACACCAGTCACCCACAAACTCGTATTGGACACTATATCCAAACTAAAAGCATCCAACTGCAAAGGAGATACTGTCCCAGCCAAACTAGTCAAAGCCTGTGCACCCACCCTGACCCCCCTCATCACTAAATTTGTCAATGCCTCTTTCAACTCCAACACAGTCCCAACCTGCATCAAAGAAGCCTGGGTTACCCCGCTTCTAAAAAAAACCAAATCTAGACCCCACCATTGCAACCAATTATCGCCCCATAACCACTGTCCCATTTTTACTTAAAATTATTGACAAACTAGCCTATAACCAAATTCAAACCCACTTAGAATCTAACCAGCTCCTTGGTACCAGGCAATCAGGATTCAGGCCCAATCACAGCACTGAAACAGCTCTTTTGGACCTCAAAATCCAGATGGATGCCATCAGAGATTCAGGGACACTCTGCATTCTCCTGCTGTTGGACCTCTCAGCCGCGTTCGACCTGGTGGACCATGACAAACTCTGTAACTCACTTGCCCGGGAGTTCAATTTCTCCAGTGCAGCCACTACCTGGGTGAAATCATTCTTAACCGACCGCACCTCTAGAGTGTCCATAGGCAAAGAAGCAGCCAACCCCATCTCAGTCCCCATAGGAGTACCTCAAGGCTCCTGTCTTTCTCCCACACTTTACAACGCTTATACCAAGCTCCTGTTCTCAGCTCTTGACGATATGGGTGTCATATACACAAATTTTGCAGATGACACCCAGATCCTCATACCTCTTACAGGCAACTATGACCAGGATACATTAACAATCAACAAAATCTACGTCATCATACAAAATTGGATGGCACTAAACAGTCTGTCTTAACAACGAGAAGACTGAAATCCTCATCGTAGGATCCCCAGCCAAAATAGCAACCCTCCAGCCAGAATATTCAACTATCAACATCGACGGTACCAATATCCCAGTATCGAATCAAGTAAAAACACTGGGAGTCTACATCGATGCTAGCCTGACTATGACTAAACAGATCAATGTACTTTCATCCTCAACGGCCTACACCTCCAAACTAATTGCGCTCAGCCGACAATTTCTGACCCCAGCAAATTGTCTTACCCTAGCCAGAGCTCTGGTCCTATCGAAATTGGACTACTGCAATGTATTACTACTGGGTACCTCCAACACTAACCTAGCCAAAATGCAACTATTGCAAAATAAAGTCCTGAGGGCAGCCCTAGGCTTAAAAAAATCAGACCATATATCCAAGACCAGGAAAGATGCCCATTAGCTCCCTATCAAAGCCCGAATCATATTTAAAACATTATGCATCACCCACAAATGCCTCACCAAAAAAGGACCTATCTACCTCAATAATACTCTGCATCCCAAAACCGACATGAGATTACTTAGATCCAATGACAAACTCCTCCTGGACCCCGCCCCGGTTCAAAACCAATAGAGCAGGGGGCAGCAGTTTCACCACTTTAGCCCCCAAACACTGGAACTCCCTACCCATCAACATCAAAAAAGCTCCCTCATTCACGGTCTTCAAGAAACAGTTAAAAACATGGTTATTCAACCAATATTAGCGCCTAACGACAGGACCCCGTCCATCTTATATGGGTGTGAATATTTAGTCCATTGTATACTACTGTGATTACTCTGCAATTGCGAATACTCTGTAACTCACAGAATGTAATGTTTTGAATTTTGCTAACTCCCAAGTTGTCTTATATTGTTGTGTATATTCTGTATATCATGTAATGTAATGTTTTGAATTTTACTAATTGGTAAGCTGTCTTATAACCACGCCGTGACACCCGAGGGTCTGGGCGTGTAACAAATATATAAAATAAATAAAAATAAAAATTAAATTTTGAATACAGAGCAAGCAGATTTAAAAGGAAAAGCAGGTGCAATTATTCTTTATAAAATGGCACAGTGGGTCACAGATTTCCTCAAGTTGACAACAGCCAAGAGACTATAAAGATAGGCAACCATTGTTCATCCCTCCTCACATGGGATACTGGTGTGGAGAACCTTGGAACAAATATTGCCACTAACTGAAGAGGCTAATTGTAGTAGTAGGAGTTTGTTCTCCCTGGCAGGTGAGTATACCAGGAAAGAAACAGTTGCTTTTAAAGAAATTTGGTTGTGGTAAAAAAATATTTGTCGAAAGAATCAGTTAACTTTATCATCCTGATAAACTGTTGCATCACAAAATATAGTTGCTGTGCTATCCTGGCAAAGCTTTCCATTGGAAGAATAATTGTGATATGTTAATATCTGCTTTGCATTTGGGGAATGCTACTGTGTGGAGGAAACAATTGCTTTGGTTTTTAAATGTGTTTTGTGAAAGAGACATTTACTTTCCCAAGTGGAAGGACACATTGGATGGAAGACATTTTTGTGTTGAGCTGAACAGAACTTTGTTGAAATCGAACTTGTTCAAGGGTTTTTCTGAATTGATCCAGGGGAAGAGAATGAAGCCCTGGTCACAAGGAGTACTTTGTAAGAGCTATAAGTTTGAACGTTGGCACTGTTTTGTCGAACTGAAGTCCGATATATCCACCTTGTGCATTTTGGTTAAATGTATTAGTGTAAGGGTCAGATACATTTGGACACTAGGTCATCTTTCTTTAGTTTTTATTTAATGGGTAGGAACCGCCTCATTAGGATAGGGACAGGTGGGTGTTTCTCACCCCTCTTTACTTTTAATAAAAATGTCAGACATTGAGAAAATTACTACTTTGTGTCCATGTCGCATTTCTGACCTCTCACATGAGGTTTGGCTTTCTTTCTGGCTGGGTGCTTTTGCCCCACCCTATAGTTTGTCGTTGCAAGTCTTCAATAAGAGGGGATACAGCCATTTAGTACAAAATGACAGCTGTGTTTGGGTTTTAGGTATACCCTCTCGAGCCATTCACTTCACCCTACAAGCATACATTGAAGCACTATTGGACAGTTTACAGGAAAAGGTTTGGAAGTCTTGCCTTTGACATATCATTTAACTGGCCAGCTCGTTTCCAACATTGTTCCCTGTATTTACTCATACGTATGCCTTAGGCAGGGCAGATATCCGATATAGATATACAAACACTCATTCTAGAAACTGTCGATGACCAGAAAGCCTTTGAAACTACATACTGGTCTGCAACCTTGTGCACTGCTTCCAATATATTGTGTGTAGCATTGAAAGCTATCAACAATAAGCCTTTTCGTTCCTCTGAAGCTTCCTTGTTTGTAATACTAAGTAATAAATGATGTGGCGCTTTTGAAGTTGTACTAATGACGGTTCATACTGATGATAGGCCACTTGAAACTTCAGAAAACTGTATTTTCCATTTCTATGATAAAAATGTTGAAATTGATAATGGGTTTCAACAGGATCTTAAGGACCAGAGGAAGTTATGTTTGGGCATTGTATAATGCATGAGTTAGTTAGTCCACATAGACCCAGCTCCCATGAAATAAATATTATTTTAACCGGGCATGAAATGCAAGGGTTCGTTTGGAAATAAAGATTGTTGATCGAGAAGTTCAAAAGGGGGCACTGTGTTATGGTGCCTTTTTCAGCATAGACACCAATCATTGAGAATATGTTGGCTCTAGCAGACGTTCTTATTAGGTCGCATCCATTAGGGGGAGCTGGTGCTGCCAAAAGCGTTGACTTTGCTAGGATGACCTTGGCATTGGTAAACAGTAGAATGATGACAATGGCAGTGTTGTGAGGGAGAAAGGTTGGACTACTAAATGATGGAAGAGCACAGGAATGCCAAATGTTGGGCAAGGCAGTAGGTAGCCCTCAATATTACCCCACAGACGGTGTGTTTCTAGAAGCTTTACATCATGTTACCAAAGAAATACAAAAAAGGGTTGCAGGCCCACCTCTCTAGAATTACTCGTACGTCCCGTCACCTTTCCTCCGTCCTGTGGGATGGGACCGGAGCACTTTGTAAAAAGCATCACATTTTTCAAAAATGTGTCCGTCCTTCTCTTTTTACGCAGGGTAACGTAAGCGGCCGTAACTCCACCCTCCTTAGCTCCGCCCATCAGTCCTTTTCTCTACTCGATTGGGACTGGGTGCACTAGCATCTTTGGAAGATTTTTTTCCTTCCAGTATCCTTCTCTTCTGCTCTGGCTTAGCGGTTGTGTGGTAGTCAGTCTATGCCGTTTCAGTTAGATTTTCGTAATTGTTCATCTTGTAATCGATGCTTCGCTAGGGCGGATCCCCATCCTCTTTGTTTGGAGTGTTTGTGTCCGGACCACCGATGGAACTCCTGCTTTTACTGCGACTCCCTTTTGGTCCGGACGCTTCAACGTCGTCTAGAGCGGTGGGAGGAGGCGTTTCAGCGCACTCCCCCTTCGCACTTTCAGGCTGTCATCGATGATGAGAAGAAATGCCCAGTAAATTCTTTACTTTTTTAGAGCACCCCGGCCGGGGGATCCTTTCCAGGGTCTTCCCGGTCTGGGAGGAGCATCAAAAGCTCTGTTACCGGGGCTTGCCCTGAGGTGCCTTTTAGGCCTAAAAAGTGTACCAGAGTTTTCTTCGAAGGCCTCCATTAGGGCCCTATTGACACCGGATTACAATCCGAGGCCCCTCCTGTGGGGGCTGTTTGTGGGCCCAGTTCTACTGAGGCGGTGGGTACCGGAGCTTGCTTCGAGGTCTCCTTGTCTGGAGCTTCCTGTAAAGACACCGGGGTACGCCCTGAGGCCTCTGTTGAGGGTTTCTGTACCAAACTAAAGTTCAATGCCCTTCGTGAAGGGGATTTTACCGGGCTTGGGTCCGAGGTCCCTCGTTTGGGGGCTAAGGTGACAGACAGTTCTGAGATGCCTGTTAAGGCCTTGTCGGTGAGGTATACTCCTCATCGCGCCCGCTCAAGCGGTGACGCCAGTTCTGTTGAGGGGGCACGGAGTGAGGATCTGACCGGAATTTCTCTGTTACAGCGGTCCTTCCGTTGAAGGCTATCCTAGGCCATGCAGTTCCGGATCTGCCGAGGTTCCTTGTGTCAAGGCTAAAATGAAGACCCCCGACCCACCTGTGGAGACCCCTGCCTCACTTCCACATGTGTCGCAGTTCTCCTCAGGTGCTCACAAAATGGCGTCCGTTCCCGCTAAGACTACAGTGGCTATTTTGGATACGTCCCTTACAACTACGCCATCGGCACTCCTTGTGCACATCCTTTTCGCCCAGTATATGACTGGAATGCTCGTATGCCACTACTGAACAACTTCCCGCTTCCTGCGGCATCTGCACCCTTGATTTTTGTTGACACCAGTGGAGAAGGGCCCTCTTGGCAACACTCTCCATTATGCCTCTGGAATTACTCTGCTCATGAGAGGCCTCCTCCAGTTGCACCTAAAACGTCGGCGGAGAACGCTTTTTTTTTGGTAAATTTCAAAAGCAAATGCAGTCCAAACCCATGAAGGTGTATTATCGAGGTTTGTTTAGGGAGATATGCCTTCCTGCGCCGTCGGCCCCAATTGTGGCACTGGTGATTACGCCAGCGCCTCCTTTGCCGGCCGGGCCTCCACTGTCTCTCCCGCCCTTTCCTCCACTGGACAAATCTTCAGCAGGGCCAGATGAGGCGCAGTTTGATCTGGATGTGTCGGACGACACACAGGGGAATCAGGACAGCGAAGACCAGCCCCGCTCAGTTAGAGCCTTTCACGACCGGGTGCTGGACATGTGACTTTTAGATGTTCTAGTACCCGCTCCACAGGAAGGGATGCTTTCGGGGGCGTTCATCTTGTCTCCTTTTTGGAGCGTACCGGCCTTTTTCTTGCAGAAGGACGTTTTAGCCCAGGTCCGTAAAGTCTGGGAGGAACCACACTCTGGACTGTTTGTTAACAAAAAGATTGACGCTCGTTATAGGCTCCATTCTTCGGAAGAAGGGGCCTTAGCGTTTTGTTCACCCCCTTCCTTCATCGTGGTGGCTGATGCTACATTACAATCCAGACCCGCTTCATCGTCTTCTACAGCGGCAACGCAGGTTCTGGCCAAAGAGGACAAGCTTCTTGACTCTTTGGGGAGGAAGAATTTTGCTAAATCAGCCCTGCAATTACGTCAACCGAATGCAGAACTGGTACTAGCGGGGGCGAATATGAAAATGTGGAAAGGTCTGCCAGAGTTTGAGGATTTCATTCCCGCTAATAAACTAGAGTATTTTAAAGCAGAATTGTCAGATGCCAGGGTCCTGGCGCTGGATATGCTGGAGGCCGCGGCGCATCATGCCGACACCTCGGCCCGGGGCCTTATGTTTGGCGTGGACACCTCATCAGACTTGGCTGCATGCCACCAAGTTCTCTAAAGAGGTGCAGGATAAAGTTCTGGACCTGCCTTTTGATGGCAAGGAGCTTTTTCATTCAACGACAGATGTTGAACTGACTAAGACTAAGGACAGCACTCAGACAGACAAGTCTTTGTCTGTCCTGGTGAAACCTGCTTTCAGGACTCGGAGAACATATTCACAGCCTCGGCCTTCTTCTGGTTTTAGGGGATTTCTGGATCGGAAGACCCATAGGGTTGATACTCCATCAGGAAATTCTCACCAATGGAAACAACGGGGTTGGTTTTTCTCCCGTTCCTCGGCCTCCCCTTCAGGTTCTGGTGGCGCCACCACCGATAAACCAACCAAATGAAGTTTCTCTGCGCTCGCACGAGACCCCGGTTGGAGGGTGCATTGCGTCTCACAGGGAGGCGTGGCAGACTATCACCAAGGGCCGGTGGGTCTGGTCAGTCGTTGGGTCGGGCTTTTGCTTGCCTCTTCCCCCTACCCCACCCTTCAATCCTCCTTTCCAGCAGTCGGGGTCACCCTCGTTCAGAGCCGAGATTCAGAAATTGCTAGATCTCAGAGCAGTGGAACCCGTTCCCCTAGGGGAGCGAGAGGAGGGCTTCTACTTCCGGCTGTTTACGGTGCCCAAACCCAACCAGGCTGGCCTGCGCACCATTCTAGACCTTTCCCAGTTAAATCTCTTTCTACCCTAAGAGAAATTCAAGATGATCACGCCCTGTCAGATAAAGTCCTCTTTACAGACGGGCAATTGGTTCCGCGTGGTGAACCTTCAGGATGCTTAAATACATATTCTGATTTGGAGTCTCCATAGGAAATATCTACGTCTTTCCATGGGGGAGGAGCATTTACAGTTCAGAGTGCTCCCGTTTGGCCCAGCGTGTCTTTACAAAGATGTTGTTGCAGCTCATCTTCGGCTTCAGGGTATTCATGTGTATCTGTATTTGGACGATTGGCTGCTGCGCAGCCCTTGTCCTCAGTAAGCCTTGAGCAACCTTCAGTCTCTCCTCCAGATCCTGTTCCATCTTGGGCTGTCGGTGAACTGTGGAAATCCTCTGTGACGGTCTCTCAGGACCTGATTTTCCTGGGTTTTCGTTGGAACACGATCAACTGCAGAGTATATCTGACCGGGGACAAAATGGCGGATCTGTTTGCCACGTGTCGGGTGTTTGCGCAGTCAGAGAACATGTCGGCCTGGTGGTTCCAGAGGCTTCTGGGCCTCATGGCCTTGTGCGTGCTGGCTCTTCCTCTTGCTCGTCTCAAGGTGAGACTAACACAGATAGCTCTTCGGAGTTCTTAGATGAATCCTGTTCCATCTTTCATGAGAGTGGACTTTGTGTGGTGGTCGTCTCAGCAATCTGTCGGTAGGCGCGGCCTTTCAGGACCCCGGCCCGCTGGTGATAATCACGACAGACTCTTCCCTTTTGGGCTGTGGTGCGACGTTGGACCTTCTTCAGGTTTCCGATCTCTGGTCACCGCAGGACAAACTCCTTCATATAAATTGTTTGGGATCCTGGTGATCTTCCTGGCGCTCAAAGCGTTCCAGCCGATCATTGTCAACAAAGTAGTCCGGATCCGCATGGACAATGTGGTGTCCATGTTTTATCAACAAGCAAGGGGGTACCAAGTCCCCTCTTGTGGATCTTGCCATTCAAATGTGGGAATGGACGGTTCAGCATGGCATCTGGCTGGTGGCAGTGCACCTCCCGGGTCAGCTAAAAGTTACTGTGGAGGCCCTCAGCCAGCGTACAATGGTCAGCTACGAGTGAGAGCTGAACTCTGAGGTCCTCATGCAAATCTTCCAGTGTTGGGCCACCACAGAAAAGGACCTATTCGCAACAGCGTGAAACAGGAAACTTCCCCTGTATGCCTCCAGGAACGGGCTAGGAGCCTCCTCTCCTGGGGGATGCCCTCGAAAATCCCTGGCACAACATGAGGCCCTATGCTTTCCTGCCTCTGCCTCTCATTCATCGAACGCTTTGCAAGCTGAGGGGCACGATGAGCTGTTCTCTCCTGCTCATAGCACCGTGGTGGCAAGGCAGGTTTTGGTTTTCTGAGCTTCAGCATCTGTTGGTGTGTGCACCGATCAGGCTTCCGTTGGTTCCCGGCCTGCTTCATCAGAGAGATTGGCAGCTGTGGCACCCCTCCCCACAATTGTTCAGCTTGGCGGCATGGTGCCTGAGTTCAGATTGTTAGAACACCTCAACTTGTCCACCACTGATAACATGTGCATTATTCCGGCGGCCAGGAAGCCCTCAACGAGATCCTAATACAGAAGCAAGTGGCTTGGGTTCTGCCACTGGTGCTTAGCCAGACAGATGGACCCCAGAGGGGCTACGATCGACTCAGTGCTGTCCTTCATTTCTCATCTAGCAGAATCGGGCACCTTTTGTGGAAAATGTCTTTCTTGGTTGCTGTGACTTCGGCAAGATGTGTGGGTGAGCTCCAGGCCCTCTCAGTGGATTATCCCTTCCTGGTTTTTCATAAGGATAAGGTTGTCCTGAGGACAAATCCTTCTTTCCTTCCAAAAGTGGTCTCTGATTTTCATCTGAATCAGTCAATCTCTTTGCTTGTCTTTTTTCCAGATCCAGCCTCAGAGGCTGAGAGGGTTTTGCATTGCCTGAACGTTAGAAGAGCTTTTAAGTTCTATCTGGACAGAACATCTGAAATTAGGCGTTCTTCTCAGCTCCTTCAGTAACCCGCAGGGTAAACCGGCTTCCAAAGCGACTATCTCCAGATGGATCGCTGCCTGTATTATGGAGTCTTGCGCTGTTCAAGGACTTCAACCTCCAAAAGGGGTCCATGCACACCTGGTACGGGATAAGGCAGCTGCTGTTGCCTTTCAAAAGTATGTCCCCTGGGAGACCATCGCGAAAGCGGCTAACTGGGCATCCCCATCTGCCTTTTGTAAACACTACTGTTTGGATCTGAGCTCCAGGTCTGATGCTCAGTTTGGCCAGGCTGTGCTCAAAAACCTTTTCCAGTAAGGCGTTTTATATCCACCCGTAATTCCTGTGTGGAGTGCTTGGGAATCTCCCATAAGTATGGAGGAAAGGGGACGGGAGGTAGGAGTATTATAAGGTTACTCACCGTAGTGGCTACCTTACTCCTAGTCCATAGTCCCCTTTCCTCCATACGCCCGCCCACCGTCCCCTCTAATAAGGTTCCTCTATTATTGCTTAAAGGTCTCTGACCTGGTGATAGAAAAGGACTGATGGGCGATGCGCGGAGCTAAGGAGGGTGGGGTTACGGGCGCGTGCGGTACCTTGCGTGAAAAGAGGACACATTTTTGAAAAATGTGATGCTTTTTACAAAGTGCTCTGGTCCAGTCCCACAGGACGGAGGAATGTCCCATAAGTATGGAGGAAAGGGGACTATGGACTATGAGTAAGGTGGTCACTATGGTGAATAACCTTATAAGAACATGGCATGATAACTTGTTCTGTGGTTTTTTCCCACTTTGAGAGTCCGCAGCCGTCGCTTTTAGCTCACTGCACTTTTCACAAATGAGGAATATCCATTTGAATATCAGTCTTTTGTGAGAAGGGCATTGGTGTAAAGGGCTGCTGTCTGTGACTGCAAGCTGTGACCCACTGTCTTTGGAGCTGGAGCAGCGTTTTCCCGTGATTGAATCAAGTGATTCTGGCCGGAGCACAGTGACTGTGAAAGAAATTTTTCTAAGTGTTGGAAGCCACGCCCTTGCCACCCAGAATGCCATTTTCAGCAAACGCCCACGTGTTTGCGCATGTGCTTTTGTGAGAAGGGCTTTTGTATAAAGGGCTGCTCTCTGTGGCTGTCTTGGGCAGGGTTGGTAAGGAGAGTTAAGCACAGAGTATGTTCGAATAACAGTGTGCTGTGTACTAGCTTCTTATTGTTTTGTTGTTTGTTGTGAATTTGCCAGGAAACATGTCTTTCTCACAATATAGCCTGAAATCAGGAATGCCATTGTGTGTCTATCAATGTCATAACTCAGGGCAATGGAGAATCTCCCGCTCATGAAAAAGTGCTTGGTATAATGGCCGAGAGAAAGACGTTTCGAGGGGATTGGGTCCTCCGACGTATTCCATATCTATGACAGTAATCACCACAGCTGTGCTGCTTCGGAAACTTTTTCGGCGTCTGCGTCCTGCGTCGATGACGTCGATGCGCCGCCGTCGAGGACCTCCTCCGACGTCCGACGTCATCCGATGTGATAAGTAGGACGCACGACGCCAGTAGCCTCAGTTCCGTTTTTTCCGCGAACGTGTTGCTTCGTGTTTCTCGGTTCTAGCCTCGACTCTTTGGAGTTCTGTTCTTTCTGGTTCTTCGAACCTGTTCGTTTGTGAATATTAACTTCGACGATGTCTTCCGCTTCGTCTTCAACCTCGCGTCCGGGCTTCAAGAAGTGCGGGGTGTGTGGGTCCAAGATGTCGGTGACTGACTCGCACGACGCCTGCCTCTGGTGCCTCGGGGAGGCCCACGACACGGATGACTGTGTCGACTGCCTGTCGCTCACGTCCAAGGCCTTACGCGAACGTAAGAAGAAATTGTCGGTAGGTCGGGTGTCCAAGCCCCGGAAGTCGAAGTCGGCGGGGCTTTCGACGGATGATTCGAGGGGTGACTCTCCGCGTCATCGTCGGAAGTCTCGTCGGTCTTCTTCTAGGAGTCGGTCTCGCCACTCCTCAGCCTCTTCGAGGCATTCTCGGAAGCGCCGTCACCGGTCGCCTTCCAGGTCCTCTTCCGAGGACTCTGCCCGGCACGTCGGTTATCCCACCAGCCGTGCGACGCCGGAGGAATGGGCTTCCTTCGGGAAGAAAATGTTGGCGATTCTTGAGTCGCAGGGTACTCAACCGTCCGCGCCCCCGAGTGGGGTCGGCCGTGTGAGGTCGAGAGACTCCGCTCGCAAGAGTGGTCGGCACGAGTCACGGGAGAGGTCCCGTTCGGACAAGGAGGCTCGTTCTCGCCGTACCCGTTCCAGGTCCCGGTCCTCGACGCGATCGAGACCGTGTGCACCTGTGATGTCTTCGAGGAAGACATCGACGTCTGAGGCGTCGAGGGCGTCGACAGGCTTTCTCGAGGCTCCGGCTCCGAGGAAGTCGTCGAAGCCGTCGACGTTCAGGTCGTCGAGGGACACGCTCGGGGCTCCGGCTTCGAGGGCTGTGTCGACGCCGCCGATACTGGAGGCGCTGCATCTGACGTCGACGCCGATTTCCTCGACGTCGACGCCGATCCTCTCGGCGCCGTTGCCGGTTTTCTCGACGGCGGCGCCGATTCGCTCGACGCCATCGACGCCTTTCGTGTCGGAGGTGCCCCGTGTCTCGGGTGTACCCCCTAGGAAGGCTCTGGTTAAGAGCAGGCACTCTCGGGTGCCTTTCCACCACTTGGATTATATTTCTGAGGCGGATGAGGATTCGGTTGGCCTGGTTCCTAGTCTGGTGCCAGATGACATTGTCTCGGGCCATAGTCAATTTGACGATTTGAGGCAGTCGCTGCATGATGCCAGTGGACTGGACACCTCTCCGGAGGTGGAATTTGGTCGGCCTGAGCCTGGCTCCCATGCCGATTCCTCATACCGGCGCCTTATGGCTAGGGTGTCTGAGTATCTGGGATGGTCTGCTCCCCCAGGGGAGTTTGTGCAGGATGATCTGACGGACATCCTTGATGTTGGTCCCCCAACTGACCCGGTACTGCCGTTCCATATGGCTTTGCAGCGTAGGGTGGCGGCGGCTTGGACTGCTCCGGAGAGTCTCCCGGCAGTGGGCAGATCCTTGTCGCGAAAATACCGTCCAGCCAGTGGCGACCCCTGCTACTTGACCAGGCACCCCACTCCGGAAAGTTTGGTGGTGCAGGCGGCCACGGCCCCGGCAAAGCAGGCGTCGTACCCTACCATCCCTCCTGATAGGGACGACAAACGTTTTGATGGCTGGGCGAAGAAGGTGTTTTCTTCTGGTGGTATGGCGCTTCAGGCGGCCAACTCCATTTGTGCCTTGTCGCGTTTCACGCACACTCTGTGGAACTGTGTTGCGTTAGCGGCTGAACATATTCCCGAAGGGGACGAACGGGATGGTTTCCTTGCTTTGGTCCAGGATGGTAAGGATGCCATGTGTGAGTCCGTTCAGTCGGGTTTGGACTTAGCTGAATGCGTCAGTAGGTCCATGGCGGCGAGCACCGTGATACGCAGGTTTGCGTGGTTGCGGAAGTCGGGGTTTGCTCCTGATGTGCAGTCCCGGCTCCTCAACATGCCCTTTGATGGTGAACATCTTTTTGGCAGCAAGGCTGACGAGAGCCTTGAGAGGTTGCAGACCTCAAAAGCTGCAGCGAAGTCGTTGGGCGCTGCAGTTCGCCAACCTCCGCCTTTTCGTCCTAGGGGACAGCAGTGGAGGGGTGGCTCCTTTCGCTATTACTCGTCCTTTGGTAAAGCGAGAGGAGCTGGCAGTCAAAGGGGCCAACGCAGGGGTACCAGAGGTGGACGACAAGGTACCCGTGGTGCCAAGGCCGCTCGGGCAGTTGCCTCTTTGCCCTCAGGTAACGCCGCAGCCGCTCCTACTCAGTCATGAGGCCATGTCCCATGGTTCGCCGGTTGGGGGAAGGCTGGCGCAGCATCTTGTAGAGTGGCGTGCCATTACTTCAGATGTGTGGGTTCTGGAGATCATAACCCACGGCTACTGTCTTCCCTTTCGGCACAGGCCTCGCGACAATCCACCGGGGAACCTCTCTTTGAAGTGTCCGGATCCGCTCCTTGCGCAGGAGATTCAAGCCCTGCTGGAGAAAGGCGCCATAGAACTGGTGCCTGTAGCGGAGAGGAACGAGGGATGGTATTCCCCTTATTTTTTGATTTCCAAGAAAGACGGGGGTTTGAGACCCATCATGGACTTGCGCGGTTTGAACAAACTCCTCAGGAAGGACAAGTTCAAGATGGTTACTCTTTCTCAAGTCCTCCAGGCCCTTCAGCTTCAGGACTGGTTGGTGTCACTCGACCTCAAGGATGCTTACTTCCATGTGCTGATCCATCCCAAGCACAAGAAGTACCTGAGGTTCGCGGTTGGCGACTCGCACTTTCAGTTTCGGGTCCTGCCGTTCGGTTTGACCTCCGCCCCGAGGGTTTTCACCAAGCTCATGGTGGTGGTGGCAGCGCATCTCAGGCAAGGGGGGATTCACGTCTACCCCTACCTGGACGATTGGTTGATCAGGGGGAGCTCTCCCGAGCAGGTCCTGGATCATCTGTCCGTCGCGCCACTCCCTTCACAGGCTGGGCTTCTCCCTCAATTTAAAGAAGTCCCATTTGACGCCAACGCAGAGGCTCCAGTACATCGGAGCAGTGCTCGACACTTCCCTGGGGCAGTGTTTTCCTCCCCAGGTGAGGGCTCTTCACATTCAGCAGATGGTGCGCAAGTTTCAGCAGGCCCAGACGCTCCCAGCGTTCGAGTTCTTGAGGTTGCTCGGCCTCATGGCATCCTGCATTCTTCTGGTGCCAGAGGCTCGCCTGCGAATGAGATCTTTGCAGTGGGCACTCAAGATGCAATGGTCGCAGTCCTCCGGCAGGATGTCGGACCCGATTCAGGTGCCGCCCTCGGTCGCCCGGGACCTTCTGTGGTGGGCCGTCGAAGGCAACTTGATGAAGGGGGCTCCGTTTTGGCTTCCCTGGCCGGAGGTGACGATCGTGTCGGATGCATCCCTCACGGGATGGGGAGCTCATGCCAACGGGCTGACAGTCAGCGGTCGTTGGTCTCCGTCGGAGTCCAGACTCCATATCAATCTGTTGGAGCTGAGGGCCGTCAGGCTAGCCCTGAGGGCTTTTCTGCCGACTGTGCGAGGAAAGAATGTCCTGATCCTGACGGACAACACAGTGGCCATGCACTACCTCAACAAAAAGGGGGGGGCAGGGTCACTTCCTCTGTGCAGGGAGGCGATGCAGCTCGAGTTCTGGGCCATCCAGCAGGAAGTTTCGATCTCGGCAGTTCATCTGGCCGGAGTCGAAAACGTGACGGCGGACGCTCTGAGCAGGCAGAGCACGATCTCTCACGAGTGGGAGTTGGCTCAGGAGATTCTCCTGGAGATCTTCGCCCTTTGGGGGACCCCTCAAGTGGATCTCTTTGCCTCCAGTGTCAACCGGAAGTGCGAAAGGTTTTGCTCGCGGGAATTTCCTCCAAAAGGAGCCTTAGGAGACGCGTTTGTGGTGGAGTGGTCGTTCCCGCTGCTGTACGCGTTTCCTCCAGTCCCCGTCATCCCGCAAGTGCTGCGGAGGTTACGGAAGTTCGGTTCCCGGATGATCCTCATTGCTCCGGCGTGGGCTCGGAGGACGTGGTACCCGGACCTTCTCGACTTGTCCATCTGCCCTCCACGTCGTCTTCCCTACCGAGACGATCTGCTCTCACGGGAGGGGGGTCAGGTTCTCCATCCAGAGGTCGCATCCCTCAACCTTCACGCTTGGCTTCTGAAAGGTTGAGGTATAAGGATTGGGACCTCCCTGAAGACGTGATGGAGGTGTTGCTTTCGGCCCGAAGGCCCGCAACTAAGTCTCTGTACCGTTGCCGTTGGCGTAAGTTCTGCGACTGGTGCAGAGTTCAGAATGTGGATCCTTTTGCATGTGACATCCCCATGGTTCTGTCCTTTTTGCTTTCTTTGGCCCACAGGGGCTTGCAAGTGGGTACCGTTAAAGGTTACCTGGCGGCGCTGTCCATCTTTAAGCGCTCATCTGAAGAATGTTCTTACTTTAAAATCCCTTTAATTTCACAGTTTCTGAAAGGGCTCACTAATGTGTTCCCTCCGTCGCCTTTCCTGGTGCCCGGTTGGGATTTGAACCTTGTTCTTAGGTTTCTTAGGGGTGCTCCGTTTGAGCCTTTACATTCTTGCCCTTTGAGGCTGTTGACTTTGAAAACTGTGTTTTTAGTTGCGGTTACTTCCGCTCGCAGAGTGAGTGAGTTACAGGCACTTTCTGTTAAGCCACCCTTCACTGTATTTCACAAGGACAGGGTTGTCCTTCGTGTTCGTCCTTCTTTTCTTCCAAAGGTAGTGACGGAATTTCATTTGGCCCAGAAGATTGTTCTTCCGGCATTCTATCCTCCTCCGCATCCTGGTAAGGAAGAGGAGAGGCTCCATAGGCTTGATCCTAGGAGAGCTTTGAGCTTTTATGTTTCTCGCATGTCCCGGGTCAGAGTGGACGATCAACTCTTTATTGGTTACGCTGGTAAGCGCTTGGGGCAAGCTGTGACGAAACAGACTTTGTCCCGCTGGATTATTTTGGCCATCTCGGAGTGTTACCGCTTGGCGGGTAAGGACCCACCGGCTGGCTTGCGGGCCCATTCTACCAGGGGCTTGGCTGCATCTACTGCCCTGCAGAGGGGTGTTCCTATTCGCAACATCTGTGATGCTGCCACCTGGGCTTCAGTACATACATTTGTACGGCATTATTCCCTCGATTCCATCAGAGGGCAGGATCTGGCCTTTGGCAAGGCGGTCCTTTGCTCTGCTATTTGATTGGCTATTCTAAATTTTGTTTCTAAATTCTTTCCCTCCTCCTTGATTTGGTACTGCTTTGGGAGTCTGTCATAGATATGGAATACGTCGGAGGACCCAATCCCCTCGAAGAACAAGTTACTTTCTTACCTGGTAACGTTCTTTCGATGGGATGGTCCGACGACGTATTCCATATCGCTCCCGCCCTGCCTTCCCCGCTGCAGAATTTCTGTTGCGATTGCAGCTTACGTTCCGCAAGGCTTTGTGTCGGACTGGCAGTTGCCTAATGTCACACGTTCTGGGGGAAAAAACTACAACTGAGGCTACTGGCGTCGTGCGTCCTACTTATCACATCGGATGACGTCGGACGTCGGAGGAGGTCCTCGACGGCGGCGCATCGACGTCATCGACGCAGGACGCAGACGCCGAAAAAGTTTCCGAAGCAGCACAGCTGTGGTGATTACTGTCATAGATATGGAATACGTCGTCGGACCATCCCATCGAAAGAACGTTACCAGGTAAGAAAGTAACTTGTTCTTCTCAAAGAACGTCCTTGCTCCCAGTCTGTGGAAATTGACATAATCACATATTAGAACTGTTACGAATATTCAACAATTGGTGGGGCGGGGAGCCTCAATAAATTAAAGCAATTAGTTGCCAGAATTGATAATGAAATGGAAGCGTTTAAAAAAAAAAAAATTTAAAAAGAAATCTCCTGTAACGTCGAAAGGAGCCATAGCGGTGGGAGGAGTTTCAGATATGACAATGGCTATTGAAGGCATTCAGTGTGAACTGGCAGGAATAGAGGAACAAATAATGCATGCCTGAGTATAACGCAGCCGACCAGATGTACGGTGGAGAAGCAAAAAAGGTTAAGAGCAGCTTACAATGAGCTGCACATTACAGATCAAGTCGACAATGAAGCCTTGGACTTCATGAATATCAGCAATAAATCTGGTACTGAGGAAGAAATTGTTTTTGTCCACTCTAATACTGCTGATTTAATGCAGCTGGAAGATAGTTTCTCCAATCCAAAGCCCAGTTAGAAAAATGTCGATCTCGAGGATAGAGAGTTCCATATCAATAATCGAAAATCAAGGAGTGCCTAACAACATGCAAACAGTGAATGAAGGTGAACATGAGGAAGTGAAGACCACACCTGTACTAAAGCAAGTGAATGTGGAAATCCAGCTACGCAGTGTACTGTAATAGAAGAGAATGTGGAAGGGCTTACAACGGTCAACATCTCACTGGCTGCGATGAACATGGCGCTAATGTCCCTAACCAAATTGTATGAAGGCATGGACCAAAAAATAAATATCAAACTATTATGCTATCTCATGCTAATAACAGTGAGGATACCCAATTTGATGTGTATGAAATATTCAGACACTGTAAGCAAATAACAGTAGGATCACAAACACAAGACAAGTGCGATACAGATGCAGCTAGTATTGCAAGAGTCGAAATGGACAAAATAAAGGAAAACATGGCACCGCTAAAAGTGAAATCTAGTAACAATCAAATTCAAAAAGCAAACAAAAGTTCTGATGGGGAATTGCTAAAAAGCTGGAATGAAAACAACAATCGCTGTTGATGGGGGGGGGGCGTGGCTTGGACAGCCATGGAATAGGCTGTGAGCCCTGTGTGCTCCGTGATCCAACATCCTCATCCTTTCAACAAACGCATGTATTCCACTTGAATCTGGAAGCAAAACACACACAAGCATGTGGGAAGGTGCCGGAAAGAATGTGAGTGTGTGAGCGCCTCGCGGGAGACTGGAGAACTGCCAAACGGGCACATAGTATCCTGGGGAGCGGCCGCGGACAAAAACACCAAAATGGCGGTGCTCCCAGAGAACAACACTCTGGAGGAGGCGGCGTCATGGCTGGACCTGCAGGGCTGCCCGGAACAGGAGGCTGACTGAGATCGCCTCGAGCGTGACAAGTGAGGAGTCAGTGCCATGGACATTAAGGGGGTGAGTGGGAAGGTGGACTTGTCTCGGGAACACAGGAGATTTGAGTGAATTTGTAGCCCTTGGACCTTGTGCTCTGGCTGGACTGGAATATACAGTATCTACTGAATGCTGGAACTGAATAGCATTAACATCATGCGTGATAGTATGGGTAGTAGGAGCAATGGGATGGTAGCAACCTACCCCCGAGAATTGGTAGTCAAGTAGCCATTAGGGCGACTTTACCCTGCTGGGCCCTGAGTATAGACTTGCTAAGCAGGGCTAGATATGGGGGTGCTTGAGATCCAGGGATGGAGCTGGGCAATGTTTGGGGATGGGTGTTGTGGTGTGTGGGTGGGGAGGCGGGGGGGGAGGAGGGGAAGTTTGTGGTGTATATAGTTTTGGGGAGTTTTAGTTTTAGTTTGTGTTTGAGCCTACAGGGAAATGTCGAACAAATCAATGGCATCAGGTAATCTCAGAATTGTGACCTGGAATGTGCAGGGCCTCAATAGCCATCTAAAACGTAACAAGGTGATGATGTACCTAAAGAGGATGCGGATTGACATATCTCTGCTACAAGAAACCCACCTCACCAAGGAGAAGTTGGAGGTGATCAGGAGGAAATGGAGGGGTACGGTCATGGGGGCCACATATTCGGCATATGCAAGAGGAGTGATTACATGGGTGGCACCGCATGTACCATTTCAGCTGCTTAGCTCAACAATAGACCCGGAAGGCAGAATGGTGGTGGTGGCGGGACTCAAGGAGAACAGAGAAGTGACTATCATAAATTTGTATGCCCCTAACCATGATACAGCGGTATATATTATGTCTTTATATAGTAAAATTAGCCCCCTGGCGGGTGGCGCGATGGTGTGGGGAGGGGACTTTAATTGCACTCTGAACCCCAGGATAGATAGGTCAGATGACAAATCAGAAAAGCCGGCGCCAGCAGCTAAAGCGCTGAGGACACTGTTGATGGACCTCTGCCTAGAGGATGTGTGGAGAGGGCTAAACCCAACGGATAGGCAATACTCGCACTATGCAGCACCACACGACCTGCACACAAGGCTAGATTACGTGTTCGCATCTGTGGGAGAAATGGTGGGGACGGAATACAAAGCCCGGGTACTCTCCGACCATTTGCCTTTGGTCATAGAGTGGCGACATCAAACCCCCAGGGCACGGATCCCGACGTGGAGGCTCAGGACTGAGTCTCTACAGGATGCGGGGTTCCGAGAGGATCTGAGGGAGGCCATCGAGGAATACTTTTAAATTAATACGGGCAGTGTAAGTTCGGTGGGAACCGTATGGGAGGCATTCAAGGTGGTGGTGCAGGGAGTAGCAATATCTAAATCCAAAGGGCTCCAAGGGGGTATTGAGCGGGAACTATAAGGGACAGAAAGAGAGCTAGAGGACCTGATACGAAATGAGGGGCCACCCGTGCGAACAGGGCTAAAATAAAGGAGTTACAGCTAGCTTGTAGTGAACGTTGGGACAGATTATGCAAACTGAACTATAAGAAATATACGGAGAGGCTGCATGCTGGGGGGGATAAGCCGGGTAGATTATTGGCTTGGTGATCAGAGAGATCAGGGACGCGGAGAGTCAAATCCATAATACCCAGGAAGGAGTAAATGAGGTGTTCCTCAAGTATTACAGACGATTATACAAGGACACAGGAGAGGACATGAGTCAAGATATACTAGATACGATAGAGGACAATAGGCTGCCCACCTTGGATGACCTAGAGCGAGCGGACCTGGACGCCCCCATCACCGTGGACGAACTGGAGGCGGTGATCCAACACCTGCCCACATGTAAAGCGCCTGGGGCGGATGGGTTACCCAGCGAGTTTTATAAAACGTACAAGCAGGAGCTACTCCAGCCGCTGCTTGCCATGTTTAATGAAGCATGTGAGCGTGGGGAACTGCTGGCGTCCCTCCGCGAGGCGGTGATCATTCCGCTCCTGAAACCAGGCAAACCAGACGCGGAATGCAGATCCTACAGGCCCTTGTCTATGCTCAATCAGGATAGTAAGATACTCCGAGCAGTGCTAGCCAATAGGTTGAAGAGGGTAATTGGCAAACTGATACACCCAGACCAAACGGGCTATGTCCCCAGGAGAAATATTACAGATAACTACAGGAGGCTACACCATATTATTGACCAAACTGAGGGAGACTCGAGCGAGCTGGCTATCGTGTCGTTGGACGCAGTGAAAGCTTTTGATTCAGTGCAGTGGCCGTGGTTGAAAGCGACTCTGAAAGGACACGGGATGGGACCAGGATATATTAGATGGGTCCAGAAGTTATATAGTACCCCGACGGCGAGAGTCAAAACCGGAACCACAATCTCAGATAAATGGCAACTTAGCAAGGGAACCAGACAGGGATGCCCCTGGTCACCAATGTTATACATCCTGGCATTAGAGCTGCTGGCAATATGCCTGCGGCAACAATACGGGGAGGTGGGGATCCACACGACAGGGGGCACACACCTGATATTGTATGCAGATGAAGTGCTTGTCTACTTGCGCTACCCGGAGGAGAATCTGCAATATGTGTGGGAGGTGATGGGTCGTTACGCCACCCTCTTGGGCATATCGGTGAACCCCGGGAAGTCCAGTTTGTTCCCACTGGGAAGGTACAAGAGCACCCCATTGGAGAGGCTGCCCGCCTTGCAGATACCCTGGCAGACCGTGACATTCAGGTATCTGGGCGTAAATGTTTACCACAATATAGAGACCGAGCACAAACATAACACAGAGAAGGCGATGGAGGGAGTTAAGAATAGCATGGTGTTGTGGTCTAAATTACCCCTAGCCATGATGGGGAGAGCAGTTCTACTCAAAATGGTGGTCTTGCCTAGACTCTTGCACTTTTTTGTGAATGTCCCGTACTTAATCCCCAAACGCATTTTTGTGAAACTTCATGGCTTGTGCAGGGGCTTCATGTGGGGCAACTCCATAAATAGGTGGTCCTGTGGAAACTACAGAATACATGTGATAAGGGGGGCATAAACCTACCGAATTTTGAGCTGTATTACATGGCAGGACAGTTGTTGTATGTGGCTAAGTGGTTGTCTGCAGAAGACTCGTCAGAAGCTAGGCTTTTGCAAGGTGAATCGTCTCCTTACTTTTTGAGGGAGACAGTATGGCTGCGCAAAAATAAAATGGCGAAGATGGGGAGATTATTGAAGCTGGGCTGGGAAGTATGGCGTAGGACATGGAGAACGGTGGGTGACCCAGATCCGCTTTCCCAGCAGGCCCCGCTGGCGGTGCTATGCGGGGATGACTCCCAATTGTTTGAAGCGGTCCGTAGGTAATGGAAACAAGTGGGATTGGCCACCCTTGGAGACATATGGCAGGAAGGGGAGGCGTTAGGATTCCAGAAGCTGCAGGATGAGACAGGGGTGCATAGAGGCCAATTTATTACTTATACCAGGCTCATGAAAAAGGTGAGAGAGAGGTGGCCCGAGATTGTGCTAGAGGAAGAACCCGATGCCTCCCTAGAAACGATGTATGATGTCTCAGAGGGTGGGCACGAAATATCTAGGCTATATGAGCTCCTGAGGGCGAAGACTGGGAAGGAGCTGCTCCAACTGAGGCATGACTGGGAGGAGGAGGAGGTGGGGGAACCCATGACAGAGGGACAGTGGGATAGAGCCCAAAGGTACCATAAAAAGGTGTCCCGGAATGCGAGACTCCAGCAGATCCAGCTGTATGTCACTCATAGAACTTGCCTGACTCCCAGTAGATTAGTTAGGTTTGGACGCTCGGCTGTACAAAAATGCCCCAGGTGCGGCGAGTAGGATTCAACACTACTACACATGTTCTGGGCCTGCCCTGAGGTGCACAGATTCTGGGAGGAAATAACGATGAAAATGGCTGGTGGGGGAGTGGTACTGGACGTAGTATCTGCTTGGGCTTGCATGCTCGGGGATTTCCCCAGGCCACGTCATTCGAAGCATATCAGTAAAATGAAGGACCTGGCCTATATTTTGGCTAAACGCAGAATCGCAATGGGCTGGAAAGCGGCCCACAGACCCAGAGTGGAGATATGGTGGGCGGACCTCTTGAGATGGGCGGAAGCAGAAACTGTGGTATGGTTTGAAGCTGTCTCCAAGGGGGGGGGGGGGCGGAGGAAGCGGGCCCCCTGATGGCCTGGAGGCAGCTGGTGACCTCAATGGCAAGCCCCCACCAGGTCAATCATGATACAAAAGACTCAGATGAGTCAACAAACGCAGAGATTCACGAAAATGCTCATGTAGATGATGAGGCTGTGATGGCTCGAGTTTGTGGTGAGGGAGGTGGAGGTGAAGGACGGGAAGCGACAATGCATAATGTGATGTTTTGATATTGATTATGCATGTCCTAAAAGTTACCATGGTTGACGTGTTTGTTATAAAATAATAAAAATTGTTTTAAAAAAAAAACAATCGCTGTTGATGACAACCGACCGTCCAATGAAGTGGAATTAAAAGTAAATCAGTCAAATATGGAGGAGCCTATGGAAGCGGTTCATACCCAAACATTTTAAATATTTAACTCCAAAAACTCTAAATTAAGCAAGAAAGCAAAACTATCAGGAAATAAAGCTGCAGAATGGAGGAAAAAGATGGAAATGATACAAAAAAGAAAGCTCTGAAAGCAAAAATTAGATTTTTAAAAATCATTAATAAATCACAAAAGCAACTAGATTTATCAAATAAGGAAGTGATACAAGAACAACTGATGAGGGATCAGCAACTGAATCAGGCTAGGCCACTCAAGATTGTGACATATGAACTCCTCGATGAAATAGTAGCTATGGCAGAAATGCAAGGTTCACAAGCTGTTTTAAAGAGAGACATACCAATACCGGCGATGGTGAATAAACAAGAAGTGAATAAAGCACATGACGAAATCGCAAAAGAGGCGATAGAAAGTCAGAGACTCTCCTCTGATCAAATAAGGGAAGAAATTTAAAAATCAGTGGCACAATACTTACTTAATCAGCAGAATAATCAGGTTATACAACCAACAAGCCAAATTCCTGTAAGAACTGATGTGTATCAATTGATATTGAAAGGTGCAAATTAGTCAGAAAAATAACTAAACCTTTCACAAAAACAACCAAATCTAGGACAACTCGGCGAGCCCACTGAATTCCGCTCAAGGTCAGGAGGAATAGAAAGTATGAAAAAGCCTATGGGTTGGAAACCGCAACAACCAATGATGAATTACCATAATTTAATTGTTGAATGTCGAGGGCATCCATTTGCCAAATTTTAACTCAATCGCGCTAGCATTATGAATATATGCAGAGATGTGCCACAACTAAGAAATATAATCTCATCCGATATCAATGTTATTGAATTTCTTGACGATAATGATTTATTGAGGGTAAGGTTATCCATACGATCCACCGTAACAGCGAACACAATATGGGGAGAAAGATCGATACTTAATGAGATGGGATTCACACTTAGTCAGGAATTGAATCAATCTAACTGGAGCCAAAATTGAGAAACCGGAAAAGAAAAGCTTGCACATGGGGTGGAAAATTAAAGTATCCCACATTATCAATTACAATCTCAAAATATGTATCAGACTGAAAATTGCACCAGTCATAACAATGACCGATATTGGAGTCGATCTCCTTAGTATCTTGGTATACCAGCGGTTTCCATCACTCTATTAATTCAAAGGAAAGTAATCTGAATGACTTTGATATTGTGGTATTACAAGAAACATGGCTGACTAGCATACCAACTTGGGATGCAGATCATATATTGTTTACATTGGCAGTAAAGTCAGCAAGAGGTCATCCGATAGCAGGTTTGATGGTAGCAGTGAAGAAGTCAAACATCAACACACAATTATGAGTCAGTCTTGCCTTTCATCCAATTAATTATCTTGGAAAAAGCAGACTATACAATGGTGATAATAAACATCTACTGGGCCATAGCCCAATTGCCTGCAGAAGATTTATTTATGCAGATTGAGAACATTAGACAGATAAGCAATCATGAGGAAGATGGATTCAGTGATGATTATGGGTGATCTAAATCTGCATCTAATGTTAGAAGTGATATCGAATCAAAAACATGAAGAATTAAGATGGATCAACCTAATGAAAGAGAGACAATTTGTTATGCTAAATGGGGCAATAGAAACAGATGATCCAGCACTTTATACATGGCAAAGAGGGGCGTCTAAGGCTATAATAGATTAGATCTACACAGATAGTAAGCATGTGCCTATGATTGAGTCGCTGCATATAGTTCCGAACAACCTGAGTGACCACTGTCAATTATGTTTAACATTCTCATGAAAGGGGGAAACCATCAGGAAGAAACTTTTTCAGAGATCAACCGGTAGTCAATAATGGTAAAAATCTGATGGTTGAACAATGCTCTCCAAGAGTTTGATGAAGCAATTAAGCTACAAGGAGCAAGTGGTTATGTATCCCTGATGCAAAAATATGTGGTATCAAAACCAAATGCCAACTTTCTGGGGAAAAGACATATGCATGCCTTTGATCTAGAAGTAAAAACCAGGAAATGCAAGCTGATCTGAAATTCGGAAAATACAGTGTTTACCAGTTGCACAAAGATTGAAGCAGGTAAAACATCTAAAGTCGGCACACAAGAATTGGATCAGAAGTAGAAAAGCCCAAAGCTATCAAAATGATAGCGAGCAAATGTTGAAAAAGATGGTGGCTAAATTGTTCTCCTTTATGATATGATATGCCATTTATAACGCGCCTATACACAAGGTGCGTCGAGGCAGGGGGGGGGATACAAAGGGAGGACAGACGATCCTACTAGGCCAAGTGTCATTATTCAGATCGCGCAAGTGCATGGGAAGGGGGAAAAGGAAAAGTGTGAGGGGCAAGGGAGCGGGGAAAGTGCAATACATGGGAAAAGTGGAATAAATAAGAGAATACATAAACGGCCAGCTGGTGGCAAGTACAAGGAAGTGCAGACAAAGTGCTGGTAGGGGACTGTAGGGATACAGAACAGCGGTCCCCAGGTGCAGGGGTTGCCAGGGAGGCAGTGCAAGTGGGAAATTGACGGGGCCTTAGCCAGAGATCAGAAAGGGTGGCCAGCTAACCCAAGCAGTTTCAGTCAGGAAATCAGCAGGGGAGAGAAAGCTGAGGGTTAGGGAGAATTCTCTGTTTAGGCTGAATTTCCTAACCTAGTGAGTCCCCCAGCAGCGTTACTGGATTTTTGGGGTTTATTTTTTTCTCCTGCCAAGAGTGAGACTTTTACCCTCACTCTTGGACCTGATTTGAGTGTGTTTCTTTGACTCTAGATGTGTTTAATGGGTTATGGGGTCTTTTACTCCATAGGGCTTCATGTGTTTTTGTGATGTGTGTTACACATCACCCTCAGTGCAGTAACACAGGGGTGTCATAGTGACTCCCCAGTATAGACTCCATACCCTGGGACTGACTACTGTCTCCCAGGGTCTGTAAAGTCACCATTGACTTTACTAGTCTTAAATCTGAACAGAACCAGTACAAACCATCATATTGTGGACGTACTGGCTGGGGCAATTCGATTGCCCCGGGGTCTGGTAGTCGAAGGGGCATGTCTCCGTCCCCCCTGATCGAGTTTTGGCTGGTGGCAGTGGATACTACTTTTTATATTCAACCTTAAATATTTCTCTATGGGATTTTCCCATTGTTCGAGGCTACTATCTTTATTATTTAATTATGATAGCCTCAAATATACCGTGGTTATTTAATTAATATTAATTCTCCGGTTGGTATTTTTTGCCAAAATGGCGTTTGTGTTCTCTTCTGTGACTCCAACCCAAGTCGAGCCCTTTGTTCCACTTTTTGGCGGGCTTCTCCACAGAAGCTCTCCAAAGTGGTGCCACTCTGTCTGGGGTACTTAGGAGGGGTGGAGGGGGATTTAGGCACCCTGGACTGAGTTGCCTAGGCAACTCAAGTCGCACTCCGTCCTGATTGGCCGAAGTGGTGAGCCGGCCGGCTCACCACTTAGCATGTTTGAGTGACAGAGAGGCTGAGTGAATGGGGGTTTTCTGCATAAAAGCAGGGCTTTGGGGACTGGAACTTCAGAAGTCGCCACAGGACCTAAGAATCTGACGAGGGAGAAGCTGAGCCAACCTGCCACGACGACACCACCGGTGGAGCCCTGCTGGACCGTCTCACCACTTTTCCCAACGACAGAGGAGATCTCCCGCCGGAGAGTCTTCTTCCTTTGACTGGTGGGGATAACCAGTTTCACCGTCTTTTCGCCTTCCCGACGTAGCTCGTGGCCGCCTTGCCTGTGCCAAGCACCCTGGCAACCGGGATACCATGTTTTACCACGAACGCGAATTAAAGGGTAATACCTTTAACCGGAAAACTCAGCGGCTGGTTTCTTCCCTGGCAGTGCAACGATCTTCATCTTTCCTCCAAGTCGAGATCTTCTCTTCCCCTGGACGACGAGACTTGCAACTGCTGCCAGGAACAACTGCCACCGCTGGAGGATCCTTCCCACTTAAGGTACCGTGTCCCGCCCGGCTTCCCTTGCCACCGACTGTACGGGGTAGATTTAGCCCCTGGCTTTTGAACCTGGGTTAGCCTGGGACACCCTGGCTAAACTTTTCTGAGCCTCTCTAAACTCTTTTCGAACTCTCTGCAAGACTTTCTAAGCCTAGTGTAACTGTGTGATCTTGGGCGCATTTGTGCTCTGCTCTCTCTAAGAGTGGGCCCATCCTATTGACCACGGCTCACAAGTGACTTTTGCTCTTCTGACTTGCTAATAGTGTTCCTAAAGCTTAGACCTTCCCATATTCTGTCTTTTTCCCTCCCTTCTTCATGAACTTATTGGAGTGCCATCTATAGTTAAGCGCTCACCTCTGTATGGAAATAAGTGGTGTTAACTAAGACTTATCTAATAAGGAATAAGGGTTGTATATATTATAATAGTAACTGTGTTTAGAGTGTTTTACAATAAGAGTGCTGAGTGTTTCAAACAGTGTTTTATTAAATAAATAATTATATACTTTGATACCAAAGCTCTGGTCAGTGTTTGCTTGTATTGTTGTATCTGATTGCCTATTGTGTATACTTTGCATACTGCCTAACTCTTCTTGAGAGAAGTCTGACTGCTCAGCCACAGCTACCAGGTAAATCTGGGTGGTACAGACTGCTACCAAGTGGGTTTACTGCTAACATCTGTAGTCCTAAATCTTTTGCAGTGTTCCCAAAGGGAACTGCACATGTTTCTGCCCAACAGTGAGGCAAAGTGCAAGGTTTTGAGGTGCTTCCGGAACCAGAGATGGTTCTCCTCGAGTTTCAGGGAGGCAGGAAGGCTGTTCCAGAGAGAGACCCCAGCCGAAGAGAGTAATCTGCCACCAACTCGTTGCTTGGAGAAGCGACTGACACTGAGGGATTTGGAGGCGGATGAGCGAAGAGCTCGAGAAGGAAGATATCTAGGAAGAAAAAGTTGAAGGTATTGCGGCCGTAGGCCCCAGAAGGCCTTGTGTACAATGCAGAGGGTTTTGAACTTAATCCTTGCAGCCACTGGGAGCCATTGAAGAGATTTCAGTCCTGGAGAGATACGTCCCTGGGCTTGAGTCTTGCAGTCCTGTTCTGGATAAGTTGCACAGGGCGGAGAGTAGAGGCAGGCAGATTTAGATAGAGGCTGTTAAAATAGTCCAACTAAGAGAGGACCAGGGCTCTGGAGACAGTGAGCTTCTGGGGGAAGGAGTAGAAAGGAAGAATACCTCTAAGGAGGTGCAGCTGGTAGTGTGACTTCTTAGAGATGTCAGAGATGTGACGAGAGAAGGAGAGAGCAGAGTCGAAGATGACCCCGAGGTTTTTAGCCTTGCAGGTGGGAGTAGAAAGATGGCCAATAGAGGCCGGCTAGAGAGCTGCAGGGAAGGAGGGAGTGGGTGTGCCGATGAGTCGAATCTCAGTCTTACTGGCATTAAGGCAGAGGTTGTTGCCGGTACACCACTCCTGGATAGCAGACAGTCAGAGATGAGGGAAGGAGAGGAGGAGGCCGAGGGTAGCCTGAAAATGAGCTGGGTATCATCCGCATAGCACTGAAAGTTGGGACAGAGAGCGGCGATGCGGTGGGCAAGGAGTGCCAGGAATTTGTTGAAGAGCCAGGGAGAGAGGTTAGATCCCTGGGGGACACCGCAGGTGGAGAAAAAGATGTCGGAGAGGAAGGACCCCAGTTGTACCTGGGAGGGTCGGTTTGAGAAGAAAGAAGTCAGCCACGCCAGAGCCTGACCAGTGATACCCAGGTTATCACAGAGACGGTTGAACAGGATGGCATGGTTGACAGTGTCAAAGGCAGAAGAGAGGTCAAACAGGATCAGAACGCACGGGGTATTGGAGTCAAGGTTGGTGAGTAGGTCTTCACGGATGTTCAGGAGAGCAGTTTCCGTGCTTCTGGCAGCTCTGAAACCAGACTGATGGTCATGAAGACAACCAACAGATTCAGTGTGGAGATTAAGCTGGGAGATGGCCAGTTTCTTCAGGAGCCTGCCCAGGAAGCGAGTGATGGAGATTGGGCGATAGTTAGCCGGGCAGGAGGGGTCTGCAGAGGGTTTCTTTAGAAGAGGGTGCACAAGGAAGTGCTTCAGGGGGGAAGGGAAGACCCTAGTGGCGAAGGAGTGGTTGCGGATATCAGCCAGGGCAGGAGCCAGAGAGTCGATGTGGTCCTTGATAGTTTTGGAGGAACAGGGGTGAACCTGTTTCGACGAGACATTCATAGATAGGTCTCGTCTAGAAACCTTGTCTGCAGAGAAAAGGGGAAAGGCCGAGAAGGAGGGAGGAGGGGTGGCTGAGGAAGGGCCAGAGGAAGAGCAGGGAGTAGAAGGGGGGGGCGAAAGGAGGAGAGTGAGGACAGGATGTCCTGGGGTTTTGAAATGAAGTGAGAAGCCAGTGCCGTGCAGAGGGCGTGGGAAGGGACAGGAGAGGTAGAGACTGCTGCAGGATTGGCCAGTTCTTTGCAGATTTTGAAGAGTTCAGCCGAGTTGTTAGATGCCGTAAAGACGCGGGCTTGGATATGAGCTCTCTTCTTGGTAAGGACGGAGAGCCAGTATTGCCTTTGCAGCAGGCGGCAGGCCAGTTTGTCAGAGGATGAACTTGAAGCATGACATTTCCTCTCGGCCACCCTATACCTGCGTTTTAGGGTGACAAAGTCTGAGTCATACCAGGAGTTACACTTAACTTTGGGCTTCAGGCGAATTCTCATGACAGGGGCAAGGATATCAAGAGTATCCGATATAGAAGAGTGGAGAGGGCTGTGTCATGGTGAGAGTCAGCCAGAGGGGGAGGAGGGCGTGAGAAATTGGCAGCGAAAGCCTCAACTGACACGCGTTTCATGGGTCGGATGACCGAGCAGGTGGGAGGCAGCGACGGAGATGGCTTGGCCTGCTGGGTTGGGAGGGTGAGGTGGGAGGAAAGGAGAAAGTGATCACTCCAGGAGAGAGGAGTAGAGAGAGGGACAGAGAGGGGAAGGTCAGAAGAGATCAGAACATCGAGTGTGTCCTGCAGAATGAGTCGGGCCACAGGGGAGAATGGTGAGTGAGAGTCGCAGAGGTCACGAAAGAGTCCAGAGGGGGGACAGGAGGCATCCAGGTGGATGTTGAAGTCTCCAAGAAGGAGGAGTTGAGTGGTTGAGGCCAGGAGTGAGGAGGACAGGTCTGCCCACTCCGAAAGGAAGGAAGAAATCTGACCAGGTGGCCAATAGATAGTAGCCACGGTAAGAGAATGGCTCGGGGAGAGAGAGAGAGAGCCTGCATACGAGGCATTCAAAGGAGGAGTAGGCCTGCGTAGGAGTAACAGAGGCAGGAATCCACTCAGGGAAGATAAAGGCTACACCCGCACCAGAGCGGTTGGGCCTGGGCACGGAGAGGATCTTGTAGCCATCAGGTAGGAGTGTGTCATAGCTGGTGATGGATCTGGCCATAAACCATGTCTCGGTGAGACCGAGGACATCGAGGTCAAGTTCTTCAAGAAGGCGGCAGGTATCACAGGAATGTTTGACAGCGGAGCAGGAGTTAAGAATGGCACTGTGGAGAAGGTTGCCCTCCTTGAAGAACTTCCGGGGAGGGGTACAGATCAGAGGTAAGCCCTGCAGAATTGTAGAAAGTGCCCGAGAGGGGGCAGAGAGGGAGGGGGAAGGCAAGGTAGCCAAGGAAAGAGGAGAGGGGACAGCAGGAGAAGAAAGGAAGTTGATGAGGCGTGGAAAGGGTGTATCAAAGAGATGACGGTTGGCCTGAGGGCCTTGGACCAAGACGGTCCCATTAGAGTAGACATTAATGATGACCTTGGAGGATAGGAAGGAGGCCAGGAGATGCCACCATTAATGGGAGAAGAGGAGAAAGGAGAGAGCACAGAGACCATATAAGGGGTCCATAGATATGGCGAAGGAACGACAAAGAAGATGTCGGTGAGAGTTTCCTTGGAGGAGGCACTGATGTAGGTGTCGGCGATAAGGAGGAAATGGATCCTATCCTTCCTCTTTTAGAATAGCCTTACTCGATTGTCCTGGCAAGATCTTTGCACGCATCTTGTTAAAAGAATTCAATGTATGGCTAACAGATAGGAACCTGAGACCCGTACCAAACAGGGTTTATTGCTGGGATTGGGGTGTAAACTTGCTAGCCCTAAACGCTATTATTGCAAGCCATCGCTAAAAGAAACTAGCGTTTTATGTAGGATTTGTTGATTTTAAAACGGCCTTTGACGCGGTACCAGGAGAACTACTGTTTGTGAAACTCTTGAAGCAAAATTGCCCATGGCATTTATTGAAATGGATTATGGAACTTCACTCAGATACCTCAATTCAAATAAGGTTGAGCAGAGAAGGCATTCCTTCAGAGAAAATAAGGACAGCAAGAGTATTGAAGCAGGGGTGCTTTCGCACGTCCACTCTGTTCAACTTTTTTATTTTTGATATGGGTGTAAGTTTTAGAGATGATATAACAGATTCGCCTAAGCTTGATGGTCAGGAAGTAAAATGGCTATTCTATGCTGATGATCTGCTGTGCTATCAAAGACACCGTCCGGGCAAAAAAACATGCTCAAAAGCCTGGAAAACTATGCTAAACAAAATATGATGTCAATAAACACAAAAAAAACTCAGATTATGCAGTTTGGAAATGGAACACAACGCTGTCAGAAAAATGCATGGCATCTGGACAAAGTAGAACTTCAAATTGTACCATCATACATATACCTAGGGGCTAATATAAATAATCATCCCTGGGATCTGCCTTATGAGACAAACTTAAAAGCGAAATTAAGCACAGCCACTTCGCAAGCTCGATTCATTGACAGCAGCTTTGGAACATTTTCTGTTATTCCGATTGTTACATACTACAAACAGAAAACTATCCCAATACTAACTTATGAATCGGAAACAAAAGTTCCAAAATCTGGAATAAGTTGGAAGGATTCTTTTGGAAAGCAGTCCTAAAACTACCAACTGCAGTCCCAATAAATCTAGTTGGACATGAATTAGGGCTGACTTCCTTATATGCACATTATCAATGGAAAGTATGTATGTTGTATCGTAAATGCCTACTTGCAGATAAGAAAGAGAATATTCTATCTATAGTATCCAATTATTTTAAAAATTCTAATGAAACGTTTATGCTTAAATGGAGGTCGAAAGCGCGGGATATTATGAACGATGCTGGTTTACCAGAGGAGATCCTTCTTCTAAATCCAGAGTTGGCAAAGAAATAATTATGGGAATTCGATTGGATTCAAATGAGGGAAGGTTGTGGCTATTATAATGTGTTTAAGAAAAATCCATTTACACATAAATGTCATGGCTTAATGGAACCTTACCTTTCCCAATGCCCTGACAGAAAGCATCGTTCAGGTCTTTTGCGATTTAGATTAAATAATTGGAAAACGTGCGAGGTAACAGGGAAATGGCATTCCCTTTCACCTCAAGAACAACTATGTTGCTACTTTAATAATGCAATGGGAACTTGGAAACACATATTGGTGGAATGTGTAAATTTGAAACCAATACGTATCAAATATTTCTGGAGCCACTTTGAACAATATGGAAAGATTGATGTAGAGACGATGTGGTGTCATATCTTTCATATACATTCCAAATCATTGGGGTTTGCCACTATGAACTTTTTGGCAGAATTAGATCTGGACAAAAATTAGTTTCTGTCATGAGAATTAATCAGAAAATAGGGAAACCTTTGTAAGAATAATAATGGTTTTAACATTGATCTTAATTATGAAATATGATCTTTTTAATTTGTTTTATATTGTGAATTATGTGTGTGGTGTTGGAGTTTATTTTAAATGATATGAAATGTAATTTTGAAAGGTTGATTGAATCAGCCAAACAAAAACAAAAAAATATATATCAGTCTTTGTCCTGCCCACAAGGGCAGTGAGTACCAACAGCAATCCCGTGCACGTGTTTCAGCCTTGTCGGGCCTCATCAGTGAGGTGGAGCTGCACCTCTCCGAGCCCAGTGAGCAAGGGGTCCACGTCTGGGTTCTCCCAGGTAATTTAGGGTGACCAACCCCAAGTGCCTTACAAAAATACAAAAAAAGGTAGCAGGCGCTCCTCTCTACCAAAGAAAGCTGCAGCAGCACTGAAAGGCAAAGATGGACAAGCAGGCGTTTGTTTCTTGAGACGAGAGACTGTATCTTCCTTGAGCTTGTAGCCTCTTTCTAGAGCGTATAAGCTCATTATGTAAAAAGATAAATCGTCTTGTAACATCTAAAAACAATATAAAAGCATGTGCCTTGGGGCATTGTGGGTTGTAACTGTTTTGTTTGTTTTTTTCAATTTTAGGAAGGGACGTTCTGCCGGATTTTTGTTTTACATTGCACTGCAATGTAAGATACTGACTTTGTTCCTTGCTGCTTGACAAACAAAAGTTTATTAAAGTTAATTAAAGGTTTCCAAAGTTACTTCTCACATGCCCAAAATATGGAATTTTGCTTCAACAGCACTTCAATGCAATGAGGATTATGTGTGTGTTATGTTAGGAATTATTTTAGACCATGTCAGCTATAAGTAAACCTTGGAAAAACTGAAGTTTCACATTTTTGCCAATGGCACCTTTTAGTACACTGCTTTCTGTATGGAAATGAGGTTGCACCGAAGAAACCACACAGCTATCAAGGCATTACGTTTGCTCAAATTGGCATGTGGAACTTACACAAGACCAGCATTATACAACAAATTGCTGCCCCCCTGGAGATTCTAGATAAACTATGATGCTCAGATTCTCAAGAAGAATTTGATGGTTGCTAGAGTAAAAGTCACACGTCAGTTCTACGGTTCCTAGAATCAGATGATGCCAATCTTGGGGTTATTCAGAATTATTTGCAAGCTGTGGTGGGAGTTCTGAGATGTATATTTTTCAGGACCCACAGACAAAACTGATTGAGGCCTCTATTAAGGTGGATTTCTAGAATCTGGCCTGGTGGACAGATTTTAGGAGGCCACCCTAGTTTTAGTGAACAGGTGAACTCTGAGAGGTTAGCCAAAACCCAATCAAGGTAGCAATAGATCAGTCAAGGCTGTTCACAGGAGAGTGGGAGTGGCGTCAGGGGTCCACCGTGAGTCCACACAGTAAGCACACAATAAAATAATTAAATTCAGACAATGTATACAAATACTATATTTATTGTAGGCCTTAAAACACACTAATAAATGAAACACATTGAATAATAAACATCTACAGTCACCATAGGTTCTTAAAATGTATTAATGACTTAAATCAATAAAATAAGGTAAGTAGGTTCGCAGTAAAAAATATACCAAATCACAAAAAATATGCCTTAGCTTCAGAAGTCCAATCGCTATGAAGAGTGGGCCCTTGTGTGCAAACGTTTCAATGCTTCTCCCCAGAATGTTGTTAAGCAGAATCATATGCAGTACCCTTTGGGAACACCACACACAATTAAGACTACAAATGACAGTACAAGTTCACCTTTGGTACAAGCCTGTATTACACAGTAAAGTGGTAGCGATGGCTGAGCAACCAGACTTATCTCAAGAGTAAAGTGAGCAGTTACAGAAGTTACACAAAGGACAGCAATAACTATGGTTCAAGCAAACACTGACTCAAGGTTTGAGTAAAAGAATATACATTTATTTACACATCGTTTGTAAAACAGTTCACTAAAGTAAAACAGTAGAATAATCACTGTTATGGTAATACATGCACGAGTCTCTTTAGAACCTTGTGCATGTATATTCCATTTGAGAGTGCCTCGCCAGTTGGTGCCTCCACCGTGACTACCCCGGGGGCCTCGAATAAAGCTCTTACTCACCTCCATCCCTGTGTGCCTCTTCATTACAAAGGCGACGAGGCACCGTACCCCGAGGCCCCCGGGAGCGTATCATGCCACCTGACTGCGAGCACAGCCCCCCCCCCCCCCTTTCGCTGCCGCCGACTTCTGCTGACAGCTGACAGGCAGGCCGCTGCGGGCGCTGCCAAGAGAGGCCTCGACATCCTTTCCCCCCACCTTCAGTTCTACACTGTAAAGGGTGCCGCTCCTCCCCGCTGGGAGTTCAGAGCGGCGCACATTGCACTCCTGCCCTACTCCAAAAGTGCTTCAGACGGCAGGAGCTGTCCATCTATCAGGTCAGAGGAGGGGGGAGGACGAAGTGAAACTTACACTTTCCTTTCATTTGGCATTTTATGTGTAAAAGGGACAAGGTGAAACGTGCGCTTTCCTTTTGCTGGCATTTTTTTGTGTAAAACCCTCACCGCTGCCCTGAGCAGAACCCTGCATCATTTTCAAAAGCTGCTAGCTGTTGCCCAGCAACGCACACACAGCATTAGCTGTCTTCATTCTCTCAATGGCTACTCTGACCTTCCGGGACTAATTACTCACTATCTTGGTCCATTGTGACATCACAACTGAACATTCCATCAGGTCTTCCCCGAACCAGCCAACCTGCGCTCCCAGCCCATTGTGAGGTCACAATCTGTACTAAGGACCATCCATACACTGAAGCCTAAAGACTCTGCAGTACAGATACACCTGGGCATTCTCTGAATGGGGTCCCACCCTGCCATTCAAGCAATTCTATAAAGACTGTATCCCAGCGCCTCCTTGCTAACTCACCTTGGCATTCTCTGAATGGGGTCCCACCCTGCCATTCAAGCAATTCTATAAAGACTGTATCCCAGCGCCTCCTTGCTAACTGCCAACAGTACTGCAAACCTCTGCCTATCACTATAGCAACTGGTGACACTCAACGCCATTCCTCACCACTTACAACCTAGAATCAGGCACACCACCATGCAGGGCGTTCCGCCTCCCACCAAGTTTCTTCCATGCCCTGGTAGCCCAACCTGCCCATGGGAACAATGGATCGATGGATTCCACGTCTACCTCAGAGCCATTGGGGGCAGCAAATTCAATGATGACCTCAAGGAGGCGACCCTTTTGAACTGTATAGGGGCAGAAGCACTGAGACTTTTCAGGACCCTTCCCGAACCCGGCAACATGGGAGGAGATGGCACCCGCAAGTTTGACATAGCATTGGCCAAACTCACCAGTCATTTTGGCAACAAGACCAACGTAGTACTGGAAAGATACAGGTTCTTTTCCAGAAAGCAGCTCAAAGGCGAGTCTATTGATTCATACATAGCGTCCCTCAGGGCGCTTATGTCAACCTGCAGTTTCACAGGTGTCTGTGATGAGTATTTGAGAGACCAATTGGTGCTGAATGTGGCTGATCCACGCATCCAACAAAAATTGTGGCAAACCAAAAATCCCACCCTGGACCAAGCCACGGAGATAGCAAGGAGCATGGAATTGGGAGATCGATGCATGAGGGAAAGACGCGACCACACGATCAGTGTGGAGATCAAATGTGTCAGCCCTGAGTCCGAGCCTTACGAGCCTATAGTAGCAGCAGTAAGAAAGGCTCCGCCATCAAGGGGTTCGAAATTTGGCTCAAACAGAGCGAGGCCATACAACTCCCAGAATCCAACGCGCTGCCAGAGGTGCGGATGGTACAAGCATGCAAATCCTGACAAAGAATGCCCCGCCATCGCTATGGAGTGTTATAAGTGCAGCCAGATTGGACACTTTGCCAAAGTCTGCAAGAACACACTGGGAAAGACAACCAGATATGGCGATCTCACCAGGCGACCTTTCATCAGACCGTCCTCTGTGAGAGTCATTGAAAGCAACCAAGAGCACAATGACATGTTATCTATCAGTCCAATGCAACAAACGGTACAAATACTCACTGTAACATCCCAACAGAGCAACGGTCCCTGGGCCAAAATGCAAATCAACGGCATATCATTACCCGTAATGGTAGACACTGGCTCCCCCTACACCATCGTGGATCTCAAGATCTTTTTGAGTGTACTCTCTGGCAAGATACATGACCTGCGAAGCACTTGTGTAAGAGCTACCGGTTACGGAAAAACACCCATCGAGATAATGGGATATGTGTGGGTGAACCTCAAGTTCCATGACAGAGAAACATATTGCAAACTCTTTGTAGCCAAAGATGGCTCCTCCATTGTGGGATGGGAAGAACAAGCCGCCCTTCGAGTAAGAATACACCCTGGTGAAGAAATCCCCGTGCTGAGTGTGCTCAATAATGATATGGACATCAAATCTAATCTAGCAAAACAATTCCCCAAGGTGTTCTGCGACAAGATTGGACTCCTAAAAGGTTTCCAACACAGAATAATCCTCAAAAGAGATGCTGTCCCAGTGGCCCACCGAGTCCGCAGTATTCCCTTTGGAACAAAAGAGGCATTGAAGAAAGAACTTAAGCGCCTCTGCGATGAAAATATCATACAGCCCATCGAGAGTTCAGAATGGCTTGCCCCTATTGTCTTAGTAAAAAAAACGGACGATTCCATAAGAATGTGCTTCGACTTGAGAGACCTAAACAAAAACATATGGGTTGACAGACACCCACTTCCCAATATATCTGAACTCCTATCGACCATGAAACCTGCAAAATACTTTACAACTCTGGACCTCTCCTCAGCCTATCACCAGATAGCTTTGGAAGAGAGCTCAAAGAACCTAACATCTTTTGTCACACCTCTCGGTGCATTCATGTTTAACAGAATGCCATTCGGACTCGCTTCAGCCGCAGCAGTCTTTCAGAGACTCATGTCACATCTATTTGGAGGACTTGATGGCATACACTGCTTCCAAGATGATATCCTCATATCAGCCAGTACAGAAGAAGAGCACAACGCAAAACTTGTGGGTGTCCTACAGGTCATACAAAAAAGTGGGCTCACACTCAAATTAGAGAAATGCAACATAAAGTGCGACCGAGTTTCATACCTGGGCCATTCCATTGACGCCAACGGCATCAGCCCCAAGAGGAAACTCATGGACACCATAATGAATATCGCCAAGCCTCAAAGTAAAGACCAATTAAGGAGTTTCCTCGGGATGGCAGAATACTACTCCAAGTTTATAAACAACTATGCTGATAAGACCAAAAACATGAGGAACATCTTGAAGAAGGCAGCCAAATTCATTTGGTCCACTGAATGCAAGAACGAATTCGAAGAAATCAAATTCCAAATTAACCAAGCTCCAGCCTTAGGAATGTTCGATTGTAAAGCCAAAACCATCATATCCGTAGATGCAAGTAAAACCGGACTGGGTGGTATCCTGGAACAGCAACAAGATAAGAACATCGTGACGATCGCATTCGCATCGAGAGTACTGAGTGGAGCCGAACTAAACTATTCCACCATTGAGAGAGAAGCTCTGGGTCTGAGGTGGATTCTTCAGCATTTCAGGAACCTAATTGGGGGCTTACCCGTCATACTGAAAACGGACCATAAACCTCTAGTAAATGTCCTTCAGTCCAAAACCCCTCACCTTTTATCACCGAGAATAAGACGTTGGTTCCTCGACATCATGCAATACAACCTCCAACTATGCTATACTCCTGGTCCACAAAACCAAGTAGCAGATTGTCTTTCCAGATTATCAACCAACATCGACACTGAGATTGCATCTCCAGATGAAGACATCATAGCTGTCGTAAACCCTGCCATCTCGAGAGATGAATGGAAAATTAATGCCAATACTGATCCGGAACAGCGAGAAATCAGGGAAGCGATAGCTAATGACTGGGTGGAAACGGGAGAGGCGTTTAACTACCTTCATTCCCTTCAAGGAAGAATTATCAATGGACGATGAGCATATCTTCAGAGGCGATCGAGTAATCCCACCCACCCAACTCAGAAAAAAAGTACTCCAACTGGCACACGAAGGTCACCTAGGAAGGAGCTTGACGAAAAACAAGTTGAGAAACAACTATTGGTGGCCAGGAATGTGGAAAGAAGCAGAAGAACTGGTCAAAAATTGCTCCACGTGTGCCATGAGTGACAAGTCCAAGATCTTAAGAAAGACCCCCTTACAGCCTATTGAACCTCCCAAACATGTGTGGTCTAAACTGGAAATCAACATCATGGGTCCATTCAAGAACCTCGAAACAGTCAAAGTATATATCATAGTACTTGTCGATTACAGCTCTAAATGGACAGAATGGGGAATAGCTGAGGACAATGTGACCTCAAAGAAAGTCACAGATTTCCTGACAGAGATCTTCAACAGGGAGGGAGACCCCAAGGAAGTGGTTTCGGACAACGGGTCTCAGTTCATGTCTATGGAATTTGGGGAATTCCTCAAGAAAAGGTCCATCAGCCACATAACAACATCTTTGTACCATCCAATTTCCAACGGACTTGTGGAACGCATGAACAGGCTCGTGAAGAGCGTAGTTCAACTGGCCACGGCCAACAACCTCCCATGGAGAGAAACCCTCAAAGAAGCTTTACATGCGTATAGAACAACCCCACACACCACCGCAAACATAGAGCCCTTCACCCTCATGCGAGGTAGGGTTGCAACCAACCGATTTAGACCGGCGTGGATGTTCTTATACACGGGAGAAGCAAGGGTGAACATGGATCTACTTCAAAAGACAGTAAGAGAAAAACAAGCAAAATACAAAAGACAATACGACTCCAGACATGGAGTAAAAGAGATGATGGTTCGTGAAGGAGACTGGGTATGTGTCAAAGAACCGAAGAAAACTCTCAAGGGTGAATCCATCTTCAGACCTCCACAGAGAGTTGTGAGTTGTCATGGGAAGTCTGTCATCCTCGATGATGGAAAGAGATGGTCTGCAGATGATCTCATAAAAGTAACAAAAGACATCCAAGAGACCAGCATATCTAAGGACAACAGTCCTGACAGACCATCACAACACACCTCACATTCCCTAAGAGAATCCCTCTGTGAACATGTGGACAATAATAGACCTCACTCCATGCATCAAGGAGTCCCCACTGGAAGAATGTCCAGAAGGAACCGCAAAATCATCCAAAACTTCAACAATGACTATGTCTATTACTAATGTACCCCAGTTTACCCATCTTCCCTCTGCCTCTCCTACTTGACCCCCCTTTTTTCCCCCTTTCACTTTCCTGTTTTTTCTCCCCCTGTTTTTCTTTTTTCTTTTTGCCTCAGGTGGGGGAGATGTTATGGTAATACATGCACGAGTCTCTTTAGAACCTCTTGCATGTATATTCCATTTGAGAGTGCCTCGCCAGTTGGTTCCTCCACTGTGACTACCCCGGGGGCCTCGAATAAAGCTCTTACTCACCTCCATCCCAGTGTGCCTCTTCATTACAATCACACTCTTAATAAACTAAACACCACCGAACGAATTCTGGACAAGTTAAGCTCAAAGTGAAGTGAGAGCAAAATGGCACTCCAGCAATTTAAAAGGGAGCGAAAGAACAAGGTTATTCAAAAGTAAGCAGCACCAACAAGTAAGTAAGCAGGGCAATCTAGCAAAGGCAACTACGGTGAGGAAATCATATCAGAGGCCTGAGCCAAAGTCAATTGACCAGAGTCTATGCAGAGGATCACACAGTTCAGAGTAGTTTGCGGTTAAGACTTTGACAAGAGTTCGTATCGAGGTTGGCTGGAAGAAATGTTATTCAAAAGAGTAGAGAAGGACAGGCCCTTGGATTGGCGAAAGATGTCAAACACTTTCACTGCGGTTGGACGGAACAAACAACCGGGTTAGCACAGTACCTTTAGAGCAGAAGAATGCTGTAGCTGAGGCAGACGTTCCTGGCAGATCCTGCAGGCTCACGGTTCCTGAAGCGACTGTCAGACTGACATGAAGGAGGAAGACTGGAGGGTCCTGCACTGCCCAGGGAAGAAACCAGCAACTGAGAAAAGCGACGAATAAAAGGTGCGCTCCTTAAAACCCAAGCAGGGCCTGGTCCTCCTGGCTATCCGGTTCACTGTAGCTGTGTACAGCAAATTCGACCAGAGGGGGGGAAGGCCTGGCTTGGAGTTTGGTGAACTGGTTGGTCCCACCAGCTCAAGGGGAGAAGATTTCTTGCAGATCTTCCCTGTTGCCAAAGTTTGGAGATTCAGACCCGCAGCAGGGCTTCACCGGGAGGTTCAGTCGTGGTAGTGGTCCTCTTCTTTCAGCTTCTCTTAGGTTCTCGTGGTGACTCTGCCTTCCAAGACCCAGAGACCTGCTTTTTATGCGGTTTTCCTCCATTCACACAGCCTGGCTGTCAATCACACAGCAGGGTGGGTGTCCTTGCCGGACAGTCGCCTACCCAATCAAATCCTAGTGCGACTTGGGTCTCCAAGGAGACCCGGTGCAGGGGGCCTAAAACCCCTCCCTCACATTCAGCCCACCTAGACTCGCAGGCGCCTAAGGAGGGTTTCTGAGCAGAAGCCCGCCAAAGGACGGCGAACAAAGGAACCAAACCTGGTTTGGCGCGCAGAGAAAAACACGAGAAAGACCTTTTTATAAAAAGAAATGGCAAATAAACCCGAAATAAAATTAAAGGGGTCCAGCGGGTTTGAGTTTGAGGCTACTAACTTAGCCTAAAACAATACCAAGGCTATTTACATAGACCGCGGTAGGGAAAAAATTGTAGATACCACTGCCACCAGCCAAATCTTAACGAAAGGGAAATGAAACAATGTCCCATGAGAAACGGACAAAAGGGGATAACTATTAACCCTTTCCAGTACCCTATGGAAGATAGTTTGTACTGGGTCTGTGAATTATAAAAGACTAATAAAGTCAATGGCAACTTTACATGTTCTGGGAGACAGTAGTCAGTCCCAGAAAATGGAGTTTAAAGAGTGTTAAGTCTAAAAAGACAACCCTGTGTCACTGCACTGAAGGTGCTTTGTAACACACAATAAAAATATGCCTATGGAGTAGGTGAGGCTCCACAGTCCATGAATACATACAAATGTACAACACATAGCCAAAAACACATGTAAGAGTGGAAAAAAGGCTCACTCTTACCAGATGAAAAACATGTATCCTAGAAATCCAGCAAAGCTGCTGAGGGACACAGTAGGTAAGGGAAATTAGCCATTCTGGAGAATTCTCCGTAAGAAATGTATCCGATGCATGTAAATTACTTGTGTTGGTATTTGTTCAAGAGAAGAGATGCAACAAAGTTACTGGTAAGTAAAAATGTGTTCTTACCTTTCAGGTTTCACTGTTCGGGTGCAACAACCAAAAAGCAGTGGAATGGAAGGATGAAAGGTACTTGTTCTCAATTTTATCCTATGGAGGAAAGGAGGAGACCAATACTGTGTGTTTAGTCAACCCTCCCACCCGTCCCCCTCCCCGACTGGTTTTTTCAGAGGACTGGATAGGTCAACTGTGGGTCGCTTGAGGTTTGTGATCCCTCTGTTGGTTCCAGTGAGAGGTGCCCAGGAGCTGCGGGTGCAAGGATTCTTCCAGTCAGGTCCATGAGCAGAGTGCAACCTTTGGCAATGGAGAAATGTAGAAAGCACTGATGTAGACTTCTTCAGGACACTTCACTGCATGGGGAAGGTGAGTTCCAGCGATGGCCATTGCACATAGAAGACGGCAGACGTCCTTCTAGTCGCTTTTTAAGAAGACCTTCCAGGGCAGTTTCTCTTGAACCTGGGAGGCTGAAATTCAGTAGGAAGGTGACTTGCACAACAAGCCGGCGACCACCAAAGGTCCGAAACGTTGAGTGTTATATCGAGGTGGCCCACTGGAGAGCAGGTCAGTCCGCCGAATGGTTCAGGGACACTTCCGAAGGCTCAGGATGGCTGGACCCTCAAGAACATGTCAAGACTGGTTGGTTTCACAAGTACAGGGGTTGAAGCACTGCACAGTACCTGCCAGTTCAGGTAGTCCAATAGGGCTACACCGGGCCAAACGCAGGAAGGGATTCTGGGCCTCTTTTGGAGTCTTCTTCAGATCTTCAGTCAGCTGTTATTCTACAGGTTTTTTTTGGCTGCAACACTGATCTAAAGAAATCTTCAAGAGTACTCTTATCCAAAATCCAGACTGGAGGGAAGTCCCACCAATGGTAAGGCTCTGCACCATTCAAACAGCCAGTAGTGGTCCAATCAGGGACAACTATTGGTTTCACTCGTGCCCAACACCGAGACTGTCTGGAATGTGGAATGGGACCAGAGAGTCCCTGTTCTGAGCCATGGACACACAAAGGCATCACTAGCCCACGAAAGTTCAGCTTTCCTGGGCAAGTATATGACCTTGTATGGGATTCCTGACCTGGCAATGTAGGAAGAAGTCCAAACAAAATATAGCGAAAGAAATGCAAAAATGTTGTTAGGGTACTAGCCACGATTAGTAGCCATACGTGATAAACGCAAATGTGCACACTAGAAATAACACACATTGTAAAAATATAATTGCTGCCACCGCCATTGCACTGAATTGTAAGATGCTGTGTGAAATGTGAAAGTTACAAAAAGTGTACAGGTCAAAAGGGAAATTGTATCTTTGTACTGAAGGACTGAGCAATTCCCGCATAACAAAATGAGCAAAAGGCCATGGGTAAAAAGTCAGGACATGTTCAAAAGCAAAAGGATTGGGGCCCATAGAACTATGGAGGGAAAGTTGCTAAAAGAGAGATTTCCTAAAAGCCTCCACAGGAGTTTAATAAGGGTTTTCGAGTTGTAGGAATTGGTTGCATATATCAGACTGAGATGCCTTCTGGCTGAGCAGTAAGCATTGAGCCGTATGGTGTAACAACACTGACACTTTAACTGTGGCTGCACTGAAATATAAACTGCAGTTGAGTGTGTAACTGGAGAGTGCTTGTTACGCTCACCTGGTATCCACAGGGACGCCACCCAGCCCCGTTTGGATGATTTGCGCTCTCGAACCCTCTCCCGGTCCCTTGGTAATGCCTCTGGTTAAAGATGGGTCTGCAATATAGGAGAGCTGGATTCAATACCAGATTGTCTTTGTTTTCCCACCTCCCTTGGCCTCAACTCCTTCCTCCCCCTTGGGCCTTCTCCTCACCTTAATATTGTAAAAGGTGGATTCTCCATCCTGCTCCTTGTGGCAGGGGCGCGTAGATGTGGGGGTGAGCAGCGACCAAGTTCCTTCACTGGTGCAATCCCCCCTGTGGGAATCCAGGACTGCTGCAACTCCGTAGGTTTGCTGCTTTACAGTCTTTATATGCAGTTCTTATGTTCCTCTTAGTTCGAATAATAATGTCTTGCTTCTTTCCTTTTAGGTATGGAAAGGTATTTTGGTGTTGTCATGTAGTTTGAAGATGAGCATGGGCTGGTAGGCGAAAGATCGGTGTGCGCGATGCTGTCTGGTGAGTAATGCGCGGCGCTGTTTCGCCTTTTATATTGCTAACCTGTGTCTTTTCTCTCCTTGCAGGTTGCGATGTTCCTCGGCGAGCGCCGTACTGTTCCAGCAATTATACTGACCAGGAGATGACTACCCAAGTAAGAATTGTGTGGCTTTCTTTGTTTGGGAGGAAACGTGAGTAAACACTTACTAATACTGTCTTTCTTTCTCCTCTTTCCAGGTTATGGTACTCCAGGATGCGTGCGGTGCCGGATGATGGAGTTCGTACCTTCAGGTGAGTGGAACTGAAGTCAGTGATGGATTGAAGACAGGATACTGTTCCAGGTAAGTTTTGTAGTGTTCTTTCTCTCTCTGCAGGTCCTTGGTTTCAGGTAAACTGGCATCAAAGAACTGGACACGGAGAGCGTTACGCTGCCCACAGCAGAATAACGCAAAGCATGTTCTGCTGTTTGGGTGTGGCTTAAATAGTCTCAGGTAAAGTAGTCCTGGTAAAATAGTCCCAGGCCTGCCACACCCAAAGTAGTCCAGGTAAAGTAGTCCCAGGCCTGCCACACCCAAAAGACTAGACCGCAGTTCCTTGTAACTGAGCTATGTGTGTGCCTCCATGTTGTCTGAAATTCCCCCCTCCCAAGTTAAAAAGTTAAATAGTCCCAAGTAAATAGTCCCATTCTAATGTTGGTCTTCATGATGGTTATGAGCCTGGCGCCAAGAGAGTCTTGGATGAGGTTTTAAGGCCTCTGACCTGGCCCTAACTGGAAGGCTGACTTGCTAGTGAGGGCCAGGGGCAAGGGTCAGTGCTGCAATGGGCAATGTAAAGTTCATGGGACAATTTAAAAACTGCAGGATGTTGTTTCTTTGTAGTGCTCTAGTTTCTGCCATAACTATATGAATGATATATTACCCATTATTGTTTAAATGACTTCTAGATGTGTCCTCTTGCTTCTTTAGACTAATTTACACATTTGAAAACACACTAGTTAATGTCAGATAGGAAGGTTTTTTTTTTTTAACTTTCTTTATTGGTATTTCATTTAACAATACAAACAACCAACAGATCCCCTCTCCTCTCCCCCGGTACATACAAAAAAAAAAGGGCATCCTCGCAAAAAGAAGGAAGATAAAAGAATAACATTACGTAGCAAGTATGCTATAACAACCATCCACATGAGCCATATGCAATATGGGCGACAAGTTCAACGTCCCATAAATGGCACTCCCAGAGCAAACACGGTGTGCCACAAGACCTGTACACCCACAGTCCCAGCTCCCAACGCCAGTGAGGGACACACGACCTTGTTTGCCGTGATTGCAGTCCATGAGCAGGACTCCTCGTAGTGGGTGGACAATCCCATGCTAGACGGGCTGAGCTGGACCTCCCCGCGGTGAAAGGGTCCCCGGAACTCCTCTACTTGATTGTTTGAGGAGATATAGTGCGTATGCATCCCACATCTGCCCGTCACCCCAGCATTTCCCTTTCATTGCGCACCATCTGGTCTCTATATCATTGCAATACAGGATATCCTCAGACCATTGAGTGATCGTCGGGCTATGCCTCCTACCCACCCCATAGCCACCCAACGCTTTGCCAGGATCAGGAGGAGGCCTACCAGCTTCCTGGTCTCTTTAGGTACTTGTTTGGTGTAACCCAGCAACGCCATTACAGGATCCGGAGTGAAGTGTTGCCCCATGATGTCCCCGATCACCACAAATACCTGCCCTCAGAAATGCTCAAGCTCCCCACATTCCCAAGTCACATGAAGGAATCCTGCTGCCTCTCACCCACATCTGATGCTTGCCCCCGTCCTTTGGGGGAAGTAATCCTTTAATTGAGCTGGGGTATAGTAACATTGATGTAAAAACTTAGTGAATCATTTTGAAGTTTGTGCAGACCGCCCCCTTCCTAGTCATCTCACAGCAGTAATCCCACACAGCTGCTGGTATTTCCCTGCCCAGCGTCTTCTCCCACAGGTCCCGGGACGACGGCGCAGCACCAGGCCTGCCCTTCAGGGCCGCCGCATACAACTCTGAGAGCACTCGCTGCCCCACAACCCCTCTTATCACTTTATCAAGCATCACAGATACTGGGGGTGGTTCAGGAAAGGACGGAAACAGCTGCTGTAACTCCGCCCGCAACCTATAATACAGAAACACATCTAGTACCGAGAGGTGCCCCCTCTCAACTGATCGGTGGAAATGAACCTACCATTCGGGAACAAATCTCCATATTTACTAACAGCCAACCTTTTCATCAGTGCTATGTACCGCACCTCGCTAGTCAGGGGAACGCCAGGGATGAATATAGGTAGAAGCTCTGGCGAGTAGAGAACACCACCCATGGGCGCACTCTCCAGAAGGGGCCAAGACCTGCAAATCAGTTCTACCAGATTTCGGGGTGGCCGCAAATTGCTCGGCGCAGTGAGGATGACCGATCGTAACAGCGCCGGCGATGCGACTGCCCTCTCGATCTCCACATGCCTATGCTCCGCTGCCATCCCTTACCAGTACCGGAGATAACTGGCTTGTGCCACTGTATAGTAGAACTCGAAATCTGGCAATGCCAGACCTCCCTCCTGAACCGGTGCGGTAAGTTTATCCCAGGAAACCCGAGCCTTCTTACCAGCCCAAATGAACTTTATCACCAATGAGCGGAGACACGAAAATATTTTTTAGGCACCCTTATAAGGGCATTTTGAAAAACATATAGAAGCTTGGGTAGAATGGTCATCTTAATCGGAGCTTGACCGATTCGAGCGCCTTCCCATAATTACTGCGGTACACCTCCTCCTCCTCCCTACCCACTGTAATCCCCAAGCAACGGGTACTAACCAGGTCCCATTGGAACCCCCAGGCATCCTGGAACTGACACAACCCTCCCGTCAATGGAAATATAACTGACTTACTAGCATTTACCCTAAGTCCCGAAAGTTTCCCAAATTGCTGCACATCCAGCATGATCGGGTCCAGGCTGACCTCAGGGTGGTGAACAAACAGGACCATATCGTCCGCATACAATGAGATCACCACGTTATGAGTGTACAACTGATCCCGCGATGCAAATGTAGCTCCCTAACCCTTTCAGCCCGGGGCTCTAGCGCCAGGGCGAATAACACAGGAGACAGTGGGCAGCCCTGGTGCGTCCCCCGCTCAAGCAGTATTATCCTGGTGGACCACCCATTCACTCTCACTCTAGCCACTGGATGCGTGTATAATAATAATTCCAGATAAAAAAACTTGCCCAACCCCATTCTGTGCAGAACCGTGAATAAAAACAGCCATTTAGTGGAATCAAACCCCTTCGTGGCATCTAACAGAACCGCTACCACTGGGTCATCCCTCGGAAGCGCCGCCATTAGCCCAAACAGCATCCTCAACCCAAACGAGGTCGACTGTCCGGGTATGAAGCCCGCTTGATCTGCCTTCAACATAGTTGGCATCAACGGTGCCAGCCTTGTCGCCAGGATCTTGGCCAGAATCTTATTATCCAGGTTAATAAGCGAAATCGGGTGATACGAGGAACAATCTCCCCCGGGCTTCCCTGGTTTTAACAGTACAACCACCACTGCCTCCCTAAGAGTCTGGCAGTCGCCCTTCAGTCACCGCCTCCTGATACACCCGCAGTAGATATGGTGCAACTTTGTCGGCATAGCACTTGTAAAATTTCGGCTGTGAAGCCGCCTGGACCCGGGGATTTCCCACCCGGCAGCGTCTTAATAGCCCCGACCACCTCTTCCAATGACCCGGCCTATTCAACCACTCCTTTTGTTCCTCAGAGCACCAGTACAGCCCCACCTGATCAAGAAAAGCCTCTTGTCAGCTTGCACAGCCTGCAACTGGGATGAGTACAAATGGCTATAGAACTCCTGGAACTCATGAACTATCGCACCGTCCTCAAAATGATCCACCCCCTGCCCGTCTGTAATTACTGAAACCCTGGTCTCCTGGCCTCACATCCTAGTAGACCGTCCCGGGGCTTGAACCTCTCCATTCTTCCGGGGGGCTACCCTATCCCACATATATTGCACCTCACGCCGAGCCAGAGTATGAAATTCCTGCAGCTTCTACATAATATGCCCCTGCTGGACTTTGGACGGGGTCGGAGCCCCCTCCTGCAAGACACGCAACTCCTCCACTCTAGCCAGATCATTCTGTATCTTCTTCAAGATCCCCAACTCTTTGGCCATACACTTCGCCCTGATCACGCATTTAAATCCCTCCCATAGGGTACCAGCCGACGCCACCGACCCATCGTTAACCTCAAAGTACCAGTCAATAGCCCTTGCTAATTCCTCCCTAAACACCACATCCAGGAGCTCATCGCTCTTAAATCTCCACGGGGAGCTCGCCTCCGCCCAGGCTCCCAGTCGAATTGACAACAGAACTGGTGCATGGTCTGAAAGAGTGCGGGCTAAGATATTCACCCCCTCAGACCGGCCCATAATTGAATGAGACACCAGTAAATAGTCTAACTGAGCAGCCGAGTTATGCGGCGCAGAGTGATGCATAAATTGACTCACCCCGGGGTTTCTGACCCTCCAAATGTCCTCCACGCCCCACACTGTGAGCACACCCCGAAGTCTCACGGCGATCTTACTACCCAAGCGTGGATTATCCACCCGATCCTGGGTTGAGTCTAGAACAGAGTTGAAATCTCCCACCCACACAATTTCCCCCTCAGGAAGTCCCCCCCCCCCCCCCCCCCAACTGTCTCTTCACCCAATCCAAGGATTCTGTTGTGTCCTGATTGGGGCCATAATAGCAGATCAGCGTATAGAGCTTACCCTGGATAATCCTTTGCACCACCAGACCCCTGCCCTCCGAGTCTTCAGAACCTGTGCCAGTCTAAATCCCACCGAACTATGTACCAAGATGCACACAACCCTAGAGTAGGAGGAGTAGGAAGAGATGTACCTATCGCACCCCCAGCCCCTGCCAAATTTAGACTCCGTATCCACTGTCAAGTGACTCTCCTGGAGAAAGGCCACCCCCACCCTGTGTCTCCTCCGTATTGTAAAACCTTCCGAGCTTTAGGCTGGCCATTAAGGCCTCTAACATTCCACGTCACGAAATTCAGTGTCACCATTAGGGAGTACCACAACACATATCGTTCACCTGCCCCTCGTCATTCCCTGAAGCTGCACTTTCTGTACCACAGAATCCCCCCCCATCGTTCCCCCCCCTGCCAACAACCCCCCAACTTGTCGGTGATGTCCCCATCCATTTTGCCCCACCTACCCCTCCCACCCCATCAGAAACTCTGCCCTCTTTCCAGTGCCCTTGATGGCCCTAATGGGTGCATAAACAGCTTCCGCATAAGGGGCAACTACGGGTCCAACCCTCCAGAGCACTGCTACAGGAGTGTCGTCTCCCAACGTATGCATAAACCCAACTGCAAAATAACGTCACGCTATTGATGCCACTCCCACACTTAACTGCATCCGTCATTGTTCCTTCGTGATCTAGGGGAGTTTGGCAACATATCGAGGAAGGAGGCGGCCTCTTCCAGGGTCTGGAAGAACAGTGACTTCCCACCATGCACAACCCGCAACTTGGCCGGAAACAGCATAGCATATTTTAGATCTCTGTCCCGGAGTCTCCTCTTAACATCCAGAAATGTTTTCCTGGCTGCTTGGACCTTATCGGAAAAATCTGGGAAAAACCTGATCACATCTCCCTTATAAGTTACCATTCCTTTCTCCCTAGCCTTCGAAGCGCTGTATCCCTATCCCGGTAGTTCAGCAACCGGGCAATCACTGGATGCAGAGGGGCCCCCGGTACCGGCCCCCTCCCGCCCGGGATCCTATGCGCTCTCTCCACGATGCACAACGGCGAGAAGCCGTCAGACCCCATTGCCTCCCGCAGTATGTCTTCTACCAGAGTGTCCATGTTCTTCCGACCCTCCGACTCGGGCAGTCCCACAATCCTGATATTATTCCTGCGTGTCCTCGATTCAAGGTCTTCCTGCTTCTCTTTGAGATCCCTTAGCGCCTGTTTGATCAGACATTTCACCTGTGACTGAGGCCGCCAAATCCTCCACTCCAGATATACGCCCTTCCGCCTCATCCTGCCTTTCCCCATGCTTGTCCAAGCGGACCTGCATGTGATCCACTTTACAGGTTAAAGTATCGCGTTTACCGTCCAGGGATTGTATGCCTGACTGTACCTGCATAAACATGGCCTTTATGTCCAGGAAGGCAGTTGCAGAATCTGGTTCAGACCCATTAACGTGCGGTGCAACCATGTTGTCTAGTGCCGCATTGTTTTTAGCCTGGGCGAATGTTGGGTAAGATTTCCACAGAGCTGGTAAATCTTCCTTTCCTGGTTCAACTCCAGAACTTTTTGCTTTTCTAGTGGGATATTTTTCATTAATACCTCAGTGAGTGGGAACCTTTTTCCACACTCACCTAATCTTTAACTCTTTTTTTATGGGTGTCATTTTTAAGACTCTCCATAGTGTCTTTTTAAAGTTATCATGTCTAACAACTAATTGGCAATAAGCGCCTGTTGTTGCTGGATTGCCCTATGGGCTCCCCATTTAACTTTCTTGTGCTAACCTTGGGTGAACTACAGTTCCCAAGGGTAGAAAGGATCTTTGGATCCCTTTTACATTTTATTCTGTGAAACCAGCACACCCCACCTTATGTGAAGTGCTGCGGAGATACAATGTATCCCCTTTCACATTGAAACTGTAACAATTCTGTTACAGTGACAAGCTTACCTTTAATGGCTGGTGGCAGTAATACATTTTACTAATTTGGTGCACCTTTACCGCGGGCTATAATCACAGCTGAAGTAAAGGCACCTCAGGGTGCTCATTCTACCAAAATGGCCCGTCTTCTTTTTCTGCCATTTTAATGTTTTTTGTCGTTTCTTGTTCCTTCCCCTGACATCCACGGCGGGAAATTCCTTTGTTTGAGTTTTGTCTTTGGGGGGAGTCTCCTAGACACCCCGCCCAGGCTCCAGTCAGTCTGTACGCACAGGAAGTGGGGGAGGAGTCCAAAACTTCCCCCCTCCTTTGTCTTAGGCCTTCCTTCAACTGGGCCAAATCCCAGTGGGGGGGTTGGCTGTCCTGATTGGACAGCCAAACGCCCCATTCTTTTAAAATGCGGGGAGAGAATGCAGAGGTTGTGTTGCAGTTCCTGATAAATACTGGAAACCTGGAAGCTGAAGTCACGTCAACCACTGGAACAGAAAACCGAAGAGGATAACGAAGGAAAAGCAGCGGGAATGATTTCCAACGACCGGAGAGCCTGCTGTGTAACCGGAGCCTGGTGCAACCCTTACTTCCTATTGACCAGGGGTCTCCGACGAAGACCCGAACCCTGAGCCTGGTGAGACCCACTAGACTCAAGAAGACCTGCATTTTGAGCCATTCCACGGGTTGCTGCGACCTTGCGTTCTTGCAATACCCCAATACCCTAGGACCTCCAGCCACTGTGCGGTGCACGGTCTTCCGAATTCCGAATCTCGCTGAAACTTCGTGGGCATCCTGGTCTATCTCCAGAGAGACAAATCGAGTCCAAAAAGTCCCCTCACAAGAGTGCTGGACCTTTTTAATGACGAGAATTCAACCGCAATTTTCTGTCTTCTTCTGTGCTCCTTGAAAAGGCGCCAAACCCGCAGAACCGCATTCAGCCGCGAGAGAAATCTTGCCTAGAGCCTTCTTCATCGATCCCTGCTGCAAAGTCCCTTCTGAGGTCTTGTGTTCAGTCTCCAGGACAAGGAATCCAGTGACCGGGTATTTGGCTGCAGTCCCTGAAGTTCTCCTGCTGCAATTTCTTCTTCATTGCTGAGGTACTGTTGGCTTGGGTATATACTTACCTTAAGCCTGTTGGGATTTCTGTGTAGTCCTGGGGTGTTTTCTGTGATTGGGAGGTCCCTCGTCCAGTACACCCAGTCCCATTGCTAGAGTCCTGCTGGGGTGTCTTCTGTGAAGCCCCTGGACCCTCTTCTAATCCTAGAAGTAAAGTACTCACTTGTTTGACAGTTTTCCTAAGGAAACTCTGACTTTTGCTACTAAAGAACGTATTCTAACACTGCCTGTTGGTCACTAGTCCTAGTGACCCCCCTTCTGCCACTGAGAACACTCATGCTCTAAGGGAAAGACTTTGAAGGGATTGGGACTGTTGCCTAGAAAAGAAATCAAGTGTTTTACTTACTTGTAAAGAGTTGGTTGGTTGGTTGGTAACTGTAATTTTAAGAGTGAACAGTTACAAAAGTTCTTACTGATCTTGAATGTGTGATGCACTATTCTTAAAAGTATGGTTAACATCTTTTCTTCCTTAGACACTCTTTTTGCCAGTCTAAAAGAAATTAGATGTAAATTGGTGTGATTAGGTTGTGCCTCTTTACAAAAGTAATGTGTTGGTTTCACCAGATTATTCCTGTGGGGTAAGTGTATGAGTGTCCTCCAACTGTTGGTATCACCAGGTTAGTCCTGTTAGGATAACTGAATGAGTGTCTCCCAACTGGGTCTTGCTGCCCCTGACTTGCTGCTAGCCTGTCCTTAATAAGTCTACATTAGGTTGTTGCCTACCTAGAATAATTATTCAGTAAAATGTGACAATGGGTTTTACTTTCCCCTTCATTGTGAAGTTAAAGTATGTGGGTTTTACTTTACCTTGTGTTAGCTGTGTGCCATCCAAAACAAGTTACCAGAGTTATTGCTTACCTCAATATGGGGTTCTCTAATTTCCAAAGCATCTGTAATTGTATATTACATCCTTAGGTTTTACTCACCTGGTATAACTGTGTATTATGACAAAAGTAGTTATAGGTTTTTACTGCACCTAGGATAAGTGTTTCACTATTCACCAAAAGTATATTGTCCAGTTGACTGTTTATGTGATTTGTTCCAAGAGTCACTGTACAACTGGAAGGGCCTACTGTCCTTGTATTACCAAAAGTAATCGTAAAGTAACCATTGGTCTTTTACTCCAAAGAATAGGCTTGACCTATACTAAATGTGTATAACAAGGTTTTGACTTCCCTAGAAATACTGTTAGGTGTTCCAAATAAGGTTTATACTTGGGTCTGTGTACTTTCAAGTATAATGTTGTGTTTTATATTGTGATTTCTTATAATGTGTTAGTACTTACTTAACCCCTAGATTTATCTGGGCCTACTTGTATTTAAATAAATCCTCTATTTTTACAATACATAGTGTTTCAGTGTTTCTTTGGATCATTTGTATTACAATTTCACTTGTACTGTATCTACTGCCCTCTCTCCCTCCTAAGATGAGCCTGGCTGCTCTGTCTACGCTACCCCGAACTCAGGTGGTACAGCCTCATACTAAGAGTGGAGTCTTGTACTGCCTCAGTAGAATGGTTTTGCTAGGCCTTAACTGGACTTCAGAAAAATTGTCCTAACAGTGGACATTTAAAAGTGCAGCTTCGACTGCTGCTTGCCTCCTTTGCCTGATTTAGACATGATGCAGAAGACCGACAGGCCACCCCTGCAGCCTGCTATGCGTAGTGGCCCAGGACGACGGTGCCTCCAAAACGCTCGCCTCCCTCTTCTTCGGATCCGACCCCCACACTAGATCTGAAGCTCCATCGCAGCTGACCCGGGGCGACGTGGTCCACTGAATTGCAAGATTTATCCCACCGCACTTATGGTTCGGCAGGCCCTATGTGTGCGGGGACTTAGCCAGCCATGACTTCTAGTCCTACAGGCACACCCAGCTCTTCCTCGGGCACGTCCTCCAAACCACACACCAGGCACTCACCCAGAATCCACTCCGGTGTTTCCCCCAGTTCACACCAAAGCAATGTGAGAACCTATGCGAGGGCCAGGCAATGTCTAATAGTCCAAGAGATCTAAAGGGGTCGCTCCAGATAGCCGGACATCACAGGGAGCCATCCCTTTCCTGACAGTTAACTAGAGTATACTCTCCTTCCACCGCTCCCCAATATCTGTGGCCCTTGACAAGTTATTCAGAGTCTCATCCGGGTGCCACTCCCTGTGCCTTCCCCCGCCGATCCACAGGAGTCACTGAGCACTTGCTGCCTCCCCGTTCCCAGTGTCCACACCGTGCTCTCTCCTTCCTCAAGGCCCCCTCCGCCACAGGCCACAGGGGAGACTAACACCAGGAGCATGCAGCGCCCCCAGGAGGCCAAGGACGCCCCCACGCACCCCCGCCCGGAGGGGCCGCACTCACAGTGGCATCCGCCCATGGGCCAGGCCAGTGCGCTCCAGATGTCCAAATGTCTGCAGCTCCACTCTGGCTTCAGAGAGCACCCGGCCCCCACCACACCGTCAAGGCACGACACACTGCGCCAGCCCCGACGTCTCCAAAACGGATCACCTCCAGGGGCCGGGCGCCAAGGATCCGGGGCACACACTGTGTTAAGCTAGCCACATTCTTCTAAGCAACAAGTGCTAAATAGCTCAGAGAAATTGTCAATTTTAAACCCTGTAAATAAACCAATCAAAACACATCCTTATAAGTAGAAAGAAGTAGAATATATTTAAAAAGGAACTTCTACTATTAAGCGATTTTCCTACTTATTGTAGGGCTGAAGTTTGTTTACATAATCATAGCAGTCTTAGAATATGTTTGGAAGGATGTTCAAAGGAAGGGAAATAAACTTTGGCGACCCTGATTGTATGCAGATAATATCAAATGAAACCCCTGATTGTGCCACAGTAACAGAAAAGAAAAACTATGACCCCCACCACCAACAGATGGTTTGATGATTAACATGCCTCCCCAGACTGCAATTTAGAACACGCATGGAGAATATCTAAGTGTCCCAAGGCCAAAATAGCCTGTAAAATTCATAACCGTGGCTACCATAGCACTAGTGTAGGAAAATATATATTTTTTACATTTCCCAATCTCTGATCGGGCAGGCGGAAACATTGCCCTTTCAGTTTCTTCACAGCTAAGCACCACATTTCTCCAGCATGGGGTCTGGCATGGATTCACATGCTCATGAATATTCCCCGTCGTCAGGCTGGGAATCCTCGGTAAAGAAAAAACCAGTATCAGTTTCGTTTCTGATCTGTCTTTCGTAGTAATAACCAATCACTGGTCTCTGCGTCATACTGACCACAGCCAATGACTGCCCTCTACCTAAGCACCGCCTCCGGCAGCCATCTTCAGATTTTTACCGCACGTTCATGTGTTGGGATCCTCGTGCTATTGCTCTCGAGCGTTAGTGCTATTTTTTCGCGCTTTTTCACAAAAAACCCTATTCTTTGGGTCAAAAGAGCCTCAAGCTCCACCGATCCTACATCCGATCAACGGGGACCCGTGTCGGATTCGCCTGTGCCCCTCAAGGGTGAAGATTTCGTCGAGCTACACTTCGGAGGACTCCAGAAGCTTCTCAGGCCCGGTCTCGGAGATGGCCCAGGAGAAGGGAAGCTCGACGCCCGGAAAGCTGTTCAGGGTCTGCCCTGGATGCCAGCTGCAGAACGTCTTTAAGGAGGACGAACACTCTTTCTGCCTTTACTGCCTTCATGAGGACAAAACGCACGTGGAGAAGGACTGTGCGTTTTGCGGCAACATGTCGGAACGGACCATGAAGGACCGTCATCAACGCCTCGCCAACTGGCTGGAGGGTAAGAGCCCGTCTGGCGAGAAGAAGAAGAAATCCGAGCGGTCTTCTAAGACCTTTGAGGGCGCCCCGGCGACGGGGGCCCAACATAAGGCCAAGCACCGCGAGTCCGCTGGCACCGGGAGCGCCGAACGGTCGGGCTCTACGGGCGCCAGGCAGGGCGCACCCTCCCCGGCACCATCAACCACGAGCCAACGCTCTGGGTCGGGTAAGAGGAAGGCCGAGCACCCGGCGAAGCTCCTGGAGAGGCCCCGGTCGAGCTCTAAGGCAGAGGAGGAGCGTGGCAGTGCCCCCTCCCTCAAGGATAAGGCGGTGAGCGCACCTAAGGTGGCGAAGGCCTTGATCCATCCGACCAAGCCCTCTATCGAAACGGTCGCGGCGGCCCTGGCTCAGCCTGTGGAGGCTGCACCAGTGGTGGCGACCTCAGGGTCCAGAATCTCCCTGCCTCCTCGGAGGGAGTCTTCTTTTGTGCCCATCGATAGGACCCCCGTGAAACCCTCCGTGGGGAAGAAGAAGGGGGGGCAGGGCGTCGTCGTAGATTCAGCCTCAACCTCAGAAGAGGAGCTGATCGAGGTCTTAAGCCACGGCCTAGGCGTGGAACAAGGCCAGCCCGTCGGAATGGACCCCGACGCAGGTGACGACGACGACATCGTCGAGGATTCCGACGGGGCCCCTGCTCGCCCGTCGGATTCCCCTCTGCCAGCGCTGCAAGACAACTCGGCGGCCATTTTGTTGGCCATACAGTCCTTATGCTCCGAGATAAGGACGAGGCTACCGTTACCGACGGAGGAACCTCTCCCGTCGGGGGATCCAGAACCGGGACCTTCTGGTGTTCCCCCTGCCAAGAAAAGAAGGATCCATCCACCACCTCCTTTTCAACCGTCGCGCCCCGTCCAACCCTCCTCCCCGTCCATCCGAGGGGATGATACGGGGACGGACACGGCAGCGACGGGTACGGACGACGAGGCATACGACGAGGATATTCCGTCGTCGCCTCCCACCAGGGCTTCTCCGCCCGACGAGATCGGATCTTTCCATTCCATGATCTCCAGGGCTTCCGAGCTTTTCCAACTCTGCCCTGAGGAGAAGAAAAAGGAAGGCTTCCTTTATCAGCGGCGCGAGGCCAAGAGGAAGACGGTCCTCGCAGTGCCTCTGTTGGATGACATTTGGGATGAGGGCCTTTCCCTCCTCAAGAACCCTTCCACGACGCCAGCAGGAAGAGACCGGTACGAGAAGAAGTACCGGGTCCCTGACACGGCCCCCCTATGCCTCCGGGCGCAGCCTACCCCGGATTCCGTCGTCTCCGCGGCAGCCAGGAAGAAAGCGGGGGGGGGGGGTGCGGCCTCCACATCGACTTCCCCGCCGGACGGCGAGGGAAAGAAATTGGATGCTATGGGACGTAGAGTCATCTCGTCGGCAGCGACGACGATTAAAGCGGCCAACGCCTTGGCTATCGTGGCCCGCTACGACAGGGAGCTCTGGTACAAGATAGCTCCCCTGCTGGATTTTCTGCCGGACGACAAGAGGGCGGAGGCCCTGGAGATCCTGCAGGAAGGTGAGGTGGCCTCGGACCACGCCATCACCGTGGCGACGGACATCGCCGACACTGGGTTCCGCCAGCTGGGCAACAGCGTTTGCCTTCGACGTCGTGGATGGCTCAAAGCTACGGACTTCCGGCAGGACGTCCAGACCAGAGTCCTGGACATGCCCTTCGACGGGAACAACCTGTTTGGCAAGGCAGTGGACGATTCCCTTCAGGCCATCAAGACGGATACTGAGACGGCCCGGGCCCTTGGAGTCCTGCAGCAACGACGGACGCCCTTTCGGAGCGGCGGAGGCAAGGGCGCCTCCAAAGGTTCCGGCGGCGGTTTCGCTTCCTACCGTCAGGCGGCCCGCTCGTCGTCGCAAGAGGCCTACAGAGGACGAGGCAAGTCTAGCGGACCCCGCCGTCGTCGCCAAGGAGGTCAAGGCGGCAAGGCCGCGTCCAAGCAGGATTGAACCGGCCGTGGGGTCGGGCCCCCACCGAAGCACCCCGGTGGGAGGCCGGCTGGCGGGCTTCGTCAGCGTGTGGGAGTCCATCTCCACCGACCGTTGGGTGCTGGACGCCCTGGCCCGGGGCCACGCGCTCGAGTTTCAAAGAAGGTGCCCGCGCGTCCCCCCCCGTGGCCAGGAAAGAACTTCACGTCCCTCAACTTCTCCTGGAGGTAAAGGCGATGCTCAGAAAGGGCGCCATCGAACTCGTCCCAAAGAGGCTTCGGGGCTCCGGAGTCTACTCGAGATACTTCCTCGTGAAGAAGAAGACGGGAGGATGGCGCCCCATCCTAGACCTGCGACGTCTGAACAAGTTCATCAAGGCGCAGAAGTTCCGGATGGTCACCCTCCAGCACGTCCTGGGTCAGCTGGAGGAAGGAGACTTCCTATCGTCGTTGGATTTGGAGGATGCCTACTTCCACATTCCCATCCTAAAGGGGCACCGAAAATTCCTCAGATTCGTGGTCCAAGGGCGTCATTACCAGTTCAAAGCCCTTCCCTTCGGACTACGGTCGGCACCCAGGGTATTCACCAAGTGCCTCGCACCGGTGGCGGCGCAGCTGCGCCGCCAGGGGATTCACGTCTACCCCTACCTGGACGACTGGCTCATCGCGCCAAGACGAGGGAGCTCGCCGTGGCCCACACGGCAAGGACCGTCCAACTCCTCACGGACCTGGGATTCTCCGTGAACTACGCCAAATCCCACCTGGTGCCCGCGCAAGTCGCACTGTTTCTGGGAGCGAGGCTCGACACAGTGTCCCGTCTGGCCTCCCCGTCGGAGGAGAGGACCAGGACCATCTTGGGCAAGGTGCAACGGATGTTGGTGGCCGACGCGGCCAAAGTGAGGTCCATCAAGTCCCTCCTCGGGATGATGTCTTCCTGCATCTACCTCATTCCCATGTGCAGGCTCCGGATGCGCCCGTTGCAAGAATTCCTGGATGCGCGCTGGATCCAGACGACGGGCAGCTTCGAGGAAAGGATCAAGCTCGACGAGAGTTTCCGACGAGCGATACGGTGGTGGGGCACCCGCGCGCATCTGACGGCGGGCATGGACTTCCAGACCCCAGCCCACCAGGAGACTGTGACCACGGATGCCTCCCTGGAAGGGTGGGGAGCGCACACCGAAAATCTGCACGCAAGGGGACTCTGGCTCCCGACGGAGAAGTCCCTGCATATCAACGTCCTGGAGCTCCGTGCAGTGTTTTGGGCCCTCAGGTCCTTCCTTCCGTCCCTCAAGGGCAAGGTGGTGAGGATCTTCACCGACAACACCACCACCATGTTTTACATCAGGAAACAGGGCGGAACCAGGTCCCCAGCGCTGTCCAAGGAGGCGCAGGACCTGTGGCATTGGGCCGTCGCCCAAGGGATTTTTCTGGTGCCATTTCATCTGGCAGGGATAAAAAACACCGTCGCCGACTCACTCAGCAGGGAGCTGCGCTCGTGCCACGAGTGGGAACTACGGCAGGATCTGGTGGATCGCCTCTTCCGACGGTGGGGCACACCCCAGATCGACCTGTTCGCGACGGCGACGAACACCAAGTGCCGGAGGTTCGCCAGCAGGTTTCCCCAGACGAGGAGCATGGGCGATGCTTTCTCGTTCCCCTGGGAGGGCCTGTTCCTCTACGCGTTCCCTCCCTTGCCTCTGCTAATCCAGCTCGTCAACCAGCTCAAGAGGTCACGGTGCAGGATGATCCTCGTCGCACCTGCGTGGCCGAGGCAGATATGGTTCCCGGACCTTCTGGACTTGTCAGCGTCCCCGCCGATCAAGCTGCCGGCGGACGCGGATCTACTCTCCAGGGTAGGAGGCGCCATCCTCCACCACGACCCGAAGTCGCTGAACTTGCTGGCCTGGCTCCTGCAGCGCTAGAGTTTGGAGGATACGACATACCGGCCGATTGCAGAGAGGTTCTTGCAAAGGCCAGGGCGTCCTCGACTCTTAAATGCTACGGACACAAATGGAAGAGGTTCTCTGTCTGGTGCCACGCACAGAAGATTAACCCTCTACGGATTACGGCTCCCCAAGTACTGCCGTACCTGCTGACGCTGGCCAAGGCTCGTCTGGCACACGCGTCCATCAAGATTCATCTTGCTGCGATCTCACGATACACCAGAACCACGGGGCGGACGTCCTTGTGGTCTCATCGTCTGGTGAAAGAGTTCATGAAGGGACTGTTCAGATCGTTCCCGCCGGTGAAGGCTCCGGCCCCGGCGTGGGAGCTCAACGTGGTGCTGACCAAGCTCATGGGACCTCCGTTCGAGCCTCTGCACTCGGCCCCGTTGAAGTTTCTATCGTGGAAAACAGCTTTTCTTGTGGCCATCACCTCCGCACGACGAGTGGGAGAGATCCAGGCCCTTTCCTGCAAGGCCCCGTACTTGACTTTCCACGACACGAGGGTAGTGCTCAGGACGCACCCCTCCTTCATGCCCAAGGTACCGTCGGACTTCCATCTCAACGAACCCTTGGTGTTGCCTGTGTTCTTCCCGTCGCCTTCGTCGCCGGCTGAGAGGACTTTGCACTCGCTGGATGTAGCTAGAGCGCTGAAGTTCTACGTGGACCGCACGAAGGGTTTTCGGAAGACGTCACAACTCTTTGTGAACTTTGGACCTGTCAATCAGGGGAAGGCTCTCTCGAAGGCTTCCATCTCCAGATGGCTCTCCGGCTGTATCATGTACTGTCACCGGTTGGCAAACCGACCGCTGCCTGGCCGTCCGAGAGCCCATTCCACCAGAGCGATCGCAGCTACCACGGCGTTCCTATCTGGTGTGCCCCTGCTGGACATATGCAGGGCTGCTACGTGGAGGTCGACGCACACCTTCACGAAATTCTACTGCGTCGACCGGGATTCCAGGGAGGAGTCCAGGGTCGGCCAAGCAGTGCTGCGCAACCTGTTCGCCTGAGGTGAGCCTGGTGAGGAGGTAAGATGCTTAATGTTGAGTTGATGTGATGCTTAATGTTGAGCCTTTGCCACCTCCCGTGGTTGTGCATGTGTGTACTGCTATGTATTCTCTATTCATGAGCATGTGAATCCATGCCAGACCCCATGCTGGAGAAGGAACAAGTTACTTACCTGTAACTGTTGTTCTCCAGCATGGGTCTGGCATGGATTCACATGCGAACCCTCCCGCCTACCCCTCTGCGGCTCTTCACTTGGTCATACTGCCACTTCACGTGCTTCCAAATCTGAAGATGGCTGCCGGAGGCGGTGCTTAGGTAGAGGGCAGTCATTGGCTGTGGTCAGTATGACGCAGAGACCAGTGATTGGTTATTACTACGAAAGACAGATCAGAAACGAAACTGATACTGTTTTTTTCTTTACCGAGGATTCCCAGCCTGACGACGGGGAATATTCATGAGCATGTGAATCCATGCCAGACCCATGCTGGAGAACAACAGTTACAGGTAAGTAACTTGTTCCTTCTTATGGCAGACCACTCCATCTCATTGGATTGTGTGCTGAGACCGGGAATTTAACCTGGTCAGGGGGGTCGCCTCCTGACCTGGGGTAGGTTGCCTACCAGTGCATAAGCCAGAGACAGTCCAACCCCGGAGGCAGTATCGGGGAGTCTGGAGGGTCCCAGTCCCTGACCACCCCCCTCCCACCCTCTTCCCCCCCCCCCACCCCACTATATGTGCTGTTAGGATTTTGGTGCCTTTGTCTATCACACAATGCCTCCTGACAAATTTGCCAGCCAGAATTTTTTTTTCAGAACTCCAGGGACCAGAATGCTTAGCAGAGAAGCAAGCGCCTAACGGACTAAAGAAAGAAACTTCTGGATTCAGCCCAGAATGAACCCACTCTCCACAATACTAGCGTCTCAAAACTAATATTGGCCACCGCTGCTAAAGCAGATGAGTAGCACACCAAACTAACACCATCCGCCGGGAACAGAGACTGATTAAAATGTCTCGATCGGCAAGGGGGCAGGGCTAAACCGGGTTATGAGCATTCCCCATTTGATGACCAAACCCCGGGGAAAGACTAGATGGATGTTGGGTCCCAGGGTCAGGTGATGTGCTGAACCAAAGGAGGGGGAGGGAATGACACCAACAGGAAAAGGTGGGTATAAAATCCCAGCAAGCTGAACATTGTTGGGTGTGGTCAGGAGATGTGGAGGGAGCTCCAGATGACAGAAGGTGGATTGGAGTACTGAGGAGTTTTTGATGAGGTGTTGATTTTGAAAGAGAGTGCTATCAAGTCAAGAAGAGTAAAGCTTTTACACCCCCAAGCGGTTCGGGATAAGGCAAATGCTCTGAAATGTAATATAAGAGGCCAGGGGGAGGGGGTGCTCTTAATGTCCTTTAAACAATCACATTATTATGTGTTTTCCTACGCCCCATATTCCTCTAGTTCTCCCTCTTTCAATACACTATCTCCACAATCGCTGCTCCCTACGGCATTCATATTATATCCCATTATTGGCCACCTCGTTCCGCTGGTCTGTTTGACTCCCTTCCTCCCCATCATCACAACGTTGTCACTGGTGACTTTACCCTCCCCTCTCTCTCCATTCCTCTATCCACTGACAACTTTTTCTCCTTAACCACTCTCTCTCTTCAGTCCACTCTATGCCCACCCATTCAAATGGTAACTCCCTGGACCTTATTCACATCTCCTCTGAACTCTCTGCCCCTAATATCTCCACCCATCCTTCACCACCTGATCAGTCCATTGTCTTTGCCTCAACCTCCACTCCTTCCACCCCACTCTCTCCATCTACCACTTTCATTACCAAGTGCAAGATTCCCTCTTCCAAATGCCCCATCTACCTCTCTGATCTACACCACTCTTAACTCTTCCAATGTAAAATTCATTGTCCTATCCACTGATAGACTTCACAAACTTTAAACTGCTTTTAACACACATTATTCCCCCCATTTAGCTGTTTATTCACCCCCCCCTTTCCATTTACCCCATATTTTCTCTGCTTTTGCTGGGCAGCCTCTTGCCGTGTACACTCAGAGTACTGTGGCTGCACATATGTCCAGATCAGCAATCCATTGGTCAAGCGTCGGGCACTCTGGGGAACCCTATTTCTGGGCAATATTGCGTTTTATTAGGCAGGCAGCCGTAGATGGAAACAATCCCTCCCATTTGTTAGCGGCCTCGTCATCAGGTATACCCAGCAGCAGAGTTTTAGGGTCAAGGGATATGGAGCGGGTAAGGGCTTCGGTTAGTCTATTGCAACATTTGCTCCAAAAGGTTCTAATTCGGGGGCATTCCCACAGGATATGTATAAAGGTGCCTTCTCTCTCTTGACATCGTAAACAGTTGGGGTTTGAGGCGTGTCCCCAGCCATATAGTGCTGTTCTGTGGTAGTAGACAAGATGCAATATTTTAAATTGAATCAGGCGAAGCATGGAGGAAATAGCAATTTCACGCGGGTGCCTTAATACCTGTATCCAATCCTCCGGCTCTATGGTCCCCAGATCAGTTTCCCATTTCCTTTTCCCATTTCCTTTTGAGATTAGACGGCTCTAGGGTTGCAAAGGCTGTCATAGCGTTATACAGAGTAGAGCTAAGCTTAGTGGGGATAGATGTTGTGAGCATATTACGCTCTAAGGTTGTACATTCTGGCACAGTAGTGTTTTTTACAATGTTTCCTCAGGGCGTGAGTGAGCTGTGTGTAATGATAATGCTCGGTGTCTGGGATTTGGAACCTCTGTTGCAGGATTTTGAATGGGGCGATACCCCCCTTCAGCGACAATATCAACTACCTTAGTGATCCCTGCATCTGTCTACTTGGGCCATGCTCTTAAGTTTGCTCTGCTCGGCAAGGTTAGTATTGTGCCATAAGGGCTGTGCCTTGGTCACTGTGTGTTCCCATCCGATTGAAAAAAAAAATGTTTTGCTTCTTTACAAACTATGGTAATGTGTGCGACCATTGTTTGCGGCGGTGGCCTGGTAAGGGGTTGGTAGAGCACATGGATTGGTTGGATGTCCTGAAGACTGGACAGTTCAGCTCTGATGTGTGGTAATTCTCGGTCTCCATCGATTAGGTCGTTGACCACCACCAACTGGCCTGCCCAGTAGTACGTTTGGAGATGCAGTACACCGATGCCACCCTCCCAAACCGATCTTTGCAATGTAGTGAGGGCAATTCAGGATTGTACCCCTCCACCCCCCACCCCCCAATATTAGTTCCCTAAGGAGACTTTCGATCCGGTTGAATTTTCGATCAGGGATACTAAGCGTGGCGTTCTGCAACATATATAGATATCGCAGTATAGCAATCATTTTGAAAAGTACGGCCCTCCCCATCAGTGTTAAGGGGAAGAGCTTCCAGTGCCGGACATCGGTGGCAAACCGGTCTGTGATCGGGTGTAGATTATGGGTCACACATCTCGAGAGGTCCCCGGAGTCCCAGATCCCCAAGTACCGCAAGCCGTTCCTCTCTATTTTGTATGCACAATTTTGGGGAATAGCTTGCGTCCCACCCTTCACCAGGAAAAAAAGACGACTTCCACCAGTTGACTTTCAGTCTGCTGAAGTCAGTGAAGCGTTGCAGCATCTGCGTGAGCATTGGACAGGTTCGGATTGGGTCCCTCAACTATATAAGAAGATCAGCAGCATATAATGATACTTTGTCTTCAGTGCCTTCGGCCATTTGAAGCCTGACCATTCATCGTTTCATCGTTTTGCTAGCACGAATAGCACGAATAGAAGGGGGGATAGAGGGCATCCCTGTTGTGTTCCCCTGCCGAGCGGGAAGGGACCAGAGGGCCACCTGTTCACCCTTACTGCAGCCTGCGGGTCCGTAAATAACAGATGTACCCAACCCAAAAAGACTTTGCCGAACCCCATGCGTCTCATGTTCTCCCAGAGGCTAGCCCATAGCACTGAATCAAATGCCTTCTCGAAGTCAATTGCTAGTAACGCGAGTGGCTTATCTATGATAGGCACACGTTCCAGTGGCAGGTGAAGTCGCTGTATGTTCATTTGCGTCGACCTATGCTGCATGAAGCCGCATTGGGCAGGATGAACCAGTGAGGAGATGACTCGTTGTAACCTGCTAGCGAGAAGTTTAGCTAGAATCTTGGCCTCCCGTTAATCAATGATCTGGGCATATATGAGGTGCATTGTTCAGGGGGTTTACCTGGTTTAGGGATGACCACAATCGTGGCACTACACAGATCAGGTGGGAGGATACCCTTCTCCCTGGCCCGAAGGAACATCTTATGGAGAGGGGTTGCAATTTTTTCGCCGCCCAGTTTTTTCCAGGTTTCGATTGGGAATCTGTTAGGACCCGGAGTCTTACCTGATTGTAACTGTACAATGGCCTCGGCAATTTCAGCCTCAGTAATGTCACAGTCTAAGTCCATTCTCTGCTGCTCGGAGAGGCATGGCAGAGTGACTTCGTCTAGAAAGGAGAGATTCGGCGTGGAGGTCGGCCCACGGTAGAGGGCGGCATAGAAGCGTGCAAGGGCTTCCGCTATTCCCTGGTCCGAGTAGATGCGTTCTTTGTGTTTGTCTATCATCTCCCTAATATGTCTTTGAGTTTCATCCCTCCTTTCCAACCAGGCGAACATCTTACTAGCTTTATCCCCATATTCATAAATCCGGGCTTATGTGGGTGCTTGGCATTGTCTAGCGCAATGTTGCAAAGGTATTCCCTGGCCTGAACAAAGGAGCAGTGAGTCTCGGGGGTCGTATCAAGGATGCATGTGGTCTCCCATTCCTCCAGTTCTTTTCAGCTTTTGTCAGTTTATGCAAGAGGTCCAGGAGCCCCCCAGCCCCTAAGCACTGCTTTATTAGCTTTCCATACCACAACGGGACTGTCTACCGCCTCTTTGTTGGATTCAAAGTACTCTTTAGATTTTTCAGTAAGATGGTCAATGAAGTCAGGGAAGCATAAGGAATAATTATTTAACCGCCACGACGGAGGGGGAATTAGCCTGTTCATGCGTATCTCAATCATCAGTGGTGAGTGATCCGAAATGCAGCGGGGAAGCAGCTCCGCAGTGAGCACTCTATGGGCGTCTGTGGCGGGAGAAAAAAATAATCCAATCTAGAAAGGGAGCCATGAGCCCCTGAGTGGAATGAGTAGCCTTTACTTCTAGAATGGAGCTCTCTCCACACATCCCGAGGTCCCAATGCGGATGTGAATGTAGCCAGTTTAGTGGGGGTGTTTGGATTGCAGGCTCTAATGTGAGTGCGATCTAAGATGTTACTCATTACGCCATTGAAATCCCCCCCTAAAATCCAAATGTCCGGCTGATGTTTTGCTATGAGGGCGAGGATGTCATCTAGGAGTTCATCACCAAGCCCCAGTGGAGAGTATATAACAACAAAGGCAAGAGTCTCTCCCCAGAGTGTGCCAAGCACAATCGTGTAGCGGCCCTGGGTGTCTTGTTCCACTATAAGTGGGGTGAAGGGGATACATTTGTGAAGCAAGATCAGAGTACCTCGGGATCCCTTGGTGTACCCTGCATGGAATGCAGAGCAATAATTAGTTCTTCAGAATAGGGTACAGGTCGATCCTGCTAAAAGTGTTTCAGTAATAAAGACTGTCTGTTCAGAAATTGGGTGATGAGACGCCGCTTGATTCCCGAGCCCATACCATTCACATTCCAGGTAAGTAGTCTGAGGGACCTAGGGAAGTCTATAGGTGTTGGTCGGCTTACCAATGATGTGATGTTTTCCTGTGTGATAGTGGAGTGCTGAGATGTGTCTGGGGCAAGCGCCTGATTAGTGTCAAATAAGTGATCATGTCGGGCACAAAGTGTATTCTCATGATACTGGGTGATGTGTGATGAGCGTGTTTATTGGTCATGCCATGTGAACCTATGGACATATGATAGTGCTTAAACAACATTAAATGTTCCCAACCTCCCCTCCTCCCTATACTCCACCCCAACATGAAGTATCTGTCACCCGAAAATTGCCGACACCTGAAAAACGACTGCATCAGAGTTAATCTGAAAATGAAAAAACGATCCCTATCTCAGGTAAACCGAGAACTTGAAGTCCTTGCTGAGGGTGCAGGTTCCTGGGTGGTGGTCTAGGCGACCGCCGTCAGGGTAGCATCCTTTGGCAAAAAGGAGGTGTGGGTGCACATTTGTTCGTTGAATGGGCGAGACTCATCAGTTTTTGTACAGTCCCCGTCCCCGTCGCTGTTGCAGTTTGTCTAGCCCGTCGATCTCAAGGGTCGTCATTTTGAGCTGGTCATTCTGTTCAGATGGTGGGAATTGTTGCGCAGGGCGATCTCGATTCCGCTGGGTTCAGGGTCTGCCCCTGGGGTCCGGGCCGTCCGAACCCCAGTCACCGGTAATGTGGGTTTCCGCCCATTTCCAGGCTTCGCGGGGGTCAGTAAAGTGCACCTTTGTGTTGGATTTTCAATTTAGCTGGGAAGAGCAGTCCATATTTGCCATTCATGGAGTAAAGTTTACTTTTCAACGTTTCGAAGGACTGTCTGGCCTTCTGGTCCTCCCGGATTGCGTCCATGTCCCGGTAGTTCAGGAGTTTAGCTATGACAGTTCTAGGGGAAGCAACCGAGATCGGGTGTCCCGCTGGTATTCGATGGGCTCTTTCAATTGAGAAAAAGTTTAAGAATTTCGGAGCAAAGAGGTCCGCCACCAATTGTTCCAAAAAAAAGTTCCATGCTGGGACCCTCTGTTCTCTGGAAGGCCCAGGATACAGACGTTATTGCAGTGCGATCTTCCTTCTCCCTCTTCCACCTGCGCTTCAAGGGTCTTGAGATGAGCCATTGTCTGAGAGAGCTTCTGTTGTGTCCCGTTGAAATCGTCTTCAATTTCTGAGACAGTGTTCCACCTCTCTGGTGCAGGAGGACAGTTTTTAGAGGTTGTGCCAGAGAAAGGAAACTTCAGCTGAGATGCCGTCCATCTTCAGCTCCATGGAGGAGTGAGAGTTGGCAATGGCGGCCATCACATCTTTTAGGGTTAACGGTTCGGTTGGAGAGGCCGTCAATGGGTCAAAGTCTATCGTTGTGGTGGAGGTATTAGTTGCGTATTGGTCCATGGTGCTTTGTGTGGATACTTTCTTGGTCTTGTCTTTCCCCATGCTTTGGTTTGGATGATTGCAAGGGTCGTAGGGGCTCGAGTTCTAAGCAAAACACCAATTGTCAACCACAGTGTTGGGGAGGAAGCAGTCGCTTGCCGGGGTGGTCGGGAGTATGTTTCCTTCAGGTGGCCCAGACAAGAGCAGAGTATAGTCCAGGAGTATTTTCTGGTGGTACCCCACGCCGTTCTTACATAAAGGAATCAATGCAGCGTTCGTGGATGCCTGTTCAGTGAGAGTTGGTTACTGTAACCTCTGAATGTTCAACTGTATGTAAGTCTACCCCGATGGCAGCGGGGGTCCAGAGCCTCGGGGTGTTGTGATAGCAAAAGTGGGTAACAGTCAAGTTCTGGTTATTCCTGGCCGCGTCAGTACTTTCTATTTTCGTGCCCCTGACCTTCAAGCGAGGCGTTTTTGCCCGCCCATTCAGTCGGGGCATCCGCCTCACCGGCCTCTGTGGAGATCCTAGGGGTCTGGCATCGTCCCACTGAAGATCACATCCAGCAGCCTAGTCACACCCCTGTCCGTACTATCCATCGCTTTTGTATGGGGCGCGAACGCCCACCAGGGTCAGCCCGTTTCACCAGAAGATTGTGTTGGAGCGTGTACCGGGCCACCCAATGGAGCGTGCGTATTTATCGGGCATGCAAGATGTTCACTGACCTTACAGGTATGGGAAGACTGCTGGTTACCACAAGTTGCATGGTATTGCTGCTGTTGAAGTTAATGCGAGGTGGGTAAACCGCATTCGAGGCTCGGTCCGAGCACTCCTCTTGGGCTTTTGTCCCTCTATATACGAGGCCACCTCGGGATCAGAGCCTTGTATGCTGTAGGGTGCTCCTATCTCACTCTTCATGCAGTTATGATGACCACAGCTGGACAGCAGTGGTTCGGGGAGGTGGGCTCTGGGGTGCTATTCGTTCTTAGAGTCGGAGGGAGGGCGGGGTCAACACGAAGATTTGTGTCTCGGGGAGCAAAGACCGCGGGGGCAGACGCTGCAATCAGCAGTCGAGGGCGTGCGCTGCCTGGTCGCCCCAACGACACACGATACGCTCAGCGCCTCCCAACCTGCATATCCGAAGGTATGTTTTGCTTTTCCTAGCTTCACACCATGAGGGCTGCCGGCTGGGAGTCGCTCGCAGGGCCAGTCGCTTCCCGCCAGAGAGCGCTTCCGCCGAGGGCTACACCCGTCTGTAGTGCGCCGGTCTCCACTGCATGAGGTTGTGCTGAAATGTCCCTGGGTGCAGGGAGGCGCACCCAATATGCCCCTGCCAGTAACAGGATTCTGTAGCTGGGGTCAATGGTGGGGAGTTCTCTACTCTCCGGGCTTGCCGGAGCACACGTCTGTGATAACTCTTACTGGAGCGTTTGCCAGCTCCCTTTTTTCCTCCCACTGCTGTACCACGCTGCGTTCAGAGTATTCTAGTTTGCAAGCGAGTTCCCCTGTTTAAGCCAGGCCGCTCCGACCGTACTCATGTCCAGCGTCGGGCTGCTGCATCTGACTGCTACGGAGTGCCGGTCAGGCTCTGTTCTTACAACGTGGGGAACCACAGACGGCCATCTTGCGGCAACACAGCCCGCTCGGCATACGCAGCGTTCAATACGGCTCAGCTCCAGCGGGGAGCCGTCTCTGTTCCAAATTTGCTTCGCCGAAAGAGGATATTGAACAGGATTATGGCGGCGGTCTTGGTAGTCTGTGAAGACATGCGTCTTCTTCGGGCTAGCATGCAAGCGAGGAACTTCCACAATCACATTATTGCATGCTTTGTAGATGTAGTGCACATGCAGGAACAAACACCATCTTAGATATAGCAGCCATATTGAAACATAAGGCTTAAACGTGGTGCAGCAGCCATCACCATAGGCCTAGGCCGCAAACATGGGGAAAGGAATAAGTTATATCTCGGGCACTGATGAGAATGGCCAGAGCCATAGATTTATAAACCCTTCATTGTCTTAAAAGTAGCCAGCCTTCTTGCTCTCGGAAGAATTTGCCCTGCAAGGCCACAGGAAGCAGGCCAAGGGTCTTTCTAAGATAGTCACATGAGAAGGGGGGCACAGGCCTCTGACCCTCCCACCTGTCCCAATTCTAAGTTATAGCACCCAAATGCCCTAGCCTTAAGACCTCTGAATTCCAAGGTATCAGCCAGCCACAGACAACTGATGATAAACCTATCAGACCCCTCCCCCCCCCCGATCGATCAAGAAAGATCAGAAAGCAGGGCTTTCTTGTCTTCACTTCTGGGTCACGTGATTTGTTCTGCGAGGTGCAGGGTGGGATAGAATTATAGCCCAGAATGATGGTGGAAGGCCTTTGAGAGGTGCCGAATTGTCTGGGATCGTGTGAATTTTGTTAGCTAGTATGACCTTAGCTTTTCCCTTGGCCCCTGTCTGCTTGTACCAGGTGCTCCGCTACATAGAGATGTATTGTTTATTTTGTACATAATTGGCCGTTAGCCGTCACCCCATGACCGATGCTGACTAAAGCATCACCCATGTGGGAGAAGATGGACTGAAGGGGCTGGGACCAATGGCCTACTATCCCCTGAGGAGCAGGCGCTCTATGTATAGGGTCTTGCCAACCAGCGGTGCTAGTTTCCACTTTAAGTAATGATGTCACTGATGACACTATGTACCTTCTTTACATGCTGCTTATGAAGATTTTGGCAGAACATTTGGCGGCAGCAGAGCTCGCCTATTTATTTTTAGGGATAAAATACTTGTTATCCTTGCTAGAGTTGTATTGGACCTTTTTCCCTAGCGGGTTGTATTTTTTCTGGTGTGCGTGTTAAGGGGCTAATCCTACAGTGGACTAGTGGTTGCGAGAGTAAATGTAATAATAGCTGGGAGAGAGGTGTATGAGGGGGGGAAGAGGTGAGAAGGAGACAGTAATGAGCTCCTCAGTAAATTTCCAAGTTGGTATCTCTTATGATCTCAATTGTCATACACACTCACGTTTTGAAATGTTGGTGTCCTCCTTCACATAGAACTGTATCACACCACACGTGTTATACTAATTTTATTTTAGTTTACTGTAGTAATTTAAAACTCAATTCTCAGCAACCAATACTTGGGACAATCAAGCAGAAAGTGTTTGATCCTTGACCCCGGTCAAATAATTCCACTGTATGCCAAACACTGCATCCTTCCACTTCCCAGTACTCCCCCTGCATCATCAATAGTGCATTAAATTGCATGGCAGGAAATAATTTCCTCAAAATAGGGAATTTATGGTTGCAGTATATTTGCTTAGATTCACATGCTATGCATAGTCCAACATCTAGAGGTTGTCTCAGAGTATTGCATCTTCTTTTTCGAATTCGAAAACTGGGTGTCGACCGGGACGTTCCTGTAACACTATTCCTGTCCTACGTGTACAGGGACCCACAATCCTTCATGCGTTGACAACGTCAGATAATTTCGTTTCCGCCATCGGTTAGCAGCAAATTTGAAATGTAGAGACATTTTCAACACCATTTTATACGCGAGGTCGGAAGAATCAAGACCGAATGACACCGAAGGAGAGCGGCGGGTGTCGAGAAAGAGCTGCGGCTACAGCGTTGCGTTACAGCAATGAGTGGGGGAGACTTTATATGTACCAATAACTCATATTATAAATCTTTCCCCATTAGAGAATGCACATGAGCCTTGTGTTTTCTGCATGTTCATTGGAGAAGTCACTGGGGAAGAGTGCGAACCATTACGGCTCTGGCTGGAACTACATTTCCATGGGTTCAGAAGCCACATGTTTTGTTACGCACTACGGATTGTCGCATGACTGAGGCTGTTTTAGGGAGAAACCCCAAGCCTCACTTCTAGACTGTGGTCTAAATCTGTTTCAAACAGAATAGGATTCATGTTGTCTTGCAGCAGTCACCACAGCCATGTGTCTACGTTCTCCTGTATTCTTTTATCTTGGATTATTGGACTTTTGTTTCCGCATATGGATTTCCCTGTTGACATTTTGTTTTCATAACAAGGACTCCAAATTCCTATGACCCGAATATTAGTAATATGTTTTGGACTTTCCACACGGTACCTTCTCTAAGCAAGGACCAAATGGATAAAAGCTATGTATTTCGTTGGTGTGCTCTAGATACCACCTACCCCTGTATCTGTTTTCCATTACATGTCATTCACTGCCGTATCCAGACACAAAGGTTTAGTTGCACTGCTATGTACTGATTGGATACTGTATGCCATTTCTGGGTTTCTAATTGTGTGCTTTTCTTTTGCAGCTACTAGGGAATGGCGCATGGACTGTTTGGCCGTACTAGACTTGTCTCTTCATATTGAATCCGGCCTTACTTGGCCTTTAGGGGTTTTGCAGGAAAAATCTGCAACCTCATCTAATTCTGTAACAATGTGTAAGCCACCCATCTTTTACACATGTTGCAGGCACCTCTGAAGGAAAAAGGGTAGTTAATGTTAGAATACATTTTGTTAATTTTGTGTGGAGTTTTGAATGACACAAACACTTGGAATGTTCCGCTTCAGCAACTCGGCGAACTCTACAAACCATAGGTACAATACAAATGACTTATAAGCAAGGATTAAACGGCATGGGATGCGTTTGTAAGCTTAAGAAATCTTCCAAAGTAAAGTGATTTCTGCGATCTGCAGTGTTAGGGTGGATATCACAATGTGGGGGATGCTTTTGCTACACTATCATAAGTTACAAACATTACAATAAATCGTAAATGGGTAGACGTGGGTACAGGTCAGGTTCATGGGGCCAAAGCAGTCAGATATTAGCTTAACCGGTAATGGCAGGAATGTTGTAGAGTCAAGAGTAAGAGTCGGGAATGGAGTGAAAAAGGCGTGTCTATTCACTTGTGTGAATATTTCTGCATTAAATATTCTTTATGAACAACGAGTGTTTGACATTCCTTTTAAAACACACTTGATTGTTTTCTGTTTGGCTGTTCCAGATTTTCCAGCCTAGGGATCTCCCTCCATTTTTCAATCGTTTAACCTTGATACTGCTCGGTTGCTTCTCTGTGATATTAACAGCCACATTGGTACAAAAGGGTTTAGCTACATGTTGCTCCAGTAAAGATTTTGAGGTGCGAGCATCTTCCTCCATTTTTTTAAACTCTGAGATGAAATATGTCACCACAGGAGTAAATATTAGTGTTTCCCTTCACAAGAGAGTAAAATGTATGTGGCATCCAGCTGATGCATGCAAAAAAGTTAAAACTGTATGGAAATCATCATCATGCGGCAGTAGCCCACATCGCAGAAAAGCAAGTTTCCCCCACAATGAACAGCTCAATCACAATGCACAATAGCACAATCACACTCTCACAAATGGAATAGATGAGCACTGACCTTGTGAGCTGCCATTCCATGCAAATGGATACAACATCCGCATAAGCTGTTTAACAGTTCGCTTAGATAGAACAGGTCAGCTTGCGAAGGAGCCATTCAGGCTTCTCTCACACAAACATAAATTAGTTGAATCAGGGCAACGGCAATGCAGCTTTTATCATGTAGAACAGTTGGAGTGGATCAGTGCAAGGTAAAGCAAGGGTATAAGATACCCACACAGAGAACAGATGAGGAATGGGTCTCCAGAGTAGAAGCTCCCCTCACATAGAACAGGTGAAACATAGGCTTCAGGAGTGCACACTCCTCCTGCTAATATAGACAAGAGATGCCAAGAACCTGTGATGAGTCCACTGGGAGTCATCACGGATTCCCCAGCAGTGAAGACCTCCCATGTGGCCCGGGGACAGCCGCAACCTGATCCTGAGGGCGGCTATAAGGGAGAATCACATGGGAGAAGACAACTACCAGGGAGATCTTATGAATTCATTGGACCGGATACTGCTTCACCCACCCCCCATCCTTTCCCATGAGGAAAAGCCTTTGACACCTAAGACCTTAACGGCCTAGTGTCAGCTAATTACTTGTAAAGGAAGTCAAGAAAACATTTCTCTAAACTACTCTGGTCAGGCCCCCCACATTTGACCCAAACGCCCACAACACCTTTTGCATCTAATGTGCCTTTGTGTCATCTATGAGAAAAACCATCTAAGAGTTAAAAGTCCAAAGACAACCATGGACTCCACTCCCATAACCACCAAGGTGCTGAGACCAGGACGATGACAAGGGAGTTTGTATAAAGTGACAGGAGCTCGAATTACAACATGCATGCTAGTTGTTTCTTTCGGTTTCATGTGATATTACTGCATTTTGAAGGCCGAACACCAAAAAGACTGATTGTGTTGGTGTCTCTTTCAAAATGCCGTAATATCACGCTGGGCCCCTACCACTGCAGTTCCCTTGGTTGAGCTGGCAAAACTGAGAAAACCACTGGGACAGGAGGAGGTACGCCCCATGGGAGCAAGAAGGGCAGCGGAAAAGCTGGGAGCTGCGCAGGAGCACCTGGAGTTTGGGCTGCTCGACGCGACAATGTTCTCTATCCTGGCCCGACAAAGGAAAGCTGGTGTGTGACTGCAGAGCCGCACAGGACACTGGGAGAATGTCTGCACTCTCCAAACTGGAAAGTGGGTGAAGGAACCACACCAAAGAGGTGCGAGCAACGTCAGACGCTGTAAGGAACCAGTGAGTCTGCCCAAAACAGCTGGGGACCCAAAGGTGTTCCGATAAACGCACCAAGTGTTTGAATGGTACGAGATTGCTGGTGCAGAAAATACAGTTTATTTAAATGCAGTCAAGGCAAAGTGCAAATTCACCACCCAATAAGAAAGAATGTTTGAATGTAGACAAGGCCAAGTAAGAAGGCAAACCCCAATTAAGTAGAGATGCCAATGTGGGGAGAAGTTTGATTAAATGTTATCGTAGACAGATATACCAAGCACCTCACAGTATTTCATTTTTTTTTCTTTCATTTGTTACATGCCCAGACCCTGGGGTATCACGGCGTGGTTACAGACAACTTAGTAACTGGTCATACATTTGAAGTAAGGGTAAAAATTAGACAATATTTACATGCAGGGAAATTATTCATGCAAGGCATAGGTAGACAATATATGCAATGTAGAAGCGGTTACACTGGTGTCCGTTTAGCAATGTGCTAGTATTTATTAAACAACCATGTCTTTAGTTGCTTTTTGAATCTGGGGAAGGAAGTCTCTAATTTGAGGTTGATGGGGAGAGAGTTCCAGTGTTTGGGGGGCTAGGACCTGGAAGTTGCTGCTTCCTGCTCTGGTGTTGTTGTACCGGGATAACACAAGGAGAAGACTGTCATTAGATCTCAGAATTCTGACATTCTTTTTTCTGAAGGGTGCTGTTCAGATATGGGGAGCTTTTTTGGCCAGACACTTATGCGCAATGCATAGAGTTTTAAAGATGATCCTAGCTTTGATAGGTAGCCAATGGACATCCTTCCTAATCTTAGAGATATGTTCATTCTTTTTATTCCTAGTGCTGCCCTTAGGGTTTTATTTTGCAAGAGTTGCAGCTTGCTGAGGTTGGTGCTGGAGGTTCCTAGTAGAAGCACATTACAATAGTCCAATTTCGATAATACCAGGGCTCTGGCAAAGTTAAGGCAGTTGGTCGGTGTCAAAAATTGTTGACTTAATGCAATCAACTTGGCTGTGTACGCCGTGGATGAAGACAGGGTGTTGATATGTTTGGTCATGTTGAGGTTAGCGTCTAGGTAAACGCCTAGTGTTTTTACATGCTTGAGGACTGGGATCAGAGATCCATCTATGTTAATGGATTTGTAATCTGCATGGAGGGTTGCTATTTTGGTTGGTGATCCAACAAATTTCTGTCTTCTCATCATTGAGACAGAGGCTATTTAGCGCCATCCAGTTCTGGATGATAGCATATATTTTGTTGATGGTAATGGTATCCTGGGCGTAGATCCCTGTAATTGGTATGAGGATCTGGGTGTCATCTGCAAAATTAGTATAGATGACACTGATGTCGTCGAGGGCAGAGAAGAGAAGTTTAGTGTAGGCATTATACAGTGTCGGGGAGAGGCACAAGCCCTGAGGTACTCCTAAGGGTACTGATATGGGATCAGCAGCTTCCTTACCTATGGTCACTCTAGAAGTCCGTTCAGCAAGGATGGATTTAACCCACAATGTCGCGTCTTTGGAGAAATTGAAGTCATTGACTAGTGAGGTGCACAGATTATCATGGTCCACAAGGTTGAACACTGCAACAATAGAGTTAGTATCTATTAAGAACTTGTGGGTGAGAGCGAGTTCTACTATTTGGTTAGAAGCTGTACACTCGCTAGGAGGAGAATTTGAGGTAACCATTGGTATTATGAGCATGTTCAATGCTAGTTGGAAATGGTGGCGTGGGTGAGAGGAATGGTGTTGGGCAGGGTATGGGATGGTGTCTGGGGCATGCCAGTCTATAGAGACCATTACTGAATACCAGAAAGTGGTTACCTGTGCATGGCATATTGTTGGGTACAACACAGTAGGGGAACATGGTGAGGAGTAGCCATACTAGCATAGTTGTATTCAGACTGAAGTGGAGCTGATCTAATCTGAAACACTGGCTAGGGTAGATGTTTCTAGATTAAGTGGGAACATCTTTCAGTCAGTTGCATACCAGGGCACAGCAGGCCAAAGAGCAGTGGGCCGTCAATGGTGCCAATTAGCTTGGTGAGTAGGGCACAGCGAACTTCAGGAAGACCGTGTTAGAACGTGTGTCATGGGCTGTTGGAAACACAAAATAACTTGATGTACTAAGATACAGTAGTTCAGTTATGCTAGATGTGTAGCACCTAAAATATTTGGCAATATCACTGTGGGCATAATGGACTAGATGCAGTACAATACTAGTATAGCGAGTTGACTAAGGAAGCTGAAGTGTCAGGGGTACAGTTCTGCAAAATAGGTTAAGCTGGAGAGCTGTACAGTAGTACCATCGATACCGTAGGCTGGATAAGATAGAATGCTGCTAATACGAGTTGGAATAATGCGCTAGTGTGCTGACCAAATCTTAGACTATTATTACATAACTACTAACGGTGCAACGGTAATGCAAACGAATGACAGAGTCCATGAGCAGGATATGAACCATAAAGTCTAGGAGCAGTGTTATTGGCATACATAACAAGGCTACACATTACTTGGTGGTAGCGGTCTTCAGCTACGTGCTGACCAACATAAAATCAATACAAAGGAACGCAGTCTAATAAAGGTTAGTTGGGTGTGCACCGCAATCCATCCTGGCGAATGTGCGGAAGGCAGTGCAGACATCAGGGCAGCAGTAGTGGGCGTAACAAAGCGAATCGTCATGTGTAAGCCAGATGGTTGATGTACACAGCGTTGTGCAAGTGAAAGTTGAGGGGAGTGCAACGATTAGTCTGAAATAGGTGACTGCAGGCGTTTTTGCAGCACTGGAATGATGTGCAGAAATGTACTTGGGGAGAGTTGGAAGACCAAGGGCTACTCGTCCCTCTGCAGTCTGACGCGGACAGGCGCAGACAGGCCCTTTTGCTGGTCCCTTCTGCAATGGGCGCTTCTTACGCCTCACAGTGGGGGCAGGCACTGATAATGGAACGAGCAGCCAATTATGGGCTAGGAGGCTGGCTCAGGCTGCCGAGGCATCGTGGCCATGCAAATAATGCAGTGGCCATTGACCTCGTTGTAGGCAATGGCAAGGATGGTGAAGACATCAGAAAAACAAAAAAATGGGGCAAGCTGCACGATATTGGCAATACCGTGATCCTGAGGTGAGCGGATTGCTTATTTTCAGCAAAATTGGCAATTTTCAACTGGCTGGTAGGGATCTCACTGTCGGGGTGACTGGTTCTCCATAGTCAACGGGAGGTCTGCGGGTGGAGGGGAGGGGTCTCCTGCCCTTCTCCTCACGACAAGCGGACAAAAATGCTGTTGTTGTAAAACCAACGAACAATGATAACCGAAGAAATGTGAAATGCATAAGAAGTCCTGGCAGGGGAGTACAACAGGTGATCTACAAAGAGACTGTTACGTTTTGCTTGAACAAGAACTTTGAGAGTCCAGTGACTACACAAAGGAACTGTTAGCTAAAGAGACATGTTTGCCATCCTGTTTAAGAATCCAGTGGAAGGTGACCACCCTTTGGATCCAAGGGTCTTTACCTTGGAGATCATTTTTGTGGAGTTTGTCTCATACTTTTGCTTTTGAACACTTTTTGCCTTCAAGTTAAAGACGTTTCCTTTCACCCTTTTTTGTTTTGCTTTGATGGTCAGAATGGGACTTTTTGGACACAAGGGGGCTTTTCAGTTACTGACCTGCTGACACTGACAGAATCTTAGTTTTTAGTTTCAAAGTAGGGAAGTGCCTCTTTAGAGTAGGACTAGAGCAGTATTTTCCCCAACACCTTTTTGTTTAGTAAAATGTCTTCTCTTGAGAACATGACAACTTTGTGTGTGGCTTTCATTTCTGACCACTCGGAAACCACTTTATATCTTACTTTGCTCACATGGAACAAAAAGGACTTGGGTCTCAACAGTACAGGATCACCACTGGTAATGTATCGGTCACAGCAGTAGAAGCGTCACTCTCATAGAGGAGGAACGTCACGGGATAGATCATTACAAACACCCCCAAACTGAAAAGGTAACATGAGCAATCTAGGTTCATTTGCATAGAACTAAAACAGTATAGGCCACAGCAGTCCAAATATACACCACAAATAACATGCGTAACAGCGGCTGAGCGATCCAAGCTCTGCTCACGTAGAATATGATAATAGAATATGGAATCCCCCCCCCCGCCCAAGGCTTGGCTGATCTTTGCAATCTCTCCTTTTCCACTGAAATGTTCCCAACTGCCCTCAAGCACTCCCTTGTGCACCTTCTGCTCAAAAAGCCCTCTGCCGACCCCTCCATTCCGACAAACTACTGTCCTATCTCCATCACTCCTTTCCTGGGCAAACTCCTGGAGAAGCTGGCCATCTCTCAGCTGACCCTCCACACTGAATCTATTGGTTGCTTCTATGACCATCAATCTGGCTTTAAAACATCAGAGGCACAGAAACTGCTCTTCTTCTGAACACTCATGAAGACCTGCTCTCAAATCTTAAAACTAACACTCCCTCTGTCCTCATTCTCATTGATCCCTCCTCTGCCTTTTACACGGTTAACCACAACATCCTGGTCACACGTCTCTGACACCCTAAGAATCACAGGCCAGGCTCTGGCTTGGTTAACCTCCTTTCTCTCCGACTGCCCATCCCAGGTGGAACTTGGAGCCTTTCTCTCGACTATAGATCTCTCAATCTGTGGTGTTCCACAGGGATCTAACCTGTCCCCCTGGTTCTTCAACATCTATATGGCTGCCCTGGCACGTGTGATTGACACTTTCACCTCTAACTTCCAGTGTTAAGCGGATGACACGCAACTATCTTTCAGGCTACCCTCTGCCGCTTCCTCCTTCGCTCAGATCTGACTTTCTGTCTGCAATTCAGTCATTGTGTGCTGTGAAGAACCTCTGCCTCAATGCCAGTAAGACTGAGATTGTTTGCATTGGGGCCCCTGCTCCCGCTTTCCCACTTTCACTCTGGCTGGCCTCCTTTGGCCCTGTGCCCACACCCACCTGCGGAGCAAGAAAGCATGGGGTCATCTTTGACTCCTCTCTCCTTCTCTCACATCTTGGACATCTCATAAAAGTATAAATATCAGCTTCAAGTCCTCAGAGGTGCTCTACCTTTTCTAACTTCCCCCAGCGGCTCACTGTCTCCAGAGCTCCAGAGCCCTAGTTCTCTCTAGGCTGGACTATTGCAACAGCTTCTTTCTCAACATCCCATCTGCCCTGTGCCCTCCAACTCATCTAGAACAGAACCGCAAGTCTTATCCTTGGCCTCAAGCAGAGGAACTGCATCTCTCCGCCGCTGAAATCCCTTCACTGGCTTCCCGTGGCTGCAAGGATCAAGTTCAAGACCCTCTGCATTGTTCGCAAGGCTTTCTGGGGCCTGGGACCTATCTACCTGCAATGCTGCCTACCTAAATACTGTCCCTTATGAGCCCTCCGCTCATCTACCTCCAACCTGCTGTGAGTGAGACGGTTCCCCAAGCAGAGATTTGGAGGGAAATCCTTTTTCCCTCAGCAGGTGCCTCCCTCTGAAACAGCCTCCCTGCCACCCTCCTTCTTAAGCCTGATCTTCTTAAATTCTGGAAACTCCTCAAGACCTTCCTCTTCCTTCTCTCTCCCTCTACCCTGCTAACCTAGTTCTCTGCTCTTCCCTGCTCGCCTACTTTCCTTACAGCTTGCTGACTAGCCGCCTTGTATACCTCAGAGTCTCACAGGTCTGTGGCACCCCTGCAAGTCCCCTTTCGCACTTGCCTCAATGCCCCACACCCGGTGCATTTGAGAAATAACCCAAGAGAGTGGCTCTCTCTGCACTTACCCCAGTCTCCACCGACCAGGTGCACTTGGACCCCACCCACTGTGATCTGTACGCACCGTGCTTGAAGATCGTGTCTGTTCTCGCTTGTCTTCAGCCCTTAATTGCTTTGGTAAAACTGCAGAAACACAGTCAGGCCTATTTGCTGTATGTCAAACTGTTAAATGTATTTTTACACACTTACTCTGCCTGTGCTGAGACCATTAGTCTCAGAATTTCAAGAGCTCTGAGCGACTGTTGTTTTTTCCTTATGTTCCCACCCTCCTTGAGCGCTTTGAAACACTTGCCTGTGGGTCGGCGCTTTATAAATGAACAATACCATACCATACTAGAAGGGGGAGCACCACTCACATTGAACAGTGCAAAGTCCTCACAGATGTAACTAATACAGCATTGGTAGCGACTAGTTCAAATACGTAGGCTAACTCTGCTTCTGGAATCAGAAAAGCTCCACATAGTAGGAATTTCATGAACTGTAATTAGAAGGAATTGAACCTGAGAACAACAAATTATTTGTGTGCCAATTCCCAGCCTCTCTACAGTCGGTTGAATTCCTAAAGCATGGAGCAGAAGGGGATGATAATATTACAGGAGTATAGGTCGCTCAATACGCTTTTTATTATTCCTCTTCAAAGCTCTGCACATTTGATCTCTTCTCTTTTGTATAGATTTACATTTTTAAGACATAATGAAACCTGGCCCATTATACAGCAAAGCAAACATGACTTGTATTATGCATTTGAGGTTCGATAGCACAATTGTCTTTTGATGATTAATGAAAGTCCTAATTTCTAGGAACTAGTACTGCTTAATGGTATGCAAGTGTTGAGATATGATGATGCACAGTGGGGAAGTGTTCAATGCGAACATCTATATCTAATGTTGTGCGCAAATGCTGTCTGGCCCAAGTTAGCCTTACATCCTTCAAAGGTCTGTAAACTATCGACTGAAGTAATAATTGCAGAGGAATCCAGCAAGAAGTGCTACATGCACATTTTAAATACTTATCTGAATTACCACTACAGCGACATGTTTTGCAGTTTCTATTTCATTTGCAAATGTAATCATTTCATCATTTTAACAGTGCTTGCACTGGGTGTAGAGCCAGGTTTTAGTGTAGTCTTGAAGATTTGAAAGAGGCTTTGACCCCTGTGTTTGCTGTAATGACAATTGCTCACCCTTGAACGAGGGCCCTGCTGCTACAGACCATCTATAGTACAATTTACCACATTGACCAAGTTAAGGTTTAATGGATGTTTAAACTAGACATTAGATAATTATCCATGCCCCAGATAAGGATTTGGGAGGGAGTATTCTACACATTGTTTTTGTAGTTGGAGTGTAAATTAAATTGTAATAGTAAAGATGATTTGGGCAGAGTATGGGACAGGCAACCAAAACATGACTAAACTTCAAAATACATAGAACACATAACCAAAACAGCTGTGAAGCAAAGATGTCTGACTTCAAATTCCTTACGTTTGCGTAAAATGTTCTTCCACACATTGTGTATGAACACACCCCAAAGCTACATGTGTATGATAAATGCACACAACAAAGGAACTCTGAAAAATACTTTTGTGCAAAGCAAGCATTCATTGAAAAAGCATACTTTGTTAAATGAATACTTACCAATAGTAACTAAGATTTCCATTTGATTATTTCTAATATCCCAAATACTAGAAAAATAAATCTGCATGTTCATGAACATCTACTGACACAAAACACAGCAGAAGGTGAACAGAAGGCAACTACTCATTATTTCACTGAGTGCCGTTTCTGACAGCTTAGAGAAAAATGTGTTTCCCATTGTTCGTTCATGGCCTGCAATTGCTTCCATGCAGATAAGATTCAAAGGATGTCTTCTGGTTTCTTTCAAGTCATCTACCCTTTGAATTGAGTTTAGCTTTCAACTCGAGCAGTTAATGATATGGAAAAAGAAAGTGTCCTATTTGCAAGATTTTAATGTGCAAAAAGGCCCTGTAAAAAATCTGGAGGTTTCACTATTTGCGAACATTGTTTTCGAGGATTCCAAAAGAGATAGTTGACGGTGTGTGATTTATATTTACTTTTCTTGTTACCTTTCTTAAGAGGGCAAATCAGGGCGTTGTGGCTTGGTGGGATATGATCCTAGGGTTTGAATCCCAGACTAGGTCTTGCTACTTTATTTTGGATAAGTTGTAGTTGACTTAGTTGATTTGTATTCAGCAGTATGTAGGCACTGTTGCAATAATCTTTTGTGAGGGTGGCTGCTCTGTGACCTTAATTTATTTGCATCATTTCCAAGTGGGGAAAATTATCCCAGGGATGTGTGGAGCTGGAAGTGTGTTTATTTTATTTTTTTGGGTCAAATAATCTATTTGGGGCTCTAGTGCGAGCTTGGTATCCAAAATTACACCCAGGTTCTTCACTTGATCAGAGACGATAGGCGCTGTAACCACAAGAGGTGATCTTCTGAACAGCAGTGTTGTAAGGGAAGGGATCCAGGAAAAAGAGGAATTAGTGGTCCAATACTAGATTTTCTGGAGGATTTTGGTGACCTAAGGTGAGTTATCAGGTTCAATTGCAGCTGTGAGTATGTGATGAATTGACTTCTGCCCTGCAAGAGTACAAGAATGAGCTGAGGCTAAAGCGCCTACTCAGGCACACACTTCTACAAACCAAGAGCTAACACATTCAGAAAGGTAAACCAGGCAGAGTTATGAGATCTTCCTACTTTGCCTTTTGTAGGTCACTGCAGCTGTCAAGACTGCATCAGTGACCCTTCAACCTGCTCTGTGCCACTGGGGAGCAGCCTCTGCAGATCGGGCTACTGGTGCAGCAGGGCACAACTGTTCACTATGCTTTTGGCATGGACCCTATGAATGGGAGGTCTGATCAGATTTCCCTTACTGAAATGGAACTTTCAGTCTATAGTTGAAACACTTTTGAGAGATGTTGGAGGATGTGTGCTAGGGGCATAATATGGACTTTAAACAGTCATAGGAACAAGCTGTAGCCCTGGGGAAGTACACAAGGGAAGTTGGTTGAGCTAAAGTTCCCCATTTGGACCCTCAGGTTGCGATCATCTCAGTA